>NC_045753.1:822500-1562500 GCF_008692095.1 Etheostoma spectabile
TTAGCAGACGACGGGAGCTTGTTGTAGCAATAGGAGTGAAGCCTTATTGCTCGCTTTGCGTCTTCCTACTCTCTGAACCTCGCATTTTTGCAGAAAGGTCTTGACTGCAACACTGGCGTCTACCCCTGCTGTCTTTGAATAATGAATGCTCTGATTAATATATGGAAATAAATAATTGTTTTCATTTTAACAGTTGGTGGTGTCCAATGTGCTCCAGGCAATGTGGAGTTTTGGGGATTTTTCTACCCAAACTATACCAAACCCTTGCTAAAGCTAACAAGTCTTTATTGAAATCTGCACCAAAGACTTTTTTTGTATTGTGTTATGTGAAAAGTGTAGTCTGTAGTGACGGACCCACAGATACCACTGTGAGGAATCTTGGAGTTGTCTTTGATCGGGACATGTCCTTTAATTCCCACATAAAGCAAATTTCAAGGATTGCCTTTTTTCACCTACGTTATTTTGCAAAAATCAGGAATATCCTGTCTAAAAATGATGCAGAAAAACTAGTCCATGCATTTGTTACTTCTAGGCTGGATTACTGCAATTCTTTGTTATCAGGCTGCTGGAAAAAGTCCATAAAGACTCTTCAGCTGATCCAGAATGCTGCAGCACGTGTTCTGACAGGAACCAGGAAAAGAGATCACATCTCTCCTGTTTTAGCTTCTCTGCATTGGCTTCCTGTAAAATCTAGAATAGAATTTTAAATTCCTTCTTCTCACCTACAAAGCTCTCCATGGTCAGGCACCATCTTATCTTAAAGAGCTCATAGTACCTTACAACCCTACAAGAGCACTACGCTCCCAGAATGCAGGGTTACTGGTGGTTCCTAGAGTCTCTAAAAGTAGAATGGGAGCCAGAGAGTTCAGTTATCAGGCTCCTCTCCTGTGGAACCAGGTTCCAGTCTGGGTCCAGGAAACAGAGCGTTCAGCTATCAGGCTCCTCTCCTGTGGAACCAGGTTCCAGTCTGGGTCCAGGGACCAGAGCGTTCAGCTATCAGGCTCCTCTCCTGTGGAACCAGGTTCCAGTCTGGGTCCAGGAAACAGAGCGTTCAGCTATCAAAGCTTATAGTTAGGGCTGGCTCAGGAGAGTCCTGATCTCTTAGTTACGCCGCTATAGGCCTAGACTGCTGGGGGACTTCCCATGATGCATTGAGCTCTCTCTTCCTCCTTCTCTCCATCTGTATGCAACCTCATCCCATTAATTTATGCTACTAACTCGACTTCTTCCCTTTCCCAGAGTCTTGTGCTCTATCGCCCCCGTAGTCTTGTGCTCTTTATAAAATCATGCTAACAATTTAGTATTTAGTATTCTATGCCCAAAAAAGACTTTAGATGGCCCGCAGTTTATTATGCAACTTATTTTCTACCATATACTGTATGTAGAACGGGGTCCCTGATTTATTTCTCTTTCAGTTAAGCGGTCATTGGCTTTAATTGACACAAACAGCTGCACACACCTCTCCAGAGAAGGCCTGTCCGTTCAGCAGGTGTTCTGAGCCCTGGCCGTCCTCACTGCCGAAGTGTAGCCGGATCTCCTCTAGACGATGGCTGTACGTCATTGGCCCTCCAGAGATGTTCACCAGATGCTCCTTGTCCAATCGCAGAGAGACGTGACGGCCAGTGTTGTACATCGTCCCTCCCACCTGGAAAAGAAGGGAGGGGACACAGTTGATTACAAAAGAACGCAATCACATTCTGAGGAAGAAACATATAATTAAAACCAGCAAATCCAAACGGACGCCTTGCAGACCTTGATCACACGTTCTTAACTGCCATCGTGTCAGAAAAGCGGTGCTTGGTCCGGTGCTTTTGGCGTTTGTTATTGACACAAAAAGTCTCCTTTAGCATCATACACTGACCAAAATTTTAAAACTTTTGTTTTTGTCACCTGTCCCTTGTTCAACCTTGTTTCCTTGGGTATATTCCTTTTGTTTTTTTGTATGAATCACGATTTTTTTGCTTAGAATTGACGATTCTCTAGATGTTTTTGACCGTGACAGAAGAAAACAAATTGGCAGTGCCAAACACAGATTTTTTTCACGTCATTCCCAGCTCCAGCTTCCGAGTTCTGAGGCAAATGGAACACACTATTATTGCTCAAATAATATATAGGGGTGTGAAATGTGTCAAAACAGCAGGTTTATTGATATACATAAATGAAAGTCGACAAGATCTGCCACCATTATCCAAAAACCTTTCCAAATTGGCTACATGATAGGATGTCTACTATTCTATCTTTTTAAACCTGAATCATTACTGAAGGCTAGTGGTGTATTCTCTATAGTCAGTCTCTGTCTTCTGGTTGACTTCATTTGTTTAGCGACAGCGTCAAAAAGGAAAATGACGTCTCTTGAAGTCTTCTTCGGCTATTTGAGCTTTGGTTTCATTAATAAGGAGATGCTGTTGTCTCGCATCTTTGACAGCTTAGGAATCAGAGTTTCTGTTGCAGCTCGTATCATCAACAGAGCTTACCCAGTTCCAGTCCTGGGGGCTTTATTTAATTAGGCAGCGATCGTAGCAGGGGGGAGAGGCGATATTGTAAACTGCAACAACACAACAGACAACGGAAAGAGCAGAGCCTCGAGTGAAAAGAAGAGGACGAGGGAGAGATGAAGAAAAGAGGTTGAAATCAACAGTATCTGCTCCCAATCAATACGCTGAGAGTTTTTCTGAGGGAAGCACGGCATTACAAAAGCCTTGAATAACGATCTTTATGGGCAGCTGTTTATTTATTTATAATGGGGAGTTGTTTCAAAGGGTCCCATTGATATTCACGTCATGGCTTTGGGTGGACTTCCATCGCTCTTATCGTTCTCTTCTCTTCTCTCCACTCCCTACGCTTTCCCTTTTCTCCCACTGCCTCCCTGCTTTTACCCACTCCTCTAAATTCCCAGAGAAAGAAGTCTACCCACACATTGTAAATATTTTATAGAAGCTCTGAAAAATCAATCTTTTGAAAGAAGAACGAGAGAGGAAGAGGGAGCGATGGAAAGAGGAGATAAGTACCGGGAGCAGTAGAGAGGTGTGTGTCGGATTTAGTGCCCAAAAAAGAAAAGATAGAGAGAAACGAGTGAAGGGAAGTCTTTTAGGTTTCCTGGCAAGACGATGAGGGTTGGGTAGAGTTTTTTATTTGAACAATTCTTATTGATTCTCGATTCCCATTATCAGCATCATCATCATTATTGTTTTAGACCAGCGTTTTTACACCACGTACCGCTTGAGAAAATATTAGGCTCTCTAAGACCACTATGATGGCCCACGTTAAGACCCTGTTCAGCTACGTTCACACAGGAGGCAGGTTTATTCTCAATAAAAATTACGTATTTTTATTCATTTTAAGTTCAATACTTCACATGTTTCATTCACAGAGCTGTATTTAGTACCTCATTTTTCATCTGTCTTTTTAGAAGGAGTTTTATAATCTGTGTTTTTATTTCTCCTGCCTCATAGCCTCACACTATTCTTTGATTGTGACCGTTGCATGGAGCATAGGCCTAGTCTGGCTAAACCCCCCCCCGCCCCCCTGATCTGCAGGTGATTTGATTTCGCCCTGCAGCTCAGGCTGGAAACCTGTACATCGTTCTATCCCGCTTCTGTGACCAATCACAAGCTGGCTTATCACACTATTGGTGTGTTTAACACCATGACGATAGAGAAGCGACGGCAAGCTGCTTTTTGTTTACACTCAACACGGCGGCCACCGAAGCGCAGCAGCCCGTTGATGCAAAGAACGTCATCCAGATCGTTGCTCTGATTGGTTGAAGGACAATCCAATTGAGTCATTTGAACTACGCCCATTGCTCGACTCTTGTGCAGAGACAATACAGAGCCGACCCCCCCCCCCCCCAGACCAAGCCAGATTAGCATCGGCCTGTAATAACTATTACACTGTTGTCATATTGTCAATTTATTTACGTAAACGCGGCTTCTTTTTTCAACCACAATTCATAGCTAACATTAGCGAAGGTCTAAGGTATGACTGGTGATGATAATTGTTGATTGTGTTTAGATATTCCAAATTCAAAAAAAAAAAGAGTGATGCTATAATAGTTGTTGGCACATGACCCTACACATGTTCATAGCAACAAAAATCCTTAAAATATCCCCTGCATCCTCCCCAAAATCTACGCCTACAAACGGCAACAGCAATACAGAAGAGGACACGGCAGAAGAAACTGAGAAGCTGTACACGATGCAATCTTAAATATGCAAATGATCAACCTTAATAATCGAGATTTTGAAAAGAAAAAGAAAACTGCTAGAGCAAATAAAAACTTTTTTTAAGGAAAAGAATGAAAAGAAACACAGACTCACCAGACAAAGTCAATGTGGTGGAAAGGTTGCTAACGTAGCAGAGGCTTCATATTCCAATCTGCTCTCTCATTATTGGAGTCTCGACACTTGTGCGCATAGTGAACTAGTTATTATTATTATATATATTATAGGTTGGGGAGTTCCGATTTCATTCTCAGTGCAGTGGCTGCATTTCTGAAAATCACTGACTGGCTCTATTCATGAAAATAGATAAGCAGAGAACTACACATTGTTTGTTAAAACAAGGATGATCTCATGTGTCAGCATTATACTGTCATATTAATTATACAAATGCGTACGGCTTCATTAGGAAATGCCTCCTTGCTCTCCTGTCTTTTCTTGAGAGCACGTCGATGAAACATCAGTCACACTTTACATAAGAGTGACATGACACTGTCATGACACATGAACCCTAACCATAACTACATCAAACCAAATGACACCTACTAAAAGAAGCATTATGTCATGAACGTTTATGACTTGTTTATTATATTTATGACACGTTCATGACAGTGTCATGTCACTCTTATGTAAAGTGTAACCCAAAAAAAAAATCTAATTGCAATTCTGCCAGATATTGGGATTACAATGCGATTTGCGATTTCAAATTTTGTTTTAGCTAGAGTTCAATATTCCCCAACCGATAAAACATATCATAGAGCCTCGTAACATCAGAATCATGACACACATGCATGTTTGTTCTTCTCTGGGGGAGGAAAAAGGGTTAAACTGTCATGAACGTGTCATAAAACATTGTTAACAAGTCAAAACAAAACACGTTTTTAGTAAGTGTCATTCGGTTTTGTCATGACAGGTTATTGTTAGGGTTAGGGTTCATGTGTCTTGACTGTGTCATGGCAGTGTCATGTGAGTGTCATGTGTTCATGGCAGTGTCATGTCACTCTTGTTTTCTGTCCCACGTGTCAGTACTGAGCTGGGTAAAAAGGCCTTTGCTTACTCTGCTCCCTTTACATGGAATTTGCTGCAGAAGAACTTGAAACTTAGTAAATTGGTTCCTTTGAGTATTTTTAAGCTGAAAATGAGAAGCTTTGAGTTGGACTCCCTCACATGTCAATGTTTTAATTGAGATTTTATTGTAAGTGCATATTTGGTTTTCATGTGTGTGTCTTTGTACGTATGTAATGATGTGATGTAATTTTGATGCCTATCTTGGCCAGGTCTCCCTTGCAAAAGAGATTTTTAATCTCAATGGGTATTACCTGGTTAAATAAAGGATAAATAAAAAAATAAAATAAAATGTAGAAAACCAAGTGTTACCGTAAAAAGCTTATTGTGGAGTCAAACCCTTGCTTCCCTATCCTGAAATCTTTTCCTTGACAGAGGACAGAGAATTCACTGGTTGAAGACCAACAAAAATGTCTAAATGACTTTGAAGGATTTTCAATATCCAAATCACGGGGGCGCAATATTTGTCAAAGGCAAAATATGTGTCAAACTATTCTGAAAGTATTGTGATGCTGCAGCGACGTCTCAGCCTACAAATCCTAAATTGCTACAACACAGCTTGGTACAATTTTTATTTTATTTTAATATTTCTCAATGAAAATGAGATTAACGACACAACAAGTATCATTCCCTGCAATATCGTGAATCATATATCGCAGTTTCAATATCAGACAAAATAATTGCAATGAGATATTTTCCTCCTATCGTGCTGCAATGTACTGCAGTATAATATATATTAAGGCTTTTTATGTCCATTGGTGTAAATTACAAAGTGCCACATGGTATCACATGTCATATGTCAGAGCTGTAACCCCTCTAACACACCCCGTTCTGTTCAAGCAGCATGCTTTTCATTTGTTACAAGAGAGGCTTCCAGGAGCAATGGAGCCGAAAAAGGACAATTGCACTGTGTGCTGGACCTCCCTTAACAGCTAGTGATGATCACAAGGCACCACCACATTAGAGGTAATAGCTAGGAGAACGTAAACAAGTCATAAAGGTGATTGTTGAGCGTCTGGGGCGGGCTTGGTAGTGGCAGGCAGGTACGGTAATAGAAGACATCAGTGGCATGCTGGTAATGAGAAAACACAAGGGACATCATCATTATCTGAACACAGATCAATAGAGTAAATGACCCTTGTTACAAGAAGAAGTCTTCACTAACTACTGTATATGTTCAGCTATTAGGCTGCAGGTTTTCCTCCGGTTACATCTGAAATATAAAAGCCACCATTTCCTGATTAAGGATGGTTTTAGCAGAAAGAAAGCAACAAATAGACTAGTTTTAATATGTCAGATTGGTGTAGCTGCCACCACACAGGTAGAGAAAAGGTAAAGGTAGAGAAAATAGTGATACGCTACATCCAGACATTAGAGAGTAACTGTGCAGTGCAGCTGTCAGATAGGTTTTAATATCTTCACTAAAGGCCTGCAGCTGTAAGCACTGAATCGTGGCGAAAGCATAATGTATTTGATTAAAATACAAGATGACTGGTGCTCTTTCATTAAGGTGTGCAGATTAGGAGACTAAATGGAATGGACCGGGATAGAGGAGATGTGTCTACAGAGGGCAGCAGGGACCGAAAGGAGGACAGAGGAGAGAAGGGAAAGAAAGAAAAAGACTAGCTGTGAAGAATTGAAGACAAGCAGGGCTTGCGCCTCACTGGACGCCTCACTGAACTTATTGTCACACACACCAGAACAGCAGTTCCAGTAATGCTACGTGATGAGAGATTCAACACAGATCGGAGCCATTTGGACACAGATTTCAAGAGATTGTGCTGTCCTGGGCAGAAAAACAACAGTTTTGGTAGTTTGCAAGAAGAAGGCTGGTATTGGACAAGTCTGAAAACCCCGGTTCATTGACAATGTTGTTTTGAATGTTCGGTGTTAATATTTTTGGATTTTTTTCTTTCTGCAATTTCTGTGGATACGGTCAAAGCCAGGATAGGCTTGAAACAAACCGGTTCGTATAAAGTCTCACCCGACCAAATTTAAAGGCAAAGCTTTACAATCGTACGAATGGAGCTAACAGCCAACACTCTGGCACAGTCTCTCCTCTGAGGCATTCATGGTGTTCCACACATTAAAGGGACAGAAGGGACAAAAAGAGAGCTTGGGAGAGAAATTCAAATCCTGCCAATCGTTGGGTGAAGCAGGCATGCTTGTGGGACAGTCAGTTTCGTAGAGTTTTATAAAAATTGCCGGATATAGCCCCTCCAATGCCAAGATTGGGAAGCTGACAAGCGTTTGGACTTTACAGAGTCCCTATCCCTTTTTGGCATCATATTTGTACTCTTGGGGTCAACTAAAAGAGGTTTGCATGCTTCGATGTTCACAAAAGATATTATGCTTCTCATACTGCCTACTGCTGCAGCTCCTCTGCCTGAAACACTTTGGGCCCTATTTCATCCATCGAAGACCCTGGCGCAGGTGCGGTTAGGGCGTGTCCAAATCCACTTTTGTTGGTTTGACGGTGAAAAGATGGGTCCGTGGTCCATGGTTCAAAATGCTTGTACATAGTGTCTTCAGTAATCATAGGTGTGTTTTGGGCGTAAAATAAAGTCAACCAATAAGAGTCCTCTCCCATTCCCTTAACAGCCAGGCGCGTCTGGACCTTGGTGCATTGCTATTATGATGGAGGATTTACACTGTAATATTTACATTTGTAATCTTTTGCATATTAAAATAACAATGAAATGCTGCGTTATTGACTTCAGACCAGGTGTTGTTGATTAATGACGCGATCACTTTCTGCTGCCTCAAAATAGCAAAACGCCCCGAACACACCTGAACACACCTCCCTGTAAGACCAGCAAGTGGGTGCTGGACGGGACATTAACAACTGCTTCTGTTTTTAAAATAGCAAAGACACTTGCGCCGCGCTGCGCCGGGTGCAGGATGGGCCGTAGGTGTCCCAGCAGCCCTCCCTCTCTCATCTGAGAGACTGGAAACAGTCAAAATAGGCTGTTAAAGTCAATGGGTGGAGAAAGTGGAAATGAATTAGACCATGTAAAACATCAGGAATCCAATCAGACCCCGGTACCTCAGGGACCTCGTTTATAAAAATGTACTTGATTTCTTTTCTACTTGATGGAAAGACTGCACAGTGATGCACATCATGTACAAATGTGCTTTTTTCCTGTTTAACATCAGACTTCTGTACAATCACCATTAGCAATTTACAGAAGCAAATCACAATTAAACATGTAAATTCCAAATATTAATGACAAAACTTGTTACATACAGTAAAAGGTACGGTATGAGTAAACTCAACACCTGACTACACACTGACACCTTCAACATAAACCCTACACTCGGAATCAAACCTCAGCGAAAGCACACCATGCACACAATCCAGATGATACATTTTCCTTTCAGTAATTCTGTGAAATGTTGGCTGTTTAGAAAAAAGCTTGTGGATCCTGCCGCCGAGGCTTCAGGCTCCTTTATTGTGACGAGCCTCCTTGAGGACAGGGGACAATACTTCCCCCTTTAATCACATTAGAAGAAAGTGGTCAGGGGAACGTGTGGTTTAACAAAGTGACTATGTTACATTTTTTAATCTGAGTACCTCTCTGAGCCTTTAAAGCTGCGAGCAGATTCTTTTTCTTCTCAGGCCGGAAGCATGTGTTTGTCTTTGTGTCCACGATTATCTGGAGACGTCTCATGTGCCAGAACAGTGGATTTCAAACGAGCTGTTGGAGCGTCTCCCGGATGTGCCATCACAATGATGCCATTTAAAGATAACTTTTCATGTCACCAACACAAACAAAATAGAATGCACTTAAACTAGGCTTTAGATTCAGCATACGAGTCTGTACCGGCCTGAAACACTCTTCTGAGGAGGGGGAGTTGAAGTCCATTCTAAAAGACTGATAACAAGGGAGGGTTTCTGCAGCCCTTCAATCTCCTCTCTTTTCTTTGGTCCTATGTGTTTCAACTTTCCCTCAGTCCGATGCCTAGGTTTCTTTTGAGGCACTTACTTTGAACCCTGGAGCAGTTTCTTCCTTTGTGGGCTTTGTTTGGACTTGTGAGAACAGAGCAATCACAGTCGGCTGCCGACCAAATCAATTGGATCAAGCTCTTGTTGACAAGGAGGTTTCTTGGTACATTTCCAAACCAAGCCCGGAGCTCCGTTTGGGCGGAGAACGTGATCTGAATTTGGTATCACCAGGGTTGGTATGGCACAATTTGGAGACATTTAAATGGCGCCTTAAAAAAAATACAAAAGATGTGCTTAAATGTGCAAACCCTTATGCTCTTGAAGAAGACTCAGTAGACCTGAGGGGGTGAAGGTCAAGGGGTGGATGACCTTGCACATTTACTTTAAACTATGACAGCTCAGGTTCAACTGCTACCAAGATGTTTTTCATGATGAGTCTAGCTTTTATTTGCAGAAAACAAGGAACTTCATACTCATTTAAATCAATGTCATGTCTGTGCACTGAATATTGCGCTGGAATAAGGAGGAGCCTAGCTTAGCATGAAGACTGGGGTGAATCCGAGCTAGTTTGGCTCTGTTGAGACTTCAGCAAAACTACATTAACTAACACCAACCACTCTTTAAAGCAAAACAATGTGGAACTACTCTCCACCAAATAAATAGTCCCTATGTATGGATCTCACTTGGTGTTTCTGTCCCTCCTTCGTGAAATCAAGCTCAAAGCCCTTGTTCCTGCCCCGAGGAGCTAGGATGGAAGATGGATCTCTGAGGAGCTATGATCAAGGATCCACCAGAGCAGCCTTCCTGGAAGCTGTGCAACTGAAAGCCGCTCTAAATACCCATTTCCTTGTTCCCTCTCTCCTCGCATGGTTTCCTCCCGTCTCTCCCATGCTTCCTAGGTGGGACGGACTTAGACGCGAGGAAGGGAGGCAAATGGATGTAATTTAAGAACTTGGGATTCACCACATGAATATTGCTGACATTGTGTTCTTTAGATTATCCACAGTCATGAGAACAGGTTTGAGATACTGATGCTGTGGAATTGTTGTTGAAAATTTTATGGTATGTAATATGCAAAGATACTTTATACGTGAATATTCAGCTCTCAGCAGATGAGCTTGCTGTCCCACAATGGTTATTGCTCCTCTACTCACTGCTCAATTTCTCACCAGACTTCCTTCTTCTTACCAATTACTCGGTGATGAGTGGCCACTGACTCAACTGTCTTTCCAACAAGACCCTCTGCTGGGTCCAAATCTCTTCCTGAGCTTATCACTCTCTTTGTCATTCCTGCCACAGCACTAGCTTTCACTACAGAGTCGGCCGGCCAGATTATAACCGTCGCTGGAAATCAAATAACAGCTGATAAGGCAGAGAGGGGAAGACGTAAAAAGCTGGGCATAATGTCATTGCTTTGCTATCTGAGAAGTTGATTGCAATCAAAATACTGGACAAAAGTTTGGGATTTCAATAACAAGAGAGTTCAGCTGTTTCCCGAGTTTAAAAGTTCTCTCAGCTCTGGCAAGGTCACACATACATATAAGGTGTAAGTATCGAGAGGGTGAATAAAAATAATAGACTTTTCTTCACTCCCGCTTTCCTGACATTGTAGTGCTTACCTCAGGGCAAAGACAGGCAAAGGCAGCCAATGGCTTTGATGGAAGACAGGTACGAAGATAAATGTTTGATGCTATTGACGGGTTGTTGTGCTCAGAATGAGAGTTATGGAACTAGTGCACCCTAACAGAATAAAAGGTAGTTTCTTACAAGCAAACTGACATATTGGAAGAGTTGATCTCCGCTCTAAAAGATGATATTGATATCATACTTTGATCCAGAAATAATTTGGAAACCTGCTGAGTCGGCTAATAAAGAGACTTTATCATTTTTTTTGGTCTTTTACAGACAGGACAGCTTGGTGAGAGAGAGGGGTAAGATATGCAGGAAATGGTCACATGTTGGACTTGAACCCTGGACCCTATGTAAATGTGCACCTGCTCTACCAACTGAGCCAACCCGGCCACTGCAAAAAAAAAAGAGACTTTTAAATGCAATTACTGGAGCTGTGAACATCAGGAATGAGTTTTAACAAATAACACAGAGCACTTTTTAGAATATTATTGAAAAGTGATCAATGGTGCCAATAGACCACTACTTCACTAATAGAGCTCCTTGACGCTGGTTACAGAGCTCTGTCGTATCAGCGGCAGTTGGTGGACGTGTTTACTCACCAACAGGTGACTGCGAGCCGGCTACAGGCCCCTTTAAATAGCGGTCCTTTCAGGGGCTGGGGTAGTTACATTTTTCAGAGAAAAAGTGATGACAGTGAAGTTTAGGCGCCAAAAAGGCTCACTAAGTTTAGGAAAAAGATGGTGGTTTTGATTAAAACAAGCGTTTCCTGGGTGAAAGTATTTCATTTTCGCCTCGAAATGTTCTCTGGGTTTAATGTGGACACCACGTTGTGATATTTCATTCTGAGATTTTTTTCCATTGAATACTAAAGTTCATAAATCAGTGTTCTGGCACGGCTGGCTGAGTGGCTCTATATCCATTGTATTGTAGGGGGGGTTAAACACCCCGCCCCCCTATCTTTTTTTTCCCACAAATACCCTGAACATAAGTACTGTACCTGCCTTTGGGATAAAGAGAATAATGATTAAAAAAAAAAAAAAAAATTCAACCTTCACGTATAACAAATATGGAAACAAAGTCCGGACTATGGGACCCCCAACAGCAGCTGAAACCATCTGGCTGTCATTTCTCTACTTTGGTTCACTTCCAACAGACTCTAGGATGCTCTCTCTCCTCCGAGAAAGTCTTTTCTGGAATACATCAGAAGAGGAGCGGAGGAATATGAGGCCTTCTGCATCAGAGCTTTCTGGCTGAGTGACAGTGCGCAGGTGTAAAGTGGCATCCGTCGGGCCCCTGATTAAGACCGAGGCCATGCCGGCGAGATGACAGCGTGGCAGAGGACCGGTAGGAAGTGGCGTTCTGGAACCTGTCCCAAAATGCCATCTGTTTTCTCATGAGCCACATCACAGAGGGTAGACGGAGCGAGAGTGGCGACGAGGCTCACACATGATGGAAACAGCAACACACACGCATGTTTCAGCACTAACGCCGTCCACGTAAAGCTGCAGTAACCAAGACTCATGTAGCTCAACGTGAATTCTTTCAGGAAGACCTGACTATTTATCGATTCTCTCCTAAATCAAATCAGCTGTTATCCAAATAAATATACATTTAATCATGCATGTATAACGGTTGCATATCTGCAACTAGTCTCTCTTGATTGGAATGTATCTCAGTGTAAGTCCTTCCAGGAAGACCTCACTCTTCATCAACGCTCTACCTAACTCCAATCAGCTGTTGGAGGCGTTCACCTTCCTGCTTAACCAATCAGAATTGTACACAAATTCCAAGGGCCAATCACAACTTCACAATCTGTTTCTCCCTTTGCTATCAGCTGTCATTTCAGGCAAAGTATGTCCACCAATAGTACCGTCCACCCCCCCTTCAACCTCCAGTCCTCTACTCCAGCTGACCTCCTTCATTGCCACCACTGGTGTCTAGATTCCATTGGGGGGGGTATGATGGTTCTCTACCCCTATGTACGAACTATTAGTATAACGATGGAGTCTAATCTCCAAAGACTTGTTGCTGTACAATAAACCTTTTTGCATATCTGCAAACATGTCTCTCCTGATTATTGAATTAATTAATTATGTTAACATAAGGAAAAGTGTTGTGTGGAAAGATTTGCTCATTGTGACAAACTCACAGAGAATTATCACCTGACTCTGCAGTCCCCCCTCAGAAATACGCTGCATTTTGGCCTCTTTCTGCTTGTTGGTTTGGGTTTTACAGCAACTTCAACTAGGCTAGCAAGACCCTCCTCTGCAGAGCTGTGGGGAAAGGTCTAGCAATACAAACATGAAGAAAACAGAAACATGACTCCACACAAATGCTACTGTTGCTCTGTGTCTGGGAGTCTTCTTCGGCGACTGTTTGCTTTCATTCATCAGCTTCATAATGGATAACGTGTCATAAGTAACGCAGCTTTAAGGTCAAGTTTTACTTGAGAATTTCCCTTTCATGCAATTTCATAATTGCACTCTGTTGTTGCTGCTCACCTGTTAAAGCACCAGCTATAATAATCCAGGAATATAATAGATGCAGTATATAATACCTTTCCTTTGGGATGAATAAAGTATCTATCTAAAATATCACTAATGATGGACCCATTCTGTTGTATAGTACAGTATAATTTGCTAATATTATTTCTGTATTTGTATTTCAGAAAATACATGGAGTGCCTGTAATTGGCTCTTTATTTTATTTATAGAAGTGCTACTTCTACTTAAGTACTGAATAGGGCTAGAGAGAGTACTGTCCTTTTTTTACTTCAAAAGTTTGCTAAAGTTGCTTCCCAACTTAGATCAGAGATTCATGCTGATTAAATATCAAATTCCTACCCATTCCATACAAAGTCATCAAATTATTTCACATGAAAACTCAATTTAGTGTTTCACAAGAAATGTGCTGGCTTTCAACGCAGAATCCAGTTTTGGTTTTAACCCAGCATGAACACTGAGCCAAAAGGAATGGGTAAACGCTGGGGTGTGTGTGTGTCGTTCACACAGGGGTCTTGAACCCTCAAACATACCCCACTGCTCACTGGGTACTGGAGGAAAGGAGGTCAGGATTAAATTAAATTAGTGTCAGAATACTTGTCGACTCGCAGCTCGCTGCAGGAGCTGTGGAGGCTGCTCTGATTGTGCTGCCATCCTCATTAGCATTCAGACAGCGCGACTGCAAAGCTACCGTCGGCCTACTTATCATTGTGGGCTGGTTAAAAAGCAGAGCCATATGTATGCGTCAGCCTGCATGAAGTACTGTATCTCATCTATCTGTGAAGATCTGGATTCACACCACAGCTCCAGCTGCTCCAACATCACACTACTGCGGGACAACAGCGAGGCCAAGTGGAAAGCCCTGTTTGTGTTTAGCTCGGAGTGGTTTGGAAAGCACTTAAACAGAACACAGCCTAAGTAACTGTTGTCATGATTGAACTTGGGAGGCTTTCAGTTAAAAATCACTTAGCAAACACATTTGAAGATGAGGGACATTAAACCCAAACAGATTATGTCTCTGACATCCAGTGCTCTCTGGGATTTAACTTGATACACAAAAGAACCTCAGCAGGGGAGCAAATTACACAACAAAGAAACTACATTATCACTTTGCTCTGCTGCAATTTGGTGAGAAAATAGAGCGCTAAAGTGGGAACGGAGGGACGACTGTGGAGGAAAAAAGCGAGGGTGGGGATGGAAAGTGAATCAAAGAGATGGAGAGGGAAATGTGACCTCATAATGTGTCTTAAAATAGGGGAGGTCGCCCACACACACTTTGCTCCTGGGTACTTGCTCTGATTTATTTATTTTGTTTGTGGTAAGAAACGATCCACTGGGCATTGTATAAGGGGAGGGCCCAATGTCTGGCCCTCAGGCTCTCTTTATGCGGCGAAGGCAGCAGTAACTCCAAATTTAAACTTCATATTATTATCACTCTGCCTTTTTTATGAGAGGGTGAGCGGAGACTGGCGACAGAGTTTATTGGCTGGGGTGCGTTTCAAAGCTCAGAATCACAGGCCCTATTTTCACCTACAATAACATCCGTCCTGAGTGATCGGATCAAGAGTGGACAGCTGCTATAGAATAGACTTTATTGTCATTGCAGAAGCTTGTGGATAACAGAACTGCTGTGCCGTACCTGAATATAAAAGTACTAAAAAGTAATAAACACACAATACTATCTAATGTCATTGCAGTCATTAACTATATACACAAACATTGTTAAAAGCACGGAAACAGTATTCTCTGAGATATATATATATAAATACACACACACATGTGTACATAAGTCTAAGGACGCATTTAGATCCGATCACTCAGACCACATCAGACCACGTCCTAGGCCACATTAGCAGTCCCTCCAGGATTTTGCGCCAATTCACTAGAATTTAACCAATCACCATGACTTTGGTGCGACTAGCAATTTTGACCAATCAACGCAACTCCTCCTCCTCAGCGCTGCGGACGAGGGTTCCGGCTAGTCCACACCACATGGATGCAATTGGAGACAAACGTGCTCTGGTTTATTGGCATTCTTTTAAACCAATCACAATTGTCTTGGGCGGGGCTAACTGCCGGACGGAGCCACGGTGCCTCTGCTGAATAGCCTGGGATAGGAACTTGTTTTGGTGGAACATGTGGACGTTTAGAACGGCAACACACACGCACACGCGCACACACACACACACACAGTACGTGTTTATTTGCATATAAAGTAGAGCGGAGAAGTGGTCACTCATACTGCCAGGTGTGAGCTGTCCACCTGTAATCAGAACACTCAGGCCTGATTTTAATGGCAGGTGGAAACGGGGCCACAGATTCTGATTTGTGTAAAGCCCCTGGACAGGAGAGGCCCGTGGGACCGCATTGCGATAGAATAAAGCCAGTGGACAATAAATCCCAGCGTGATTTGTTTCAGATTCACGGTCAGTGTGTTCACATCTCGGGGCTACAACAGAAAGAAACAAGCAGGCTGGCGAGGTTGGGATTATCGACAAGAAGAAACAAGAGAGAAAGCAGGCAGACAGCCTGTGAAATGAGTGTGTGCTAAGCGGAGGAGAGATGAAAGACGCGGTTCAAGGAATCTGCTCAAGTCGCTGAATGCACAACTCAAAGCACAGCGGAATCAAAGACTTAGAACTGATCCAGTGAAACAAAGGGAGGAAGAGAGGGAGGAAGGCAGGAAAGCAGAGGCCTTCTGTCGTTTTTAAGCTTTCACACTTTATCTGTTGCCCATTGAAGTTGGGACACTGAAGTTGCAGAGTCCTCCACTCATTAACACTAGAAACAAGTAACAAGTCGTTCTCTCTTCCAACTCGTAAAATGCAGACACTTGGTCAGTGTCCTCCAGCGTCGGTCAGGAGCAGAGCAGCAGTGAGTTTATGTAGTATTAAGAGAGACAATGGTAGAGAGTAGTATGAAAGACCTGAAATTAGGGCTGGGCGATATGGAGACAATCAAATATCATGATATGTTTGACCAAATACCTTGATATTGATACCATAACTATATTGTAGTGCTGACTATTGCTGCTTTCACAAAATATTTACACAATGAGATTTTTGATAACTAATCATCAGTAATGTGGATATAATGACTAAGTGGGTAAAGGATAATAATATAACAGCTAGAAGTCTGGTAAATTCAGCAAATTACATCACTTTACTGTAATGCCGCCTTTAAAACCAGGAAAAGACAACACTTATGCCATATTACGATGATACCATATCCAAAAACTAAGACGATATATAGTCTCATTTCGCTCTACTTCAAATATGCGTAAGGAGGTTGGTTGGGGTTGGTGGATGGGGACTGATGTTCATGTCCAATTCTGGTCCTGTGTGTCACTGAAACGTTCATTTTGTAACCCCCCCACCATCTTTTCCTTAACCTAACTGTGCCGCATTACAGTTAAACGTTTGTCCTGACCCAGAGGGTCAAAAAGTGTCCAGAGTCCTGACCAAGGGCCTCTAAATATGACTCTAAAGGAGACATTTTGCTTCAATAACAAAGGCACCTGACCAAGCGTTGCTTTGACGCGGTGGCAGTGAGAACGTGTTGCAGGATCAGAAACATGTATCAGTGTTCCGAGATGGTCACTACATCACATTAGGTGTCATGGATCAATATCTGCTGTGACGTGGCCGAGAGACGCATCAGACCACACGTTGAACCCCAATAGCTTCTTGTCTTTCACGACCTCCATGAGAATAAAGGTTGGGTCTCTGACCACTTTTGTATGATGTCATTTTCTATGTCTGAGAAGGAGAATATCAAGTTATTCTAATTCAAAAGACTTAAATCCAAGTGGAGTCATGAACTAGAAGCGGATTTATTTTTTCCAAACTTTTGTGTGTCTGTCACGGTACAATAGCGGACTCAAATGCACGACTCAGGCAGACAATCACAGGTAAGTGGCTTATTGTTTAAAGAACAATGCAGGCAAAGGTGCAGACGTGGCAGGCAATAATCGTCGTCAGGAACAAAGGAAAAGTCGGAGAAACACTTTGAAACGCGGGAAAGAGTGACTTACGTACAACTACAATCTGGCACAGGTAAGTGGGAAGGGTGAGTATTTAAGCACGGGGACTGGGGGAGGGTGGGTAATCACACAGGTGGGAAAAAAGAAAAAGGGAGGAAGGCAAGTGAAATGAATGAAGAAAAACAGTGGATATCAAAATAAAACAGGAAGTCCATGAAAACAAACAGAAAACCAACTAAAACAGAAACTTGACATAAGGACAAAACCATGACAGTGTCTTGGTTTTTACCCACATTTAAGATTGATTTATTTGGTCAGGACAATGGACATTTATCAACATTTCTGTAAATGTGCCAGTGTTAGCCACTCTGTTAATTTTCAACTGTAGTCCTAGTTACCTAGTATTTACACATTTGTTTGCCACATCGCACATCACATCATATTTAATGTATATTGGTGATATGTTCTGCTGCCCACACATGCAGTACATACAGTACATAATCATACCAAGGATTGGGCATCGAGAACTGAAAACTGATTTAAAATCCGATCATCAGCTCCAAATTTAACACAAGTAACTAACTAAGTTTTGATATACTCCCAGGTGCTTGTTGTGTTGCAGCCATGGAGCCCAGTAAGCAGCGTGAGACCCGTTTCAGGTCCAATAGAATAGAGAATCGGTAAGAACAGGAATCAAAAGGAAGAATTGGAATCAGAATTGTTAAAATCCAAACAATGTCCAACCCTGGGGAGGTTTATTCACAGTAAAAGTTCTCTGAAGAACCACACAATGAGAAAGAGATTTGTTGATGACGATGTGGACCTCCTCTACCACGCCATTATTGTAGCGCTACCTCAGATTACTGATTCATCCTCTCGTTGACTGGCATCCCCAGCTACCTGGGATTTTGTGCTGCCGCCAAGAACAATGTGAGTAATACAATGCCAAAAAAAGCAAGATAGGAATAACAACCCAAATTAATTCCTGGATTTCCACACAGACAGAAGGCTTATATTTCTAGTCATATCATGAAAACCCCTGCAGTCGCACCAGGATATAACAACAACCTGGATTTGTGGAGCTGTGTAGGTGTACCTTAAAACAGCTGCACCGACTGACGGTGCAGTAATCTGGTGCAGCCCTGATTGAAACAGGTCAGAGGCTTACTAATACAGTCCAAAACAAAACCAAATGTCTGACTGCTTTAATAACATGCAGCAACAAAAATCAGTCAAAGAAACCTTCATATTAGCGAAAGTGAAATACACAACTAGACAGATTGGTGTTTTTCTCGTGGTAAAAGATCAGAGAAACACTGCTGTGAGGAGGCATGTTAGATGTACCGAAAACTCGAGTTCAACCTGTGCTTTGTTATCCCCATGAGGAAAATGCAGGTTCTCCCAGATATATAAAGACATGTAACTTAGCATGCTTTCATACACATGGATCTCCTCTGTTCCTTTCACACCGATTGTGCAAAATGCAACACACACACAAAGCTGTTAACCCCTGTGGGTACTGTTGCAGCAGCCATGTTGTACCAAAAACACAAGATGATGTTTTCTACTTTCCACAATGTATTTTCATTGTGCGCCCACTGTCCTCGATGACTGGCAGTATGAATGGGTGTAAACCATATGTTTTGGTGGACTGCATTAACTAAATAAATAAAGATATCTGTATCTGTAGTCATGGAGCTTTCAGACCTCTGTTAGCTTGCATTGATTTTCTGTTTTTGCCAAAACTTGCTAACCCGATGTTTGTTACCTTCCGTACCCAAAACGGCAAGATAGAGATGAGCTAGTGAGCACGGTGGAGCATTTGGCAGCTAAAGAGCCAGAAAAAGAGATAGAATATTGGATGTAGTTGAGTCTGAAACTCAAATGGATGCTTAAGTTGATAAGTGTCTGCTTACTGTTAAAGTGAGGCATTGTTTGCAGACACCAATCAGCACCAATCAGAAGTGTTTTCTAATCAACAAGGGTTAAAATGACTGTACTGTGTTCCTTCTAGTCACAACCCCACAGATTATCACCATTATCATCTGAAATCCGTTTAGCATTAATTTATTACTTTTAAGTATTTTTTTTTTTTTTTCAATACTCGTTTCTAAATAACCCCCCAAAACAATCAGTTTTTTAAACAAGCGTTTCATCTAATTTTGATATTTTCAACTGATGCAACTTGCGTGACCCAGAAGTGATCTCTGCTAGGACGCTGATTTCAGGCTAACCCTAACCCTCCTTCCCCGTTTTCTGGTGTTTTCCAAACGGAGACCTTTGGCAACGCCGACACCGACGTTTCTCCTCCTGATTGGGTCGTATATGTCACGACGTCTTGTTCACCAAAACTAAGCTACAAACGTTACCATGGCAACTACCAGCAACAGCACAAACCCCTCCTAGGGTAGGAAAGAAAACACTCATCCAGGCCAGTTTATATCTTCTTTGAAAAAAAATACATATAAAAACACAATTGTGCACAAAAGTGCTTATCAAGCATTTTGATGTTCTAGCCACGGAACAATAGCAATGTACTACTAAACTATAGGGTTTGCTCTCGTGGTTTCCTGATACTGGCAGTTGCTAGGTGACTGAGACATTAACATGCCAGTCATATTGACACACTGGGTCAATATCTCTTAACGGACGTGCTAATGCCAGATCGATACCCAGTGGTATCCCTAGCTTCCTTGGGTGGCGGCGGGAATCGATCGCGGCAATCAAGCCGAGTTGACTCGCAGGGCTAATGTCAGTCAATGGGGATAGCAGCTGCATCGAGGTAATCACTTCTAAATGATCTGCATTGTGGAAGTGAAGGCCGCCATTAGGCATGTCTGGTCAGTGGCTGATGGATGTTTCCGCATTGAGGAGCAGCTCTGATGTAGAGTAGCCCCGCCCAGCTGCACGGAAATGATACCAGCGAGGAAGAACTGGGTTGTCCAAACAGATAAGAGATAACTCGGACACGTCTGACAGCACATTCTTCATTGTGCTTCACCCGCCGCTGTGTGTGCCGGACATATTTAGATAGCAGTCACATCATTATGCAGGACATTGCTGTCAACTTTGAGACTGAAGAATTGATTTGCTTCAATATTCATTCACAGTGGAAAGAAGTCGGCTTTAGAGGGTATTGAGTGATCTTTGTCTATCCTCTCAATCCATTAAGGTGAAACCCCCTCCACTCCTGCACTGTATTGGCACTCTGATGGGTAGCATCCTTTTTAGCACACCTCTCCCTCTTTCTTTTTCCGCCTTTTATTCCGAAACAACTTGTTGGAAAGTAAAACATCAATGTCTTGTCTTTAGGGAGAGCAGCGAGCGAGCGCCAGAGTGAGCTTTGGAACTTTAAAACCTTCCTTTGAATAACACTGCCCCCACCCACCCACCCACACACAAATGCAAATGTGCTGTATTTATATAGCGCTTTTCTAGTCTTAACGACTACTCAAAGCGCTTTTACATCTACAGAATACATTCACCATTCACACACATTCATACACTATGACCGAGGCTGCCGTACAAGGTGCCACCTGCTCATCAGATAAACACTCACACACATTCACACTCCGATGAGCAGCATCGGGGGCAACTCGGGGTTCAGTGTCTTGCCCAAGGACACTTTGACGTTGGACTGCAGGGGCAGGGATCAAACCACCAACCTTCCGATTGGCAGGCAACCGCTCTACCACTGAGCCACAGCCGCCCACATGCACATGTATTTACCGTTATACCCCTGGGATCCTCCGGCTTACTAGGATGCTAAACCTGCTGAGAGATGCTCACCATGGCGGGATAAAGTGAAATCCTTACAACACACTCAGCCTGAACACACGCGCGAGGGCACACAGCCTCCATTTTGATCAGCTATGTCTCTTGTGAGAAAGAGAGACAGACGGGTGGATAGGAAGACAGAAAGAAAAAGACAGATTTTCACCCTTGGTTAGCCTAGCTTAGAAAAAGACTGAAAAAATCTTTCAACAGCTACCTGAACATGAAACCAATTTTTATTTTCTATTTTACTTGCTTAGCAAACATAATTGTACATAGGCCTACAGAGTCAATAACTTGTCAATGATCTTTGAACGGAAATGAAAGGATCCAAATCAGCAAAGTGAATCCTAATTTCTACTTCTAATGTGTGAGCGTAATTTCCAAAGTCAACTACTCATCTCAAACATTTCCACTGACTGAAAAAAATAAGGAAAGAAAAGAACGAAAGAAAAAGAAAGGGGGGGGACATTGAAAGCAAGTCACACACACACTGAAGCCTCAGGGAAATACAGTTCTGCTCCTGCAGAGTTTGATCAATACCTTCTTTCTTTCCCTGTCTTGCTTTCTCTCTCTCTCTCTCTCTCTCTCTCTCTCTCTCTCTCTCTCTCTCACTCACACACAAACACACGCACCATTAGCAGCAGTGCCTTTTGCCACCTCTCCACAAGTGCCATCGAATCTTAAAATATGTACACACATTTGCACTCAGAGGAATCAGGCAGCATTGCAGTCTACGAGGTCATCCAGAGGCCCATCCATGCATGTTTTTCCTTCCTTCTTTACAGCACTGTTTACATCTGTCTGTGCTCTACATAGAGCATGTATATGGCTTTATATTTTCACACCCTTCTCAGCCACATTATCACCTCTGTCTCTGCGGTTTGGTGGCGCCGTACAGCCGCTTGCATTACAGCAGCTCTACTTTTAATGTTTGTGTGTCTGTGTACTGTACATGTGAGAGAGACTGCACTTATCCCTGCATCAGTTGGCCTCAGTGTCAACCACCAGCCAGCTGTCCCGGTCAGCTCCTCACACACACATAACTGACCCTCTCACTCACCAGATGTGTGCTACACTGCTCTCCCGGGCAGCCCAGATCATATGCGTGGTTCGAGCTGTGGCATTCAGGGACTACAAACCAAAAGAGTTCTATTTTTGATTAACAGAGGAAGAGTGAGGTTCATACAGTATTTGTCCCGTAAGCCAAATGTCAGGGTTCAGGCATCAGAGGTCCTGACTGCATCTGATCTGTGTGTAAAGAATTTCACGCATCCGCACCTCCTGAAAAGAATGAAAAAATGATATAGTAGACTAAAACCACTCCCTTCTCTTAGGTTACATAACTCGGCCCTTTGGGCCTGTAACTGTCTTTTCTCTCCAAACCACGCCAGGCAGAACTAAGAGAGTAGAGTATTCCACTTGAATTGTCACCAATATTATTGCATGTTTGCCTGAAAGATTGATATTTTATTTTGTTCATGCTAGATTGCAGAGTTCAATCCTGTTGAGTTAGGAGACAATTAAGTGCAGATTGCGGATGCATTAATGATGAAAGTCAAGATGAGTTTAGTCTATATCCTCTGCGTTCCACTTCCGTGATTGTTCCGTTGCTGCAGGAAATTCCGCCTGCAACATGTCTTTTCCATTTTCCTTCTTTTGTGTCACTGTTTTAACCTGCGGCTGATTTCTGAGGACTATTACCTGGTCCTCAGATCTCTGCAGGGTAAATCCAGACAGCTAGCTAGACTATCTGTCCAATCTGAGGACTATGGTTACCTGGTCCTCAGATCTCTGCAGGGTAAATCCAGACAGCTAGCTAGACTATCTGTCCAATCTGAGGACTATGGTTACCTGGTCCTCAGATCTCTGCAGGGTAAATCCAGACAGCTAGCTAGACTATCTGTCCAATCTGAGGACTATGGTTACCTGGTCCTCAGATCTCTGCAGGGTAAATCCAGACAGCTAGCTAGACTATCTGTCCAATCTGAGGACTATGGTTACCTGGTCCTCAGATCTCTGCAGAGTAAATCCAGACAGTTTTTTTTTAATTAAACCATGGAAACCTATTCTGGTACAACCTCAAAATACAATTGTGAACCTGAAAATTAGCAGAATATGGGCGCGTTAACAGTTTGACACAAGATCTTTGACATCTTTAAATATTAATTTGTTTAGACCAAATCATCCATCAACCCCCAAGTGTCAACCATTTCTTTGAAATGACAACAATAAGACGTTGGAACAGCACCACTGGATCCTGTGTTTAAATGTGCACCACATCAGATGTTCGGTGAGCCAACGCCCTCACCACATTTGAGTTTTTTCATACAAACATGGTGGAATGAATCAACAGATCTTGCAGAAGAACATGGTCAACGTCGAAACCAGCACTTTGGATTTTTTCATACAAACATTGGTGAGAATTGAAATCAAAGATCTTGCAGAAAAGAACCTATTGGTCAACGTTCGAAAAACCAAGCAGCTGATTGGTGATTTTAAGAAAAATTGAGGGGAAGACCCCCCCCCCCCGTCTACATCAGTGAAGCTGAGGAGGAGCAAGTAAACAGTTTTAGGGTCCTGGGAATGACACAAACAACCTGATCTCACATGTCCATTCATGTAAAAAAAAGCTCAGAAATGTTTTTTCTCAAGCTGATAAAAGGTTAGGAGGTACCAATCACCTAATATATCAGTGTATTAAAATGAATGGAACTTTTTACTTTCTGGGCCTGTATCTGTCAAGCATCGCAGAATCACTCCTAAACACCTCACAGAAGGTGATCCTCAAAACTACACTAGAACACTAGTAGTAGACGTCAGAGTTCTGGAATCCAGCTTTTTATTTCCATAACTGACTGAGCTGAGTGGTGCAAAGTGGATAAATTCCCACGTTATCCGAGGCAAGTTTGATTTAAAAAATCTAAAAAATCTTTTGTGACAGATCCAAATGGTCACCGTTTCAAAAGTACATTCTCCATGTTGCTGTGAGGTTTTGGGGACATTGGTTGGAAAACCCTTTTTAATTGTTGACAGAATTTATAAAAATAAAGCTTCATAAGTCATTAATGAACACCTTTCCCTTACTCAGAATGTGAGATCATGTCAGCCTTGACACCATCTCCTGGTAACTCCTAACAGGTGACTACAACTTTGGAGCTCTCCTAAATATCAGCTGATGTAAGACTATTTTCCAAAGTAAAGAAAGTTGATAAAATTGCTTTTACTTTTTAAGCAGTTAGGAAGGATTTCCTTCTCTGAGACGAATAATAAATATGGGCACCGGGCCCTAAATTCCTATGGAAAATCAAAGGTGCAAAGCGTTTGACAAAGCATTATCAAACCATGGATCAACTGTGAATCCCAAATAGCAATCCATTATTTCAATCATTTCACAAGCTAGATGCACACACGTTTGTAGATGAAGATAAAAGAGCTCCGGGGGGGCTGAAGGTGGTCCCAAAGCAACAGGAGCTTGTTTCCTTTGCTTGCATCAATACTGTATACAACTGTATTTTTTCAATGTGCCAGCTTCATTTTGTGAAACATTATGTCAATAGCTGATTGAATGATGAGCCAGGGAGTGAGAACAATCTGTTCCTGATTGATATGAAGGAAGCATTTGATTTCCACGGAGTAGTAAAAAAGACATTCAGTTATGAATTTTGGATCATATTTAAATCAATCAATGCATAGTTTGTAGCTGATTGTAATATTACAGTGCTCTAAGAGGGATTTCAAGTACCGATCACAAATATTAGATTTTTCACAGTGGTACCCAACCTCAGGTTTTCTGTTTGTTAGATCATATGAACAATTCTCTGTACATATATGAACCATGTGAGTGCAATATGAATTACCATAATAAACCCTGACAGGGCCACCACGGCTTAAGACAAAGTAAAAACCGTATTTTCTGACGTTCCTGGACTACAGAATCCTGTAAATCTTCAGACGTATAAATGTCGTTACGACAGGTTTCCTTCCTTTTTGAAAAATGAATAGTGATCTCAACTCCATACAGGAATTCAAAATAAAGTTATCACTGAGGATATATGTTTCTGCACTGGGGGCTGCCTTTCTCTCTTGTTTCGCCTTTCCTTCCCCTTGACCCGGTGGGGTTTGGTCTCCACTGTGGCAGATCATGGATTAGTCTCTTAGCAGGGATTATAGAGTGGGCAGTAAAGATGATTAAAGACTCCTCCAATATTCTGCCTTCGGGGGACAAATGGCGAGAGAACCAAAGAGAACGTGTAAGATAGAAAGCACACAGAGACGGGATGTATTTCAATGCCAGCTCTCGCTCGTTGGGATTGTTGACTGCCAGTGGCTCTGCGAGAGTAAATCAGAGCAAACAACCAGTCGAGATCCTTTTTCATTGTTCTGCACCGACGTGCAACAATATGAAGAGTATCAACAGACAGCTTCAGATATGTATTTGTACTTTCCTTAACTGCTCTTAACTTGATTAATTATGGAACTAATTGTACTTATTGCTTGGGAATATTTTCAGCACTCTATTATTTGAAAATCCCTGATTACATTTTTAAAAGCAGGCTACCACTGACTCACAGCAACCTGTTTCACCACCTGTCACATAATTACAGTGAAAAATTGTTTCCTGTCTTTTATGGTTAGTCAGGCCAAAATTAGTAGTGAACCTGAATTGAGATGGTAATGATATAATATTAATATGGGGCGGCTGTGGATCAGGGGTAGAGCGAAGCGAAGTGTCCTTGGGCAAGACCCTGAACCCGGAGTTTCCCCCGATGCTGCCCCATCGGAGTGTAAATGTGTGTGAGTGTGTATCTGATGAGCAGGTGGAACCTTGTACAGCAGCCTCTGCCACAGTGTGTGAATGGGGAATGGTTCCTGTACTATGTAGAAGAGCTTTGAGTAGTCGTTAAGACTAGAAAAAATCCTATGATCATAAATCATAAAAAGCTACATATATGCAGGGTGGATCAACATGGCCAAGGAGTCGGATTTGGCCCGCGGGCCTAGTACGGCTATCACCAGACCAAGCTCAAACTTTAAAGATTGATGCAATTGGATAGTCCTTCAACCAATCAGATCAACGGTCCTGGTGACGTAATTCATCAACGGGTTGCTGCACTTCGGTCGCGTTAAGCCTGCCAATAACGCGCCAGGTGGATTAGCCAGTTTGTGATTGGTCCCCGCAGATTTGTAATGGAAGCAGGACAAATAAATGTCCAGGTTTCCAGACCGAGCTGCAGGGCGACATCAAATCGGGAGCAGAGTGGGCGGGGCTTACCCAGTCTACCACCTGGAGTTTGACTTGTGTGCTCTAGGGAAACTCGTAACCTTGGAAATAGTAAATTAACAGAAACAATCTGGAGTTTTCAAATAAACTGAGTTCTAACTTCAACTTTATTGCTCCCTGAGGGGAAATTTTCTTTACAGTAGGTAAAACACACAGAGACACAGGCACACCGACTCAGGTACATTGTTTTTTTAAATACATGAATACATCAAGTGACAACATCTGAATCTGCACTCTATGTAAAAATGCATGGTGGCCTATGAAGATGAATACAAAAGGGCGGTGTGCACCGCAGCCAATGAGCCGTAGAAACGACTCTTTGTGAGGCTGTTAGAGCAGACGCAAACATCGCTCTCTCTCTTTCTGTGTCTCCGACTTTCTCCCTATACCCACGCACCCCCCGACATCTCCACACTGCATATACCAGCAGCTGGCTCTGATATTTATGTTTGTTTGCATGTCACAGGTTCCGCGGGGGCCTATTTTTTAAATCTCAAACCGCGGCCCATCAATCCTCGCAGCCACCACTGCTAACACCATAGGGACGATGCTGTGCATCTGGGAAATTGAAGTTGACTTGTTTTGTGTCATCTCAATGCACAGGCAGCCCTGTTTCTGACTTACAGTAACGTCAGTTACTGTTGCAGAAGGCCTGCTAAAATGAGTAGGCCTATAAGAGGATTATTCTGAGCCTTGCCAGGGGAAAAAAGCGATTATCACATTGTGTATAGCCTGTTGAAATTCTATGACCACTTGCAAAACACATACATGTCTGACAATGCAAACCTATTGTGCCATAAATACCCACCCAGTGTTGGAAGACTAATACCAAAACAACAACTTGAAACTTATCTTACTAAACTGCAGCTTCAACAACTTATTACAGTATGTTCCTCTAATTAATACATGGCTATTTTTTTTTACATCATCCTATGTGCACCCTTTTTTTCTACAATCGTTTAACACTTTTTTTTTTTAATTGTATAGTGTGTAATAACTCTTATATTGATCAGCAAGTGCATCTCTCCAGTTACCAGTCCAGTCCAGTGTGGGGAGACTTGAACCAACAACCCTCCTGCTTCCAACCCAACTCCCTACAGACTACACCTGCAGTACTGTAGTCCTGATTTAGATGCATAACGTATTTTTGAAGGTTTCTATAAATCAGATATTAATTTCAGTTTTTTGTGCGAGGGAGGCCAAGAGAGCAACAAAGAGAGGATACCTGTGAATGAAGGCTCATCAGTATGCTGCTCCCACAGTCCTCCAGAAGATTGATTTCAGCTGAGGGAGATGTGGCCTCTTGCTCCCTGGTGCCGACTGTCTCATGCAGAGGAGTCGTAATCACAGTCATGTTTTCTTCTAAACGGGGCGCTCTGTGGCTCTGTGCCCGTCACATGTCTGATTCACTGAAATCTGATCACATCCAAATGATAGAAAAGGACTGGAGATAAAAAAAGATGACCCACCAAGAAATAAATGACCAGAGTGACTAAAAACTGCATCTCTGTGTGTTTCCCTTCCTGAATCTGCTGTATGTGTGTGTGTGTGTGTGTGTGTGAAGCTGTACCAGCACCACAGGTGAGCTCTTTATTTCTCTCAACCATTTTGTTCCTCTTGGTTCGTGGAAGAAAACAGCCTGCTAAGATCGACAACCTTGATAAAGCCAACTGCCTTGTTGACAATGCATTTAATTTGAATGGGCCATTAAACACTGAGCAGCAGCTGAGTTGCCTCCGTCGCTCTGACTGCTCTGAAGCTGCTGGTCACAATCAGGCTGACACCGTTTCCAGACTGGGTCCATATGTTTTACTGCAGTATAATGGGAGGAAACAGCCCCCATTGTTTTAATCCATACTAATGGCTCAAGCATAGACGATACTAGTTACATAAGAGGTGGGTGGCTGTAGTGGTCTGCGAAGGGACCGCCCATTTCTCAAACGCATTGTTCCGACTTCTCAATAACTCAAAAATGTCCCTAGTCTGACGTCCCTTCGTTTCCAAAAAATAACCCCTCTGCTCCGACATCCCATCTTTCCGATAGTTAGGCTTTTGTGGATCACCTCCCATAATGTAAAGAATCAAAAATAACATAATCAGTTATTAAATCATCCACTCACCCATCTGCATGTTCACTCTGAATGTTAGTGTGTATATGTTGGATATAGTTGGCAGTGTTGTGTCAGGGTACTCGTGTTTCTGTTGTGTCCTCCCCTCTACATTGAAATTTGCTTGAAAATCCCTCGCTTTAAATGACATTAACATTCAGCCCTGCTGCACTAATTCATCTCATAATCCACCGAGTCAGCTAATTTGGTATAATTAGGCAGTTGGATGCAGGGATGGGTAATTGGCCTTGGCAAAAGGTTTCGGCTCGGATTTACATTCATTGGGTACAAGTTCCCAGTGACAGTGTGTTACCCCGGTGGCACATGGCAAGCACACAGTCTTGTTTTGCTTGGTAATCGTCTGATCGTAATCCCAGGCTGTGCTTCAAGGTCAGCCTCTTTATGATGGACGCGTAAAAGACTTCTAAGGTTCCTTTGTTTGTGTGTCTGTTTCTACAGCGGCAATGTGTCCTCACATGGAAAACTGCTGGCTGATATTTGCCAATCGAATGTTTCCTTGGAATTAGGTCGTCATGGAGTTTTGGTTCTTGAAACGTTTTCATGTGACTTTCTTCAAACAGGAAGATGTTTTTTTACTAATTGCACTAATTGGAGAAAAAGCCTTTTTTCATTCGCAATTTCTTTCTCGCTAACTTCTCCTTTCCATTCTTTTGCATTGACTGTCACTCCCTGATGTAAGTCAGTGCAGATGTGCGTTCTGCATGCGTCACTTTGCGACAAGTGGCCCCCAAGATGCTAACGAGAAACTTTTCTAATGTCAATCCAGTAAAAATGGACCTATTTAACCAAGTTAGTTCACTGCTGGCTACAAGTTAGCATCAAACACAACAAGGCTGAGAGTTGAATGGAGTTCTGAGCTAATGTTAGCGACCAGTCAACCATAGATATCTACAACGTTTCTGAAATGATTCCCGTCTTCTTTTATTGTTTGGAATGAGAAAAGTTTATTATTTCATGGATTTCACAAATTTCAGTATGACACGTTATGCTGTAAACCGTTTAAATCTGAGCATGCACGACTCAAATCTGCACTCGACTGGGAGTGACAGTGACTATAAAACTAGCGTTAAGGCACCTCCACACTTCCTTATCTGTGTCAAATGAAAAGCCAAGGATTAGGCTCTTTTGTAACAATAATATCCAAAGAAATAGCTGTTGGATACGACATTACAGCTGACTCTCTGAGGGATTTGTGAAGCTTGCACTTTGAGTCAGATGTACTCATTGTACTTTTATCTAGAGTAATGGGTCATGATGATGAAACATCCCTTAAAACACTTTTCAGTTCCACCACTCATAGTTTGAGGAATTGGTTTTCCTAAAGCAAATGTATACTTTCTCAAAGAGGACCTTTAACTTTTTGAAAGAAATGATTTGTCAGCTGTGAGCAGCTCCTCCGTTTTTTGTCCTTTGCATTGTGGGAGAAAAATCCAGCAAAACAGCTTGAGTGTTGTTGTTCTGTTACACCCGAGAGACCTCCCAGCATGCACCATCACCACCCCTACTGACAAACAATCAGTTTAAATGGCGATTAAGACAGCAGAAACCGGTGTCTGTGTGAATAACCAAGCTGGACGTGTCTGAAACCCCGCTATGTCTTTAATCCACCTGAGACGCTCGGACGCCCGGCCCGAGGCCACAGACTGCCCCCCTCCAGAGACGCTCATGCAGGCCTCACACACGCCATTACACTCTGCATTGTCCTCTGTGTCTCCTGCCTCATTACTCCTCATCTATTTTTAAAAGGAAATATGCCTTATTACAATTAGTCTGTTTAGAGGCCAATCTTTCACGCTTATTACAGTGAACTGCATCCCTGCTTTTATGTCCCCATAAGTCTCTGTCTTTCTACTTCTGCTGTGTGTTTCTGATAAATCAAGTCTGGCGTAGATATGGAGAGTGGAGGACAGGATGGGACATGTATTTTTGAACTATGTGACAGCAGGCCGAGATATTGAAAGACACTCAAAGGATGTTGGAAGTCAGAAATGAGGCAGGGAAGGAGAGGGGAAAAGTGAGCCAGACAGAAAGGTGGAGGAATCTAATTTGTTCTTTTTTTATTATTGAAATGATCAAGGAGGAATTTGTGGCAATCCAAACTGCTGCCGCTAATGGCAGCCAGAGACAACACGTCCTCTCAGACGCAGAGAGCGGAATTAGTCTCTGTCTGAGATGAGTCCGCAGAGGACCACTGTTTACCAAGTCAGCCATTTCTCCGTTAATGGTCCATGATCTGGTTTCAACCTGAAATGCATTACAGTCTAGGGGGCCTCTGAGGACCACTCCCCTCACTCCCTCCTGCCATCCTTTTCTTTTTCTCCTTTTTATTCTAGCTCTCTGTGAAGAGGGACATGATTTCAGCTTGGCTTTCCCCACTTCCCCGTGAAAGACATAGAGAAGGCACTGCATGGAACTTTTTAGCCACTTTAAGTCTGCTCAGTGAACTTCACAGCCCTTTCCCACGCCAACCTGGCTGGAGGTGCACACCATGGGGAGTGTGTGTGTGTGTGTGTGTGTGTGTGTGTGTGTGTGTGGAGGAGTTGGCTGAATCTCCTTGAGAAAAATGCATGCGCACACAGTCACACTCACACATCTGGAGAGAACAGGAAAAAACAAATGAATGACTCTTGAACTTCAATATACGTTCCTGTGTTGCTTTGTGCCCGAATGACTGTTGTCGCTTACTACAATGTTCCTAATTGATCATAAAAAAATTGTAATTAGCTGGATGTCCCCCTGTCTGTCCAGGCCGGCGAGAGGCAGCCTTGATCACTTATATATTACGTTTTAATTGCAATTTCACAGTGAGTGATCATGACATTTAGGGACCTTGCAGCGCTGGACGGAGCTGATTGAGGAAGAAGAGGAGTAGCTGCAGCAATGACACAACACATGCACACGCACACACACACACACACACACACACACACACACACACACACCCACAACACACACACACACACACACACACAAATACTTCTGCATTGACTTTACACAAAAGTAAAGTCAATGCAGAAGCTCCTTAAAGCTGCATTCTCTCTAGCCTCCAGCAGGGGGAGACTCCACGGGCTCCAACAAGAAGTCTGTTTCTACTGAAGTTTAAGGGAAAATGAGCCCACGTCTCTCTTGATTTGTTACCTCACTAAACATTTACATAAGGAGTTTTTAGTCTCAACTGCCAGTTTCAAGTCTTTTACAGCATGATGTTCATTTAGTAAATTATTATTACATTTATTTTAAAATAGACAATAAAGCTGGGATGCTTTAGGGGCGTGGTTACACATCGAACTACCACTCAGGACAGAGGGTTAGCAATGCTAACCATGGCGATGTGGACATTACGATAGACCTGGACTTGTTTTTGGTAGAACTAGCCTAAAAATGTCAGCGTGATGCCAACCAAGCCAGCTAGATAGCGCTAGCGCTAGCTGGTAAGAGAAAGTATGACACCAGTACCAAGAGGTCTATGTTTTCTGGTAAATCTCGGCTGGATGACTTCCTTCGAAACAATAGAAAATTGGCATCTTTCCCTCTTTAGCGTTTAGCTTAGCGCAGGACCATTAAATCCATACACAGCACAGGCTGAGATGCGTTGTTGCTCCACACTTTTGTCTAAATATGGTCACTTCTGGCTCCAAAATACCAAGATGGTGACAGCCAAATTCCAAACTCCTGGCTTCAAAATGACAGTCCACAAACCAAAGGGTGATGTCAGTGATGCTACGTCCATTATATTTTACAATATATGGTCAAACAACATTACAGCATCAGGTTGTCTTCTAGTCAAGTTAAAAATGATGTGGGTAGACATTGCAAGACATGATTATAGCCTCACAAAAGCTTGTAGGAAGAAGGTCACAATGGATGCAGAGTACCCCAGACTCCTCTCTCTGGATCCGCTGGCAACACTGGCTCAAACAGGTTCAAAGCCACTCGCTGGTGGCAAACAGCTTTCAATAAGCATGGCGGAACAAGTCACCCAAACAGGTGCTGAACAAATCTACAGAGATGGTCCACTCATCAGAAGAACAGATAAGTGTTTGTAAAAATGTCTGTGAAAAGCAACAATTTGTAGTTTTTATGGTCCAGGATGTGGGCTGCCTGTTGTCTCTGTATCTGATACATAATTACAGCTAAAGAATGAGCCGGCAGGGGATTACAGGAGGATTTGGAGGACGATCTCTCATCCTCTCTCTCTCTCTTCCCGGCTCTGGCTCCAAAAAGTTTCAGCTGCTTATCTCATCCCTCAAGGAGACGGAGGGAGAGAAAACAGAGAGACTGATAGGCGGAGGGAGGGAGACACAGACCATGGATTTATATACATGCAGAAGTGTACACAAACACAGCCGCATCCAATTACACACACAAACACAAACCACCGCTCACTCACACACTCATAATCTCTAGCTTTCTCGCTCTCTCTCTCTGGTTCTCTCTGCTGGCCTGCCTCTTACATAAGTAGATGATGCATTTTAACTCCAGAGACAACGCTAGATTTGCGGTCTAACAAAGGGCCAACAGGCTGGCAGGAGACAGCAATGGAAAAAATAATATTTCCTTCAGAGGTTTAGGAAAATCTATCAACTTTAGTAAGTTCAGACAGTGGCTGTAGGCAAAGTCAGGGACATCCGTTAAGCTCATTTTCACAAAAATATATATGGTCAACCAACCGTGCTAGACGTTTCTAGGGTTTATGATTAAGGGCAGTGGGGCAAAGGAGAAACTAAGCTTTACTCCCCAGATTCCAGTTCCTTTAAATCAAGGCAGAAGATGATTTTACATTGTCTTTCAAGGTTCCATGACATTGTACTCTTTGGATGGTTTTATATAGACCGTAGTGGTCCCCTAACACTGTATCTGAAGTCTCTTTTATATAGACCGTAGTGGTCCCCTAATACTGTATCTAAAGTCTCTTTTAAATAGACCTTAGTGGTCCCTAATACTGTATCTGAAGTCTCTTTTATATAGACCTTAGTGGTCCCCTAATACTGTACCTGAAGTCTCTTTAATATAGACCTTAGTTGTCCCTAATACTGTATCTGAAGTCTCTTTTATATAGACCTTAGTGGTCCCTAATACTGTATCTGAAGTCTCTTTTATATAGATCTTAGTGGTCCCTAATACTGTATCTGAAGTCTCTTTTATATAGACCTTAGTGGTCCCCTAATACTGTATCTGAAGTCTCTTTTATATAGACCTTAGTGGTCCCTAATACTGTATCTGAAGTCTCTTTTATATAGACCTTAGTGGTCCCTAATACTGTATCTGAAGTCTCTTTTATATAGACCTTAGTGGTCCCTAATACTGGATCTGAAGTCTCTTTATATAGACCTTAGTGGTCCCTAATACGTATCTGAAGTCTCTTTATATAGACCTTAGTGGTCCCTAATACTGTATCTGAAGTCCTTTTATATAGACCTTAGTGGTCCCTAATACTGTATCTGAAGTCTCTTTTATATAGACCTTAGTGGTCCCCTAATACGTATCTGAAGTCCTTTAATAGACCTTAGTGGTCCTAAACTGTATCTAAGTCTCTTTTATATAGACCTTAGTGGTCCCTAATACTGTACCTGAAGTCTCTTTTATATAGACCTTAGTGGTCCCCTATACTGTATCTGAAGTCTCTTTATATAGACCTTAGTGGTCCCTAATACTGTATCTGAAGTCTCTTTTATATAGACCTTAGTGGTCCCCTAATACTGTATCTGAAGTCTCTTTTATATAGACCTTAGTGGTCCCCTAATACTGTATCTGAAGTCTCTTTTATATAGATCTTAGTGGTTTGAATTGCCTTGTTGCTGAAATGTGCAGTACAAATAAAGCTGTCTTGCCATACTCATATTACAGCCAATGAATGGAATACATGGAGTATGTTTACATGCAGACTAATATTCCACTATTATTCAAAATTTCACAACATTACAAATTTGAAACCGGTCACCACATTTGGATATTTGTTATTTATTTGATTTACTTTGAAGTATGGAGTATGGACTCAACCCAACTCCCTACGAACTTAGCTACTGCCCCCCCCCCCATGACTATGAGTCAGGATGTCTAAGCCACTGCTGCCTTGACCTAGACCTCTGTTCTTTTAAATCTGCCTCTTGCAGTCCCCACACTCAAAATTAAAGAAAAATACAATGCTGGAATACAAACTTTAAAACAAAGAGATGGTTTCAAACCAAAAAAGGAAAAAACTCCCATAGTATTCGCAGCATGCTTGAAAGATAAAGTAGATCTCAGAAGAGCCTAGACTTCACTTTGTCAAACCTGCAGGAAATCCACATTCTCCTTCCTCTTTATTGTGATATAGTGATATAGTCTCTTTCATTCACATGGGCGTAATGGAAATTGTCTGACACAGTTTGAAATGTCTTCAGATGAATCCAGAGATGGGGCTGACATTGAGATGACACAGCTTTGCTTTCATTATTTTGATTTCTTAATCTTACAGTACGTGTCGCCATGTTTTAGAAAACCTCCCCCAGGCAGCAGTGTTAATGTCACCGGTTCAAGGGCGTTACAACATCCCAAATGTCTCCCCATGAGTACTGGGGAATTGAAAAACCATCATGACTGCCAGAGGGAGGGGCAGAAAGAGAGAGAGGGAGAGAAAAGGAGAAGACAGAGTTGGAGGCTCTAGGTGATTAAGCCATATGTGTTTTGAGGCTTTGAAGTTGATTAAGTAGTTTGTGCCACAGTTACGTCTCATGTAGTCTCGCTTATCGTACGTGCTTGCTAGCTTTATCTGAAGAAAAGTCAATAATGTACTACACATATCTCATTCATTTCTGAGGCCTTGTGAAATTACATGATTTCACAAAGTGATTTTGACCTCGAAATGAGAAACAGCATTGGGCAAATACTGAGGATATTGCTTTTCACAGTCTAAGCAAGACTGTGTCAAGATGTCTTGTACCCTATTAGTCTGGGTGTGAACTCGCTTCATAAGAGATTTCTAAAAGAGCTGTTGGAAAGACCATTTTGATGGAGTCACATGTAGTAGTCTTGTATTCAGTCAGAACAGACTACTTAGGGGCACCATTAGTCTCGCATGTCCAGACCTTCCTCCACAGCGTTGCGGAGGAGGGTCAGGCTAGTCCACATAGCATTCTGGAATGGGAAAAAAAGGTGCTCTGGTTTATTGGCATTTCTTTAAACCAATCATAATCACCTTGGGTGGCACTAAGCGCCGGATGGCGCCACGGTACCGCTGCTAAACAGTCTCAGGAAGGATCTTTTTCCTGATTGGACAGATAGTCTAGCTAGCTGTCTGGATTTACCCTGCAGAGATCTGAGGACCAGGTAACCATAGTCCTCAGAGTGGACAGATAGTCTAGCTAGCTGTCTGGATTTACCCTGCAGAGATCTGAGGACCAGGTAACCATAGTCCTCAGATTGGACAGATAGTCTAACTAGCTGTCTGGATTTACCCTGCAGAGATCTGAGGACCAGGTAACCATAGTCCTCAGATTGGACAGATAGTCTAGCTAGCTGTCTGGATTTATCCTGCAGAGACCTGAGGACCAGGTAACCATAGTCCTCAGATTGGACAGATAGTCTAGCTAGCTGTCTGGATTCATCCTGCAGGGACCTGAGGACCAGGTAACCATAGTCCTCAGCAATCCACCAGAACTTTCCCATGAATAAATTGTAGTCAATATAGATTACAAAAGTCAAATGTTTTCATAATGATGACAACATTGAAGGTTGTTGATCCCCATGATGACACAGGCTCATTGTAAACAGCAAATAATGGTCAAGTCTCAAATTATGACTAACATTTTCATTTTCTCGCCACTCTTTTTGTTTAACTTGAACCCTGTCCTCACACAATTGATGCCATTTCTACTTTGTCGTTTGGGGGATCGGTGTTAAGCCACTGTCAGAGGCAGCCAACGCATCCTGCAGATTTACACTGAAACCTAAGAGCAGGGACTCACTAGGAAGGGAGCCCACATTGGGAGGGCCAACAGGAAGCCTGAGAAACAAAGTGTGTGTTTATCAGCAACCTTTACATTAACATTATTAATGTTAAAGCGCCCATATTCTGCTCATTTTCAGGTTCACAATGGTATTTTGAGGTTGTAACAGAATAGGTTTCCATGGTTCCACACCATATTTTAGTTGTACTGCATATTGCTGCAGATTCTGTTTTCACCCTGTGTGTTTGGGTTTCGTTTTAGCTCCAGAGTGAGACATCTCACATACCTGCTGAAAAGGGACATGGAAGTAGTTCTTATGGAGATTATGGTCAAATAGTGGGTGTTGTAGCAGTGTTTTGCCATTGAGAAAGAGCTAGCATGGATTAGCTATGATTACCCACCTCGTCTCAGCTAGTGACGTAGACAGATAGATAGATAGATAGATAGACAGTAGATGGATAGATAGATAGATAGATGATAGATAGATAGATAGATAGATAGATAGATAGATAGATACTTTATTCATCCCGAAGGAAATTTTAGGCAACCATAACACAACAAACACATATACACACACATATCACACATACCTAAAATACCTAAGAATAAAAATAAAATTAAAAATTACTCACAGAAATGCAATGACCATGATAAGGTGAGATACTACTGTAGACTGTGTGTAATGATGATAGTGCAAAAGTGAATAAGTGAACAGTGCAGCAGATCATGATCCGTGCAGATGTTGAACAGCTCACCTGGAGACTGAAGACAGAGGACATTCAGAAACCGGATCAGAGGACATACAGAAACCATATCTCTCTCAAAACAGCAGGGATGTTCTTTTTCCAAGTTTGTATGCATGTGGAAACACCAGAGACACAGAACAACACCCCGATGTTCATAATATGGGCCCTTTAACAATAGGCTGTTAAAATGATGAACAAAGTCCCACTTCTATCTACATGTGAGGTAAATACCACTTTGGAAGAATTTACGCTACAAGCACAAAGAAAACAGTGCACAGAACTATTGGAAATGACAAAATAAATGCAATACGAGTAGTCAATGTGATCTATTATGATTGACTTTGCTAGTAACGTGAAACACGTGACAATAAAAACTGAAGGTTGTTAGTTAGGTGCTGGCTCACTTTGTTCTTTGTTAGAGAGCTCTTCACACAGCGGTGTTACTTGTCAGTCAAGCCCTCAGCGTGGGCTAAAAAAAACAAGAAATAAGTGAGTGGAGGACAAGGAGGTCGAGTGGAAGCAGAGGAAGAAGAGAGGAGGAGGAGCAGATGGAGTAGCGAGGATGAAACATCTGCACGGCATGGGAGATGACAGAGCAAAGCTGATGTGACGGAGGGCAGGGCCGCTGCGGGAGATAAGAGACAGACAGAGAGAGAGAGGAAGAGGAAAAAAAAGGGAAAAAAGACGAGAACGAGGACGCCGGCCTGCTCTGTCTGACAGGAAGACAGGGAACAGGTAGAAACAAACAGCAAGCCTCGGCAGCCAGCTTCAGAATTCACTAAGATGAATCACAAAAACCTAAAATGGTCTATTTAACCTGAAAGATGACTCAGCTGTCTGACCTTTGGGCTTGAAATCCTCCTTTTGCTGAAAGCGTTTTGTAAGACTTCACGTCTTGTCAATCCCACCCACTTAGCAGTGTGTAGGTGTCTAATCACTGTATGGACAGTTCCTTTATATGAGCCACACATCTGTCATAATGGGTTACGACCATTTCCATCAAAGAGTCAGTTCTACCAAATTAGCAACATTTTAATTTTCTAGCTTACCTCTATCAGTATCTAGCCATGCCTAGCGAGATGGGATTTTGTATTCATCCAGGTCTTAGGATGTCTGTCTCCACCATAATGATATGAAGGTGAATGGAATTGTTTTTGTGAACCTGGAAATGTACTGTACATTTAAAGTTCAACAGCCACATGTCTTTAGAAGACAGGATTTATTAACTTCTCCAGAAAATCTGTTTGCTCTTTTCCGTCCATTACTGTTATACTAGTTTGACAGTTGGTAGCACTGAGTTAGGATTTCTTTATACACAAATTGAAAATGCATATTAAAACAGGTGGCGGCTCCTGTTGCTCTGGCTAATTTACATACTTTTCTGTGAGCGGTCTCACCCTTTCTGTCACAGAAACAATCCCTACAAACACCGTTTGCAGCATACTCTGTTGCAGTCTTGTCACCAGGGTAGAAAATTGTATATTTATATATTACAAATCTTTGAACTGTGTCATAAAATCTGTTAATTCTTGCACACCTTTACTTTGGAACTGTAAGTGGATTTGGGCACACAGGGAGCTGAAAGTTTGAGTCTCGGAAGGTTTTCTTGTTCATTAAAGGCTCTCACACACCAACCCGATGGCCAGAACAGGTCCTCGGACTGACCGCCGCCCCCCCCCCGAGTTGGTTAAAAAAGGCCTCGGAACACACTTCAGCGTACGTTCTCCAGGTGGCGCTAATTTGTATTGTCGCCCAAACCAATGAAAACCAAACGCGTCACGTGGGTCTGGTTTCTCGGCAATTTCAAAACGACCATAATGGCGGCTTGTTCGAAATACCATCACGTATTTTCTAAAAATAAATCACCAAAACGTTTTTCTGAAAACATTTTAAGGAGAAATCGGCCGAGCAGCTGCTGAATCTGTTTTCATTTCAGATCCACAAAGGTCAGTGTAAAAGATTTCGTCAGATTTCGAGAGACTATAGTCACGCCCAACCCACTCGTTATTTCCGGCTGCGCACTCCGTTAGCAGTCCGACTTCCCGCCTTCCGATTCAACATGTCAAATTGGCCCAAAAAAAAGCCTGACGACGGCACAAAATATTATGTTCAGTATTCTGACATTCCCAGTGAGATTCTGTAAACCCAGTTCTATAATCTAATTTTTGTTGCATCCTGACCCTTTGGCACAGGCTTGTGTGGTCCATGCTAATCTCTTGTATGTTCAACCCTTCGAGGTCAGGTGGCGGTCGCACACCAGTCTGCTCGCCTCAGCATCTGATTAACAGATGACCTGTGACTCTACGCAAGCAAATACACGGGCAGGATTATCCATTTTTAGGGCCGTAACAACCACTTGTAGGTTTTTCTGGGCTAAACATTCAGTCAGGACAGACTACTTAGGGTCATCCTTAGTCTCGCATGTCCAGACCTTCCTCCACAGCGCTCCACAGTCACGATCAGAAACTACTGGCTAATTAAACACCCCATCAGAGAGCACAGGATCACCTGCTATGGATGGAACAAGAAGAGAGGGCAGCCATGCCACCTCCAGGGCTCATCACAAAGGGTAAGATGTACAGTGTTGCTTGTAAATGGAGGAGGGAGTGGATCTATGTGAAGAAAGGATGAATAGCAGACTTTGGATCAGAGAGAAGCTAAACCTCAGTCATATCTCGGACACAGGGTGCAGATTTTATGAATCCACCTTGTGTACTCATAAAACCTCAGGTTTCTCATCACCATTTATAGTATTTCATAAGCTCTAACAAGACCATATGCGCATTGCCATTAATCTCACCCTTAATTACAAGACGCACACAACTAAGGCTTTCCTGATTAATTTGTACAGACTTTCATTTGTAACACTGCTGCTCTCCTTGGGGTCTGTCTCTCTGTTCATCAAGAGCGACGGGGCAGCGGTTTTATTTGTGCCACTCGAGCAGAAGACAGAAGACGTTTTGCTCAGCGGAGCAGCTCTTCGGGCGTAATTAGGCCGACTGATTGGTAAATTAGATTGGAGTATGGAGGCGCATGCTGTGTGGGAGATGGAATTGAACACTTTAAGACTTTATGGGCCACGCTTTAGGAGGTACTACCCTTGACTTTTCTTTAAGGCACACACACCCACACACATGCATTCATGCTGTAGATACTTAGCCTAAAGATGACTATGCCATGCTGCGAGTGCTTGCCGAATTTCAAAAAGTTCTAATTTGATCATGCAGTTGAGTAATAGTCAGTTTTATAAGCAGACATGAAAGGAAAGTAATATCACTGGTTCACTTCATCTCAAATCAATTACTATACGACACGTACAGTACCTAATACATACAGTATATGTCAGGAATAGAATACAGAATTGCAATGAATAGAAGGTATGGAGTACCTGAAGAAATTACATTACGTGCCTGAAATCTGCAGAGAAAGTTAAAAAAGGGTAAAATGCAATAAAAACTTGAATGAATAAGCCATGACTTCTGAGTTTGTAACTTGTTGAGAAAACTTCCCAGCAGTCTTTTTATCTGCAGCAACACTCCCAGAAGTTTCATCATATTGGTGAAAAGGTTTGCGATTATAATTGAGAGCAAAGATCAAGGAGAAGCCTCAGAAACCGAATTGGAAGCTAAAATGTTTACTTCAGAGAAGCAGTCCTCCCTCTATGATAATAATGTATGGTATTGAACAAAGAATACCTTGTAAGTAATCTTTGTGATTGGTCCGCCAGCAGCCAGCACTTTAGCGTTTGCCTGGTCATCCTTTACCCATTGTTCTTTACCCAACATTTGGATGGTACACTCTCTTTCACGGACATGCTTGAGCAGTCACTTTAACAGCAGCTTGTTTTTGTTCTCTCTATCTGACCACTGTTGATGGGAAGAGCTCCTATGGGAATGTGTCTGTATTTATCTACCTGTGGTCCATCTGCCCAGATCTAGCAGGATTGAAGGTGGGTGTTGTTGGTGGCATATAGCGCAAAATAACGGGAGGAAGGAAGGCGGTTAGGTATGGAGGGGGAGGTGTGGTAGATCAAGGGGGATTTTCTGCTTGTCAGGCTCCCTTCGTCTTTTCTTGAAGAAAGGAGGGAAGTGGTGCAGCTGTCGCTACACTATACACCTGGGTACTTCAAAAAGACGCCCAGATGTTCAACGCTGTGGCATATGCACACATTATCCACCACCCAACCCATTGCCAGAACCTCTCTACACACACACACACACACACACACACACACACACACACACACACACCACACACACACACACACACACACACACACACACACACACACACACACACACACACACACACACACACACACACACACACACACACGGCTGGTGAGAACATTACCCACTTGACTTGAAACTCCCATTGCATTTGACACGTCCTCCCATCCTTGTCTGCTCTCATATTACACTGGCAAGTGCAGCTGTTGCGAGATCACACATTATTTGCTCCTTTATTCCTGTTGTCATGTAAAAAAAAAAAAAAAATCTAATTTTTGCTTGAACAAGCTCGATCTACTGCAACTACCTTTGTAAAAACCAGAGGCCTTGAGCTGCACCACAGAGACAATGTCAGCACGCTGCACTGTGGGTGTCTGTAATTTTCTGTTTAATGGGCATCCAGATGGCTCGCTTGATTGGACTATAATGGCGATATCATCAGCTCCTGTACTTTTAAGACTCTGCATAATCACAGATCTCCTAGTAAAGCGTCCTGTGTTGAAATGGTACAGTATGTACTCTAGCCCTCCTCGGTTAATCCTGTACAGAGACTTCATTGGTCCAAATGGCTGGATTGCACTGGGGAAAAACTTCTGTGCATCTTACATTATTCACTCCTGTGTATAAAACTGTTTACAGTTGCAGCGTCCGCATAGCCAGGCCCATCTGCTTCTCTCCATTGTCGTCAGATGATTAATATCATAAAAGTAGAGGGAGGCAGGTCAGTAAAGCCTGGTCCGGCTGGGGAGGGTTCTAGCCTGACCAGGATCCTCCCCTTAGCCTGTCTCACCTAGTTATGCTGTTATAGTTCTAGACGGCTGGGGGTGACTTCCTTCCTTCCTTTGACACACTGAGCTCGTCTCTCCTTTCTCTTTCCATTTGTGTGCATCTCGTCCCAGAAAGGCTTGTTACTAACCTAGTTCTGGGGTGTTTAGTCCCCGGAGTCTTTATGTTTTATTTCCCCCAGCATATTTCCTTGTATTAGGATGGCAACAATATCTTGGTTGCAGCTGTCACCGTGGTCCTGCTGCACCCTGCTACACCCAGCTATGCCCTTCTGGGCCACGCCACACCCTGTAACACCCTCCAGTTCCCTGCTGTGCCATGAACTACTAAAACTACTGCTTCTAGTCATAGTTCCATTATCTTTTACTGTGACTGTTATGGACACTCTTCATCACCCCCCCCCCCCCCCCCCCCCAACCGGCCCCGTCAGACTCCACCTACCAAGAGCCTGGGTCTGTCCCAGGTTTCTCCCTAAAAGGAGTTTTTCCTCGCCACTGTTGCATTAAATGCTTGCTCTAGACCTACTCTCTAATTACTTTCTCTATCTGTGAAGTGTCTCGAGATAACGTTTGTTATGATTTGATACCATCAATAAAGTTGAATTGAAATTGAATTGAACATACAGTTTGCTCCTGTTACATGCTAATTTGTTGAACTGGTGGGCTAATTTATTGCACTAGTGTGCAATGACAATGAAGTGAAATTGAATCTAATCAAATCAGGGGATCAATTATGAATTCAAGCTCCTGTACTTGCTGGATTTATAAAAAATGTTGCAGGCTCTGAACAGATAACAGATATTGATTTAATTAAAGAATGTCAAAGACATTTTTGACATCTGTACAACACTTGTTGCTTCCTGCAGCCAGCAGGGGGAGTGTTGAGACTGAAGAACTGACGCACACACACACACACACACACACACACACACACACACACACACACACACACACACACACACACACACACACACACACACACACACACCCCTTTTGGCAGCGAGCAGTGAGACTGATGCAAAGGTGAACGACGCGATAGGAGCCCCGGTTATTTTTTTTCCAGCCGAGCCTGCTTCAATTTCAACGCTTTCATCTGTGAAATAATGGCAGCAGGCTGAAACATTGTCATTTCCCGCAGGATTAAATGAAAGAACAGAGAGCGACAGGCTAATTGTGACACACTGAGAGCAAAGAGGCAGACTTAAGGCCGAGATAGGTTAGACAGGACAGATAGGAGAGACAGAATTCAAAAGGGAGAGAAGACAGATGAGGAAAGACAGGAAGACATGGCAGTGATGGGGATGGTGGGGGGACAGCCAAGCGGGATTCAACTATAGGATAGGAGAGATGAGGGAGAGAAGATGGGCTGGGATGGTAGAGAGAGCCTGGAGGAGAATGAGGAGGAGGCAAGGAGAAGGAGAGAGAGAGAGGAGAGAGAGAGGAGAGAGAGAGAGAGAGAGAGAGGAAGAAAAGGTGGAGGCAGTAAAGCAGTTATGGCGCTAGTCTTTCCTTTGGCAGTCACAGGTGAGATGAGGGCAGACACCTCTATTCCAGCACAGGGCAGACTAGTGGCACCCGCAGGCTCCGGGTCTGCTGAATATTACATGAGCATGTCAGTCTGTGAACACACACACAAACACACACACACACACACACACACACACACACACACACACACACACACACACACACACACACACACACACACACCACACACACTTACACACACACACTGAAGGGGATGAGTGGATGAAGTCAATGGGGTCTCAAAAGATGGAGGGATCAGACTCGGGGGAGGTGGGTGAGTGTTTCCGAGTGTCAGGCCGGATCTTCACTGGATCAATGCGCTTTCCTCTTCGCTGACTCCACGGAATATTCATTCATAATACATGCACATAGGGGACCAATGTGGTCAACATGATGGGGGACGGAACCGGGAATATAGAGCACATCTTCAAATCCACAAGATCTACATTTGTATCTGGAACAACTCTAACACTGTCTGCATGTTGTGGCTTTGAAACATATGTTCTACTCACCCACTTTGTCAAAAGCATCTTTGAGTATGTAAAATGAGTAAAATACATTCCCCCTTTTCCCTCTTCATTATTATTATTATCAGTAACACTGAGCACCACAGCCCAACTCTACATTTTATGACCACATCTAAAGAGTGAGTTTCAGACAAATAACTGCCAGATTTTTAATCTCAACACAGGCCACAGCAGATGTCAGAAACTATTTCATCATTTGAAAGTAGGTCCAATGAAAACTACAGTATTGAGAGTAACAAGGACACGATTGATTTAAAAAAAAAATTGCAATTTTTCAGCAAGTGACATTCCATTCACCTCCAGAGACAGAACTCGTACTTTCTCTTGGCTGATTTCAAGACTTGCACAATGAACTCTTTCAAAATGTATTTTTTTAAGATTATTTTTGGGGGCTTTTCCCCTTTTTATAGTGGATAGACATGATAGGGGGAGAAAGATGGGGGATGTTCCTGTCAGAGATGACCTGTCAATCACACGGCGTAGGAGGTGGGGGTGCACGATTCAGAAAATGTCACGATTCAATATCAATTTTTAGGCTCAAGTGAATGACACCAACATATGATATTTGAAACCAATATGCATGTACAGTAACAATGGAAATCTAAATCCAAATTAACATTTTGAAATGTTACAAACAAATTGCCAAAATCGGCCCCGATATTTGGTCAGGCTCATAATTGGTCAATCCCTGATCCCTTGGCTTAATTGATATTTTTATGTTTTTTTGTATTGCAAATGTATATATCAACTTTATACCAAACAATCTCATCTATTAGCCATTTCTAGCCTGACAACATTAAATCCTTTTCCCACTAGAGGCCGACGCTCAGTCTAATGCTGTAAATGCTCCAGCTCCCCTTAACTCCACAGTGATAGAGATGAGAGCAGAGCCTCCTGCCTCTCCCTTTGTTCGGGGGGGCGGGGGGGAGACACACCAGCTTTATGGATTAAAACCCGTCGACAGTAACGGGATGTTGGTCCATGGACAGCTTTGATTGTGTCTTCACTCCCGCTATTGATTTCCTCCCCGCTGGCCATCACTCAGCCTGTCTGGAAGGGAGTTGTGAAACTCTCTGTGTCTCGCCCACCTCTGTCAGTCTCCAGTCATTCAGAGAGCACTTGGTGTGTGGATCAGTGTTGGGAGTAACGCATTTCGAAAGTTACAGCAGTAATATAACGCGTTACTAATTACCTTTGGTAATATACCTTTTTTGTGTTTTTTCCTGCAACCTTGCTTAAACACTAAGTTGTTGTCCATTATCCCGTCCTCTTTCAGTCACTCTGTTTTCTGATTTGTATGTGTCTGGAGACTGTAACTGTTAAATAAAAATCAACACGTTTAAACAATATATATAATAATCCATTATTAACTTATCAGAACATTATTGAACATTGTCCAGCAGCTTTCCCACACAGAAACTCAAGTGAAGTTCTTCTGAAGAGTCCATCATGTTTTGTAGTCCTCCGTGTCCTCCTTGGCTACTAGCAACTGTGTGGTGGAGGGTGGTGGGGGTGGTGCGTGATCACAAAAGGTTTGTACCATGTGGATGTGCCGACAGTGTTATTGTCATTACTTAAAACTCCTGACAGAATGGACAGACTCGTATAATAATTGAAAAGTGGAAACTGAAACGCAAGTTGTGCAGCAACAGGCAAAATGGCTGCCTTTATGAGGCTCTAATTCCATGCAAAAAAAAAAATATGTTGATGCAAAAAATACTATTACATAATAAATGTTCTTTACGTTAGCGGTCTATAAACAGACTATGAGGGAACAAATCATTTCCATGGAGGGAAATCTTTCTGCAGACCCAACTTTCCTGGACGTTCTACATCTTGTTTTTTTAAATCCTGATTTAGAACTGGACTGCAACACCTTTGGTTCACTTTATCTTACTTTATCTTATCTTACATATTCATGTTAGGGAAGTAAAGGAAAATGACTAGTTTAGCAAATCACGTAAAATTAGATATGTACTTTTCAAATTTGTTTTTCTTTCCAAACAATGAGCTTCCAACACTGAGCGTGAGAAGAGTGGGCGTGTACACGTGCATGTGCTAGGGGTCTTACAATGTATCACTGCATTGATGGCATCGCGATGTGGACTTGAATGATCTTGCATTGATGCAGTGACAGACCATAATCGATTATTGCCTGCTGATGTTGCTTGTTGATTTTCATTTGCTGTTTTTTTTAGTTTTGGCCTTTTGTCTGCTGTGGTCAGGAAGTGTCTATTATAAAGGGGTGTTCATATAGATCTGATAGCTTGAATATATTGGTGAAAACGATTTGTAGCAATTTATAATAATATTTAGGATATCAAATTGTACTGAATCATGAGACCAGTGAAGATTCACACCCCTAGTATGTGCTGTGTGGCTATATGATGTGAGAGTGCACATGCCACAGAAAACAAGAGTGGGCGATGGCCTGAGGGAGGCTCGGGCAGACACAGGCCACACAATTCACTCATAATGCCGTTACAAGGAAACTCACAACTTTTAATGGCTTTTGCTCTCTGCGAAGGGGATGGAGAGTGTCTGGTGCTTTAAAATGACTGTTCTAGGGGATTAACGCTATCAGGACTCAAAAAAGCAATTTTGTTCGAAAACATGTCTTTTCCAGGAAGGTGGAAACACATGCATTAAAAAGAGGCCTTCTCTACATAGCAGTGATAAATGACCTCATTATCAGACGTCGGCTAGGTAGAGAGGCTACGTGGGATTAAGTACAAAGTGTCAAAACCGAATAGGAGGAAAGATAAAGAAAAGGAGACAGTGAAGGAAGGAAGGAAGGAACAAAAAAGAAAAAAAAAGATGGCCATAAACAGGGACGAGAAGTAACAACACAATAAGCTGCACTTATGACGCCTTCAGAGTTTGAGAAACATGTTGAAAGATTCACGGTCATCAATGACAAGCTGTTTGGAAACCTGGTCATCCATCCATCAGTCTGTCCATCCATCCATCCATCTGTCCATCCATCCGTCTATCCATCATTACATCCATCCATCGGTCTGTCCATACATCCATCATTACTTCCATCCATCCGTCTGTCCATCCATCTATCCATCATCCATTGGTCTGTCCATCCATCCATCACTCTGTCCATCCATCCATCCATCTGTCCATCCATCCATCAGTGCATCCACCCATCCATCTATCAGTGCATCCACCCATCCATCTATCAGTGCATCCACCCGTCCATCTATCAGTGCATCCACCCGTCCATCTATCAGTGCATCCATCCCTCCGTCTGTCCATAATTACATCCATCCATAAGTCCATCAGTGCATCCATTCAACCATCCATCCATCCATCCATCCATGATACCATTCTATTCCACAGGTTTAGATCCGTTGTCCCATCTCTTTGGCACTCACCATCAGTGTAAAGTGACACTAGCAGTTAGCTGTCCCGCACCATCCCGTACCAGATGGAGGTTGAGATGTATGAGTAGCATTTAGCAATCCATCAGCGGTGAGAGGCCGTGGTGTGCAATAACAGCGAGCCAGCACTCGGCACTCAAGACAAAATACAGTACGAGGGCTCCATGGTGAGTGATGGTGGCATTGAGATAGCGGCCTTCGATAAATGAGGGAAACAAAAATGATCCGTCAAATAGAAACTCATAAATAATTTGGTTGGTTTTCTGTTTTTGTATCAGTTATTTAGGATGCTTTGAATGCATTTGTCTGCCCTTTTAAACAGAATCAGAGGCCCATGACGTGTGTGTGTGTGTGTGGGGGGAGGGGGGGGGGGGGGGGGTTGGGCAGCTGACCAAGAGCAGAACATGGTAGAGACAAGACATTACAGACCTACAGTGCTGCTTTAAGTTTATGAACCCATGCTAAAGTTGACTAAAAAGAGGAATTAAAAATAATCTTTTCAAAATTGATCTGCGCAAATTAAAACTAATAGGAAATATCCAACCTTTAAGGACAACTATTTTCTTTGTGAATGGAAAATGCATTGCAAATAAAAATAAATGTTCTTCTTAAAATACAGACATGAGTATACACCCCCCTATGTTAAATTCCCATAGAAGAAGGCCCCTTCTTGTTATTGAAGGCCAGTTATTTAATGGATCCAGGATACTATGCATCCTGATTTAGTTCCCTTGGCCTTTGGAATTAAAAAATTAACTTAAAAACTATTTTAATTCCAAAGGTGAAGGGAACTTTTTCATGATGCAATGTATCCTGGATCCATGAAATAACTTGCCTGCCTGCCTCTCTCTGTATTCTTCCTGCTTCATACAGTGCAGACACTACAGTGACTGTAGCTAAAGCTAATTAGCAGCAAGATGCCCCCCTTCTCCGTGGATGACTACTACAAACTCCTTCAGAAGATAGCACTTCTGGAAACCAAAATTCACCGGGTAGAAGTAAATGTGGAAGTGAACGGGTCAAGTGGGAATAACACCACTTTACCATGGACCCAAAACAATGGAGAAAAGCATGCTAGCACACGGCTAATTAGCACCAACAAGACTACAAAGAAACAGGAGGGCAGTGGAACGGGTAATATATCTACAAGTGGTAGTCCTCCCTGGAACTCTTCTTCCAGACATAAGAGTAAATCATTTTCCTGGGAAATGGGAGGAAGACTAAACGGGCAGGGCAAAGCGCCCTGAGACCGGCTGGCCTTTAGGGAGATGACTGTGTTCCATAAAAGTCCAGTCATCTCCCTAAATGCAGAAATGTTTATTTGTGGCCCTCTATCTATCTATCTATCTATCTATCTATCTATCTATCTATCTATCTGAGAGATTCAGCCAACGGTTGGCACCAAACAATGGCTTTCAACTGAATGTACCGTCCATTCTCTGCAGTTCATTGACAATTTTAACATTTTCTGGGGCCAGAGACATCTTTTTAAAACAGAAGGACATTTCCTTAACAAGCCAGGAGTAAAGCTGTTCACCTCTAACCTACTTTACGTTCTGCGCTACACATCTGCTCCCTCTGCCAAGGACACTAGGCCCCCACCTGAGCAAAGATTGGACCGTGAGAGACCACAGAGCAGAGACAGAAAAATCTCAACCCCCGTTTTCACCCGATCCATGGCTCTTTCCACTCACCCTTTTCCCTCTTTTCCCCATCCCCATGTTGGAGTTCACTGACCAGATGAAGCAGCTGGTAGATGCTGGAACCAAATTTACCCCCCTTCCTTCCCCCGGGCAAAAGTAAAGCGCCAGGCGCCTCTGCCAGGATGGCGGCTAACTAAGGATGCTTGTGTGCAAAATCCTACCATAATAACACCACCATGATAACAGCGCTGCTGTTCTCATAGAGTCAGCGCCCCCTAAATTCAGTTTTATGAGCGAGAATAGCGTCAACGACTCATTCCAATGTATGCAAATATCTTATGGAGATGTTGCTTCTTTTGAATATGTGGCTGTTCAGTTGATGTCCTCCTCTCAAGCTATATTTCTAAATATCTACAGTCCATCTAAATACTGTGCAACCTTCATTGATGACTTTACCGAACTGCTGTCTATAATCTACAATATATTAACTTTTATTGTGTAATCATTGCGGGTGATTTTAACATTCATGTTGTCCCCCTAGGACAGGGGGACCAAAGAACTGTGTTGTGTTTTTGAGAACTATGGACTAACTCAGCATGTGACAGAGCCCACGCACAATAAGGGACACACTCTGGACCTGATAGTCTCCTAGGGTCTGAACATTTCCAAGGTTGTGGTGACTGACGTTGCTCTCTCTGATCATTCCTGTGTTTTCTTTAACGGCACTATCTCTGGGCCCAAAAGTGTCCAAACAAAGATAATCAGAAAACGGTATATCACTGAAAACACCAGTGAAACATTTATTCAGCTTTTCTCCTCCACACCCGCCCCCTCTGGGCTCTCTGGGCTCTCTGGGCTCTCAGTCACTGAGCTTGGAGATCATTTCAACTGTAAAATTACAAATGTTATTGATGCCATTGCTCCCACTAAGGTCAAAGTTGTCTCTGGTAAGAAAAGATCTCCATGGAGACATGTCACACTGGTGAGAACAGAAAAACGAGATGATTCAGAACGCTGCCATTCGAGTTCTCACTAAGACCAAGAGACTGGATCACATCACTCAGGTCCTCACTAAGACCAAGAGACTGGATCACATCACTCCAGTCCTCACAAAGACCAAGATACTGGACAACATCAATCCAGTTCTGAAGTCTTTACAGTGGCTCCCTGTCTCTCAAAGAATTGATTTCAAAGTACCTTTGCTAGTTTAGAAATCACTAAATGGTTTACGGACAAAATACATTTCTGATCTTCTACTACACTATGTCCCCCCCCAGACCTCTCAGGTGGTCTGGGACAGGTCTCGGACGGGGGGAAAGCAGCGTTCAGTTTCTATGCTCCTCATATCTGGAACAAACTTCCAGAAAACAGCAGATCCGCTGCCATTCTCAGTTCTTTTAAATCCAGGCTGAAGACCTTTCTTTTTAATGGCTGTTTATTTCTTTAATGTTTCTTTTCTTATACTGCATTGTGACTTTTATTCTTGTGTTTTATAGTTTTTTATTCATTTTTTATTGTTTTTATGTAAAGCACAAATAAAGCTGCCTTGCCTCTATGGGAATTTAACATAGGGGGTGTATACTTAAACCATTGTATTTTAACATAGGGGGGTGTATACTTGTGCCCCTGTCTTTTAACATGGGGGTGTATACTTATGCCCCCTGTATTTTAACATAGGGGGTGTATACTTAAACCACTGTATTTTAACCTTAGGGGGGTGTATACTTATGGCTCCTGTATTTTAACATGGGGGGTGTATACTAATGCCCCCTGCATTTTAAGGAGGAAAATTTAATCATGTATGCTACATTATTAATTCACAAAGAAAATTGGTGTCCTTAAAGGTTGGATTCTTCCTAATTTTTGTAATGAAGGCATTGAGATCCATTTACAAGAGATTATTTTTGTATACCCTGTTTAGTCAACTTTAGCATGGCTTCCTAAACTTATGAGCACCACTGTAGACCCAGCAGAGAAGTAGGCATATTAAATCACAATTACTGGTCTGTTACAAGCTCAGACACACCACTAAGATAGCTCTTTCCCTCTTTCTACCAATTAGGAAAGACAATAAATAAATAAATAAATGGCCATCTTTAACTCCCAATGACTATGAAAGGTTCCAGCTTTACTTCCATTCATAAAACCCTAGTTACATACTGTAGGTGTGCAAGTCTCCGGCACCTCTGTCCCAATCACACATGACAAGTCTGATTCTAAAACTTCATTTATTAAAAATGCTATCCTTGTTACCCTGTGTAGTACCAGTCAAATGGAAATGCATGGCATTTTCCCCATTTTCCTGAATTTTAATAGTATAGAGTATGAAATGCCTGTTAAGATGAAACAAGTAGGTCTGTAAATAAAGAAGCTGTTGAAACTAACCCTCCAGTAAGAATTATTTGCCAGCCGTCTTTGAACCAGCTCTATTCGGGGTGTCACGGTTTGCATTGCTGGTGCAGGCTGCAGCGTTGCATCATGCTGTGCTGTGCGCCGTCTCAAATGCATGGGGAGACCAGCGAGGCAGGAAGTGCTTGCAACACACAGACAGGATGTGAGGAAACAGCAATCAGTGCACTTTCTCAATAAAGTGAACTCTCCAAAGGCGTACAGTAGAGTTATTAAATCATGCATATTGAAAATGTGTAACATGGAATGAAGTGGTAAACATTAACATTATTTTAATGTTTTAGTTTGATAGTCGGCGAGCCAAGCGGGGGGGGGGGGGGGGGGGGGTCTCTCTGTTCTGATATAATGAGGGTTTATTTCTTAGTATGTCTGCGTCTCTCAGGCTGTCAGTCAGGCTTTCTTGTGCTGGGCAGCCTTTACACACACACACACACACACACACACACACACACACACACACACACACACACACAACACACACACACACACACACACACACACACACAAAAAGAGCTGCCCTCTTGCAGATCTAAGTGCATATGCTCTGCTAATTACTTTCCCATTTATACCCAATACCATGAGGCTCCTTTCACAGCTGCAGAATAACAGAGTAGCAGTGAACTGCACAGCCTCTGAACGCATCCTCTCTGCCTCCTCTGCAACAATTCAGTAATCATTTCAGTATTGATGTGAGCCTTGAGTGAGTTTTGCTATCAGGCTCCTCTCCTGTGGAACCAGGTTCCAGTTTGGGTTCAGGATGCAGACACCGTCTCCACATTTAAGAGTAGGCTTAAGACTTTCCTCTTTGATAAAGCTTATAGTTAGGGCTGGCTCAGGAGAGTCCTGAACATCCCTTAGTTACGCTGCTATAGGCCAAGACTGCTGGGGGACTTCCCATGATGCACTGAGCACCTCTCTCTTCCTCCTTCTCTCCATCTGTATGCAACCTCATCCCATTAATGCATGTTACTAACTCGACTTCTTCCCTTTCCCGGAGTCTTGTGCTCTCCTCTGTCCTCCTATCGCTTCCTGCAAGTGTTTCAGGCTCTGGCTCTCTTGTTGGAGTCACCTGCTGCCTCCATGTTCCTGCTACAATTCTCTCTCTCTCTCTCTCTCTCTCTCTCAAGATGCCCCCCCAACCTGAACCATGGTTCTGCTCGAGGTTTCTGCCTCTTAAAGGAAGTTTTTCCTTGCCTCTGTGTCCTAGTGCTGTCTCTTGTTGGGAACGGTTGGGTTTCTGTAAATAACATCCTAGAGTACGGTCTAGACCTGCTCTTTATGGAAAGCGCAATGAGATAACTGTTGTTGTGATTTAGCACTATATAAAGAAAATTAACCTTACTTTATATATAGAGGTGTTTCTTTAAATGGTTAGTTTTGCAAGATGGTTATGGATCAATAGCCTGAAATCCAGACCCAAATCCAAAGTAGTTCATCTTGAGGGGCGGCACCAAGCGTGCATTTAAAAATCTCACTGCACCCAATTGGATAACGCTACAATCAATCACAACAACACACTGGGTGACGTATCCAGAACCCTGTACGCTTAGCTATAGGCGGAGCTAACTGGTAGATTAGACTGTCATCATCTGTTCAACTCTGGCCCCGCCTACATCAGATACATCAAAGTGATTAGTGCAGCTTGCCTCTAGCCCCGCCCATATCCAATACACCGATGTGATTGGTGCAGCTTGGCTACAAGGGCATAGTTAATGAGCAGCCGTACTCGATGCCAGAGCAACTGGCGGAGCTGATTCAGATTGTGCTCTTGTGACATCTCTGGATTTCCTGGGTAATGTATCAATGCTTATGTCAGGAATTATACATCCTATTGCATTTCAATTATGACGAAATGAATACAAAGATATATAGCTGGCTATAGTAATTGCTAAATGAAAAGCAAGGAACTGTGACATTCAGCTAATGAGTAACATAAAGGCAGAAGCATTGAAGAACAGGTTCAGATTTTTTTCCAGCCTACATGTCTCTCATTGTATGTCTATACAATGAGACTGAAAAAGTTTGATCTTTTGCATGAAAGTGTTGCTTTGAAAAGGGATTGCTTCATGCTCACTAAGGAGAAGAAAACCAAAAACTCTGTGTCCATATGGACGCCATTATCTTCAAGCCCTGCTCTAACTGAATGTAAGGGGAACACTGGATATGAAATGAATACATAACACACATAACACTAACAGACACAAATAGTCTGCCTTATAAGCCTTTTAACCAGGATTGATCAAAACTCATGATGCCAATATAACTGTTTTGTGTTGCTCCCAGCTAGAAATTTTATATAAACATTTGTATTGCTACACTGTAAAACCCAAACATATAAACCATTTTATGAAAGGTACTAAGACTACAAATAAATATTTATTAAACCAAGTAAAAAGGAGGCTGTGTTAGACGTCTCTATTCAAACCTACATTCCGAACTTTTCCAAGTGAGTCTAACCGCCGTCTGTTTAGTGGTCTAACCTGATCAGTCTTCTGCTGAGATTCCACATTAGGCCCATAAAACCCAAAGAGTGGGACTAAACGGGTCTGTAATCATCCCAATGGAGAGAAAGAACAGGAGCAGAGTAAGAGCAAGGACAATGGGAGATTTTATCCCATGCTGAACTTGACACACTGCATTCTGTAGGCTTTCATTTTAAAGGACAGATGAGAAAAGGTGGAAACATGTCAGTGTTAAATGAGCTCTATGATGGAACGCCACATGTGCATGTGCATTGATGACAAAAGAACATCTGGATATGGATACGCACGATAAATGTGTATTGGAATACTAAGACACTCTGTTGGCCCTGGTATTGATGCATGGTGATGCCGACCTGGATGATTCTGCGTTCACAAAAAGGTTATGTATAAAGGCTTTAGGCTGCCCTGCACATTACTGTAGGCCCAGTTTATTATGCAACTCTTTTTCATACAGTATGTATAGTACGGGGAGGTGTTCTGATACCGATACCAGTGTCGGTACCGCCTTAGATACTGCCTAAAACGCTGGTATCGGTATGTACTGGAGTTTATACACCGATTCGATACCACGGAATAAAACCCTAAAGAAAATCTACCTTAGAGTAGGTAATTTCTGTTTTTTTCCTGTTACAACTGACTGTCAAACTGGATAATAAAAGAAAGTTCTGTGGCGTTTGTTGTTTGGGAGTTTAACCTGAGCCAGACCGACAAAGATAGAAATCACATCTCATCCATACAGGCATAGCAGTATGCAGCTTTTAAAACATTATAAAATATATGACCCACTGGTATGGGATCAATACCCAACTTCAGGTATCAGGATCGGTATCGGGAAGGAAGACATGGTACCGGACCATCTCTAGTAAGGGGTCCCTGTTCTGTTTATTTTCAGCTACGGGGTCCTTGGCCTAAAAAGACTAGACGTTGAAGACTCCTACTCTGCATGTGCAGTCCAGCGGGAGACCAGCTTTAGCGTAGGATGAAAGTGAGGAGTTGCACTTACATAAGCAGATTCTTGTGGAGGTGTACTTTTGAGGTGTTATTTGATTTGTGTTTTATGCATCCACTCTAGCCTGACCTGGTAGGATGTCAGTGTAAAAGCACACTGCTCCTATTAACCTGAATTATGTTGCAGCAGGGCAGCTCAATTATGGGGGAAAAAAAATCATAATCTTTGGTCAATAGTGAAATCACGATCATTAAAGTGAACTTTTGTGACCACCTGCCACAGTCACTTTTCACCAGCCACCTTCATTTTTGCCTCATAAAGGTGAAAACCAGGAATTGCTGTGTCTCTGTGATCCCATCCTGTCATACTCATGGTATCCTACTCGTGGACATTGCGCTGTCATCACGTGCTGTAGTGGGGGGGGGGAGGAAATATTGGACTTTAACTTATCATTGCACCTACAATAATGTAGCTGTCCTCAATTTAGGTCATCCTGTACATCTCATCTGTATCTGGTTGTTCCTGCATCCACTGTGTGTGATTGTGTGTGTTTGTGTGTGTGTGGGTCAGTTGCGGGGGGGACCGGAGCAGCCCCGCCTGTCGTAGCGAGCCGACAGGATTGAAACAGTAGCAACTTTCCCTATAGTGAAAAATCCTTCCAGCGTACATTGATGTTAAAATGTGTCCATGTTGACAGGACGTCTTTTTCTGTATGTTGTGTTGGTAAATGTGAGATGTTCGAGTCACACACGTCTTGTCTTCATATCACAAAGAAGGAAATTCATTTGACTCGTTCTCACTCCTGATTGGTCAGTGGCTGCACGTGGGACTGCTGGGATTATTGCGAGTAATGAAAATGCGAAAGGGGGCCCCGGCTGTCAATCAATATCTTCCAGTGATGCGGGCCCCTGATTGGTTCGGGCCTGTAAGCATCTGCGTACCCTGCTTACCAATATTAATAAGTCTGAATCACTTGATTCTCATTGGCTATGTATCTGGCAATGTGGTAGGTAGATTGACAGTGTTACCCGGCAATTGCAAAATTTACCCGCATTTGTCGGGTGGTCGGGTGTTAATTTCAGGCCCTGAACGGGATTTTTCATTGTCTTTTGGAAATATGTTGCTTTTGTTTAATTTAAAAAGAAAACAGTGAAAACACCTTGAACTTTGACATTTCCCTTCGAACTTGTCCCGTTCCAACGGCTTTTTCTCATTCAGAAGACAGAGACAAAATAAGAGTTGACTTGCGAAGCGTAATGTGGAAAAATAATCATTTTTCATTCCTCGATTACTCTGTTGTTGTCATGAATACAAATCAGATTGTTTGCAAAACCCAATGTTGCAGCAACAAAGTGTATCAATGTGTGTTTGAGACTGCTCAAAACCTCGTCTGGTGAATGAAGTCTGATGACTAACTCCTCTAAAAGGCGTTAATGTTATAAAATACACCAAACTGTAGCTTTATGAATACAGCACAAGATGTAAAACTGGGCTGTCAAACTCAATTTTACTAAGGGCCACACTGGAAAATGAGAATCACATCAAGAGCCAGACAAGTAGAGCACCAGTAATTGATATGCTTTTATTTAATCAAAAAATAAAAACTGTGTTTCTGCATGTCTCATAAAGCTGTCACTTACAGTTTGGTTGACATAACGCCCTCACAAAGTCAACCAAAAAGTTCCTTAGCCATTATAGAGTTTAGCAAATCAAACTCTCTGCTTCTGGAGGAACGTCAGCGTCTCAAAGTCGGCAAATCTGCCAAATTCTGCTTTGAGTGCCCGTAATTACAGTCTGAAGAACAGACATGTATTGTGTGAAGCTAAATTGATATTTGGGGGCTGCAGACTGATCTCATGAAATGGCGTATGCATGACACGCCAACTTGTTATCAAGACGCACACTCGCTTTTTAGCGTGTTTATCAACGCCGCTCGGCCTCCATTGACTTACATTACCTTGCAATAGAGTGTGAATTCACGCCGTAGCGAGTAGTATGAAAGGTTATGAACCCTCGCTTCATCATGTTGGGGGCTGGATCTGAATTTGCAAGGGGCCGGATTTGGCCTTAAGCTTGAGATGTGTGATGCAAAAGAAAAACATTAATTTCATTTAATATACCGAAAGAATTGGACATAGTAGTCATGAATTGCTTCATAGGACAAGGCTGTTACTTACTGTAAACAAGTGAGTCTAGTGAGTAAGTCAGTCAAGTCGTGGTGGGTATAAACAGTCTCAGGTCAGCTTGAGAACATGAAAATTGTGTATGCACCAACTAAATTCCATCTTGCAGCTTTCAGTATGATTTGACTGACGTGTGACAAAGCTGCATTTTATATCTAATTATACATTTTGTAGCCTCTCCAGAAGCGTTTCACCCCACAGGCCAATTTACACTCAATGAAGGAAGGAAAGTGATGGAAAGTGATCAAATCCAGATTATTGTTATTCATTCATCATTCTCATTTTCTATTTCATAACTGTCCATAATGTTCATACTGTTCATATTGTAATATAATAACAAAATACTATTTATCCCAGTATAATTGCACTATGCTCCATATTTAAATATTTTTTATTGAACTTTTTGTTCACTCATGCCTCTATATTGTTCTGTTTAGTGTTTGTATATATTGTGTGTATGTATAAGTGTGTATATTTTTGTGTGCACAGTGTGAGCAACGATGCTCCAAAGAAAAATTCCTCGTATGTGTCCTCATACCTGGCAAATAAAGCTGATTCTGATTGAGATTAGCCCTTAGCCTTGGCCAGTTGGGGTTTGCAGTTCACAAACTGCCACTAAAACCTTACTAAAGTATGTATAGTAGGGGTAATGTGTGTGCGGTCATGAGTGAAGTGTGTGAGGTGTGTGCATATATTTTATACTTTATATTGGATTTTAAATTTACAAACTGGATTGCTCCAACTCATTTGTGTTGCGTAAATATAGGCAATGACAATAAAGATCTATCTATCCATTTTTTCAGGGTCCTCTTATACTTCGCTGAAAAGGTACACACATGTTCCAAGGTACATTTTGTCTTTGTACAGCTGTATTTAACCTCTAATTACGTTGAGTAGGGTTGCTTCCATAGGTGTTTTCAGGGCTGTTTTCACCCCGTGGCTGCAGTATATTGTATTAGTTAGATTTGTGAGGCGAAGAGTTGCAATTCCCTCAAGGCTGTGGCAGGATTGTGGGTTCAGGAGGTTAGGCAAGGTGGAAAGGCAGCAGGGATAAAACAGCCTAGACATGCTTACTGGCTGGATCTTGCCTCAATCACACCCAAGATTGGTAATGGATGCCTGCAGCACCTAGGTCACCCAGTGGACACACACACACTATCTCTCACACACACACAGGTGGGAGTAGTTGAGGTGTGTGTGTTTGTGCATGTGACACAGCGGCCTCCACTATATCTCTGTCACATTCCCTGTGGGAGTGCAGCCTATCCAAGTGTCAGCCGACCTGGCAGGCAATCAGAGCTCAAAATGTCATCCATAGACAGAGCCTTCCCTGGCCAGGCCGGCCACCACAAAGACCATCCATTTATCTGTCCCCACACACACACACACACACACACACACACACACACACAACACACACACACACACACCACATTCGTACAACCTGAGAGAAGCGATAACCAATGTGAAGACAATATTTTTCTCTGAGGCAGTATTTCTGTATTTGATTGCAGAAATACATCATCAGATTAAACTCGCCTGGTAACAAAACCTCCATTTGACTGCATTTGATTTGAAGGTATCTTTTATACACGTTCCCAAGCGGCCCATAAATTTACTCGCCCTCTACCACAGTGAGCCATCGACCAGTTAACAGTCATGTGTCTGCTGGCTTTTCATGGCCCACTTGATTATTGAGCGCGCACTCATGCCAAATCTGAGATAAAAGCTTTAAAAAGGAGCACAGAGGAGGCATTTACCAGCTTGTATTACTACAATCTATCATTCTCTGATGGTTGCGCGATGCACAAGAGAACTGCCCTAGCTTGTGTTACCGCCACGCTGGAGAAAGCCACTTTACAAGAACAATAAAAGGCAAACACAATAGATACACAAAGAGAGAGCAGCGCTGAGGACCAACAGCAGGCTGCTCTCACATTTCAAAATGCTTGTTTGAAAGTCTGGGAGGGGAAGTGGACTGTAGTGCGTCCATATCCATAAATATCTGTTACATTCGATATATTCCTCATATTAGGGCGGCGGCAAGTGCTGTCTTATGATATGTGATTTGATGCATGGTGGAAAGAAGTAGTGGTGTATTTTTGTCCCTGGTCTTTTACCGCAGCAAGGTCACAGAAGTCAATGTGTAAAAACACGCATTGTGGTCTCGTTAGCACAAGATATGACCTTCAAAACCACATTCAGTTCTTCTTTTCAGACATACGTTAGCAATAATTGACTAAATGCACCCCACTCTTTTCAAAAAGGCCACAAAAACGCTCTGCATTGACCACTCAAATACGTGAAAAGTGCACAAGGTTGTTCACACTTCCAACACAGTGTGAACAAGCGTTTATTATCGTGCTTCAATATGCTGCAAATGCTTCACCTTGAAAATAGTCACTCAAAGGTCGAACCTCAGTGTCCCTCCTCCAAAGCACTCTGGAGAAAGGTCTGGCTAGTCCACACAGCATTCTGGGATAGTAGAAAAACATGCTCTGGTTTATTGGCATTTCTTTAAACCAATTTCAATCATCTTGGGCGGGGCTAAGCTCCGGACGGAGCCACGGTGCCTCCGTTAAATAGTCTCAGGTAAGAAGTTGTTTTGGTGAAACGTGTACGTTTAGAAGTAGTTTTAGTTGTCAACAGAAACCTCTGATTGGACAGATAGTCTAGCTAGCTGTCTGGATTTACCCTGCAGAGACCTGAGGACCAGGTAACCATAGTCCTCGGATTGGACAGATAGTCTAGCTAGCTGTCTGGATTTACCCTACAGAGATCTGAGGACCAGGTAACCATAGTCCTCAGATTGGACAGTTAGTCTAGCTAGCTGTCTGGATTTACCCTGCAGAGATCTGAAGACCAGGTAACCATAGTCCTCAGATTGGACAGATAGTCCAGCTAACTGTCTGGATTTACCCTGCAGGGATCTGTGGACCAGGTAACCATAGTCCTCAGATTGGACAGATAGTCTAGCTAGCTGTCTGGATTTACCCTGCTGAGATCTGAGGACCAGGTAACCATAGTCCTCAGAAATCCACCAGAGGTTAGAACGCCAAAATTAACAAGCCCAAGGCAACGGATGCAAGGAAGGCTGAAGAGAGGACTAAGGACTATATAAGACCCAGCACAGGTGTCAAACTCAAGGCCCCGCTCAAGTTTCAATCCGGCCCGCATATCAATTTGGGTTCACAATACAGTTTATCTAGCACCTTACACTGTAATTCTGCACCAAGGCTGAATTTTGGGAAAGAGACTTCAGATACAGTATTAGGGACCACTAAGGTCTATATAAAAGAGACTTCAGATAAAGTATTAGGGGACCACTAATGTCTATCTAAAAGACACTTCAGATACAGTATTAGGGGACCACTAAGGTCTATATGAAGAGACTTCAGATAGAGTATTAGGGACCACTAAGGTCTATATAAAAGAGACTTTAGATACAGTATTAGGGACCACTAAGGTCTATATAAAAGAGATTTCAGATACAGTATTAGGGGACCACTAAGGTCTATATAAAAGAGACTTCAGATACAGTATTAGGGGACCACTAAGGTCTATATAAAAGAGACTTCAGATACAGTATTAGGGGACCACTAAGGTCTATATAAAGAGACTTCAGATACAGTATTAGGGACCACTAAGGTCTATATAAAGAGACTTCAGATCAGTATTGGACCATAGTATATAAGAGACTTCAGATACAGAAGGGCCATAGGTCTATATAAAAGAGACTTCAGAACAGTTTTGAGAACCACTAGGACCTTTTATTCATATTCAGATATAAGTTTGACACTATTGACTGAGATTGCTTTGTTATTTGTCACACACACACACAACACACACACACACACACAAACACACACACACACACCCACACACACACACACACACACACACACACACAACACACACACACCACGAGCCTGACATTTTCATTGTTACTGTGGCACTAAGTACTACCTTACCTTGGGCCTGTCCGACCTTGACACACAGCTGTGTCTGGAGAAGGAACACACACCTCACACTGACATCACTCACACTTGACTAAAGACCGCCGGCCAAGCAGATAAACAAATTAGATTGGCGAGGTAGCAAGAAACACATACACACACACACTATCCTCATGTTATCCATATCTATGTACGAGTGTGTGTTGTACATGGGCTTGCAGCCTGAATGCATTAAGAAGAAGGTATTTGGAGAAGAAAAAAAAAACATATTTTCAGCGAGCATCATTGTCCCTGTCACTGAACAGCCAGTTTGAAGAGAGACGGAGGATCAAAGGCGAGTGGAGCGATGGCCTCTGGCGGTGGAGACTCACCCTGTGGAGAAGGTGAAGGACAAAGTCTCTCTGACTTCCTCCTCCTCCTCCTCCTCCTGCTTACTTTCAACCCAACCTGGGCTTTGTTCACCGTGTGCTTTGAAGCAGACTGCAAACTTCGTGCCCTATTTTCACTTGTCACAGTCGCTTACGCTTACGTTAACTACAGTTGGTTTTTTTATCCATCTCTTCCTGCCCTTTCCTGTGCTGCTGTCTGTCTTCTGGTGGCCATATGAGGTCATACACTCATCTATGCAGGCTGTTCTCATGACCACCTGACCACCATGTGGATGACCATCATGCTGATGACCACCATGCTGATGACCACCATGCTGATGACCGCCATGCTGATGACCACCATGTGGATGACCACCATGCTGATGACCACCATTGCTGCAAAATGGGATTGTCAAGCAGACAAAATGACAGCACATATATGATAAAAGATCCATACTTGTCTCCTGTGTATCAATACAGTATTGCCACTGAAAACATCGTGATACTATGCCGTATCGATTTTTCCCCCCTGCCACATTGTTCGTTTGAAGCCATGATCTCTCTCTCTCATGGGGAGGCCAAATTCTTGGGGAGGTAACCTTGCCCTTATGACCTCATAAGGGGCAAGATTCCAGATCGGCCCATCTGAGCTTTCATTTTCTCAAAGGCAGAGCAGGATACCCAGGGCTCGGTTTACACCTATCACCATTTCTAGCCACTGGGGGGCCATATTAATGTTAAAAAAAACGTATGAAGTGAAATTTTAATGCCATGGGACCTTAAAGAATGAATCTAAAAATAGAACCCAGAGTGATGTACTGTACCAGCCAACTCTGCGGCCTTGGTTTCCAGTGGCAGTAGACCCTGATACCTGACTGTGTTCAGATTGAGGGGCCTATTTGGAACCACTGCACTCTTTTTGTTCTTTCTATTCATTCACTTTTTCAGCATGCCTTTTCTCCTCCTAGCCGTTTTGTTCACAGTATGAATAATTAAAGAGATTTTGGAACAACTCAATGAAAGCTAAGAAATAAATGTCACAAAAAAGTTTAAGTTTAAACTAATACATAGCCTGTAGTGAAAATGTGTTTCATGCGAGTCTCACGTCTAATTTTTATGTTTGGATGTTCTCTCTTCACATTTAGACAGCGATGTTATGTTGATTGGGAGAACTATCCCACTCACTGTAAGTCACTCCAGATGAAGGGTAAACAAATACTTGAAACTTCAACCGTGATTGTATTCATTATTATTGTTATTAAGACATGTACTCTCCAGAGAGTTCCCAGCAAAAGTGGAGTCAATTGTCGGAGTTAATTAGTGTCTTTGTATTAAAGCCAAGGCTTTTGTGACACAAGTGGAATGAGAGGAAGACATGAAATGAACACAGTGAACAAGGATGCTCAGACGGACGCAGTGCCGGGGGAAAGAGACATGGACAGGGGCTTAGTTAGGGCTAAACTGGAGAGGCGTCACTCAGTCCGTCTTCTTTATGGGAGATAATGGTGAAAAAGAGCTTACAGCACATTGTTCTCCTCATGCAAACCTCCACAAAATTGACTGCACTCAATGGTACAAGTGGGAGGAATATGTAAGAGGAAGACAGCAAGCCAGAGAGGAATCAGTCAGACGGACGTTAAGTATCTCTGTATGCTGCTATGGTTAACCGCCATGTATCTTCCTGGCATCTTTACATCAGCAACTTTTCACTGCTAATCAGCCTCATCTTCTTCACTGTAATGTTCTGTCTGATTTCTCTTCAGTCAGTCAGTCAGTCAGTCAGTGATCGGAGGAATTCAGCGCTCCAATCATGTCTGACATCAATCCAAGACCATTCTGGAAACCACTACTGTATGTTGCTCCCTAGCTTTTATGGGAAGAGGGGAAATACCTCAGTGTGGACCATAAAGGGTTCATTATAGGGCTGGGTTGAAAAAAAAACACATTTTCATTTAAATGATCTGATGTCGATTAGGAATGGTACTAACTATGCCATGCTAGCTTGTCAGGAATTTGGATAAGTAACGCTCCAAAGCTACTTTTTGGCGAAGGAAAAACTGCCATGGTACCTTGCCATGGTACGTAAAGTAGCTGCTTTAGGGTTGATTCCTAATGCAAAAATATTAATACTTTTAATAAAATAGCAAGTCAGAAGAAACCTTAAGACAATTACAAAGTCAGCCTATTATCGCCTTAAGAATAAATCAAGGGTTAAAGGACTTATGTGTCAACAGGATTTGGAAAAAACTTGTCCATGCTTTTATCTTCAGTAGACTAGACTACTGTAACGGGGTCTTTACAGGTCTCCGTGAAAAATCGAATCCTCACTAAGACCAAGAGAGTGGATCACATCACTCAGGGTTCAGTTTCTATGCTCCTCATCTCTGGAACAACTGCAGGTCTGCTGCAACTCTCAGTTCTTTTAAATCAAGGCTGAAACCCTTTCTTTTTGATGTTGCCTTTCTTTAAAAACAAAATAAAAAATCTAATACTGCATTGTAACTTTTATTCTCGCATTTTAAGAAATATTTTCATTGTTTTAAACTGCTCTCTCTTATGTGAGGACTTTGAATTGCCCGGTTGCTGAGATGTGCTGTACGAATAAAGCTGCCTTGCCTTTAAAGTTTCACAGTGAGTGGGATTTCACCCCTCTGGGCGTGAGGCAATATTGAGTGAGGTTTACTGTGAAATCTGTTAACATGTGCCTCCTTGGCAGGGTCCAAACACTTGATTGATGAGGAAACAGCACGGGATTTAGTGCCTCTTTTGCTGCGCCCTGACGCCTCAACTACCCGCGCATCAGCACCCAGGAAAATATGGCCACAAATTGAAACCATGGGGGAAGGAAAATATATATGGTACCCTTGAACTTTTTCCAAATTCATTTTTGGGGGGGGAAATACAATTTGCGGGATGCTTGCACTGCAGAAAGAAATGGGTCTTGGTAGGGGGTGAGAAATGAAAATGAAGGAAACGATATGGAGTCGGGGGGGTTGTGTGTGGAACTGATTCCACAGCTTCTGGCTCGACCGGCGCGCTGTTATGTGGCTGACACCTCTACAGACAAATTTATTTAGCTCAGCAGTCTGAATTAAAACTCAGCAGGGCCTCTGTGCTGTTTACCTATTCAGAGGAGGCTGCCACTTTCAACGCAGGCAATGCAACGTGTAGATGAAGGATGCAGGGGAGGCTGTTATTGATGAGGTTTATTCCACCTCTCATGACTCACGCAGCTGATAGAGGTGTGCTTGCTCAAGTCCTCAGTTTCCCTATAATTCTATAACATGAAAATTGACATTTTCAGATTGTTGGTGTGTATCTGGTGCCTGCTAGACCAGGCTGCAGTGTTTAATCCTTTTTGGATTTCCTGAACTTATTCATGCTAATTCATGCATCCTCCCACAGATTGGGATGTATGGGGATGCATGGGGCGGAGACTTCGAGAGAGAAAGAGTGAAAGAGATGGTGGATCAGATGGGACGACTGCAAACATGGAAATATGGAGCAGAGGAGCAAGGAAGTCAAAAGGAGGAGGAAAGGGTGGAAAGCAGCTGATAGCTGACGGGTAAACAGGCCTGGCACGGACTGGAATGAAGAAGCGTCCCCCGGTGGCTGGGACTTTGGAGAGAATAAATGCCAGTGTTACAAACAGCCCAAACCAGTATTAATCTCCCAGATAGCCTTCATGGCCGCTGTGCATTAGAGGAAATAGCACGCTAAGCCACAGAATCATTCAATCTTCCCCGCACGCTCCCCGAGTGCTGCCTGCAAACAGCCAAGGCCCAGTGCAATAAGGAATGATGGAGGAGCCGAGCGTACAAGCAGCCCCATCCACCGCAGCGTTTTACATTTTAATCACATCACACAATAAGACAGGTGGAAATCAAATATGGGCCGGGGAAGTGGAAGCAATTAACAGTGGCAGTGGGAGGAAGAGACAGAGGAGGGTGGAAAGAAAAGTGAAAAAGAGTTCTTGGTCATGTCAGCTTTAATCGACGTATTAAAAACAAAAGGCTTTAGATTAGATTTGGAGGTTTTTAATTCTCTGGGCATTGATTTAAGGTTGGATGCACAGAGAGTATTTAATGGTATTAAAATCATTGGAAGTGTTCAAAGCCGTAGAAAAGAGGATTAGTTCTATTTTGTCCTGTTTGGGGAAAGTGACCTTGTTTACCCGTAAAGTGCCACAGTGGTCTGACGGCGGGCTTACCAGGACACGTAGCCGCTGCTCCAACTGAAAATGAAGCTAAACTCCAAATGAATTGCTCCTTAGATTATTCTCCAGACCTCAGGAAAGTTTTATTCCCTATGCAGCAAACCATCCAGAAACTCCAGGAGAGGCCGGAATCAGACAAAGACACCTACTGTACGTGTAATTTTCCTGGCCCTGGGCCAAAGTCAAATGGAGTCTTATGGAGTCAAATGGAAATCTTATGTTTTGCTAATTTCCCCCTGACTACAGTCATCAATCTTTTAATCTGCAGTGAAGTGCAGCCGGGGTGGTTTCTGCCGGGCTCTTGCACTCTCAAGGTTTTACTCCTAAGTATGACAAATGAAGAGTGGGACAGGGCTGCACACACCGCCTTGAAAACTGATGCCCCGCACGCACTTGTGATAGAGTGACAATAAAAGGGTTAATATGAATTAACAGGGGTTGGATGTGTTTTCTGTGTTTAAAACGTAACTTCCTGGTACCTTTCCTGGGAAGACCTTGGTTTCCTTCCACACACATTTGATTGTCAACACAGAACGGCAGAAAGTTCAAGGGATAGTTGTGCAGTGTGGGCAGCGTGGTTAGATGGACGCTTGGCTTTCCTGTGTGGATCTCGTGGACTGAAACCACTGGGGGAAGTCCAAAAGCAAATATTTATATTAGCAAAATATCTCTTTGAACAATTCAAATTTACATCCTTTTATATGTGAATTCAAATTTGTCTTTGTATGTATACTGTTTGTAGAACAACAACTCCTCATTCCAAGTACATCAGCATATTCAGCACACCAGGTTTAATACGTCCAAATGGTTTATGGAAGCATCGGACCATCGTTATACTGACGCTCTTCCTCATCTTTCTGACCGTACAAGTGTTAAGCCGGAATTAGTCTTGCATTAGCAGCCCTATCTCCACAGCACTGTAGTCTGTGGAGGTCTGGCTACATCGCTTATCTATTCTGCTGTAGGGGAAAAAACGTGCGAGGGGAGGAATATTCGGTGGCAGGCAGGGTTTATCCCAGTAATGTACATCCATTGAGCCAGACAAAGCCTGAATGAGCTGAAAAAAGATCCTGGAAGGATGCTTTGAGTTCTTTACCAAAGTGGTTACAATCAAGCTACAATTTGCAGCATGAAATACCCTTATCAAGAAAATACCCACATTTACAAATCATGCATTTGCATTTAGGAGCAAATTCATCTGCAATTTAGAGCGACAATCATTTGTGAGACATGATGCTGCCACCATGTGCAATTTACATGCCATGAGTCAGTGAAATGGGCCCCTGACTCATGAGATAATTATTAATGATAATAATAATGATGTGTACTTTATTAGTACCGCAAGGAGAGATTACAATTCACACTTTGTAGTTATTACACACATTGAAGGATTATCAAACACTGCGCAGTGTGGCGTGACTGGAATTTAATACTCTGGACAGCAACTCATTTCATCCCTACCCCTGTCTGTCTACCTGGAACTGTATCCCCCCCAAAATGGGTCTGGATTTGATTGGCAAACGCAGCGCATTCCTGGTTGAAACCATATTGCATTGGGGGAAAAAGTTGATCCAGATAACCTTGTGTTCTTGGTTTTATTATTTTGGGTTGGCTTAAGGACCCTACACACAGACACAGAAGAACACATTATTCTGGCAAACGGTCCTCGTGAAAGCCTGTATTTAAATCCTAAATCCATTGTACAAATCTCCATAATATAACTTAATATATGTGGAGTGGGTATACAGTCTCACTATTTCGTCCTAATAAATCCAATCCAAATTACAGCGTTATGAACCATCGGCTTTTTAATGAAAAAACAAAATCTGTCTGTCGAAGCGTTGGTCCTTGATTCCAATAAATCTTTCCAGTGTGGTGTGTATTTACTCCACAGCTCCAGGGGGGTCGATCTGTAAAACCTACAACGAAACCCGCCTTAGCCTGCCTGAAGGAGCCTCTCACCCAATAAAAACATTTGGAATTCAGTGGAGAGCGTCAGTGATGGATACTCTAAGTGAATCCTTAGAAGCATTTCCTCCCTGACAGGAATTAAGATCTGAGGGAAACACAGAATCAATGAATCAGGTGATTGTATTGAATTGATAAGAGTCAATGATATCTTGAATTTCTGAAGCCCAAAATATAAAAGATCTCAACCTTGTCAAACTGTACTTGACAGTGCAGTACTCTGCTGCCCAGTGCAGTTGAAGTAATTAAAAAGTGAAGTGCTGAGATTTGGCTTGGAGTTGCTCGAGGCTACTGCTGCATCTGCCCTCTGCTGAAGAGCACATGTCCGGACTGTCATTATGAGGGAGCTTGTTAGCAGCGAGGTCAGCAGCTAAGGGTTAACATGAGAACAAGAAGCAGCAGAGAGGGGTGGGAGGTCAAAAGCTGGGGTTGAACCCGGGAAGACGGCGCACTAATGGGATACTCGGTTTGGGCTGAAACGCACTCAGACAAACACGCCGATCGATGGGATGCCATGGGGTTTTCTGAGCTTCTTTCTGAGCTTTCAGTCGCTGGAGTTCCATCCAAACTACATTTTCTCTAAGTGGTTGGTAATATGTACTAAATGCACCATGTTATGTAACTCTCCTGTCTATGCAACTGGCTGTGGAGGTGTCTATGACCTTTACACAGCATCTGCCTACATCTACCCTCACCCACATCTTTAACCCCCAATCCGTGGAGCCCAAGACCCCCCAGGAGCAGAGGCTGCTATTCAGGCAAGTCATTAAAAACACATTCTTATTTTGCAATGGCAGCCTGACAAGTGGCAGATAAAATATTTCATTATTAGATATCCAGAGATAGCCGGAGCCGAACATGGAGTGAGCGAGAGCAAGAAGGTGGGATGCTGGTAAAGGTTGCATTTGCCTACCTTCCTGCTGAGTTCTCCCCCCCCCCCTCCCCGGTCTCTCTCATTAGTGCCGCACACTGAAGGGAGGGGAAGGTAAACAACTAGCCTTAAAGAATACACTGAGCCTCTAACCAAACACGCCTGCAGAGACTCTTTATGCCTGGCGTCAGCCTGACAGAGCAGCATATGTTGTTTACATGCTAAATTAGCAAAATCCTGTGAATTGTAAAGAGGGTTACAGTCTGCTGCATCGATACTGTAGGAAATCTGCAGCAACAGCAGGGTAGGCCCGACGGCTGCGTCAGCAGGAACTGAAGCATGACTGACGTGTCGGTTTTTGGATATGTTTTTTTTCAAATTCTAATCATCACTAAAGATCATTTGCATTTCTTTCTGGGAGTTTTCTAATTGCCATTTTCAGGGGTGGAGCCTTAAAAAACAAAACCAATGTGTAAATATGGTTTCTATTTATCCTGACAAAAACAAAGATGGAGAAACCAGTGAATGTATATCTTCATTTGGAATCTGGACAAGGGTGGGCAGACCCCCTTTATCCCCAAAGAGGGGATATTATTAATGTGCAGTGATAAATAAAAGTATTCTTGTGTTTACTGTTTTGTGTGTATCTATGGAGTGTTGGTGGTGATATGCTAAATATATTTGGTACCTCTAAAAATGTGTCCACCCCCCCAGCCAGGCCCCTTCATTTAAAGGAAAGAACTATTACTGTTCAGCTGTGTGTTATTCATTGTACAACACACACAGACACACACATACACACACTGCGTGGCACTCTTTGTGAGAACCCATCATTGACATAATGCATTCCCTACCCCCTTACCCTAACCTTAACCATCACAACTAAATGCCTAACCCTAACCCTTACCCTCATCCTAACCAGAACCTGGTTCTAACCCTAATCCTAAAACCAAGTCCTAACCCTCAAACAGCCCTTTAAAATTGTGGGGTCCAGCATGTTGGCCCCACAAAGCTGTCGGGACCCAACAAGTATACTGGACTCCTGGTTTTTGGACCTCACAAATATAGTTAAACAAGAACATGCATACACACACACACACACACACACACACACACACACACACACACACACACACACACACACACACACACACACACACACACACACACACACACACACACACACAGTTTGATCTAATTAGTGATGGAGCAGAATGCTTCACAGCTGACACTGGCTTCAATGGAGTCCACAGGGCTCTACAGTATGGACGGACACCATTTCTTATCAACCTGCCTCACTGCTGATAATCCGGCTAAACGGCTAAATGGGAGTGCAGCCTGTATGCCAGGCCATCATTTCCTGCCTTTTGTGCATTTTTGTAAGCATAGTGTTAGAGTGGTGTTGGCCCGATCTTCCCATTGGTGTTGCTGTAAGCTGTTCTGATGTGCTCACACCTGACAACCTCAGTGGCACGCCTGATTTCTCCCGTTCTTGTAACATCAAAGTCACATTTCTGCCCAGTCTACGGTGAATGGCGACGTGTGCTGCCAATGCCGGATGTTAAAGAGCCCCTATCATATTCCTTTTCAGTCTCATATTCATACTCTTGGGGTCTACTGGAATAGGTTTACATGCTTTGATGTTCAAAAACACATCATGTTTCTCATACTGCCTATTGCTACAGCTCCTCTGTCTGAGCTCTTGGCCCCGCCTTCCTGAAAAGCCCTGTCTGCTCTGATTGGTCAGTTGGCCCAGTCTGTTCTGATTCTGATTGAAATTCAAACAAGCCACTGGGCAGGCTGTGCTTGCTCAGGCAGCACCTACGGTCAGCTCAGATGGAAACGTAGGCTGTTTTTTTAAATCATTAACATCCCCTATTTGAGGAATTTCAAACAATAATGTGGCCGAGGCGTTTCAGGCACTTGAGAAAACATACTTAATACTTACTTATCTTATGTTTGCAGTTTTGTATAAAGTGTTTTGGCGAAGATACAGGTTGGTAATGCAGACTGTATGAGTTTATAAAATCCATTTTTCATCCAGCACCACCTTTAGTTTACATAGCAGTAGTTTGCTTTAAGACCAATTACCTGCAAAACTGACATTTCCACTACCAATAGGATGGATGGCCAAACAAAACAATGAAAAAGAAAATCCAAATACTATTAATCTGTAATGTCCCTTGAATAGTGCTGGACGATCAAGATATATATATATATATATATATATATATATAATATATATATATATATATATATATATATATATATATATATATATATCAGTAATGTGGCTATATTGACTAAGTGGGTAAAGGCAATTAACAGAACAGCTGGTAACAGTCCGTAAAGTTCAGAAGATGACATCACTGTATTGTAGCCTTTAAAACCAGGTAAAGAAAACAGTTATGACAATTTCTAAAATCTATGGAGGTTTCTAGTCTCATATCACAATATCAATACGTATCGTAATATTGCCCAGCCCTTGAATATGGAGCTGTGCGAGGGGGGTGAGCATGGAACTTCGACACTATGAGTATAACATTGGTTGGTTTTTTAGTTTAGTTTCTTCCTGATTCTACATAATAAAATCTTGTATTTGCATTCCCTCTGGGCTCCATCTACTGTCTGGTCTTTGACTGATGTCTTTGTGGGAGAATATTAACTTCATCGATCAAACACCTTCTGGGGTAGTGTTGACACAGTCAGTGAGTGAGCTTAGTGAGTGGCACATTTCGGCATGGATGTGGGTTTTTTTCCCTCTTCCCATCTGTACTTGCAGCTCCATTGGATGATGTTTGGATGACTCTAATCTCTCAGACAGTTGCTGGAGGAATAACTGCATGGTAAATAAAAGATCAGCATGGATGAATGAATGTATCTGGATAACTAAAAACACTGCAGGTAACAGCAAAACACATTACTGTCTTTTCCCTTTTATTTTCTCTTTCTAGCTGCAGCGTTATCATGGTGCCGTTCTTCACACCCGGCTGGACATATCAACGAGCGGGGGTCAGCCCTATGTTCCCACATTAATAAGATTTTTCCTAAATTAAGGGAGAAAGGGGGTAATGTCTGATACAAATCTATGAATAAAAAAATGTGGGAACATAAGGCCTAATTTTGGAAAGAAATTATCTTAGAAATGTGGAGCATAGGGCTCCATTTTGAAAACAATCTTAGGGCTGTGGGAAGATAGGCACGCTCCCAGCGAACACACACATGCTTCAGGACTAAACATAGTTCAAATAAGGAGTGGGGGTAGATGCGCAACCCAGGAACAGAGCACACGTGGCTTTCCCATTTCAGAGTGTTAATCTGGGATGGACTGCAGACACCGTACACCACGCGTGTCAAACTCAAGGCCTGCGGGCTAAAACCGTCCCTTCGCAAATTTTGATCAAATCATGTTAGATTCCCAATCCATTTTGGCCCGCACCAAAAAGACAGGAAACGGATAGTTTGCATAATTTGATAATTTGCAGACTTTGAGACTTAAAACTCCCAAAACGCCAGTGAGTTTGCATTTTAGGGGTTGTGAAACAGGTTGCTGTGTGGCATTTTAAAAACTCTCCAGGCGCTCCCATTAAGGAACCTTTTTGCTGACGTTTTAGGGTCTTTTATGACATGTTTCCATTCCATGCTCGACTCGGCCGCGGCGCCCCGTCCTCCTTTCTCCATTGCAAATTATTACCGCCTCATGCGTGAGACCAGCATGGCTGGTCGTCACAGCAGCAAACTGCCGTGACCTAACGCGACACACACACACACAATGTGGTGTGTTGTTTTTGATTCTCGGCGTGTGGCTGTTTGCCAGAAGACACATTTATTTTCTAAAAAAGCTGGATGCGGCAAAAAAAAAACACCGCTAGATAAACTATTTAAACTTATTTGTTCAGGACCCCCCCGTCTGTCGCTAGCGATGATGACGCAGTGATTAGTGATGATTCTCTCCGACCAATCAGGAGTCTGCAGGTTTTCACGTCACCTTTTGGTATCACCTCAGCTCGCTTGGAACCTCGACTGACGTAGTACTACAAAAAGTACCTGTTAGAAGGTACCAGGGACTTTTATCATCATGGAAAACAAAAACAGGCGAGTAGAGTCCAGCGGTAAGTCCATGTAGTGTAGTACCATGTGTAGTGTAGTATTACAATTTACTTTTGTAGCAGTAAAATTACAATTTACACTCAATTACAATTACACACAGGCCTGAACTACACACACATGCTCAGTACCTAGACACTCACTAATGGAGAGATGTCAGAGGGCAAATATGTATCTCCATAGCATTAGTCATTATATGACTTACATCATCACACAATATGAGCCCATTAATGAGCTCCTACAATGAACAAACCAGATGGGAAATCATGCACGTGTATGCAATTGAGCAATTGCAGCCAGTAAGGATATCGTACTTTTGTTTACTTAAGTTTCAGGCTGCCTTTTATGACAGAACTGCAACGTAGTCGTAGTCTTATTCCAGAGAAAAGTAACTGCTGATGGGATAGGACTGCGATAAACTGCGCCAGGCAGAGCTGACTTTATTATGGAGGGAAAAGAGAAAAAAGGCAGAACTAAGCAAACATCAAGGAGCAGGGAACATCCCTGTGATCTGCAAGCACTCCTTTATAGAGGGGGACTGTATATTCTGCAAACTGCTGACACTTCACATGCACTGTATCCTGCACACAGAGAAAGCAAAGCACAGTGCTCACTGTTGGCTGTTGTCGGCATTTTGCCCAGGGTAGATTTCCTTTACTCACACGTGAAATGAATTCCTGTCACAAGCACATAATGAAGGCTTCTTCTAGCTGTTTACCTCTCAGAGGGGTTATCCACTTTGTATTGCTGGTCTAGAAAGGCAGAAGACAGAAATCTGACAGTGGAAACAGGAAGGAAAATAACCATTTTGTTGCAGGAGAGATAGAAGAAGAAGCAAAACTGTGTCCTCATTCATTCACTATTCCATGTGAAAGTCAACCTGCTCTCACACCAGTTTGTGAAATGGTCACATTGTTTGGATTTATGTACAATTTTTCAAACATGACCATTTCACAGACTGCCAAGACACTGGGGTGCTCTGGGCGATGGGGAAATCAAACGCGACAACAACGGGACGGTTTGAATTAGTTCAGCGAGGTCCTCTGGCATCAAGTAATCCTGCTTATTAACTATGCCCTTGTAGCCGAGCTGCACCAGTCACATCAGTGTATCTGATATACTGGCGGGGCCAGAAGCAAGCTGCACCAATAACATCGGTTTATCTAATATAGGTGGGGCCAGAGGCCAGCTGCACCAATCACATCAGTGTATCTGATCTAATTTACCAGTTAGCTCCACTGGGTGCTAAGTGTTTGGAGCTCTGGATACGTCACCCCGTGTGTTGTTGTGATTGGCCGTAGTGTTATCCAATTGCGTGCAGTGAGATTTTCAAATGCACGCTTGGTCCCGCCCCTCAAGATGGGCGACTTTTCATTACTCAATGCCTTAATCCCTTAATCTTTCAGATTTGGGTCTGGACTTCCAGGCTAGGTTTTAGCCAGCGCCAAAGAAAAATCACCTGCATCAAAATGATTAGATTTTAAAAAAAGAATAGCCATTAAAAATGAATGTGTTTAATTTACCAAATAAACTTGAATATAAACACTAATTTCAGTTTTACTGTCCAGCATCTGGCTGTGTCAGACTCTCTCGGGGACTTTAACCTTACTATTTAAATATTAATACTACTTTTGTTAACCATTTTGGTTAAATGTTGTTTCATCTACTTAAGCATAATATACCTTTTTTCTGGCAAATGCACAGATTTCAGTCAAATAAAATAATACAGATTATTACTGTGCGTGAACCGGTCATCCCCGAAAAAGCCCTCGGTGTGATGGAGGGGAGGGACAGGAGGAGCGAACTGCTTCCTGTCCTTCATTAGCCTGTGGTGACTCATCCCGGCACTATAGTGTAGAATATTCACTCCTCTGAGTGTTTCCACAGGAGAAGGTGACAGCACAGCAATCTGTTCTCAGCAGGCGGTAAGAAAGCTCGGACTCATCGTAACACCGCAGCATGTTTCAGCTTTTATGTGAGCACGTGTTTACTGGGTGTATGTGCCAGTTATCTGCATATTGTGCACTAACATCTCCAAAAAAATAAAAAAAATAAAGTACATCTGGGTCTTATGGGCCGGATCGCCTGCTGCCCGTGTGTTTCTCTGCTGGCAGGGCAGCAAACACCACTGTGTTATTTCTGTGTTATGGGGGGTGATGGCGCAGTGGATATGACACATGCCTTTGGTGTGGGTGATATGCTTCGATTCCCACTACAATACATCAACCAATGTGTCCCTGAGCAAGACACTTAACCCCTCATTGCTCCAGAGGCGTAAGTCCTCTGACATATATAGCATTTTTGAGTCACTTTGGATAAAAGAGTCAGCTAAATGCAATGTAATGTAATTTGTGAGATTATGTGCGGCAGTACGTCAAAGCATTTACAAATCAGCTACAGCTCAAAAAGTCTGCCTGTTCTCAAAAATCCCTGATGAAAAAGGTCACTGAAAGGTCCACGATTTCCAAAACAAAATCCATTCTTATTTTTTGTAGCGCCGCCTACTGGTTGATGTGTGTCATTTTTCCTTTCCAAGGTTCGCGTCACACTCTCTACCATCCCTGAAGGTTTCACTTACGAAACTTATACGATGTAAAACCACTTTTACCTCTGGAAATTTAAGAAAAATAATAGGAAATGTGATTACGGGATTGGAGCCCTTATTCTAGTTGCAATGGTCAGGCCGGATCATTTTGAGCATGAAAGCGTTTTAATCAAGCCTTTAAAAAAGCATCAATAAGCAACGACAAAAAACAACCAAAAAGCGTGGAAACATTGGGGTATACTATCTGAGCAGCGTTGTATGCGATGATAATTTTAAAAAGGAGATAATGTTTTTTTTTTTTACCGTAGCTACATGCAACATTTCTGTCTTTAATAATGGGACAAAGTCTGAGTAACGAGCTGCCAGAACCATTTCTTTTACTTTACACAAAGCAGTGTGAGCCAGATGTACAAAGAGAACGCGACAGAACGAGTAAGAACAATAGACAGAAAGACAGAGACGATGTCATTATGACATGCAGTATAAATGGAGTCATGGGATGTTGGGCTGTAGGCCAGCCAAGGACAGGGCTATAGATTTCAGACTGGCATGAGTCTACCCAGGCCGCCATTAGCAGTGGGATCACGTCCACCCTGAGGCCCCGCGCTCTTTCCCCGACCTCGTCCTTCACCTCCACGGCCTGGAGAAGAAGAGCTGGCCGGCTACATTCACACACACACATAAAGGTGTGCGGGTTTTTAAATCACACACACACACACATACGCACATGCAGACACACACTGAGGAGTGAGTTACAGTGAGCGAGGAGCGAGGACCTTGGTTGGATGGGAGAGAGAGAGGGGCTCTCTTAGACAGGCGAGATCCTTGGCTATCGATTGGAAGTCTGCTCTCCCCTCAGCTGCAGGGGGTAGAATAAAGAGCTACACCTCGGTTCACGCTCCCCTCATGCTGTGATGATTCTCTACATTTAGACGAGCAAACTGCTTTAACTTCATAGGAATTATTTAACTTTACACCTCGGAGTCTCCTGTTTGTGCTGACCTCCAGTGGTTCAAGTTGTCAACGGGCTGCAGTGCTGTAGAAGTGTGTGTGGTCAGTACACTCTGGCATTGTTGTTGGCTGGGATCTGAAAGAGAGTAGAACGCCATGTTTGCTCACCCTAATGCTAGGCCTGTAAGGTATACAGTGGTGTGAAAAAGTGTTTGCCCCCTTCCTCATTTCCTGTTCCTTTGCATGTTTGTCACACTTAAGTGTTTCGGAACATCAAACCAATTTAAACAATAGTCAAGGACAACACAAGTAAACACAAAATGCAATTTGTAAATGAAGGTGTTTGTTATTAAAGGTGAAAAAAAATCCAAACCATCATGGCCCTGTGTGAAAAAGTGATTACACATCATGCCGAGACCCAAAGAAATTCAGGAACAATTGAGAAAGAAAGTAATTGAGATCTATCAGTCTGGAAAGGGTTATAAAGCCATTTCCAAAGCTTTGGGAATCCAGCGAACCACAGTGAGAGCCATTATCCACAAATGGCGAAGACATGGAACAGTGGTGAACCTTCCCAGGAGTGGCCGGCCGCCCAAAATTACCCCAAGAGCGCAGCGACGACTCATCCAAGAGGTCACAAAACACCCCACAACAACGTCCAAAGAACTGCAGGCCTCACCTGCCTCAGTTAAGGTCAGCGTTCATGCCTCCACCATCAGGAAAAGACTGGGCAAAAATGGCCTGCATGGCAGAGTTCCAAGGAGAAAACCACTGCTGAGCAAAAAGAACATCAAAGCTTGTCTCATTTCTCCACAACACATCTTGATGATCCCCAAGACTTTTGGGACAACATTCTGTGGACCGATGAGACAAAAGTGGAACTCTTGGAAGGTGGTGTGTCCAAGTATATCTGGCGTAGAAGGAACACTGCATTTCATAAAAAGAACATTATACCAACAGTAAAATATGGCGGTGGTAGTGTGATGGTCTGGGGCTGTTTTGCTGCTTCAGGACCTGGAAGACTTGCCGTGATAAACGGAACTATGAATTCTGCTGTCTACCAAGAGATCCTGAAGGAGAATGTCCGACCATCTGTTCGTGTACTCAAGCTGAAACGAACTTGGGTTCTGCAGCAGGACAATGATCCTAAACACACCAGCAAGTCCACCACCGAATGGCTGAAGAAAAACAAAATGAAGACTTTGGAGTGGCCTAGCCAAAGTCCTGACCTGAATCCTATTGAGATGTTGTGGTATGACCTTAAAAAGGCCGTTCATGCTCGAAAACCCTCCAATGTAACTGAATTAGGACTTTCTGCAAAGATGAGTGGGCCAAAATTCCTCCAGGACGCTGTAAAGCCTCATTGCACGTTATCGCAAACGCTTGGTTGCAGTTGTTGCTGCTAAGGGGGGCCCAACCAGTTATTAGGTTTAGGGGGCAATCACTTTTTCACACAGGGCCATGATGGTTTGGATTTTTTTCCACCTTTAATAATAAACACCTTCATTTACAATATGCATTTTGTGTTTACTTGTGTTGTCCTTGACTATTGTTTAAATTGGTTTGATGTTCCGAAACACTTAAGTGTGACAAACATGCAAAGGAACAGGAAATGAGGAAGGGGGCAAACACTTTTTCACACCACTGTATGTTAGGTTCAACTCAAAATCGCTGTACCCACCAGGCTCCATTTAAATATACAGTGCTTTTATCATCGTAAAACAAACTTCATTCAAAGTCGACAGAAACAATGTCACGAGACCCGAGACTTCGATACCAAGTTGGTTCCAAAATTCTGAAAACAACTGTTTTTTCTACAATACCGTAGATACAGTGGGATGCAAGTCTTCCAGACCTGATGGGGGCAGTAATTGCCCAAAGGTGTTCTAGTCTCCCGCTACATGCTGGAGAAGAAGAACGCCCACGGGCACAGAAAGACAGAGCGCCTCATCTCCGACCGTTGTGCAACCGCAGACAGCCTCTGGTTTTACCGTAATGTTAGATCTACAGCAACAGCTTTACCTGGATTTAATTTTATTAAAGTTAACAGAATTGTAGAAATGTCTTGGTTGACACTGTTAATGTAGCGCCCCCTGTGGGCAGAATTGTATGAGGTGCTCTGTGACACAAGTGCAATCCAATTTAGAACTGAAGAGTTAAAACGCTTGGTAACCAACTACAGACAAATATTATTTAGGAGTTCTCACTAAAATAATACGATATCTGCCCGCCAATATATCAGTTGGGCTCTACACTATATGTACCTTGTTTTAATATGTTTAGCATTTTTTCAATAGGGCAGCTGTCCACGGAAATAGTGACATGTTCATACATGTCACATGACCATGTCAAATTACAATATTTACATCACATTACAATCATTTTACACATATTGCATATGTGTATGCTCCTTCATTTATGGCAATATATGTGCAGGTGTATTATTCTATGGGTGTGTACATAGTTTTCATAAGTATATATGTTTATTTATGTGTATCTGTTTTTTTATCTGTGTGTATGTGTCTGCTCATGTGTGTGTGTGTGTGTATACACACATGCATGATCACAGATTGGTTATCGAAGGTTTGTGTTTCGCATTTCCATTAAACATTTCAGACCAGTTTGTGTTTTTATTTCCATTGGGAGGCTTTTCCAAATGGGTTGTTCCTTTACTGAAAAAGATGAGTGACCCAGTGTAGTTTTACGGCGTGACCCCCTGCTGTTTCCATCTTCCGATCCCCTTGTGGCTACTCTATTGGTATTGGCTTTTGTGACATATCGACAAAGCACAGCTGGGGCTAGATTGTTCACACATTTAAAAAAATCAATTTGATAAAAGAAAACTAAAGAAAAGGAGCAAGAGACCTGCTGTTTTTTGGCTCTGCAACAAGTGCATTTTGACTTGAGAACCGTGCGTAGCGTAAAAAAACCCTAACTCTAACCCATTCTGGGACTTATTGTAACATTCTTCAATATTTTCACATTTTCTCCCAAGAAGGGGCCCAAGTGTATCAGATTCCCTATCTTTTCTGATATTAGGAAATATTCCAAGACCCGTGGGAACCTTAAAGCCCTCACAGGCATCAGGTAACGCTCAGGAGACGGGGCGGTGGAAGCAGAAAGGTTACTCCTAGATGAAAGAAGCTGAACGATAATAGAGCACATGGCAGGCCCGCAGATGATTAATACCATTCTCCTCTCTCATTTGCTGTTCATTAACTCACTATCTGCCATAATGGCCTTAGCTCAAATGAAAGGGGAGGGAAGAGAAGTTCACATTCGGCATCATTAGAAGGATGGAGCGAGAGAATAGGAGGATGGGAAGACGGAGGGATTTTTGGAAAGTGTGCTGATTAGTGCAGCACTTCTTTACATCTTAATCAAGCCCATTCTTTCTTTCTTACCCGGAAAAGGCCACACAATGACAAAACGCAGCAGCATTGTAACCGTCTACCCACTAAACAAATTCTATTGGAGGTGCTGCTGGGGTTTATTGTCCGTAACGTCTTGCTGAATAAATATTAAAGTTGACATGCGTTACATAAAGCCATTTTGATAGTGAAAACAGCTTGTTAGGGCCCGTGAAAAATGAGAAAAACCAGGACTATAAAAGCGGGTCTCCAATTTTACATATTTTGTTCCTCGCAATGCCGAGAGCGCCTCGAGGGAGCAGACGAAGTCAGGTGGATTGGATAAAGAGAAAGGGAAAGTAGATAACACCAGAGAGGATGTGCATTTAGAGTGGCATAACACGTAGCATTTCAGTTATGGTTAAACTCTGGCAGAGATAAAAGCATCAGGCACTATGAATCCATTTCTGCCTATGCATGAGGGTTGAAAAAAATGGACACGCGCAATTGGATTTGAAGACCTGCTGCAATGTATTTCAATCTACGTCAACGCTAACCTTATAAAATGGGAAAATTTTGAACTGATGGAAGAAAAAAAAAAAAACCTCCACTAAGACAGAACCGGGGCCTTGACAGACAGGAAGCCCATGGAGATTAAGTAATTATTCTGAAAGGATGGAAAATAAAGAGTGACAAAGAGGAAGAGAGTGCGAAACAAGGTCGAGGACGAGGCGTTCAAGAGATTCAGAGTGAATAGTAATGGTAAAAGCAACCAACCTTAATTTCTCTTTACCAGTTCGACACATTCACACACAGTCCACGTCTTTGGAACCCAGATCTTCTACCGGGCGTGTCTTTACTGCGGTGAGGCTGCGTTCCGATTTAGATTCCGTCCTCCGCCAGGCGGCACACCCAGGGTCGGGCATCGCTTTGATTTGAACACTTCTGATTCCAATCACAATTCTCCATTTTGATTCCGGTTCTTAGCGATTCTTCATTCCGATTCTTTGAGGGGTGGAGTTGAAACCAGTCCCATGTTTGTTTCATAGAAAGAGAAAAATGGTATTTTGACTGAATGGTGATTTACAGTTCTACCGGGCTTTTCCAACATGAAATAAAGTCACCCCTCACACCTATCCTCCATGGCTGCAACATGCCTGGAGGTAAGGTGACGGCTACAGAAAAAAAAACTTTATTTGTATTAAATTTGGAACCGATGATTCAATTTTAAACAATTTTCCAAAAGTTCCAATAAAAGAAACAATTCCATTGGAATCTTAATTTTTGAATTGATTCCAAGTTGGAACCGGTTCTCGGTGACCAATCCTAACCATACCACACGGAGAGTGGCCGGCAAGCAGGGCATCTTGTTGCCTGGCTCCCAGATTTGATTGTCTCTACAAGTACTTCTACTACTACTACATTGTTTGTGGAAAAATTGCTGTGGTTACCTTGTTTCCAGCCATTCTAGCGTGGTATAGAAAACCTGCAGGAAGACTCAGCTCCATTTGGGCCAATTCTCATTAACTCTGACTCTGATTGGCTAAAAGCTAGCCAAAGAGAGCCTGGCTATCAGCATCTTTTACCAAGCTCATGGATAGTAATGAGATCAGGCAGCATGACGTCAGACTGACCAGCTGTTGTGGTTGGTCTGATTTCTCCTCTTATTTCTTTTCAGTTCAGTTGCACATGCTCAGTAGCTCGGTAAGATCCCATCAGCTACATAACTCTTTCTCCAGCTGTGGTCAGTCCAAGGCAGGATTAGCTGGGAGACTTCTTCTAGACCAAGGGCCACTTGTGGAATACTTGCACAACAGGGAAAGGAAGTAGTTCTTTTGCAGATTCTGGTCAACTAGTGGCTGTTGGAGCAGTGTTTTCCATTGAGAACGAGGTAGCATGCTACGGTTAGCCACCTCGTCTCTAGTGACGTAGAAAGCCGTGCAGATGTTGAAAAGCTCATCCAGAGACTGAAGAAAGAGGACATTCAGAAACCACATCTCATTCAAAACAGCATGAATGGGTTTTTTCCAAGTTCGAATGGGTGTGGAAGCACCAGATCTATTGTGTTTGTCAACCTCCAAGAAGAATCTCTCGTTGTCCGGGGTGTTGTAGAGGAGACATATATGATACTATGGGTGTCTTTTTCGTCAATTGAGTGAAAACTCTCGCTGTTTCAGTTCCTGCCCGGCTGACTGTACACACCGTGGCACTTGGCGCGTATCTTTAGCGGAGACCCACTCCTCCTGGGACGCGCCCAGTGGACAATAGGGGTGAGCCTTAAGCCTCGACTTCCTGCACAAAATGTTCTATTACAAATTCCTTGAAAGCTATAAAGTGACCTTAAAATCCCAATTACAGTACAGTATGTCCAGAACAGTACTGGTAATGCCTGTAAGAGCTGTGTGTGTCCTCAGGCGCGTCAAGATTTCACATTGTAAATGGTAACGTCCTAATTTTTAGCAATACAGCAGCGTTCATGTCTAATTCTCTTCCGGCACTGTCTCAGTCCCTTAAGTGCATCCCTACAGCTCTGACAGCGCTGCCAAATGCGTGGTTATGTCATCAGTATTACTAAATGCAGCTCTGTAGGACAGGGTGGGTTCGGTAGGGATTGTGTGTAGGATAAAGTTCTCCTTGCTTTAGGTCTTTTGCAACTGTGAAATATTCATAAATGAAATAAAGTCTTTATGTGGTTGAGCATTTTACATTTATCAATGCACTTTCTAAAAACTATTTTGGTGTAAAAATACAAATGTAGCTACGCATGAGTTCTGTCAGGGAGACTTCAATAACGTTAACACTCTTCTCTTATACTGATCAGCGGTTTTGGGGGAAACATGTTAGTGTAAACCAATCAGAGTCGGGCACTTATGTTCAAGCCAATCCCAGCATGGCAACCCTGTTTTAAGTCTGTTCTCCCCCCCTGCTTCTGAAAAAAAGACAGTCAAAGACAAAGTCTTTGACTGTCTTTTTTTATCATCCAGATGTTGGGTCTGGGAACTCCCCATTGGCAGTAGGGGTGTGGGGGGTGGATCGATACAGCCTAGTAGTAGTAGATATTTTCAGTGGCAATACTGTATCGACACAGAGGCGCCAAGTATGGATCTTTTATTACATACAGTATTTGTTGGTCATTTTGTCTGCTTGACAATCCCATTTTTCAGCCCTGGAATGGAAGTGAGATGAACAAACAGAGCAATGTTTCTTTTTAGATAGAACAGATATTAACAAAGTTTCCTTTTGGGGACGTCATTTAAAATTGGAAAAAATTAAAAAGGTTATAAATTGCAATATATCGCAGAATATTGCATTATGTTTAAAATCGCAATAAGATCGTATCGTGGCATAAGATGGGGATGATATTATATCGAGAGGCGTCTGGTGATTCCCACCCCTAATTGGCAGAGCTCAACGGTTGTCTTTCAAATTTCCTCTGCATGCAATAGGACAGCGCTCCAACCAACCAGAGCAGCGCTGGTTGAAAGATTCAACTTTAAACTCCTAACACATCTTCCTTTTTTAGAATGACTCCAGAGCTTAACTCTAAGTCTTCCAGAGTCGATTGGACAGACCACTGTTCTCCATCTTCTTTGTTTTTAAGTAGCAGGGAGTTCACGCAGAACCGCCACAACTCTGCCGTCATTATGTTAAGCCCGCCCACCGACTCTATACACAATGTGATTGGACAGACCAGAAATTGGTATTTCCAGTTCCCAAGCCAAGGTGTTAGGGTGTGTCTGGATTTCTAGGCTAACTGATGCTGCGGATTCAGCTGAGGCCTCCCTACCACACATTTGTACCACATACTCGACATGAGGCTAGGCAAAGATTCGATATTATATCGACATGGATACATGAGGCTAGATATCGTCTTAAATGTTGGATATACTGACATGTCACAAGTGTCTTTTCCTGGTTTTAAAGGCTGCATTACAGTAAAGGGAAGTTTTTTCCATTACCAGATTTATTAGCTGTTCTATTATTTGCTTTACCCACTTAGTCATTGTATGCACATTACTGGTGACCATTTATCACAGCGCCCATTGTGTTCATATTTTGAGTAAGTACCAAGAGTCAACCCTACAATATCAACATTAAGGTATTTAGTCAAAATATTGTGATTTTTATCCATATCGCCCAGCTTTCAGAAAAGAAATGATTTTTTGAATGGGACAGAGTACGGGTTAAGAGACAGTTAAAGGTATGGACACCATACGTAAAATAGTTTTCAGTGTGATTCATTCCACAGCAGAGGCTGGCGCTCTTAAACTGTCAAAATCATAGGCGTAGATTTTGGAGCGGGATACAGGGGACATGTCCCCCCCCCAATTTAAGACAACCCACTTCCCAAAATAGGTAAAAATAACCTCAGGAGGCTTAAAACACAAATGGGAAACAAGAACTGTGTCTACTGCGCTACACTGGCGGGTTGAAGAAACACAACAGGAGCGTGGAAATTAAAGATGTGATTTATGTTTTATGTAGAAACTTTGGAGCTTCTGGCTTTCACAAGGTCTCATTCTGTAACAGATTTGTTGAGTAGATGTACATGATTCCTATGAAAAATCCCAAAACATGAGTGATGTTTTAAATCTGCAGATAGTTTACAGGTTAGAAGAGTATTGCACCACAAGTTGTTAAATTAAGAATTTGACCTACAACATTTCCTGGGGTCCCATATGTCCCCCAATGTGTCCTTCCCAATGCTGAAACAAAACCTACGCCCTTGATCAAAATGGTTTTTGCAATTGAATTCATTCATTGTGTTGACTTTATAGATGTGAGCAGACGATTAACTCATTGCTTGTTCACAGCTGTATGAAGAAGGAAAAAGAAGTTACCCAGAAAGACGTGCTGCCAAAAGCTTTTTTCTTTTCACCTTCCCTACAGCATGCACCGGGGGACTGAGACTAAGTGCTGTTTTGTAATGCCCACTATCTCACAAATACCGAGAGCAGGATTCACACAAAAACTGGTGCCATTGGGGAAAATGATTCCCTTATTATGTATCTCTCCCTCCTGAAACACCAAGCCCACACAAACAAGACTATCATTACTCCACCATCAGGGTCCGAGAAAGCTCTAGAGACCCAAGTGATATGACAGATGACAATATGGGATTATGGGAGGAAGAGGGAGCGAGAGAAAAATAGGGTGGGTGTGAGTGGAAGAGAGGAGCGATGGAGCAGGTGGACTCTCATCCCTCTTGTGCCTGCAGATGGATTTATGAGAGGGGGCCCAGTGCTGGCTGTCGGCCGCTGTGATGGATATGAGATAAATAGTGAAAAACATGTAGATTCAAATGACAGTCAGGCAAGAGACACGCAGGGGTGTCACAGTATGACTGGACAGCTTAGAAAAGCCCTGATGGTGAGTGACTCTGCTACATTCAGGTCATATCCAGTGAAACAAACTAATACTACTAATAAGCTTGTACTGTAGATGTTAAATTGGGAAAATGAAATGAAAGCAGCGTCTGAAATTCCTGTAGGGACAGTTTTCTCTTATGTTAACAAGCTGGCTATAGATATGAAACATGATGGACATAGGTGTAAATCCCCCACCTAAGGGTTGTCCCCCCTTAAAAATATCATTAAAACATATGGTGTATTGTAAATAACATAATGATCATAATGTGTAAGTAGTTAACCAATATAACCCCCCGAAAATGCTTTTTAACTTTAGAAACATACAGTATACATTGCTGGTCATGAGTATAGGAACCCATGCTTAGGTCTCAGGTAAGGAACAGGGAGACCAGGGACAGTCTGGTGTAGAGTCTCAGGTAAGGAACAGGGACACCAGAGACAGTCAGGTGTAGAGTCTCAGTTAAGGGACAGGGAGACCAGGGACAGTCAGGTGTAGAGTCTCAGGTAAGGAACAGGGAGACCTGGGACAGTCAGGTGTAGAGTCTCAGGTAAGGAACAGGGGACCAGGGACAGTCAGGTGGAGAGTCTCAGGTAAGGAACAGGGAGACCTGGGACAGTCAGGTGTAGAGTCTCAGGTAAGGAACAGGGGGACCAGGGACAGTCAGGTGTAGAGTCTCAGGTAAGGAACAGGGGGACCAAGGACACTCGGGTGTAGAGTCTCAGGTAAGGAACATGGAGACCAAGGACAGTCGGGTGTAGAGTCTCAGGTGAGTGTGTTGAGCTTAGTGTAGGTCAGGTTTAGCAAATGAGCTTTACCAGTGGCTCACTAATTTACATTATGATCAGCTAATTTAACAAGTGTACAAAAGCCTTGTATTTATTTTTAATGGGGACACTTTTTCAATATAAGTTATTATGTGTTAAGGTATTTTTGTGGCTTGATTACAAATGTAAAAATAAATAAAGGGTTTTAAAGAAGAATATCTGTGTCAATTTAGTCAACACTGAACAGAAGGATAATGGTCCAGTCCCCATGCTCCACTAATGATAGTATTAAGGCTTTCCTCTGTGTATACATATCCTCTACAAGTACAATTGAGGCTGTATTATTTGTGTCCCCTTCAAAAAGTGCTCTTCAGAAATAACCAGACTTTCCTCCACAGCTCTGCAAAGGAGGGTCTGGCTAGTCCACACAGCAACAGAGTGTTTGAGTCACGGGAGTAAAAAACTATTAGACTGAATTCTTAACTTAGTTAGTTGTCCTTCTAATGTTACTTGTACTTACTCAAAGTGGTCGGACAAACCCATGGAAACATGCTAAATATCTGCATCTGGTGTTGTAATGGCCTATTTTCTTTAAGAAACCAGCGTAGGCCCTGTAGCCCCTCTGTCGGCTGAGCCCTTAACCCCAAAAGACAGAAGACTAGAGCTTCCTCCCTCGAGATGTCATTACCCGCTCTTTGAGAGGAGATCCATCAAAGGGAGGAAGAGACGGAGAAGTATTCAAACAAGTTGGAAGGGCTGCACAGAGACAGAACCCCAACCGCTCACATGAGACTCGTTTGGATTTTTCAAAAACTCAAGAATCACACATCCTCTAGATCAACGCAGTTCTTTATGGATAATCCCAGGGAAACCTTGTGATAGCCTTTCCCCTAGTTTCACTAGAGTTTTTTTCTTTCCTCACTGCGATGCGAGCCATTTGTAAAGCAAATCTGTGCACCATGCTGTGCAGTGTCAGACAGTCCTCCCGCCAGTCTGTCCCGGGAGACGGCAGGACAGCAGGAAAACTAACTGTGACCCACTTCCCTGTGAAGCATCCATCCATATGCTGCTGTAACACACAGATCATCTCTCTCAACCAAATACCCCCGAAACGCACTCTATGAGCATGCCCTCCTCTAAATGAACCCCGCACACCAGGCCGAGTCCGGCATGGCAGCGGCGTGTTGAGCCCCAGGTCTGGAGGAGGGAGCACAGACCACATGCTGAGCCGCAACATGCAGCTGATTGAACTTTGTCTGGGAGCAGACACAAAACAGAGCTGTGGAGAACACACAATCAAACACTTCATTTTGTTGTCGTCAACTTTGAACTCAGGTCCACAGTTTCCCCTGAGGGGGCAATGCTGTCACATGCAGTGTTGGGCAAGTCACTTCCAAATTGTAATATATTATAGATTTCTACATACTGTCATTTTTGAGTAATTAGTTATATTACAATATTACTGTCTCTAAATTGTACTGCGTTACACTACTCAAGCATTACTGTCACCAAACAGCGGATATTTGACTTGGCAGCTAGCATGTGAATTTCACCGGATCAGTAAAGTCTCCTCTTTATCCATTTTATCACATCATAGGTTATTCATAATGTTTTGTAAAATGTATATGAATATGCAAAGTAAAGTTATACAAATAGATAATTAAAATGTACAAAAGGAAAGTAGGAGAAAATGAAAACACTCAATTAAAACTACCTTACAACTTGAATGGCGCAATAACTCCTGAAATTAATATCCATCTCGCAAATGTCTCTGCAGTCACCTCAACCATCGAACACAGCAACAAGAAATTATACTCACGAATTCTTAAAAAACCAAAACACCACTAAATGTTGCATATTAACTCACATTACTGAAATTGTAACAGGTATGATATAACCCAAATTTAATTAGTAATACGTTATATTACTGTGTTGCAGGAATAAGGAATACATTACTGTAATTGCATTATTTTTGTAACCCCTGAGCATTCATTCTCCTATCCAGAATTGTCATGTGGCCTAGCCGGGCCGTCCTCCGCAGCGCTGTGGAGGAAGGTCTGGCATTGCGAGACTAGCCCCGAAGCAAACACCGACCTAGCCCCTAGAGGCAAAACAAAGTCTCCCCTGTGCTTCCTGTCCACGGTCTGGAAGCCAAAGCAGGAATGGTTAACAATCAGAATCAGAAGAAGCGTTGTATTTCCTGTTGGTTTTTCACATTAAAAGTCCGACGCTATTTTGGTTTTTCAATGCTCTTATTTTGAACCCGCCAAATCAGGAAATGTTGAGTTTCATCAGCAGTAGCTTAACACAACTCCTACGCAAACATCAAAACGTAGAATAAAGCAGATGTATAATAAGAAACGGCAGCTCTGCTCCGTTCAGATATATTTTCCTCTTTGATTATACTTGATTTCACCCACAACCCATCCACTGTTAATCAGAAGGTTTGTTTTTATGAGTCAGAATACCAGCTGGTGTAGCCTATATGGATGTTGTCGGTGTGCAATTTGTGAAGAAAGCAAAGAGGATGTTTTTTGATCTTGTACAACAAAACAAAACACGCAATAATGAAATCCCCCTCCATGGATATAGAGCCACTTGGCCAGCCGAGCCAAAACACCTATCAACCTCAATATCCAACGGAAAATAATCTCAAAATGAAACTGCACAGTGTGATGTCATCACCGCTTTCAAGCAGGAGCTCACTTCGACTGGGGTGACTGTGGTTCAGCGGTACAGTGGTCGCCTGCCAATTGGAAGATTGGTGGTTTGATCCCTGGCCCTGCAGTCCCATGTTGAAGTGTCCTTGTTGTCCAGTCCCATGTTGACGTGGGAAAACCATGAAATCCATTCTTAAAGCCTTAAAACAAACAAGCCCATCTGTAGTCTATCTGGGTTTTACAAAATGCTTCTACAGAATATTGTCCCGACCTGGTCAGCATGATATGATAAACGTAGCTTCAGGACGCGCACTCCCTCATACAGTAAGCTCCATCATATGATAATATCAGCTGATTTCTTAGTGATATGGCTTTGTCCATATCTGGTGGATAGAGAAACCATTGAAACTAGTTTTCACCCACAGCGCTTAGGGGCGTTACCCGTTGGCCCCCCGCTTACTACATTTTGGTTTGGTTTGGTTTTTATTATTACTGTTTGGATTGTATAGGAGAAGCATTGCTTCTGATGCAGTTTATTTTGCAAACTCGGTGCGTGCATCCTGTCCAGATGCTCTGCCACTTTCACATTCAACACACAGAGGCTTTAAGGTCAAGAAAGCAATTTGACTTCAAAAGTCGAAATGGAAAGCGATAAAATAATGTCACAAATTGGAAAACTGTTTCCCATTTTTTGAAGTATAGTTCTCTCAGTGGCCTTTGCTAGTGGCTGGACGGACAATGTTCTGATGCATCCACAGTTGACTTTTAGAGTATAAATGATCGGAATAATTAGCGCCCTCATTATGTGTATGCTCCCAAAGAAGCTCCTGCATGAAAACAATCATCTGTCGTCAGCCCTGTGGTCAAAAGAGGTTTCATTTGCACTAGCTAGTGGATGAAAACTATTTATTTTAAGGATTTAAGTATTTTACAATTACAGTGTATACCATTGGTGGAATGTAATGTATGTTTTTTTCAGTCTTTAGAGCTTCGCGGGGGGTGGGCCAACACACATACACACAAACACTGGCACACACACCATACACAACCTCGTCACTCCTGTTTTATGATAGCTATCTATACTATAGTATACTACTAAACTATACTGTGTGGTTTGGAATGAATGGGAGAAAACAGGACGGTGAGTAACACGGAGGATATCACTATATTATTTTTTTTGTGTGGACGTTGTAGTTAAGGCGGCGGGCGTGTTTTGCTTTAGGCGTCCAATGTGGTATTAGTACTTTTACATAAGTAAAGGATCTGAATACTTCTTCCACTACTTGTGTTCACTTGTATTTCGACGGAACTACCAGGACAATAAGAGCCAATGTTTTGAGGCCATCTGGGCCCCCCCGCCCCATCCCGCCTTTTCTGTCCTCCTACCCCCATCTCCCTTCCTCCTCTCCTCTTTCTTCTGTCCCTGTGTTGAGCAGTTCGGTAATTGAGATTCAGACTCACAGATGGATATGCCATGCATGCTGGCTCCGGCATCGCTGTAACACGTCCAGCTATCTGTGGAGCCGGAGACCTGAGAAGAATCCCCGAGCTTCAAGGCCCCCGCATCGCTGAGGCAATTAGAGCAATCTCCCGCCTTGAGAAGTGCGGGCGGGCCTCAGTCAGACGAAGGTAATTGCAGCTTTTCATACACAAGGCCCGCTCCCTTTTGTGATGCCGCGACAAGCGTCGCAGGTTCAGCCAACCCAAACTTTTGTCTAATTAATTTGAATCTGCAATTTGCATAATTGAATATTTACACAATGTAATGCATTCTCCACCTTTTGCAACTGACATCGGCTTGTGTTTGCAGACTTAGACTTGTCAGGCCGTTGTTTCGCATGTGTATGGCAGCAAACATTTGTACATGACAGGAGTTTGAATGTGACCCTGAGCCACGTTTGAACAAAACTTGGAAGTCACAACAAGAAATCAGTGTGTGACTACGCACAACAATGAGCACGATCGGTTCTTATTTGACAGAAATCTATTATTTTGCCTGTTTTTTTCGGACAATTTGTTGAACAAAATTGAGTAAATGAAGCCGAAAAATTACAAAACTGCTAAAAAAAAAAATTATTGAAATACTACTGTTTAAATCAGTGAGAGTCTGACACAGCCCAAGTCGCGACGGTAAAAGATTAGGGCTCCTATTGATGTCTATGTTCTGCTTGTTGTGAGTAAATTGCTGAAAAAACACTTTTGAATTGATATTTATTCTCAATTCTTATCAGTTTTAGCACTGGTGGTCCTTTGGGGTTGGCTTAAACCTTTTTTGGGGGGCACCAACAATTTCTCCATGCAGGAAAAACCCTGAAGAGGTTTCCCCAGTCAACCACTAAAACCATTGGTTGGCACTAGATCAGTTATTATTGTTTTTTTTAAAATAAATAACAGCTGATAAACTTGATTGCTGTTCTATCCTGTTGACTTCTCTCCACCTGTCTGATGATGGCTGCCCTCCAATGACTGAAATGGATTGAAAACGATTAAGGCCGTTTTATGGCTGTTTTATGGCTAAACCCACTCTAACCTTCTGAGAACCATCTGAGAAGCCGTAATTGGAAATAGGCGGGAAGCACTTGGGAGGTGATTGGATGAACCATCTGTCTATCACGTCCGGCCAATCAGAAAGTTGGCAGTTCGATCCTTGGCCCTGCTGTCCGTCCTTTGACATGGGCAAGACAAGGAACCCCGAGTTGCCCCGTTGCTGCCCCATCGGAGTGTAAATGTGTGTGAGTGGCACCTTGTACAGCAGCCTCGGCCACAGTGTGTGAATCTGTGTGAATGGTGAATGGTTCCTGTACTATGTAGAATAACTGAGTAGTCGTTAAGATGAGAAAAGATATATAAGAAAAGTCCATTTACATTTATACTGTTGTTTTAGGACCAGGTAACCATAGTCCTCAGATTGGACAGATAGTCTAGCTAGCTGTCTGGATTTACCCTGCAGAGATCTGGGGACCAGGTAACCATAGTCCTCAGATTGGACAGATAGTCTAGCTAGTTGTCTGGATTTACCCTGCAGAGATCTGAGGACCAGGTAACCATAGTCCTCAGATTGGACAGATAGTCTAGCTAGCTGTCTGGTTTTACCCTGCAGAGATCTGAGGACCAGGTAACCATAGTCCTCAGATTGGACAGATAGTCTAGCTAGCTGTCTGGTTTTACCCTGCAGAGATCTGAGGACCAGGTAACCATAGTCCTCAGATTGGACAGATAGTCTAGCTAGCTGTCTGGATTTACCCTGCAGAGATTTGAGGACCAGGTAACCATATTCCTCAAAAATCCACCAGAGGTTAGAACGCCAACACAGAGACAGAGGAAGGGACGGACATCAGGCCAAATATGAGGGACATCCATCTGAATTTCTGCTTCAAAAGAGCAATCCTGGAAAAAACAATGTAGTTGATATACACTGGGTTGTAGCCTAACATGATTGATTCTCAAGTGATCTCATGATATTACGAGAATCCAGCTGCCGTGCAAGGTAATACCCACCCCACCACTTTGCAAAACATTGGGACAATTAAAAATGAATAGTGTGAAACCCCCGACTGGACACAGATCACTGTACATCTGCTTCAGTGAATCCTAGCCAAACATTATTATCAATGGGTGCAGGAGGCACGGATCCCTTCAGCTACCTGCAAACATCTGCAGTGAGCCAGCCTGGAAAAGAGCCAAGACAGGCAGCAGAGCAGTGCCTCACACACTCTGAGTGGTGCCACACACCTGCTATCAAACCCAGGATAGTGAAGCTTTAGCGACTGCTTGGCTGTCTGTCTGACTGGTGTCTGATTGGTTGGTTGGCCGGCCAGCTGGGCAAACCTGAGAATGAGCTTTATTCCCTCAGCTGCCGTCCACAGCCTGCTGTTTGTTGTTTACCTAACACTCACTGTAATTAGGCAGATCCAGCGCTGCCAGTAACACGCACACACACACACACACAGGCATGCGCACATGCACCTGCATGATTGTCAGATTTCCTCATCTGGTTGATTGGTTACGGAAGACAGTTTCCATAACAGTAGAAGAAGAAACAAGACAGGTGTTCAGAAGGGTCACAGATTGTCTCAAAAGCACTTGGAGATTATTTAGCAACTGACATGTGATTAAAGCTTTAAAAGCTCGCCTTTTGTTTGACGAGACATCGCCACCAAATATCCCTGTTTATGGAACACACCACCTGGCACTGATAGATGTTCACTGCTCTGCACGCAGCTGACTTCAAAGTAAGAGGAACACAAAGCAAGAGAGAGTGCGGCGTCCCTGAATGTGAGGAACGCCACCGCGTTCACAGCGCTGATAGTTTACCTGTGCGTTGACTTTCAATAAGTAAAGGAGGGTAAAAGGGACAAAATCTAATCCTGTCTCATAAGCACTATTCATAAATGTTCAAACACTGCACAGACAGAGTAAGGACTCAAAAATCCCTTCTTTTCACCTCTCCCCTGCTAAGAGATTAAATTCATTAAAATCTTTAAGTAATTGCGGCTTATCTGTGGCAGAGTAAATATTCAATTAATAGTGCCGTTTTGATAACTGTGATTCCTTCAGTCCATGGCGCGTAGGCTTGCACGTCTCCCCGTCATTAATTAAAATTTCTCTTTGGAGGTCAATTAAATTCCCTTTAAACTATTCATTAGCCACAGTACAGAGCAGCACAAAAATCTATTAAAGGAGGAATTCATCTTCCCTATGCAGTTTCTGTGTGTGTGTGTGTTGTAAGAGAGGGGGGTTGGGCAGGGTGCATCTTTCACTTCGCTTTCCTTTCTGGGCAGAAAGTGGGTTTAAGCTCTCCCCGTGTCGAAGGCGGCGAGCCGAGCCGTGGCGAACGGCAGCAGGAGCTCTTTACCGCTCTCTGTGGCGTGTTTGGCCAAGGCTGACTGGCTGCCAAACAGCTAGAGACCGAGCGCGGATGAATCAGCACTGACAAGGTGAAGCCAGCCTCGTGTTCGCCGGCTGACAGCTCAGGTGCTCAGAGAGATGGAGACACAACAGATTACATTTAGGCCACTGCAGAGAGGGAAAGAGAGGGAGAGAGAGAGATAAAGGAGGAGAGTGTCCAAATGGCTTTTGGACTCTGGGAACTTTTCTCCCAGATAACTATAAACTTAGACTCAACTTTGTGTGGGTATTAATGGGCGCTGTCAATGTGGAGCTGCTGGGCAATATGGAAGACAATATTTTTTGACCAAATACATTATTAAATACACAGTATGTCCATACTGTGGTGATATTGTAGGGTTGACTTTTGGTGCTTTCACAAAATATGAACACAATGAGATTTGTGATAAAGGATCACCAATAATGTGGATACAATGACTAAGTGGGTAAAGGCAAATAATAGAACAGCTAGAACAGTCTGGTTCAGTCTAGGGATTGACTGATACTGGTAAAGGCCAATACCAATACTGATTATTAGTAGTTAATGAAACCGATAAGGTTTCCATGAGTCCAATATGCCCCTGGTGGTACTCGGATGGAATCTCTGATTAATTTACAGTTGCCATCCTTTCCCCCTGCAGTCATGCAGATGGTCTTGGTATTTGGTGCTCTTCCTTTCAAAGGCCTGTTCACACCCCTCTTCCCATGGGACTGTAAGTTCTATGAGGATGATCTTTTTTGCCTTTCCAGCCAACAAAATTACCTTCATAAACTGAGTGCACAGACATCCGTTCTTAGTTACGAGCTGTGATGGCAAGACAGTAAGCCGAGGTCAAATAAATGGTTCAAAAACACTGCAATCATGGCTCCAAACAGGATCTAAGGGAAGTGTGGATGAGGAGGTGAATATTTTGAACAGCCCTGTTGAAACTATAGTGGACGAGCACAAGGGCCAGTCGCAGCTTAAGCAGTGGATGAGAGTTCAGCTGTAATTAAGTAGTGGACGAGGGTTAGGGTTAGTCACTACTTAAAAAGGAGAATTCTGGTCGCTGTCAGGGGTGAGACAAATGAAACCAATCGGTGCTGCCCACACCGATATCCTCCTGCTAGAGTTAGCACCCAACAGGCTTAAACAGGGCAAGTTTTAAACCTGTTTTGAACCTCTAAACATGTTCAAATTGTCATTACCAGTGCTTACCCATGTGCAGGGATTCCTTCCAAGTGAACACAGTGAATCTGACTGCAGTAGATGTGACAGAAAGGCAGAAATTGACTAGTGTGGACTTCACCGGAAAACAAGAAATAAACCGAGGTATGTGCACTGGCTGAATTGACACAACTTGTCTGCCTTTCTGTCACATCTCCAGCAGTCAGATTCACTGTGTTCACTCAGAATGAATCACTGTACATGGGTAGGCATGTAATGCCATTTGAACATGTTTAGAGGCTAAAACCCTGTTTAAAACTTGCCCTGTTGAAGCCTGTTGGGTGCTAACTCCAGCAGGAGGATGACTCGGCGTAGGCAGCACTGATTGGTTTAGTTTGTCTCCCTACTGACAGCACTACACATAAAAAAAACAGAGCTACTTGTTGAAATCGAACGGCGTTCTCTTTAAGCAGCAGCTTAAGTCTCCAGACCACTTGCTAGCAGCAAATCATGCAAAACAATAAGGAGATAAGACCTGAGTTACCTCCCATTTGGATTAAGTTGGAGCGGGACAGAGTAAGTGCAGCGTGGCTGCCGGCAATACACTTTTATTGAGAATAAACCTGCCTCCTGTGTGAATGTAGCTGAATAGGGTAGACCTACGCTTTTCTATTTTAACATGAGACATAATGGTGGCAACATTTCCTCAAGTGGTACGTGGTGTAAAAAGTTTGAGAAACACTGTTGGATCTTAACCCCCATCTGAATGGATTTACCATCATCCCTCAAACCTTTTTTCTATTTAAGGATTACCATAGTCTCACAACTGCAAGAAGTCACCTTCCAAGAAAACATCAACATAGGTCGTTTCAGGATTTTAACAAACGACGCAATGCTGTATGGAGGACAGTCTCGGTTTGGCTAGTAGCATTGTTCTGTCCCTTAATGTTTGAGATGCCAAAATAACACAGTGGTCTGTCTCTACTTCTCTCTCTCTAGTCGCCTCTGATTCATCCTAATAGCAATACAATTGTGTCATTGTGAGTGATGTCCTTACTCCGGACTCACTGCAGGGTAGCTGCTCTCAAAGTGGAGTCCTTGAGGGAGCAGCAGGGGAGCCTCGCTCAAAGACAAATTGTTAAATCTAATTTCCATTCCAAGTAGAAATTATTCCAACAGGAAAATGTATGAGTGACTATTCTTACCACAGGTTTTCTTACTAATTATATTATATTCTCTGAGAATGCGATTCAATTCTGAATGATTAAAAAGCCAAGGACCAAAATCTAATCAGTCCAAAACGGGGGTCCAAGGATATAATATGGACTATTTGTGAATCTGTTAGTTGATCTTAGAAGCGTACCATTGGTGGTAAACTGCAATGTGTCCTATGTGCTTGATCGTTGCTCAAGGCTAACCCTGTACAAACTGCTGGCATGGAAACATAAACTAATCATAGCATTAATCTCGCCATGCAACTGTGCACTTTTGAAAGCAGCCCATCTGTGAAGGCTTCCCAATTAGCTGCTGTCATATGGCACAAGATGGAGCAGCATTCGAATACACACACTGTCATCTGTACAGGAGGAAAAGGTAAATAACATGCTTGACTTATCCCGTGGTAGGCTGCAGGGTTTCATCTGTAAAGCCCTTAAGATAAAGTCGAGGCTTTTCCTTGAACCAGAACACAACCATTGTGCATCACTGAATAGGTGAACTGTTTTCAATTTTATCTCCAGCTGTGTTTGCAGGACAAATAGCTCCCATTGTCTGCTAAAACAGATAGCGGCCCAGAGGCATCAATCAGGGATCCACACCCTATCAAACTACAACACCACCAAAACAACGCCAAAACAATGGCAGCACGCGTGCGAGCAGTGTAGTGCATCATTTAAAAAGATGCAACAAAGCCTCAGCATCCATCAAGCTGACAGAGAATAGCGAGCGTGTGTGTTGCATTTGTGTGTCTTACCTTGCGTCCACCTGTGTTCAGCTTTATGGGCGTGAGGAAGGGGTCAAAGATCATGTGGCTGGTCTCGATGTTAACTGGCGACTGCCTCTTCCCCACCGAGCACAGGTTCCAGGCCGAGTTCACCAGGCCCCAGAACGACGGCACTGCAACACAAGAGACAGAGCGGCGGTTCAAAGGGCGAGCGTCTGCAGCGGCGAGATAGGGACGCATTCCGCCGAGGTCACCAAGGGCGACGGGCAGAGTTTGTGCTGCCAGACCCACAGTGGGAGAAATGTAATTAGCAGGGTTTTATCTGATGTGGGCTTTGGAAATACTTTGGGATTGAACCTGCCGATTGCTCCTAAAAAGTCTAGTTATTTTAATGTTTGAAATCTTTTTTCTAATGCTAAAGTGTACAAGATTGGCGGACAGGATCTTATTCTTGATGTGTATCGTGTATATTAGCTATTTTTTTGCATGTGTTCAATGCATTGTTTTGAAACTTTTAATAGAATTGGAACAAAAAGGTCAGCAGAATATGTTCCTACCCTTAGTGTGTCATACCATTGTTCAAACCATTGTTTCTGGATCAATGGATGAGTGTTTTGTTCTCTAAAATGTCAGAAAACGGTGAAAATGTGGATCAGTGTTTCCCAAAAAGCCCAAGATGACGTCCTCAAATGTCGTGTTTAGTCCACAACTCAAAGATATTCAGTTTCCTGTCCCAGAGGAGAGAAGAAACTAGAATATATTCACATTTAACATGCTGACATCAGAGATCATAAAAATCAATCAAATCTGATTGATTATCAATAGTTGAAGATTAATTTAATAGTTGACAACTAATCAATTAACTGACTAACCTTTGCTCTGAAGAACATAAATCAATACATATAGACACAAAAATATATGGCATGCACACATGCCAATTGTTAGTGCATCTATATAAATATATTGATAAAAAAGCAAAAGTCATTTAAGCACATAATTACATAAACGAGCAACACAAAAATCTAGTTAGGGCTGGGGAGTATATTGATATTATATCGAGATTGTGATATTAGACTAGACATGGTTTTAGATTTTGGGCCACTGTTGGGCCAACAAACTTCAGCCTGTCAGTCAGTCATCAGGGCATAGAGAACACTGTTGGGTGTACAACCTTAGCCTGTCAGTCAGTCAACAGGGCATAGAGAAGTGTAACTACACAGCAGCAAATAGGGATTATATGGAGCCTGGACTTTGTTTATGGCATCCTGTGTTGGCTTGGACTTTATGTTGTAATAAATCCTGCATTTTGGTCCACATTCCCTGCACACCGCATAACACTTACAGGAGACAGAATCAATGCAGCAAAGAAATAAATACTTATTCTACTAAAACATTAGATACTATGTATCCTACAATGCAACTATATCATGTTTTTTGTTCTTTCAAACTTCAGGCTTCCACTTTGTAAATGCCGGCTTTCTGTATTTCAAATCTGTCTCCAAACCTAGGTGGAGTTAACCTGGATGACGTCATGATGACATCATCATGGGCAATTTCCAACCCCTCCCTCTGAATAGAGAACATATTACAGACGTGAGAGCAGTGGAATCAGCTTATAATAAGCTAACACGTGTACTCTGAGACTGAGAGGACAGCATGGCACAGTGAGAGAATGTCAGCGCTGTGGGTGTGATAGCCCCCTCAGTCATTTTCCCATGTAAGACTACACCGGGACCGAGAAGTCATTTCCTTCACCAGGGTTGGAAGCAAATGCTTATCACACTCTACTCCAGCAAGAGACAGTTTTATTATTTTTTTTACTACAATATCTGCTAGAGCCTAAAGCAGCATTATCCATTTAGGGACACAGTATTGCGCAGAGATGAGTTGCTGGAATCGTCCTCCACTGAGATTTACCAACAAAAAGACGGCCAACTTGAAATTTGAAAATATGCAAACTCGCGATGAAACCGGGGAGAGCAGACGCTACGGCATGAATTCAAAAGCATTGGGGGGGGGCCCCGATACAGCACAGCATCACAATATTTTCCGTGGCAATACTGTATGGACACAGATGCCAAGTATGGACTTTTATTAAATATATAATGTCAGTTTGCTTGACATCTTGCAGCAATAAAATTGAAGTGAGATGAACAAATGGAGACATTGATCTTTTTAGATCACAGTTGTTTCCTTTTGGGGATACCAGTTGAAATTGTGACAAATTTATAGTTGGAAAAAAGGCAATATATCGAAAATTACAATGTGTTTTAAAATTGCAACAATATTGTATTGTGAAAATAAATAACGTGATGATATCGTATCGTGGTGACTCCTACTCCTCGTCAACAGGTCCTACAAGACTCTGGCCACTGATTTTGTTTTTTGCGGATTGCTCATAGGCACGCTCTACAGAGAAAACACTCCGTCACTGTTCAGATAAAAGCGTGGAGTCAGGAGACACCCCCCCCACGTTTCACATCGCTTTAAATAACCATCCAGAGTGATTAAAGATAAAAGATCACACGTAGGTTCACTATATCCAGAGAGTGGCGACTGTGCTAAAATGAAAGCTTTGCTTGCTAATGCTGCCAAAGGCGGGACTTCTGTTTGTGAGCTGTCAACACTTTGACTTAGATACGTGGGCCCAATACCAAAGTCTGGACTCAGGACTCAGGACTCTGGTGCGTGTCCTCGCCAAATTCATAAGGGCTCAGGGTTGTCCCAATGTCGAGGTTCCTAAGGGCGTGAGGGTGTGAGTGCACACTCACCGAGCCCTTTCTGTGAGTCTGCTGCAATGCAGACGTTACCAAAGCGAATTACCCATAGTTCAAAGCGTTTACCGCCGAGACCAAGGGGAAATCCGGAAATTACAAAGGTAAACAACAGCACGCCACACGACCACGGAGCAGGGCGGACCTGTTGTCTCCTGGGCCTCGGCCGTGTGGAAAGCAACAAACTTAAAATGAAAACTCCCAAACTGGCAAATGTCAGCAACATCTTTGTTAAACGTCGCCATGGTAACATGTGATATGGTGAAATGCTGTCCCAAAACCCTTTATACCTATCTGAGCCCATGTGGCCTCACACACTCACTCACTTAGCACCTGACATCAATCAAGTCTGGGAGTCCTTAGTCCTCAGGACTCACAGTGGGATTGGACCAGTGTCTGTCCTCGCGCTGTCACAACCAAATGCTTGCTCTGCAAGTTATAGAGCGTGGTCCAAACCTAATCTGTAAAGTGGCCTGAGATAACGTCTGTTATGGTCTGACACTATGAATAAAAATTGAATCACAAGTGGAAAAAAAAACAGCTGCCTTGCACCAAACCAAAGCAAAATAACAAATACTGTTCCTTTTATGAGATATGGATCTAAACCTGACCTCAAGTACAATGTTGTGCATTATGCTGTCTTACACATCAGGAAGAAAAGTTGCTCTGACTCATACCAGCAGCGTGGCGGCAGCTTTGTCTGCCAGTCGGCATGAGACAAGATGTGTGGTCGCCAGTCACTTCCAGCAATCCTTCTCCATTTCTCCCGTCTGTACTGGAGCTTGATGAACTTTGGCAGACTGGCCTCTTGAGCCCTGATGTTCATGAGCGAGCGGAGCAGTGAAGTGCGCTGCAGGAGGAGTCTCTGGTAATCCTAGCCAGTTCTGTATAATGTATAATATAATGCAAGTTCTGTATAATGTATGTATGTGTCTGCATAATATTTTAATTTCCTCTTCCTAGGAAAAGGAAAATAGGCCTATTTTAATTCAGATTGGCACAATGGCACGTGCAAAGATTTAATTTGTTTGGCCTGTCTGCCTGTAGCATCTAGGCTTTACCACAAAAAAATAGTATACATCTACATCTCTTCATGATATAGCCTGCCTATTAATTTCTGTAGCCTCTTGGGCAGGTCATGTTTGTAAATGAGAATTGGTTCTCAAACAGTTTACCTGGATAAATAAAGGTTAAATAAATAAATAAATAATTGTTTTTCAGTGCCGGACCTCTAATTTGCGCAGGTGTTTGGTACCCTGTCTAGTGTCTCTGTGTGTGTGTGTGTGTGTGTGTGTGTGTGTGTGTGTGTGGGTGTGGGTGTGTGTGTGTGTGTCTATTTCTGCGTTTGTTGTTTTGTCTCCCTCCCTCCCGTCTTTCCTCTCTTTTGTTTTATCTTTGTTGCCGTGGGACGTGTTCTCCATCTCAGTGTGTTGTTTGTAATTGTTTATCACCGTTTGTTCCTTAAAGAGTAAAAAAGTGGATCGGCTGCTTTGTGCAAAATGTTTCTTATGAAAACAACAATGGCATTAACCTACTGTAGTGTTCAAGACCCCCCCCCCCCCTGCCCCCCCAGCATATAGCCTACTGTAGTGTTCAGTTTCACACTAACATATCTCTCACACAATGTAACACAGTCCATCAATAAAAGGGTGAAATAATACTCTAAACGGGGGGGGGGGGGGGATCAGGATCAGCTGTGTGCAATGATATGTGGTCCATTTCGGCGTCTCTCCCTCGCACTCCACTTAAAACGTAACATTACTACTCATTGGCCGCCTCACGAGCCCAAAACGTCGTGTGTGCGGCGTGCTTGTTGTTTAGCTGGGTCCAGACTGGTTCCATTATTTTAAGAGGATGGAGGAATGAAGGGTGCAGTCTAACTGGAGTGGACTGGTGAGATGAGAGAGAGAGACTGTCTCTCGCAACTTCATTCAATAAAATACAAAAAGACATTGCAACTTTTATGCAATTTAAACAAAAGCTGTCGCAAATTCGGGGCATTTTGGACCACAACATTCTCAAAAAAAAAGTCTGGCACTGGTTGGTCTTGGTTTTGTTTGGTGTCAACCCTCAAGTCTGGTTCGTCTCGGTCTCATTCCCTCAAGTTTGTTCGTCTACGTGTTCATCACCTAAGTCTTGGTCTTGTCTCGGTCTCTTTCCTCAAAGTCTTGGTTCTGTCTCAATGTCAACCCCTAAAGTCTGGTCTGTCTTGGTGTCAACCCTCAAGTTTTTTCTTGTCTGCGAGTCAACCCCTCAAGTCTTGGTCTGTCTCGGTCTAACCCTCAAGTCTTGGTTCTTGTCTCGGTGTCAACCCCTCAAAGTCTTGGTCTTGTCTCAGTCTCAACCCTTGAAAGTCTTGGTCTTGTCTCGGTCTCAACCCCTCAAAGTCTTGGTCTTGTCTCGGTCTCAACCCGTCAAAGTCTTGGTTCTTGTCTTGGTCTCAACCCCTCAAAGTCTTGGTTCTTGTCTTGGTGTCAACCCCTCAAAGTCTTGGTGATGACATGGTCTCGGTTTAGGTGGACCTGACTGAACATGGGTGTCATCCTTTCTTGATTTGTGTCTGGGTGGGGGGTGTGATGAAGGCAAAAGGCCCCAAAAAAATCTTAAAAGATTGGAATAGGCCACATTTCTTAAGGGAACTCACGGGTCTGGACCTAAATCCTGAGGTGCTGACGCAATGCAATCCACACACAGTTCGAAGGGATGTTCAGAACATTGATAATATTTAATTCATTTTTGAAAATGTATTATAATTTCCTTTACAGAAATGTGTCTGTACAACTTAAATTTAAATATACTGGTCGTTGTATTCCTTTTTCTAATTCATATTTTTACTCCTCTTCTAAAAAGTATTCTTAATTGCACAAAGCCTCCAGAGGCGTCCACCTTGCATTTCATTGCACAGATTGTATAAGCATGTAAAAAAAATAAAGCCTGTGAATCTTGAGTATTACTCTCATATGCAATTTTGATTGGCTATAAATTGTATTGGTAATGATCCACAAAGAATTTAGTAGCATGGAACATAAAATCCTCACTTCTGGCCAAACAGACCAATAGGAACAAGCCATAAGCACATCACATTAAAGCGAGAGAGAGAGGAGAGAGAGAGAGAGAGGAGAGAGAGAGAGAGGTCTTCTGGTGCAAAATCCTTCATGAAAAAGTGTGTGAGTGAATCGATCCATTAAACCCGGGCCCCTTGTCGTAAATGTACCCGTAATTATTAGCCATTGATAGATGCCTGAATGCAACCAGAGCGGCGTGGGACATCACTCACATCCGGCACAAGCACCTCTGCCAATAATCCACACCCCCCCTCCTGGAGCTCGGATACTCCTAAATTTCACTTAGGTGGCTCGCGAGCGTTAGAGCCACTTCCATTTCTTATTGGCAAGCTGTAAAAGTAGACAGGGATATATGGTGTGGCCTTTTGCAGATGTCGGACAGAGTGGATGTGTGATATGCAAGTGAAAAGGGCAAACGGGGGTGGGAGGCTTCCGTTTCATTGGCCAACTTCATCACACATTCTTATCAAAAGGGCCTCTGCAATTAGGATTAGAATATCAGTTGGGCTTATTTGGCACAAAAAAAAGAACAAACAGGCAGCATTCACAGCAGCTGGGCAGTCAACTTAATAAAAATAAGTAATAATAATAATCACAATTGTCCCAGCATCAAAGGTCCAAGTGTCCGCTCATCAACTCCACATAATGCACACAGTACATTAGAGGTAACTACTCCTCAACCAGGGTATATGTAATGGTATATCATGGTATATTATTATGTTTTTGGCTAATACAGTGAGCCAAACTGAAGTGAGATACGGAACAATAAGTGAGATACCAGAAAAAAAAATAAAAATTGAAGGTCCTTTTTTTCTTAATCATATTCATGTCTCTTTTTGTATTGCATTTCTTTAGCATGTAGTCCTAATGTATTCATTTGTCTTTGAATTGCACTATTGTTGTCCTTGAGTGCCAAGAAAGGCGCCTTTTAATAAAATGTATTATTATTATTATTGTTGTTGAAAGGTGCTATGATATTATAAACAAAATATTATAGAAAGCCATGAAAGGAAGGCCAGTGTTGCAGGTTTAGTTTGCTCAAAAATATGTATGTATGTATGTATGTATATATATATATATATATATATATATATATATATATATATATATATATATACAAACACACACACACATAGAGATATTGTCTGTCAAACGGGTTCAATTTGCCTTTCTAATTTGATCCATGTATGATACTCTGTGTTATGACATCAGAGTAAAACACACTTTTGACTATTTATGGTTAATGTCCTTTTACAGCCAAATGTTCCTTATTATTATTGTTATTATTATCATTACTGTTATTATTATTACTGTTATTATTATTACTCTATACTGTCTTTCACTGTATGTCTTACAAAAACGGATGCTGGAATTTCAATTTCCTCGCAGGAGTCATCCCAAAAGGATTAATAAAGACAAGTCGAAGTCTAAAAGAAGTGATTGGGACGTCCCTTCTTCGGACTGAGTGCTGTGACTTTCCATGCTTGTCACTAGGCTTGCACAATTAATCATTATAAAATTGCGTTGTCAATTCACTGTTTCCAATTTAATTTTCAATTGACTATAATTCTCATTTAATCTTACGAGCCGACTGCATCCCAAACACTACTTCTGTCTTCTGTTCATTTTAAACATAGACTGTATAAAATGGGTGTTGGAGCTCTGTAATGCGCTATAGGATATGTGCCAATAATAATCTATATTTGGTACTGCCAATTTGTTTTGTTTTGTCATGGTTCATGGGTGCAATAAACATTCCACTTCCTGAGAAAAAAAATCATGGCAGAGAATCGTGAAATCAATTCTAAGCAAAAAAAAATCTTGATTCATATTTTTCCCTAAATCATGCACGCCTAGTTGTAACTGTCCCTTTAACAAAGACTGTTGCTTTGGGGGGCCCTGACCTTTTTGGAGCCTGGGGACCCATCCAATTATCCATTAATGTGTAAATGTATGTAAACGATGGGTCATATTTATTACATGGGTTAAGACATATATTCACAACCCTAAATAACAGCAAAATCCCCCATTAGGTTTTCCCATCAGTGACCCTCCCTCACACCAGAGCATTTGGGTAAATAGTGAATGAGAGGACACTAATGTCCATTACAGTGGTATAGAACAGGGGATGTCCACATTAAATCTTTGGCTTACTAACAACTATGCTAAGACTTTACCATATATTACCAACTAATATCAACTGGCAACTTATAACAGTCAGAACACCGCTATGGTTCAAGTCCATTGGACAAAAAATATTGACATAACATGTATTACGGACAAAAAAAAAGCTTTTTTTTTAACAGTGCATGAGCTGTGTCCTCTGCATGGCCGTGTGAGGCCATGTTTGCAGAATAATTATGCGGCTGCCTCGGCAGGGTCTGAGGAGCACGCCGGGTCGTCCCTGTGGGCTTATTAGAGTTCAGGGTTGCGGTGAAGGTGGGATCCAAGGTCTGAGGAGACGCTCACCCGGACAATTAAGCCCTACATTAATTACTTCCACCGCAGAGTAACTCACAGATAGACATGTAGTTATAAATCCAAAGCCTGCAGAGACATACGTTCTCATTATGGAGATCTGGCATCAGAGTGCATTATATGGACTTATGCAGACACACCCAGAGGGGGTAAGGCTGCACCCAAGCCAGGAAAATGAATATATAGTACAGACTATACTACAACTACAAAAAGTAAAAAGGCAACTATTCCCAAATGACAGCTAATGAGACACACACACACACACACACACACACACACACACACACACACACACACACACACACCAGTGTTGCTCGCTGCTATGCATTTCATTTAACAGAACCAGGCGCAGAGATAGCCTTAATGAAATGTCTATATTCTGTCAACTGGATATGGATGAAAAGTTAGAGTATTAGTCTTTGGGAAACTGGAGGGAACTGGAGGAATGCACACACAGACACACACATGCAAATACACACAAAGACACACAGCATTTCTCTCTCTCCTGCTCTCTCCCTCTCCCAAAGACCCAGATGCTTCCTGTACATCAATTCCTTGGATGAGCCTCAAGAAAAAATATATAAAAACTGCCTTCCTTTTGTAACTGCTGACGCAAAGCTGGGTTGCAAATTTGCCCGCAATGGGAAAGAGGGAGGGAGGAAGTGAGAGAGAAGAGAGAGAGAGAGAGAGAGAGAGAGAGAGAGAGCTCTAAAGGAAACCTAACAGCTTGGGGATAAATGCTTGCTTAAGCAGGTATGGAAACCCACATCTTAATGATAATGAATGTCTAAGAGCAGCATTAAAGGAGCTGTCATATTCTGCTAGCTCTCAATTTGAGACAGTGCTCCAGCGCTGCAGGTTCCATCTTGTTTACTCACTGGGGGGCCATTTTAACATTCTGGTGCGTCTGTGAGCAGAAGGAGATATGCTTTGTGTTAGAAGCTCCGGGGACCAGGTGCAGCACATTTATGAAAATGTTTTCATTGTTTTTTGAGCCAAAGGGAACTGGGAGATTGTAAAATGAAGAGCGTAGGGGCTAGTATAGATGTACAGGATATAAATGCACGCAGTTCCTGGCTTGTGTGAAAGAAGATTAGAAGGCGTATGTGTGTAATACCAGTGCACAGAAACACTCAGGGGCCGAGGCAGACATGAAGAGAAAGCAGACAAGAGAAACTAAGTCGACTCAATCTCTAAGTCCCAGAGTTGTCAGGAGCACCCGCACTGTACTAACTACTAAACAAGTGAAACATATGGTGGCCCCGAGAGCTCAACGCACAGCAAATTAGTCTTAGTGTCCTCTGGAAACTGTGTTGTGTGCTACGTGCAGGGTGTGATTTTCCAGGGGGGGAATGCGTGGCATTTTCTTCCTTTCTGGTCTACATATCTCTGCCTCTACTGAACGGTTTTTACACTCGGTGGGGATAAAATGTGCCCCCTGGACTTTATGTTGACACCACGTTGTGCTATTTCAATTTGAGATTATTTCCATTGAATACGGAAGTTAGAATTGAAGTGTTTTGGGATGGTTGGCTGAGGGCTCTATATGGATGGTGGTATTGGAAAGGGGGGGGGCTTTTTTCACAAACTGCACCCTGGATACATGTCAAATTGGGGAAGATGTTTCGTCATTTGCTTGTGTCGTGTCTATTTGCATGTTTTTCTTTTTTTGCAGTGTGTTGAGCTCTCGTGGCCACCGTAGGAAGAAGCCGACAGGACACAGATGATTGGGAACCGTTGGGGGGTCTGTAAATAACATCCCAGAGTCCGGTCTAGACCTGCTCTTTCATTGAAAGCGCTGGGAGATAACTGTTGTTGTGATTTGTAGCTGTATAAATAAAATTAAAAAAATTGAGTAGATAGTTCCCTTACACACCGTCCCAATCGTTGCAGATCCAGTACTGTGTAAAAGTCTTAGGCAGGTGTGTAAAAATGCTGTAAACTAAGAATGTTTTCAAAAATACAAAAAAGATTGTTTTTATCAATTTAGAAAATGCAAAGTAATATATATATATATATATATATATATATATATATATATTATATATATATGCATAGAAACCCAAGCAATGCCTGTGTTATTACTGTTTAAGAGTCAGCGGCTGGGAAACAACATTCTGCTGAAAGCGGAGCTGTTTACAGAGACGAGCACTGCAGAGAGATCAGGACCTGGGACAGCTGCAGCTGCAGGAGTGGGAGACACTGGCTGTGTCTCAAATCCCTTCCTGTAAAGCAGGCTACCTGGTGCACTGTGTCTACGTCCCACTGTTTCATTTGGTGCAATCCTACTCTGTACATCCACAGAGCTGGGTGTCGTTTACAATGTTTGATACTTTGACACCGGGTCCTAAACAATAACTTTTTTGATACAAATTTGAAGTAAGAGTTTTTCCTGCGTGTCTCTACGACGTGTAACGTTAGACAGCCAATCACAGACAGAAGATTAGATCTTGGTAGAAACATCCTGCGTGCTGATTGGCTCACTGACGCTGATGCGATTTACCCCTAAAGTGGGTATTCAATGACGAGGCATTTTTTGATACTCAATTCTTCAGAGGCTATTCAGTCGGTGATCTAATTCATGAACAGTAAAGACCATTAGCTTCTCAGAAGGATCTGGAAACCGAAAGAAGACAACAGTCAGCCAACAGTTGGTGCTGCAGGGGAGGCACTATCAGGTCGCAGCAAAACCTGTTGTCACCTGGTCCACAGTAGTCCCATTACCAGAGTTCATCAGCAGCTCCGTTTTATCAGGTGTAGCATTAGCGCTAACGAGGCTAACACTGGCGCTGCTGCTGATTAGCAGGACGAACCGTAAATCAGCAGGCTGCTGTTACAGGCGTACATGGATGTCTTACAAGAGGCACATGGATGGAGTGGTGTTGAGTGAATGCACTAAACCGGGTGGGACAGAGGGAGGGGAGAAGGCCAGGATATCTGTGTTATTTTGAGGACTACAGAGTCTGTTGTTTTCTGGTTTCCACCCAAATGGATCACAAATCCTCAAACAATTGCCCCGGAACGACCTTGATTCAAACCCAGAACCTTGTTGCTTAACCATTGGGCTAAATAACATGTAAACAAATTAAAAATAAAACTTCAACGATAGCAACACAAACATCCCAAAAATGTATTGGATCGGCTGGGAAGCTCAACTGGTAGAGTGCTCGCCCATAGAGGTTTACTCCTCCATACAGCAGCTGTGGGTTCGACTCCACCCAACAGCCCTTTGCTGCATGTTGTCCCCCTTTCATGTCTTCAACTAATGACCAAAAAATATTCTTAAAAATAAAAAAGTATTGACCCGGGTGGACTAAACATGGGTTAAAGCATCAATTATGCTGATTTTCTCTTCATTTTCTATTTACAGTGCAGAGTAGCGCTGCTTGACCTCGGACATCAATGCCAGTCCATCATTACCTTGTATCACTTTGGATTTTTTTCCGGCTAAAGGCATCAAGGAATTGCATTTGCAGCTCCTGAGCTTAGGAGGGGGGGGTGTAGTTACCACCTGAAGGCCGCAGCAGTGTGTTCATGTGTCAAGTGTGTGCTCTCAGGGAAATGGTCAGTGACAGTGGGTGTTGTTTGAGCTTGTCCTGTGATGCTGGGGTAATCCTGCTGGCCCAGCACAGCACCCAGGCCTCATTAGCACGGCCCAGTCAACAGAACAATAAACATGCCAGTCAAGCTAACTCCTCCTGTCATGTTGTTAATGGTGTGGGATATACAAGCTGGCGGCTGGCAGAAGCCTTCGCTCTCCGGGGCGGATTAGCAAATACAACGTATTGGGGGGGGGGGGGGGGGAGTGATGGAGAAGGATGTGGAGTACTAGAGGAGGTGTTTTTTTCCTTCGGACTCAGGTGCTTTATAAGCAGAGATATCATGGGGTATCAGGACTGGATGTGTTGCCACATGTTGTCCTGCTACCTGAAATTTGGTTCTGGCACCCATCGGTAACTTTTCTCAGTAATTTGTATTAAAAAAAACAAGTTTCAGTTATCAACATAATTTCAAACCTATTTATCTTATTTACCGCACCATGACCACTTTTGGCTGGCTATTTATATTGCATTGACTTTCTCCAGGAATACAGGTGTTCATGTCCTGGAGAAGTTAAGGAGAAAACACAAGACTTTCACCAGGAAACAGGTGTTCATGTCCTGGAGAACTTAAGGAGAAAACACAAGACTTTCACCAGGAAACAGGTGTTCATGTCCTGGAGAAGTTAAGGAGAAAACAAAAGACTTTCTCCAGGAAACAGGTGTTCATGTCCTGGAGAAGTTAAGGAGAAAACACAAGACTTTCTCCAGGAAACAGGTGTTCATGTCCTGGAGAAGTTAAGGAGAAAACACAAGACTTTCACCAGGAAACAGGTGTTCATGTCCTGGAGAAGTTAAGGAGAAAACAAAAGACTTTCTCCAGGAAACAGATGTTCATGTCCTGGAGAAGTTAAGGAGAAAACACCAGACTTTCACCAGGAAACAGGTGTTCATGTCCTGGAGAAGTTAAGGAGAAAACACAAGACTTTGAGGCAATACCAAAAGGTGACGTGCAAACCTGCAGAGTGCCGATTGACTGGAGTGAATCGTCTATAATCACTGCGTCGTCATTGCTAGCGACAGATGGGGGGTGGTGGGGGGCAACGTCAATAATGTGGCGGTGCAGCGGGGTGCCAACACAGGGGGCTTCAGCAAAAAACACACTGAACCTGGAGGCCATTACGCTCTGCTTTCCTTTTTATTTTATTTCACCTTTATTTTTACAGGAAAGTCATGAAGAACAAATTCTTAATTACAATGACGGCCTGACAAGTGACATCGCCACTTAGGGAAAGTGAAGGAGGGCTAGATAGATAGAGCTCTTAGCATGTGTAAAATGGCTGGATGCCCACAGACACTATTCAGCACACATCATCGTTTTGTGCCCTCTTCTGAACATTCACACAACAGTTGCTTTGTGTGTTTTTGTTGCTGATGTGTGCAACATGCTGACAGAAGAACAGCTCAATAGCACAAACCGACTGCACTCACAAAAAAACAATGCAAGGGCACAGCAGTCAGGCTACATTCTGTGTACTAGTTGCTACATTAGCAACTTGTCCTTATCTGAGTTCGGCAGAGAGCCAGAGAACGAGTGCCAGCCGTTTGTGTTAATTACTGGCAGACCCCGGACTCCTTTTGGAAACCCAGCCCCCGACTGATAGACACTTTGCGACCCGTGGCGAATGGACTTTTATCCTCAAGAGTTCTGCGTCACTTACTCAGCCCCTGTGGAGACTAAAGACAGGTAGGAGAAGAAAAAAAACAACCGCAGTAATTGCAATTACCTAAAAAGGTAAAAGATCCACAAGCTCCTCCAATCTGTCCTGGGGATAATCTGCTTTTTGTAGATAGCGACGCTGTGAATTCATCCTGAATTAAAACAGTTGGGCGTCTTGTGGGGAAAGCAACCATGTAGGAATGGACTAATTGTTCAATGGTTGTTATTTAAAAAGGAGTTGGTGATATTGGCTTAATGCAGCCATAAGGGTGGCAGTTTACAAAGCAGGAACGGGTGAAACAACCCGTGCTGCATGCGGCAGAATGAGTCCTGAGCACCGGCTTTTCTTCCAATTTCCCGCAGCTTTGTGTCTCCATTTCAATCACAGCAGGAAGCTCGGGCCTCCTCGACAGTCCATGTCATTACATTTTATTGTGGTCCGCTAGACTACGTGGCAAGCATGTCCAAGCATGTATGCAGGCTTATATGTAGCTGCAAATCCCTGGGCGATTGTGCGGGGGTAATCTCTGCCTCCCTCTCTCTTTCAGGGTCTGCTCCACTTGGACTCTCCTAGTCAATATTGGATTAAGGAAGAACGTGATTAAAACACGCAGTGGCACTGACTCCAGTCCTCGGGGGGTCACAGTGGAACATCTCTTGAAGGAGGCAAATGAGAAGAGCTGGGAATAGAAGCAGAATTAATAAGTAGTGGGGGGCAGCTGACAGCTCATTGACTGCACACTCATTCTGTGTTTACGTCTTAGCGACGTTGTTCAGTCCGAATACTGCCGTCCCCCGAGTGGCCGTCCAGGCCGTCGAAACCCAACTTAACAGAGACTGGATCGTCTCTCAAACCACAGAGGGTCTCGCCCGCTGAACAATCCGAGCCCCCGGTGTTCCCTGAAGGTTTGGTAAAGCCACTAGTTTCTGAAAAGATGCTGAGAAGTCACTGACTGAATTTCATTTGGCAACACAGCGTGAATAATAAAAGATGTTTTTCAAAATGTGGCTATTGACCAGAGGATCCGTTCCAGGCTAATGAATCCATTCCGCTCTTTCACCTCACACTCTCTCTCTCTCCCTCTCTCTCTCTCATAAGCTCTGAATTTCAAAAAAAGACCTTTACACCAAAAAAAAAAAAGAAAGAAAGAGAATTGCCAGTGCTAATCTCTCGGCTAAGCGCCTGATAATGTCCGGTAATAGAAATCATCATGTCCGCTTTCATGTCCCCAAAAAGGGGACCTCAATGCCCGCAGACAATCAGAGTCCATACGCGTCTTCTTCAAAAAAGAAAATGGGCCTCATTTTAGAGGAAAAATATTAATAATGGCTTTGACACTGACTGCCACTGTGTGGGTTACTTTAAACATAATGGCAGCCGAGTGACAGCATCAACATACGCGCACACACACACACACACACACACACACACACACACACACGCACACACACACCCTCTGTCTTCTGCTAATGAGGCGATGGAGAGTATTAGAGCTGAAAGCCCCGGCTGCTTGCTGTTGTCTTGGTATTAAAGACCTTCTCTCTCTCCCACTGGTAGATTTAAAAGTCTCACACACTCTAACAGGATTGTGGGTAAGCACGACATACAGCTGATGTGATATGTTCGAGATCCCTGCAACGTTCCTCTCCAAAACACAGGTCAGGGGTCAGCGCCAGCTATGGGTCGGCACTCTTGCACTGTGTCTGCCTGTTACTGTCTGTCTGTCTGTCTTCTTAAAGAACATTGGATTTGATCTATTCAAGGTTCCACAGACCCAGCCGACGTGTCTGCACGTCTTGTCCTCTCCATCAACCTGCAGCAACTAGACTAGAGATGTTCTGATACCAACGCCGGTATCAGAAAGAACTCAGGTTTATGCACCGATCCAATATCACATAATGTAAGCCCCCCAAAAAATCAACATCATAGTAGTTTATTTGTGTTCTTTTTCCAACATGACTGACTGTCAAATGGATAATTAGAGAAAGTTATATGACTTTAACAATGATAGCAGGCATATCATATCACATCCCTATACAGGGCAGTGTTTCTTCTATGTCGAGCGGGCCCTAATTAAAGCGACAAGCAGCGTTGGACGGGCCCTCGCACCTCCTTGTGCATGGGGGTTACTGTAGGACGCCCATTTGCTCGGCACTCAGACATTGAAAATCGTCACCAATGAAAAGGGAACTCCCTGCTGAGTTCAATGACACCTCACACAAGACTCCACGTCATTGGTCATGGTTTGGCGGAGGACCAAACCATGACCAATGAAAACGGAACTCTCTGCTGAGTTCAGTGACACCTCACACAAGACTCAAGCCCTCAAACTGTTCAGATGTTATGAAGGGGGCGTGGCCTGATTAAGTGGGTGTGGCTTGCCACAGGGGGTCGCTATGACTAAAAGTCAATTTTGGCCGATAAACGTCCTCAGGTCTGGACCCGGTCCTCCACAATGACATTTTTGCCCCCATGGTATCAGAAAGAGGGCAGACGCACAACCGCTATGTACACGGCACACCGCCACTCCTTCAGCTGGTTATGAAATGTCATAAAGTCATAATTCCACGACTCAGCAGAGCCGTCTGCTCTACTGAACTCAAGCCAACTGTCATCCTCTCTCTCCCCGAGCATTATTATTAGCATTATTAAGTTATGTTCTTTTTCAGCTATGACATTTATACTCTGTATGTATTTGTTTATGTTTTACAAAGTGTTTAACCTGAGCCAGGCCATACAACAAGGATATGGTAATCATATCACATCCATACAGGGTTAGTAGTACACAGCTGTTAAAAAAGAATATAATACAGTATAGCCTTTTTGTTCATATTTTTGTAATGCATTGGAATCAGATTGGTTCATAGAATCATGATTAATCTAAGAGAGACCATGCAGTGAGACAATTTATCCTTTAAAATCCCAAAATATGGACTTGTTACAGCCATAAACTGTCATATTCTGATTCGGAGCGGAATATATTTTTACTCCACTCTGCTCCCACCAGCTCCAACAAATGTACAACTAATGAACGCCTTATATTTGGTGCAGATGGCACACGCTCAGCCAGCCCTCACCATGCATTAGTGTTTTATCTCTGGATGAAACATTTTGTCGGTAATGTCTCCAGACAGGCTTTCGGGGCCCTGAGTGTTCCTATGTACATTCCCATTATTCAAAGGCGCCTCGACAAAGAGATACGAATTGAGGAGAGTGTTATATCATGTCACATCACCCACAATGTGTTGGAAGCCTCGTTCTAAAGACTGTGTGGGAGTGGGAGTGGGTGGAATGGAGACTTCATTAATCTGGTCACCGTGGTCGACTCTCAGCGCTGAAACAAGCACAAGAGACTGGCGTCGTGTATGCGATTGTAGTCTCTTTCAAAATGCTGAAAAGCCTGAAAGCAAGCAGACGGGGGCCCGTGAAGCTGACATTTGCATGGCAAAGCACCAGCGCCGTTATATTCACCATTCTCTCCCCTTTCTATCCCTCTGCGTTCACTCCCATTTCAACTGAACCATTGGCAGGATTCAGTAAGTGCTTATGTCAGCTGTCTCCTGCATGGCATCGCAGAAAAGCAGCCAGTCCACAGAGTCTGTTTTACATTATCATACAAATAGCTCTCTATGCATGCTTGTGAATCGCAGCCAGAAAGCAGCCACACAGACATAAACTGACAATGAAGGCAACTACATCCATAGATCTTGAATGTGTTGTCGTCTGGTTTTGCAGTGTAAAAGGTCATCACAGACCGGGTCGCATGCTCAGACGTGGTCAAATGGGATTTGGGAATATGCATGCATACTTGAGTGAACACACCCTTTTTCCCCCCAGTATTACCAGCTCAGCGTATGGATGAAAGAAAGGCCTACTTCATAGGCTGTGCACCTGTGTTATTACATCATCATCATCGGGATCACCTGACAGTGATACAACCAAAACATGTATCCTGGGATTTATTCACAACTTTAATTTGTTCGTTAAAGTGATACATATTTTTAAATTTGACTGAAAGAGACAATTATATTATATATGTTTATCGCAATTATTTCTGAGACAATTAATTGTACAGCAAAACGTGGAATTGTTACTGCTCTAATGACTACCACAAGGTTGTAAGCTCTGTGTAATGCTGCAGGATGAAAAGGCAGCATCACCTGCAATGCAGGAAAAAACAAACACATGAACACATTTGCTTTGAAGAGAGTTCAAAGAATTGAGAGAAAAAGAATCCTTCTAATAGGATTACAGTAGAGCTCATGTACAGCTACAGCTACATGAGCAGTGCAAGTTAGTCATACTCGGAATAAAGAACAACAACATTACCGCCGACTCCACTTAAATGCACTGCAAAGCTCCTTACGCTACAATGCACATTGTATATAATTGGCAAGCTGAGTCTGGATGCGTGTGCGCTCCAGCTAGCCGGGTTTTTCGCCTGCATAAAGGACTTTTTGGCGCCCCGCAAAGACATTTTAGCCAGCCCCAAAAGGACAATCACCACCACCGAAATGGTAAGAATTGAGAATAAAAATAGCCATTTAAAATTCTCTCTAAATGTGTAGCAGATTATCCAGCAGTGTCAAACAGCCAGACACGTCAACCCAAACCCTTAATCTGATTTTCTCCCACCAGAACACACTGGCACCAGGATTCGCTCCTTCCGCTTATTCTTTCATTTCACTTGCTAATTATTTGACGAATCCTGCACAACATAAACTAAAGAGTATTCAAAAAACCCATGACTTTTGACTGCAGTGTGACATGTGATGTTAAGCAGATGAGTCATAGCGACAGTAGAAGTGTCCCGAGCAGAACTTGATGCGACAGTAGCATGCTGTGTGTCTGAGGCTGGGGACCTTAAAGCTGGTTGTGGAAGCCGGGGTTGTGTGAGGCAATACTGAGCAGACACAGAAGAACGTCCTCCTCTCCTCAGTCAGCATTACACATCAGAACGCTCACGTCAGCCAGTACAAAGTCCCTCAGCTGAAGGCGAGCGTCGTCTCTTCTGTCGTCCCTGGAACAGGTCACGTAAGGGCCCATTTGCTTCGGGATCATTTCTGTATTTACAGCAATATGTCATCTGCCACTGTGATTGTTAGGTGAGGGTGACAACAGGGCTCGGCGAAACATTCAGCGTATACAAATATGCCAAGATATATTATGATTTCTGCTGATTCCGCCTCTCCATTTCAGACGCAGCAGGCTTCCAGTCAGATCTGTCTGTTGTCACAATCCCATTACACGTGCTGTAACGATCACTGTGAAAAAACAGATGTAAGCAAACTACAGTAGAAATACAGTATAATTAGATTTTTCAAATTGTATGCTGGACATATTTATGAGATCTGGTTGTATTACTTACAAAAGTAGTATCCATATTTATCCACAGGAATGTAAGAGTACAGTTTAAAAAAGAAGAAGAGGTAAAACAAAAATGAAAAAAAATGAAAATGAACGTGTGTGTGTGTCTGTGTGTGTCTCACAGCCGGATGTATCATAAAAACTTAGACTTAGGCTTGGTCTGCCAACAGGCTTGAAATACACTGGGGAAAACCCTGGGGTATTTACAGGGTAGAAACGTCAGGGTGCCCGGTTAGCTCAGTCGGTAGGGCAGGCGCCCCTATCTGGAGGGTAGCTCCTCCACGCAGCGGGCCCAGGTTCAACTCTGACCTGTGGCTCTTTGCTGCATGTCACTTCGCTCCACTTGCACGCCTTCTGTTGTCCTATCAAAATAAAGGCTGTAAATGCCCCAAAAATAATCTTAAAAAAACAATTTGAGCCACAGAGTCATATTTTTTCCCAAAACAATGATTCCACCCCTACACCCACACAGGTGTCTCCACTTCATTTGCTTGATTAGATCTATTCATGGGAGTGTGTGGGCATGGACTGATTGTGCTTCATTCACGTTTAAATGCACATAATATTCAATTTTTTTGCTCTTATTCTGAAAAAGACTAAGCTGTTAAATGGCTAATGAAAGGGGATATTCCAATGATTTTCACGTTTCATACCTGCAAACTCTTAAGAAGTGAACAGGTGACAGACACTCAATCTCTCTAGGGGGGTGCGGGGGGGTCTGGGGGCATGCTCTCCTTTTTTGAAATATCGACTTTAAAATGTAGCACTCTGGCGTACTCTGAGAAGACAATTGAGGACAATATTTACTTCAGGCAAAACCATGTTTTATTCAGTGTTTGTTCCAGTGTTTCCACTCTCGAGTCACTGTAATCAGGATTTTGTTTTAACAGGATGAGCTGCAAACATGAGTGGATTTTTTTCCATTGTTTGCTTTAAACGGCGCAAAACCACAGATGCGTACCCTTATCAAAAGTGCCACCAAATATGAATCTATCGTAAATTAAAATTATTTTTTAAATGATTGATTTAAAATGTAATGACAATAAAGACACCTTGATTCACCAGTCAATTGCTGTTAAGGGGAGACAGGTGGAAAAGGACAAAATTAAGTGATATTATTATTATTATTAATATTACATGTCATCTAGCTGACGCTTTTTGTCCAAAGCGACTTACAATTGCTATTTACATTCTATCAGAGGTCGCACGCCTCTGGAGCCACTAGGAGTTAAGTGTATCAGAGGTTAAGTTAAGGGTTAAGTGCTCAGGGACACATTGGTTGATGCATCACAGTGGGAATTAAACACAAATAGATCTCCCACACCAAAGTTATGTGTCATATCTACTGTGCCATCAGCATATACATATATGTATGTATTCTTTTTATTGATCCCTCATTGGGGAAATTACAATTTTTACTCAGGCCGGAAATACACACATGCACCGATGGAAAGATGTCAGAGTGGATGGGCGGCTGGTGCCCTGAGCGGTTGAAGGTGACAGTGCCTTGCTCAAGAGCACTATGGCAGTGCCCAGGATGTAGACTGGGATTGCGTCACTTTGGTCTGCATGGGGCCTTGAACCAGCAACCCTGCAGTTCCCAACCCAACTCCCTCAAACTGAGCTACTGCCACTATGGTGTTATCATCAGAAAACTTCCCAGTTGATTACTGACATTAAGACAAATATATTTTGTGTAACAAGTTTTCTGAAATGATGCTGCAATAGGAAAACAATGCCTCATTTTGCTAAATATTTGCTAATTTGTATGCATTTCCAGAAAGGAAAGCAGAACATTGGATAAAGCTGGATTTAAACTTGTTGAAGTCAAAAGTGGCCGGAACTTCGTGAACCGGGTTCAGGTGTTCTGATTCGGTAAAGCAGACTTGCAGTTAATTGTTTATTAATGAATAGTTTGTTTAGCCGTTTATGGACGAGTGTATAGCTGCTCTGTGAAGAAAATAACATGAAGCTGGGGTTTAATTAACATGGCTTTATTTAATTTTCCAGAGCCAGCAATTACTTTGTAACCTGTTTTATCATCATAATCCAATTCTCATATTAATAAACGGACGTCAACATTGCACATAGTTCTGATGCTGTGGACGCTAGAATGAAACCAGCCACATTATATATATATATGTATATATATATATATATATATATATATATATATATGCATATATATATATTTATTTTAAATTTACACAACATTGGTAATAGGCTTACTGGCCTTAGCTAAAGCCATCCACTGAAACACTAGGATTCACTGTGCTACATTGTAACATTAAAACCAGACTTATACATATTTGAATATGCCAACAATTGTTATCTTAACAGCTTAGTATTGTATGAACCATTAAAAGGTTATGTGTCAAGGCTTTAGAATGCCCTACACATTATTGTAGGCCCAGTTTAATATGCTCTTTTTCATACAGTATATGTAGTAGGGGGGTCCCCATGTGGTCCTGCTCCTTATCTTTTATAATAATAATTATACTGTTTATTCATTCCCAGTGTGGGGATTACAATTTACACTACACAGTAGTAGTTGGCCTATAAAACACTGAAGACTCCTGCAATAAACCATGTATTAATTGAACTGCCAGAACAGATACTGTATTGTGATATATACTGTTGATATAAAATACAATACGCCGTGATAAAAGATCTTATGTCGCCCCCCCCCTATGGTCAGTCCTTATTGCTGTCCAACCTGTCTGTCAGCTTGCTAGCTTTGTCTGCAGCCGTCTTCCTGCTTCTTTAATGAAACAATTCATACTGCGGCACGTCATACACACAGAGTGCAGAGTGGACAGTCGTAACACTCTCTCTGTTCCCTCAGACGTCGGCACTGTCGAGGAGGCTTTAGTCATCAGCTGTCAAAGTTCAACAGAGTTGAAGTGGATGCAAAACATTTGCATGTCTGTCCCCCCCCCCCCCCCCACCCCCCCTGCTGTGATCATGGCCCTTCCATTCAAATCAATCTGTTAGTTGCAGAGTAAGCTGCTCTGACTCATCAGCACGCATAAGCATGCTGTTTGCACTCAATTGACGTCATGTTACATAATTTATTTATAGATATTGTATTTCTACATTCTATTTGTATTCATGTAGACTATTTCCCAAGGTTCCACTTAAAAAAACATGTAATGTTGCTAATAAGCAAAGCTGCATATTGGATTTTTGCTTGTCAAGTCCCTTTAACTCCTCAGGCTGACCGGTACAAAATCAGCACGACAGCCGGCAGCGAAGCCCCGCCGCGACAGGAGCAAGATGAGGAAAATTATGAAACTACCACAGTGTACCACAAATACACTAAACCTGCTTGGCATCTCCTCTTTATTTAAAGGCCTGGCTGATGCATGCTGGCAGTGAGAGCGCCTTTTCACTGAAGACATTTGTGCTAGTTTGAAAAGATAAAAGCACAGGCGACTTTTCCCCAGGTTGCCAAAAAGATAAAAATAGTCTCATTTCTGTGCCTCAAAACATGTTGTGTTCAGTCCTTTGTGGCAAATGAGGGAACAGTGTTAGAGAGCAGAGCTTTAATCCAGACTAATCCTTCATACTGTACAGCACCCTCACATATCCCCCCCACCCCCCGCTCTACATCCCTTTCTAATTACATGGATCCTTTATCTTTCCAGCATCATTTTATTTTTCTGTTCACTTAACATCCAGCATTCTTCTCTTTGTGTCTATGTGTCCTCAGTTCTCTTCTTAATATGATGCTTAAATTCAATCACGTATGTATTAATCCAGCAATTGGTATGTGGTTCATTAGAGGATTGGTCAAGGCCTTCGACTGGATGCTACATCGTATCTGTTTCATGCTAAACAAAGCAGAAAACCCATGTTAGGTTCTTCTTTACAAATGAAATACATATATATATATGTGATGTGCATTCTTCTTAGAAAACTATCAGTTTAAAAAAAATTCTCACGATACATATTGCCTCTTGAAGTATTACTCAACTTTTGTAGAATAATATGTAACTTTTGTCTTGGAACAGAAAATCCCAATACTCCCAATAGACCTGGAAGCTATGACGTCATACTATCAAACAGCAATACTCCTACCATCACAACAAATGAAAATCACAATACAAATCCAGACAGCGCCCATGTGTCGCGAATAAATTGAAAGGAAAAGCATATTGTCCCTGTCCTTATAAGTATGGATTTATCAATCAGTCAAAATGAGTGGAAGGTGAGGGAAGAATAAAAAATTTACAATTAGGGCACTAAACTAGCTAGAGGAATATCTAGAGATGTTATGGATCACTCCCGCCGCGACCAGGGGCATAACGTTTCATGAGGTGAAAAACAAAACCAGCAAGACAGATTGTAAAGTGTCTTCATAACTGATACATCATTGATAAACCCTGTCAGATCGAATATCTTTATATATAATCTCTTCAGATGACACCAGCTGTGCTTACCTCTACATACATGTTGTGTATGCATGCCTGAGGGCAGAGCAGATCTCTTTCAAGTATTTTATGCATATATGGCAAGATTGGATTATAAAAACATTAGGCAGAGGAAAGCATTAAAGGGTCAATTCTTCCAAATTACAATAAAAGTTTTTCATTAACTGACTGTCTAACAATAAGGATCATACAGAGCAGTGACGCCTGGCTAATCGTAGCGCTCAAATGCTACTGAAGGGCGGGGCTTGCCTAGAACTGCTGTGGGTTCCATAACTACCCATCAAGAAGCTGTTTTAGGAGCTTTATTTTGTGGAAACCTGTAGTTTTACCACCACATGTCAGTAAAAAAGCAAGAAACCTTTAGCAGGGAGGTTTATTGTGCTGCCCACATGATAAAACCAAATGAGGACCCATGATAACATTTCTAACCCACAGTACTACTTCTGAAAAACTCTACAGGCTACTGCTAATAAAAGCTCCAGCATCTGCAGACCTTCATTCTGAGACATTCTGCAGATATTTGCGACTGGGGGTAACCCTGATCAACAGTCCACCCATCCAGTGACTATTTTGTCTTGTGTTAGTTCCCTGTCACCTTGGTGTTGACTGGGGGGAATTTATGACTCTTGTTTGTTCAAATAAACCCAAAAATATCCAAGAGAGTAAAGTTGAAAAAAAGAGATGGTCCTTTATGACAACACATGAAATAGTACAGATCCTTTATCTGCTGAATAAATTATGAGGCAGACTGGATATTTAGCAGCAGTTCATGCCACAGTTTGAGTAGCGGGGTCAGAAAGCGGTGTGCCTCCAGTCATCCACGCCTCCACCCCCGTCACCTTCCTATTTAACGCCTTTTGAACCGAAGAGGGCACGAGTTAAGAAGAATAGGGCAAACGTTAGTATAATAAATTATTAAACAAAAGAAATGGTTGAAAACGGCTCGTACACAATAAATGTTGAGACTGACATAGTGGCCAACAGATCAACACTGCTATCCAAGTGGCAAAAACAACAACTTTAAGTTTCTAGACACAAGAATAGCATCAAATAGCATCAAGGAATCCAACATTAACTATGAAAGTATGCTGTGGAGATAGAAATCCATGGGCCAACAGAGGAGCAGCTTCTTCTGACACCACAGGCAATCACACTCTTTAACACTGAGACTAGACTGCTAGATATGACTCTGATACTCCACTAAGGGCAACCTGCACAACAGGTTAACCTACATATTTATCAATACTAGTTAAGCTGTTGCACATTTTTATATCCCCAACTTGTATATATTCAAATATTTGTTATTGTATTTTATCCCATTATTATTTCATGTATATTGTATGTATGTATAGTGCATCCTAGTATTTCATTTATATTTATATTATGTGCTGTGTGACTGGTTTTGCTGCTGTAACACTGTGATTTCCCATTTTATTGGGATCAATATCTATCTATCTATCTATCTCTATCTATCTATCTATCTATCTATCTATCTATCTATCTATCTAGGCTTTCAGAGGACCCCCAAAACTACGTCTCTTTAATCAGCCCCTGGGCGTCCCCGCTACTGCCTGAGAAATAATTACTGAACAGCTGAAATGCAGGGCAATATTTCTCCTGTCTGTACTCCCCTCCTCTCCAGCACACCCCCCGAGGCTTGATTGCCAAATCATTTGAAGTATAATATGAATGAGGCAAGAGGAGCTGGAGCTTATGCATGAATAACAAATAAGGATATAACTTCCATGCCTGGTCTTTTCTCCTCCTGTTGCAATCCGATAAAGATTTGATCAAACATGTTGGAATTTGTATTACTCAAAAATATATCAAAGGAAATTGAAAGCCGACTTTGGCATACAGTAAATCATGACTTGAATGTGCCACCGTTGATCTGTGTGTCTAATTTCTGAATTCTGGAGTTTATATTTAAAGGGGACATGAAGGCCTTTGATCAGCCAATGTTGTGACAGCCCGATCTCTTTCACTCCTTCCGACCATTCTCGCCTTTCCCCCCTTTCTTCCCTGACACGATGCATCATTCTCTGCCCCACTTCCCTCTATCCACGCCGGCCGATTGCCTATTCCCTATCCCACTCCTGGCACAGTATCTTCCTCTCTTTTCATCATCGCCTCTTCCTCGGCAGCCCCGCAAGTAGAGCTGCCACTCCACCAACTCCTGCAGCACTTACTAAATGGGACACCCTGCTGAGAGCAGCCAACGCTGCTAGCCATGAGTGGGAGAAGAGAGGAATTGTTGGGAGAGAAACAAGATGACAGAAGTTGAAAAATAAATGTAAAAAAGCCCAGAAGTGGGACCCACAATTATTGCCTGTTACAAGCCACAAGTGTCGAGCAGGAGCTTAGATTGTTTGGTTTATTTGGCTTTAGTGACTAAGGAGGCATTCAGGAGAAATATTACAGAACTAGTTATTTCTTCAAACCTTGAAAACCAACTACAGTGTGTTTAACTTTTCTTGACAAGGACCTCTTGTGGCTTAGTGAATGAGTATTATCTGTAGAGCCGCAGTTCTCTTCCATCCTCCACTACGCGCCATTGCTATTATTGCCATGAATAAACAGATATTAAAAGGTTCCATGACATACTGCTTATTGGATGCTTTTATGTAGACCTTAGTGGTCCCCTAATACTGTATCTGAAGTCTCTTTTATATAGACCTTAGTGGTCCCTAATACTGTATCTGAAGTCTCTTTATATAGACCTTAGTGGTCCCTAATACTGTATCTGATGTCTCTTTATATAGACCTTAGTGGTCCCTAATACTGTATCTGATGTCTCTTTTATATAGACCTTAGTGGTCCCTAATACTGTATCTGAAGTCTCCTTTATATAGACCTTAGTGGTCCCTAATACTGTATCTGAAGTCTCTTTTATATAGACCTTGGTGGTCCCCTAATACTGTATCTGAAGTCTCTTTTATATAGACCTTAGTGGTCCCTAATACTGTATCTGAAGTCTCTTTTATATAGACCTTAGTGGTCCCTAATACTGTATCTGAAGTCTCTTTTATATAGACCTTAGTGGTCCCTAATACTGTATCTGAAGTCTCTTTTATATAGACCTTAGTGGTCCCCTAATACTGTATCTGAAGTCTCTTTATATAGACCTTAGTGGTCCCCTAATACTGTATCTGAAGTCTCTTTTATATATACCTTAGTGGTCCCCTAATACTGTATCTGAAGTCTCTTTTATATATACCTTAGTGGTCCCCTAATACTGTACCTGAAGTCTCTTTTAAACATGACCTTGGTGGTCACTAAAGCCACTAGAGCCAGTTCCACAATGAGCTTTCTTAGTATGCGCCATTTCTGTGTCTGGAGCTTTAAATGCTATTGAGGAGGAGAAAGTGGGGCAAGGTGGAGGCTGGGGGTGTGGCCTTGACAAACAGCCACTTTGCTCGTTTGACAGCCTGGATGTCCCTCTCTCTTATGGGTGGGCCAAATTCTCTGGTCGGGCCAAGCAGAGAAAGGGGAGGTAACCTTGCCCCTTATGACCTCATGAAAAAATAAAGGAGACCTACAAGAAGAGTTGCATAGCTAAGAGTTTGAGGCAATGTGAGTGTGTGTGGAGTGTGTTCAGTGAGTATTACTCTGGGAGTGTAAAGCCACCAACAATACTGGGGGCTAATGGTCTGAAGGAGCACACGTGGCTGTATCACTTGATGTAGGGCAAAGGGGTACAATTGCTTTTGTAATCCCCCGAGCCCCCTGTGACTTGGCAAGGTACGAGTACAAAGAGCTCGGGCTATACTTAGCCCTGCGCTTTCTCCCCATCAGTCACAGCGCATTTACCTTATTACTGTGGAAGTGGTGCTCTGGGTGGGCTGGGGTCGGAGGGGTGGGGGGATTGCCACTACCAGAAAGAGGAGGCGAGTGGAATGAAGGAAACTCTGCACAAAGACAGAGGAGGCAACAGAAAAGTTCCCAATTACTGCAACATCACATGGTCTCATTACAAAAAAATATTTCACATATTAATTTATCTTGATGTTTTGTGATACGTTGTATTTGTAGCGTTGTATTAGGACTTTTAGAACTACAACAGCGAACTGCATGCGAAAGTATAACTCACGATTGATTGATTGATTGATTGACTGATTGATTGATAGCATGATGTAGACTCAGCCAACAAACGTGTGTTAATATTTTATCAAGCAGTCCTGGATAGGCTGGTAAGGTACAATATTAAAGCTTGGTTTGGAAACCTCCCGGTTATGATTGATTCATACTGACGGAAGATTATTGGTGTAAAAGGTTCCATGGCATTCAAATTTCACTATGAGGTTTTTTAACATTAATATAAGTTCCCCCAGCCTGGCTATGCCCCCCCGGTGGCTAGAAATGGTGATAGGTGTAAACCGAGCCCTGGGTATCATGCTCTGTCTTTGAGAAAATAAAAGGTCAGATGGGCCGATCTAGAATCTTACCCCATATGAGGTCATAAGGGGAAAGGTTACCTCCCTTTTCTCTGCTTTCCCCACCCAGAGAATTTGTCAAACCCATGAGAGAAAGACATCCTGGCTTTCAAACGAGCAAAGTGAAGGTTTGTCAAGGCCACACCCCCAGCCTCCACCTTGCCCCCCTTTCTCCTCCTCAATAGGATTTAAAGCTACAGACACAGAAATGGTACATACTAAGGAAAGCTCATTGTGGGACTGGCTCTAGTGGCTGGAATTCTGCACCAAGGCTGAATTTTGGGAAAGAGACTTCAGATACAGTATTAGGGACCACTAAGGTCTATATAAAAGAGACTTCAGATACAGTATTAGGGGACCACTAAGGTCTATATAAAAGAGACTTCAGATACAGTATTAGGAGACCACTAAGGTCTATATAAAAGAGACTTCAGATACAGTATTAGGACCACTAAGGTCTATATAAAGAGACTGATCAGATACAGTATATAGGACTCAGAACATAAGGCCTTCTATATAAAAGAGACTTCAGATACAGTATTAGGGACCACTAAGGTCTATATAAAAGAGACTTCAGATACAGTATTAGTGACCACTAAGGTCTATATAAAAGAGACTTCAGATACAGTATTAGGGACCACTAAGGTCTATATAAAAGAGACTTCAGATACAGTATTAGGGGACCACTAAGGTCTATATAAAGAGACTTCAGATACAGTATTAGGGACCACTAAGGTCTATATAAAAAAGACTTCAGATACAGTATTAGGGACCACTAAGGTCTATATAAAAGACTTCAGATACAGTATTAGGGGACCACTAAGGTCTATATAAAAGAGACTTCAGATACAGTATTAGGGGACCACTAAGGTCTATATAAAAGAGACTTCAGATACAGTATTAGGGACCACTAAGGTCATATAAAAGAGACTTCAGTACAGATAGGGACACTAAGTCTATAAAAGAGACTTCGTACGTATAGGACCACTAAGGTCTATATAAAAGAGACTTCAGATACAGTATTAGGAGATAACTAAGGCCTATAAAAGAGCACGTATCCTGTCGTATCCAAGTATTCATGAACAGACTTCTTTGCGACAACCGAATAGAATCGTTAGCGGAACGACTCACGGTCTACACGCAGAATAGGAGCTGCTGCCATCCAGTAGGAGGGTTAAAGTTCCTCGCTGTAAACGTAACCATTTACAAACTCATTCATCCCAGTGTCTATTAAGCTGCTAAACGGGCCTATTGTTGTACTTATGATCTCTTTATTTTAAAATTTATTTTACTATGAGTAATATTTAACCAATGCGTTGCAAGACACCATGTTGGGTTTTAGACACAATCAGGACCATATTATGGTCTGTTGTATGGTATGTTACAGTATCTGTTCTTTGTACATGCTGTCTCTCTCTCTGCAAGTGTATGCCCCGTGTTTGTCAGGTCCAGCTTCAGCTGTAACTTGTTACCTGGCTGTGTGACACAAGTGTTGTTTCCTTTACTAATACGTGTACCAGTATATAGAATAACCTTTGAATCCATTCAACTAGACAAATGCCTAGTTGAATGGATTCATCTAAATAATTGATGTGTCTGTGTGTAGTATGTCGGTCGTTATTTAGACTACGGTGCGTTACGTTCCTCTTCAAGTCGCTGTCCATGCCCGTGTCCATGTCCTTGTGTGTCTTAGCGATGCCTGTAATTGTTCTTGTCACTGCTGTTGTCCGTGTGAAGCTTTCATGCTTATTTTAAATGTCATTTTCTTGGAAGGCTTTACTCACTTGCAGTGTTTTCTCTCCATCATTTCATCTACTTTGTTTACTCCAACGTACTGGAGCACTACAACTTAAAAAGCCCCAGCACATCTTAACATTCCGTCAAGGCCAACATGGTTTTGCTCAGTGAGAACTAATTTGTTACTTCCTCTGAGTGCTCCATTTTTTACAATTCCTCCTTTTTGGCTGATTTCAAAATCCTCCTCCACGTCTTAACTCATTTTGTTCCTTCAAAGATCAGACAAAGCAAAAAGAATTGGGATTTGCCGGAGGAGCCGCTGCATAACCCTCACAGCAGTGGGGTTTACAAAGAGGGGGTCCTTTCTAGGGGTGGGAAAAAATAGTCGATTCTTAGATGCAATACTCTTTAGAACAATTCAATGCTTTACTGTCTCCAGACCTGTGCACATGACAGAACAGAGAGACTGAAAGAGGACGAGATCGTGGACATACAAAAATGGCCAAATGTATAAATGTATAGAAATGTATACACATAAACTAATAAGACATACATGAAATAATTAGGCAAAACACATGAAGGCTGTTGATCTACTTCATCACATGACATGTGACCAGCTCATGTTTCCTGTTCTCCACCTTTAAACATGACTCAGCCTCTGACATGGAGGATCACTGTGAGATAAGGTGACTCGGCATGTTGAAGGCTTCAGCATGGAATGAAATACACACAATAAATATACAATACATAATACACACAATACTTATATGTGACAAATACTGCATAGGTCAAAATCTAACAAACTAGGATTTATATGTCTATTTTTAAATCACAAATGGAAATGTACATAAAGAATTGTTGCATGAGATGCATTGATCATTTAGAATTGAAACGAATCTAAACTGTGAGGTGCCCAGAGAAAACATCCCCAGTATGTACGCTGCCAACACCAGCAGGCCCTCGAAGCAGTCTATGCTTCATCTCGTGTCTGCAGGGTTTGTATCAGGAGGGATCAAAGACTTAGAGTAGCCCCAAATGGAAGCAATTTTGGAAAACCAAGGACTTCATTACCCAGAAGTGTCAAGCCGTTCCATTTGCCTTGCTGAGCTCCCACTGTTTGTTTCTCAAACACAAACAAATCTACCTACGGGTACACATACTGTACATAAAGTAACCCGAAGCTGAACCTGAAATAAAAAGAAGCACCGTGTTCGTTGTTATCGCGGCAACAGAGGTCTGTTTGCACTATATTGAAGAATGAAGTGAGACCGGGGGAGCAGTGGGAGCTATTTTGCTTGAATAGACAAAGAAGATGAAATCCAAAGAAAAACAGATTAATCAGACTGTCAGCGGAAGAAAAGCATGCTAACGGGGATACTAGAGTGAGTATGGGAGCTGCCTTTACATAATGAAAAGGCCCAGAGATGAAAAGGGCCAACGAGATACAACATCAATACAGATTAGTAGGTATTGCCACAAATTTATTACCAGCCCTGCGTAGATACGTTGAATGAACTGCACAATGGACAAGGTCATGTTTTAAGGCCGGGGGTTGTTTTAAATGAGGTTTTCCAATGTCTGAAACAAAATGCTAAATCCTAGTTCTAGACAAATAGCAGGTTGTCACTATTCAGTAGTTTGTAATGGTTTGGCTAGAACATTACAAGTACTAACAAAGAAGGTCTTTTGGAGCGTCAGTATAACGTAATTGGTTTAGCATTTACTATTGAGCTATTAAATAAGATAGATAATACGGTTATTATACAACCTCGTCCGTCACTTTAAAGCTGCATTGCTGGTTGTTTGGTTATTGGTATAAGCCGACCCTTGTCTTTACACATTCAGCAGACATGGAGAAGCAACGTTAGTATTTCAGAATCCAAATCAGCTTTATTTGTCAAGTATGACGACAAATACGAGGAACTTTGCTTTAGATCATCATTGCTCACAATGTGCTTACTCATACAAAACAAACATCAAAACACATATATACATACTAATATACGGTATACACACTATAACAGAAACAATATAGACAGGTTGCAATGAAGCGTGCATTTCTTTGGTGTCATCCAACATTCACGCTTCTTTCAACTCCATTTTGGTCTCCACCAACGTCCAGGAACACTATTTGGTGTGTGTCTTAAGCCTGTAATGGTGTCCGTCTGCTGTTTGGTGCTGGGCAGGTAGTGTAGAGCAGCCCTTTCCACTGAAACCAGACGTCTTTTGTTGGAAACCAGGTTGATGCAGGCCGATTTCCAGGTGGGAAAACCAAAACGATGAGCGATATGAAGCTAAAAGCCTTGCGTAGTGGAGGGAACTGCAGAGTCAAACCCGTCAAATACTGATGCACGGTCAGTGGGGACGCACAAATCCCCCTCACTGGCTAGCTGTTAGCCAATCAGAGTCCAGCAGCTTAGCTGGTTGAATATTAATGAGAAGTGGCCCAAGTGGAGTCTTCCTGCAGGCTTTCTATACCACCCTAGAATGGCTGGAAACAAGGTAACCACGGTAACCAAGTTACAGAGTTCATGGTAGAACTTCAGATATCACCACAAAGTCATGAGATCCATATGGTAGGACACCTTTAAATTGTCAGTGTGTTTTTAGAGCAGGGAGCCATATACAGGTTTTTTTTTTTTTTTTTTTTGGGGGGGGGGGGGGGATTGCTGTCAGTCCAGAGATGTAAAAGCACTGGCAACAACGTTTCAAAGGGATTCCTGGGAAGTCAACTTCAAAACTCCAAAGCAATTACAGTTTGAAGGCAGATAAGGATTATGTAATATATAAGGAAAAGAAGGCTAGGAGTAGAATTTAGGTCAAAGATTTCAGTGAGATGAGACCAAAACATTACAAGACTTCCTGTTTATCAGAAGAAACAATGCCTCAGATAACAGACTGTTCAGAACATGTCGTGGTTTCTACATTTTTGGTTGTTGTTGGCTTTAAATCAGCCAATACTTCATCAAATTGGAAATTATGCAAACAATCCTCGTCAAGGTCTTTCCAATCTATGGTGGATTGTGTTGCTTGTGCTTTCTAACCAATTACTGTAAGATGAGGCTGAGTTATTGCCATCTGGCACCTCAGAAACGTTCCTGGCTCATGCGACTGAGCTAGCGTATTCTCTGCTTTTTATAATTAAATCCATGCCCATAATTTGCAAATATATCAGTCATAAGATTAGGGTAAATGCCATTAGATGAACGTGCATGCTCCATGTGTGGGATGTTGAGGTGGCATAGGGAAGGATATAGATAAGAGCAAAATATATAGCGTGCATGGCAACGAGAATTCAGAGCTAAATAAAGAGTGTTCTGACATAACCTCGCCATATCAATATCTTTGATGTCATTACTTTGTTCATTATCAAGTGCGTTAGCAACACACACACAAAAACACACACAAACACATACATCCATCCTACATACACACCTGTAGAGATAATTGATGATTCATAACTCCAGCTGTCCGGCATACGTGTGTGTATATATGTATATATATATATATATATATATACACACACACGTATATATACACACACATATATACATATAGATATATATATGATGGTGTCTCATGTTATGATGCTCCACGACATGTTTTGTATGTTACACGTAATATTGAGCTTTATCTAAATTGTGTTTTTACAAAATCGATTCATAATTGCAATATCTGTCAATTCCATCCCCCCCAAATTGTTCAGCCCTAGCACTCCACATGGCGAGTATTTTGCTCCAAAATGATTTGGCTGAGAGCTAGTTTTAGCAAATAAAGTATGAAATTGAGAAGCAGCACATGTTTGGTTGGATGAACTCACTGTGGATTACAGCACAGCATTACATATAGCCCAGCTCAAACGGGTCAGCGCTCAAGGTCTTCATTTCCAGATGAATTCATGGCATCGAGGTAAATGTATAAATGTTTCTGCAGATGCAAGAGGTAAACACCTCCTCAGCCTGCTGCCCCACATCAGAAGACCAGGACACTGTTCAACAGATCTGTTCAACCGATCAGCACAACGACTGTTGAGGGGTTTAGCAGTAGAGCTTCATTAGCAGAGAGTTGGTTTCCTGGAGACTTTCTCCCCGTCACACTTTTAACACATGGATGGTAAATGTGTCGGGGATGCTTTCACACCCACATTGGTATCACATGTTCAGTAATGCAAAAACATACTGTGTGTCTGTTTAAAATCAATATGTTTTGTATGGAACTAGGGTTGTGCCTGATATTCCACCCCTGTTCACTCGTTCTCTGCTCCCTCTACTTTTGGGCGAAGAATATATATGTATAATGCTTGAAAAAGGACCATAGTGGTCCCCTAATACTGTATCTGAAGTCTCTTTATATAGACCTTAGTGGTCCCCTAATACTGTATCTGAAGTCTCTTTTATATAGACCTTAGTGGTCCCCTAATACTGTATCTGAAGTCTCTTTATATAGACCTTAGTGGTCCCTAATACTGTATCTGAAGTCTCTTTATATAGACCTTAGTGGTCCCTAATACTGTATCTGAAGTCTCTTTATATAGACCTTAGTGGTCCCTAATACTGTATCTGAAGTCTCTTTAAAAGACCTTAGTGGTCCCCTAATACTGTATCTGAAGTCTCTTTATAAGACCTTAGTGGTCCCCTAATACTGTATCTGAAGTCTCTTTGTATAGACCTTAGTGGTCCCCTAATACTGTATCTGAAGTCTCTTTTATATAGACCTTCGTGGTCCCCTAATACTGTATCTGAAGTCTCTTTTATATAGACCTTAGTGGTCCCCTAATACTGTATCTGAAGTCTCTTTTATATAGACCTTAGTGGTCCCCTAACACTGTGTCTGAGAGAGAGAGAGAGAGAGAGCGAGAGAGAGAGAGAGAGAATCATCTTTAGAGATGAGGCCTCGGTGATCTTTCCTTGAAGTGGTGCCCCCAAAACATTGATCTCTTGTTGTTGCCTCTGGCAAAATATCAACAATTATGATAAATATGGCCCATTAAGCAGCAGGCTGTGCGGAGATCTGAGGACACCGTGGACCTCTTGCTCTGCTGTTAGTTAGTTTCTCCACTGAACGTCCAACCTCCGGCCTCAGCACAGCAGCCCGCTGACAGACATCCGCTGTGATTGCTGTTGATTTGTATTCAGATCAGCCTGCCGAGGCATCTCGATGAGATTCATTGTATATTGTGTTATTACATTTTTTACAGCCAACAAATGGTGCTGGGCCGCTCCCCGCCGCATTACTGCAGCTAAGAGGCTTTTAGTTGAGTCTATTTGCTCAATTCCACCCAGTCAAACAGATAAACATGCCAGCCCTTTGAATCAGAGACGCAGAGAAAATAGAAATCCAAAGCCGGCGTTTCGAAAAAAAGGAGAATCAAGAAAAAGGTTGTGGTGTTGGTCTATCTGCTTTTCAACGGGATTGTGTGTTGGTACCCAAAAGGTTGTGTGTGTTTATGAGCCTATGTGTGTAAACACACGTAGCTAAGAGTGTGTGCAGTTTTATGTACATATACAAGTAGGTTTGTGCTTTTGTGTCCTTTGGGGAAGTGAGGAAGTGTGTGTGTGTGTGTGTGTGTGTGTGTGTGTGTGTGTGTGTGTGTGTGTGTGTGTGTGTGTGTGTGGGGTTACGTTCTCCTCACTTTGTCTCAGTGTTTTAATAAGTTGACCCGGGGAGCCACAGAGGCTGCTAAGGTGGATCTTCTCTCCCCTGAGATGACATGTCATAGACGGAAAGACAGAAACACTGGATAGCCTCTGCTCTCTGTGTGTTTGTGTGTGTATGTATGTGTGTGTGTGTGTGTGTGTGTGTGTGTGAGGGTTCTTCCCTCACTATTTTTCCTCCTCTGCCCTTTCTGCTCTCGAAGAGGCAGTTTTTCATCAGTGATGTAGAGAGAGTCACTTCACTACCTTTAAGATTTCCACACAGCGGGGAGAAACGGTTTCTACAAATGTCGTCTGCTCTTTGTTGAGCAGTACCTCCCGTAATGAGCACAACGAGCAGTGAAAGCGCTGTTCTTTCCCAAACTTTGACAGCATGGGTACCGAATTCAATACTTCTTAGGCACCGACCGAATTTCCTCCTTAGTTTCAAAAAATGCCTTGTCATTCAATACCAAATTCCAGTACGTATGGAGCAGGACTGGGCAATAAATTGATTTTATTGATTAACTTAAATGTGTTGCATTGCATGCGTCCACCGACGCTCCCCTCTGGGCTCTGGTGAGTCTAAAAGAAACCTATCCAAAAAGAGACTTCAGATACAGTATTAGGGACCACTAAGGTCAATATAAAGATACTTCAGATACAGTATTAGGGGACCACTAAGGTCTATATAAAGAGACTTCAGATACAGTATTAGGGACCACTAAGGTCTATATAAAAGAGACTTCATATACAGTTTTAGGGACCACTAAGGTCAATATAAAGAGACTTCAGATACAGTGTTAGGGGACCACTAAGGTCTACATAAAAGAGACTTCAGATACAGTATTAGGGACCACTAAGGTCTATATAAAAGAGACTTCAGATACAGTATTAGGGACCACTAAGGTCTATATAAAAGAGACTTCAGGTACAGCATTAGGGGACCACTAAGGTCTATATAAAAGATATTTCAGATACAGAATTAGGGGACCACTAAGGTCTATATAAAAGAGACTTCAGATACAGTATTAGGGGACCACTAAGGTCTATATAAAAGAGACTTCAGATACAGTATTAGGGACCACTAAGGTCAATATAAAGAGACTTCAGATACAGTATTAGGGGACCACTAAGGTCTATATAAAGAGACTTCAGATACAGTATTAGGGACCACTAAGGTCTATATAAAAGAGACTTCAGATACAGTATTAGGGACCACTAAGGTCTATATAAAAGAGACTTCAGATACAGTATTAGGGACCACTAAGGTCTATATAAAAGAGACTTCAGATACAGTATTAGGGACCACTAAGGTCTATTTGGGGCGGCTGTGGCAGAGCGGTTACCTGCCAATCAGAAGGTTGGTGGTTCAATCCCCGCCCCTGCAGTCATTGTCTGCAGTTGCTCCCGGTGCTGCGCATCGGAGTGTGAATGTGTGTGAGTGTTTATCTGATGAGCAGGTGGCACCTTGTACGGCACAGTGCCGGCCACAGGCTATGAATGTGTATGAATGGTGAATGTTTCCTGTATGATGTAAAAGCGCTTTGAACAGATGTTAAGACTGGAAAAGCGCTATATAAATAAAGCACATTTATATGAAGAGACTTCAGATACAGTATTTATGTAAAAGCACCCATAGACCACCATGTTGTGGGAGCTTTAAATATATCTTACACTTAAACAGATATAGATGTAGAAGGTACTGCGCTCATTCAGTAGGCCTTATTAGTTATTATAGCACATAAACAAGTTACCTTTTACTGAATTCATAATATCACTTACTCTCTAACGTATCAATTTAGTCCCATAATTAATATCAGCGGAGACAACATTGAAGACTTGTTTCCTTTTAGGATATGATTAAAAGATTAAGGGTGCAGTGTATTAAAGACGTCCGGGTGTAGTACATTGTTTCCCGTCATAAATACATATGATTCCCATAATCCCCGAGTGTTTACCAACATCTGTTGGCTCACGAGTCCCTTCTGTGTGTTGAGACCAGGATTCCAAACGTCGACATTTCATTGAGCAGCGCTCGCGTCTTTCCGAGGGGAGGTAACACGGATTGCGTTGCCATGTGTAACCTTCTGCCTGTCACAACACGGGCTCGTGGTTGAGTGCAGACCTACAGGGTGGGAGGGAGTGATATCTAGTGGGACTAAAATTAATCTTCACATCCTTTTCTGCTGCTCACTACGAAAATCTTCATCAAATTAGTACTCTGGGCTTAAGTGGATTCTGTGCTCCATGTGCATATGCGTTGTTGAACTTCTATGTGCGTGCATGAATGAAAGTATGAGCCCGTCCAATGCATGCCCAATTTCACATGTGCTAGCGCGTAGCTAATGAGAACATATGGCAGAGGAGAGCAAACATGAAGTAATTGTGTGCTTGGCGAGGACGCCATCAACGAGCCTCCCCCTGTTTCCCATCCTTGGCATCTGTCAGGGTTCCCGTGCAGTACATCTCGGTTTGAACGGAAGCCGAATAATATTAGCTCCTCCACTGCTTTTTCCCACAAAGCACCGTTTGGCTACCTTTGTTGTTTACCTTGGTTTCCCTGTTGTCCCACTTACTTCCAGCACATCCCAGTCTTGTTTTTCTTTCTGCTGTACATTTCTCCCAAGTGCAGTTACTTTGATTCCTTTCATTTACTTTGTCCATATGCTGCTGTGTGTTTTCCTGTCCGTCAATAGCTATAAAACCAGAAGTTGCTGGCAAAAATGTCAAACTGTCCTGTGAGTGTCTCATTGCAGGACTTCCACAAAGTAGGGACAGGCTGATTTTCCGAAAGTTTCTAATTTATGAAATAATTGTTTAAAGTGCTCAAATTATGTTTTTTGGGGCTTTTTCACTTTCCTTTGTAGTGTTAAAAATCTTTGTTTTCCAGATTAAAGGATTACAAAGTGAAAAAGCCCAAAGTCTCCCCCCCCCCCCCCAAGGGACATTCTAGTGTGGTATGGTAGGCGCGGCCAATACACTAACACTAAAAACCTTTTATAAATTACATATATAGTGACAGAAGTTGTATTGTTAATTGGTCGCAGTGGGCTCTGTTAGCAGTTAGCTCGCTCTTTAGCCGCTGAGCCGTAGCGGCGTGCAGGCAGAGCGAGTGTCATTAGAGACGACGTGGCGGGCATGTACAAACAACGTTATATTATAAATGATGGGTAACCCAGCAACGGCGATTATGAGCTTGTCCTCAAAATTATTGTTTTGGTAGGAACGAAAGTTTACATCGTATGTTTCTCCGGGATCAGACAGCGTGACGGACGTCTATATTCCGATTGGTGGCTGGCGTTAGCCGCTGAACCGCGTCATAGCTCATTACCATAAAGTTGAAAAAGTTCAACTTTGTGATTGACGCTCTGGTTGCTCAAAACGTGACGGCGACAGATTTTCCGCTGCTCGCAGCTGAGAGAAGCTTCCACTGAAAATGAATGCTACTCATGCTACTCGGCAAAAAGCAATTTTTCCGAACAAAACAAAAGCCGTTGGTTAACCTAGCCGCTGGCGGAGACCAACCAGCTGTCTCTCTCTAATTATTAGGCATGTCAATGATGTCATCACACCATGCCAATAATGTCTGCATTATTCATTCTTTCTACACGTCACTCTGAAAATAAGTTCCACTGATCAGTATAGTTGAATAGCCCAATTTAGGCAAGAACAATTTAGTTTATTTCTGAAAAGGAAACCTCTCTTTATTTTACTATTGCTATTTAATATAAAGCAAGCAAAAGTACATCTTAGATTCTTATCTAGTCTTTTTGCGGGTCACGGAAGGCTTGTATCATGTGGATGACCAGACTGTTTATTTGTAATTAGAATTCATCATGGAGGCGACAGAGACTACGCACTACAGCTTTAATGTTCTGAATGTTGAGAACAGCATCTTTAAAGATCTGTCATGTGTTCACTGTCCATTTGTCCAGATAGTTTTTTGGGTTTGAGAGGGACGGAGGGCAGAAAGAGAGGCTGACCGCGAGCTCTCTCCTCTCAACCTGCTTTAGTTTGTATGTAAGACATATTCATCGATCCCTCTGTGCCCTGACTAGTAGGGCTGGGACCATATGCTTTTGTCCCATTTTATCGGTCTCAATAAATACAAGTATTGAGTACTGGGATTTTTGGGGATTTTCAACAGTAAAATTAAACTTCTAGAGATCTGATCTGATTTTTTTCTAAGAAGAATGCACACAGTCAGTCAGTCTGACGTTTGTTTGTAAAATAGAATATCATCTGGTTTTTTTCTGCTTTCTCTCTGTTTGTCTGGAAACAGATATGATGTAGTCGCTGTCAGCGGTACCGTAGAAACAGAACATAGTTAGCTCAATCATTGGTAAAATAAATAAATAAAAAATATTGATTCTGGGGAGGCCTCAAGCCCCCCCCCCAGTAAGAGTGTTCACCCCATGTTGGCCGAGTCCTGCAGCGGTGCGGGTAAGAATCCGACCTGTGGCCCTTTGCTGCGACTCTTCCCCCATCTCACGCCCCCTTCCATGTCTATCCACTGTCACTAAAAGGGAAAAGCCCCAAAAAATAATCTTTAAACAAAAATATTGATTCTTTTCCCTAGAATCAATTTTAAAAATCATTGCAAAAAAAAAATCACAACAGACAATTTTGAGATTTCTTTTGCCACCCCTAACTGACGTACGCAGACAAATCCCATTGGCTCCTCACTGACTGCCATTTGTCTGCAGATGCTGGCCGCTGGCCAAATCCATCCATTTGTCTGCTCCCCAGCATCAGTACGCCTCTCCGCAGCTCATAAAAAATGCTGTCTGGATTTCCATCAAACCAAACCGGAGTGGGAATTACCCCCCAGGCCTGTGGCCTGACAGGCCGACACACAACCCTTTAACGCTCACAGGGGGAAATAAACGAAGTCAAATGAAGCGAGGGTGGTAATGAAACTGATATTAGCATGGTTAACCTTTAGCTGGGGAGCAGCGCCCTGCAGCTGCCTCCTGTGGCCGTGTGATCCGGTCAAAGCTCCAAGAAGCCACCGTCTGCCAACCGAGGGCAGAGGGTCGCTGAGCATCAGGACACCATGCAGGGCTTCCCCCAGGTTATTCCAAACCTGCTGACCCACCGGCCAACGTTGCTCCCCACCAGGCCTAAGCCACTAGGAATTATTTTTTTAAGGTCCCAAGGCATGAAAAATTCACTTTATGAGTTTTTTAACATTAATATGAGTTCCCCCAGCCTACCTATTCAATTCAATTTTATTCATAGAATCAACATAACAAGAGTAATCTCGAGACACTTTACAGGTAGAGTAGGTCTAGACCACACTAGACCACATAATATACAAGCACCCAACAGTTCTAGTAGTTCCCTCCAGAGCTAGCCAGTGCAACAGTGGCGAGGAAAAACTCCTTTTAGGCAGAAACCTGAGACAGACCCAGGCTCTTGGTAGGCGGGGTCTGACGGGGCCGGTTGGGGGGGGGGGGTGATGAATAGTGGTAATACCAGTCACAGTAAAAGATAATGGAACAATGACTAAAAATAGTATTATGTATGGTCCCCCAGTATTTTGTATGGTCCCCCAGTGACTAGAAATGGTGATAGGTGTAAACCGAGCCCTGGGTATCCTGCTCTGCCTTTGAGAAAATTAAAGCTCAGATGGGCCGATCTGGAATCTTGCTCCTTATGAGGTCATAAGGGGCAAAGGTACCTCCCCTTTCTGCTTTGTCCACCAAGAGAATTTACCCCCCATGAGAGAGAGACATCATGGCTTTTCAAACAAGCAAAGTGGCTTGCTGTCACAAGCGTGGCTAACACCTGTAATATGGCCTCCTTCCCTTTTGGCCTCGGTTAAACCAGGTTGCCACACTCCCTAGCATCAAATCCTCCAAACTACATGATCAGACAGTGGTTGACGCAGTGGTCGATTGGCTTTGCAACGCTTTTTGCCCTCCGCTCCCTTCCCGTGCTGCCTTTACATGCGGTCGAAGACTTTGACACCCTGCTGCTTTGGATATTTGCTGTTGAGAAGTACAGAAGCTTCAAAGCTGACTAAATGGTGTTCAGTACATCCCTAATCAATACCACTATAGGTCAGGGAAGAATTTGGGCCTGTTAAAGGGGAACTATGCATTTCTTTAGCTTAATTAACCTTAACTGAACAGCTTCCGAGTCGGTGGAATGGTTATTTGACTTTTTTGAGTTCTCCTGCTCCCCACTAGCACATGTGAGCAGAAACACAAACCTGGCAAGTTTGCCTCAGCAAAAAAAGAACAGAAAACTAGGAAAGCATCGTTGGAGGAACAGACAAGAAGGAGAAAGAGGAAACAGCAGACCGACCGAGGGAGGGGTCAGACACAAGGAAACATAGGAGCTGTATGGAGGGCTCTATAGAGAAACCTGTAGGGGGGCTCTATAGAGAAACCTTTAGGGGGGAGCTCTATAGAGAAACCTGTAGGGGGAGTTCTATAGAGAAACCTGTAGGGGGGGTCAATAGAGAAACCTGTAGGGGGGCTCTATAGAGAAACCTGTAGGGGGAGCTCTATAGAGAAACCTGTAGGGGGGTCAATAGAGAAACCTGTAGGGGGGATCTATAGAGAAACCTGTAGGGGGGCTCTAAGAGAAACCTGTAGCGGGGGCTCTAAAGAGAAACCTGTAGGGGGGCTCTATAGAGAAACCTGTAGGGGGGGGATCTATAGAGAAAACTGTAGGGGGATCTATAGTGAAACCTGTAGGGGGGATCTATAGAGAAACCTGCCAGCAAATACAGAGAAAACAGTGAAGCCAAAACTGCATAGCGCCCTTTTAACACTTGAAACACCTCTATCAGTATTATTTCATGTCATTATCCCTCACTGAAAATCAAAACCTCAGCCGGATTACCAGCCTTCATAATCCATCACAGCATTCAATACTTCAAAAAAGTTCTTCTGTAAGACCACAGCGAGTTTGACAGGTGCAGTAATTGACTCATTTCCCGCGGAAGCCGCTTTATCATTGATTGATTCGGAACGGTACAATTGCCCGCTTGTAGATAATATCATATTCCAGCTGCCTCGCATTGCCATTGATTCACTCGCTCATTGTTATGCAGACGGCTTGCTGAGTTTAGAAGTTTATGCCAGGGAACGTGTATGAATGATGGTGCAAAAACTTTGCAAGGAAGTCTGCGGTGAAGCTAAAAGGAGTAATCTGTCAGGCCACGCATGAGAAGTACCATTAATACCGTTCAAGCCAACATCTTCTAAATGTGTAAATGCAAAACTGGCGAGTCAACGAGTTTTTGGTTACAAATCGCAGTGTGGCTTCTATTTATTTATTTTATTTATTTATTTTCATGACCTTTGAGAGAAAACACTGAAATCAACTTCATGCAGTATTCGTTAGCAGGTGTGATGTGGTGGACTAAGGAGTGCGGAGGAGGCCCAGTAAATGTTTCGAACTAGAAAATGATTTCCTGGGTTGAATTGATTTCCGTGTCGAGTGTTGAGTGCAGTTGATTTAATTTCTCAATCAGACAGTGGGGAAAAAGGTAATTCCAAAGAGCAGATTAAGTTAAAGGGCTGACACTGACACACACACACACACACCTCTCTTTCATCCCCATCTTACTGCTGTCCCGAGGAGATTGAGCACACTGTCATTCCACATATGGTGAAAAGTTTAAAAAAAAAAATCACTGCTGGACACAAGTGATGAAGGGAAAGCCGAAGACAAAGAGCAAATGAATACTTATGTCATTATCTGCCTATTTCACTCGCTCGCCAACTGTGAGTTCCATACAGCTAATTCATCTTTGTGTCCTTGCTCAGATGTGTGGAGCAGATTTGGTTAACGGGGGGGTGGGGTGGGGGGGTCACCCGCCTCGGAGGCACTCGTCCTCATTGCGGTCCAGTCCCTGAGGAATCTGCACTGGGGTTGAACTGCGGCAGAGCCCCGCTGAGGAGCGTTGGTTAAACAGCGCCGTGCCGTATTACCCAACTCGATGGGACTCCATCCCCGGCCCCACCTCTCGTCATCACATGAAGTAACATTGGGGGGGGGGGGGGGGGTATCTGCTACTCAATGTCAGTCATAGTACCGCACGCCAGAAGCAGGTTGAGACTGGGACTCAAAAATGGGAAAATCTGACCTGTGAATCAGGGGCGATTCCACAATTTAAGTGGGATAGCATGGGGGGGGGGGCAATTAATCAGAATGCATTATAGAAAATCTGCTTAGAATAGAATATTGGATATGATAGAACAAAAAGTAATTCTACTAAACCATACATACCATATTGTGTACCCATATTGGGCACCAATAGTCAGTCAGATTGAATGGAGCATGGAAGATCGGCTTAGAAATATAGAAAATATTGGATAGGATAGATCAACACAATGTAATTCTGCTAAACAAAACACCCCATATTGTGTACCCACATTGGGTTGATTACAATGCTTTGCAGGATTTGGTGTTTTCACATATGGATTTGGAAAGAATCTCAGATCACATGTTTGAAAAAGGGAAGATATGTCATCCATTACGTCAAGAGTTTCATCACCATGTTTTATGAATAATCAGGGCTGGGTGTCTTTCAGAAAGTTTCTATACCGATACGTTGACTTTCATTCCAGTTCAAAAACAATCCTTTTTTGATACCAATGCTATAAAACCAATAAAAATGACACATCCCAGCACAAACCTTTTTTATGTTCCAGCTCCAACTAGCCGTCTCTGTGTAGCGTTGAGTTTTTCTTGCGTGTCTCTCCGACATGAAAACGTTAGACAGCCAATCACAGACATTAGATCTTGGTAGAGGCATGCTGCGCGCTGATTGGCTCACTGACTCAGATGAGATTTGCTCCTTAGGGATTGAAATTGGGTATTGAGTGACGAGGTCTTTTAGAGACAGTTCGGTCGGTGCCTAAAAAGTACTGAATTTGTTACCCAGCGCTGTGCGTCATTCAATGATTCTGCTCAGGAAGGAAAAGCTGGAACGCACCAAAGGAAAGTTGACAGAAAAAGAACCAAGATGAACATTTTAGAGCTCAACGTATGCATGAGTTGGCCCCAGGCCAGACATTTTGCTGGACGATTAATTGTCCCAGAAATGATTGCGATCAACGATAATATTGTCGTTCTGAGACCATTCTCATCTAATAAAATGATAATGGCATGATAATGCAGGTACACTTTTTCAAAGATCAATAAATTATCATTTCTTGAGAATATTTACCACTGGAACTGGAAGACATTTTAAATATGACACATGCCAAGGAAACGTTGGTACCAAAGTAGTTCTGCTTTCAGCCTTCATTTTGAAGAAGGTACTTTCTGCTGCAGGGAGCTTCGCAAGGGTGGACACACACACACATACACACACACACACACACACACACACACACACACACACACACACACACACACACAACTTCTGTTTACTGATAGCTTGCGTTTACCTCAGGCTAATTCATTAGCTAGTGAGTGGCGATTTTTGGCAGCCAGCCTTTCAAAAGAAAGAACAATGAAATGAGATAACGGATCATTAACCGTAACGGAGTCTCCGTTCAGCGTCCGGGAGCCTCTGACACGCTGACAGCCGACAGCTGTAGGCTTGTACCGGTTAATGTTCTGTGCATCGGACTCATGCAGCCACTTTCCTGAGAGCGCTAGCGAGACTGACAAGTCCACCGCAGCCCATGGCATTCATGTCCGAACCCGCCTCCACCTCCTCGACCACTTCCACCTCCACCGCCCCCACCGCCCCCACCGGCAGGTTGTCAGTTGTGTGCTTTGGAATGAAAGGGAGGAAACAGGACGCCAAGTAACATAGCTCAGGGATATTGCTCATATACTTCCTTTTTGTTTGACGGCGCCTTGTATTTCTCTCTCTCTCTGCCAGGAGTCCCGCCCCCCCACACAAAGACATATGTGACTGACTAGAGGACTCTCTCCTCATCACCCTAAGGAACCGAGAGTGGTCATTCAGTGTCTTTAGCAGAGAGAGAAGGAAAACAAACAAGCATGCAAATAGAAACTATCTCGGCCAGAAAAATGACCAATCTCTTTTTTTTATCGTGTGATTAATTGACTTATTGACCACCTAGTTGGCCCCAGAAGTGAGCATGGGAAATGTTTAAGAGATTTTTTGATGTGTGGACTCAGGTACCAGCCCACAAGGTCAACAGATCACCAGTGGAGCTCCCACCAGTGCAGATGTTCAGATGCTGTGGCGGGCCTTTAGAGAATCAGCTGAAAGGCTCTTTACGTTACAGATGATCGGGGCTAATATTGGCTGTTCCAGCTCTAAGTTACAGAGAGAAGGTGCTCACGTAGTGGGAGCTGAGAAATAAATTAAAAGATTTGTGCCATAATGTGCTGATGCTGATATTGATGCTGAGGCCTCTGTGCAGGCAGTGTTTGTGGTAGATGTCTCCGATGGCCGGGGGGTGATGTGCTGGACTGTCTGTACCCCCCGCTGCGGGGCTTTCTGGTCAGCTGACGTGCAGTTGCCGTACCACACTGAGAATCAGCTGGTCAAAAGGCTCCCAGTGTTGCAGCAGTAGAAGTTGGTAAGCATTTTGGGAGATAGAGTTATTTATTTTTGTTGCTCCATGTTTTTAACATGCTTGGATGACAATACAGCGCAGAACCTGAAACTATTTACTGAGACAACGCTGCAGCTATAGGGGTTTGTGGCGTGTCTGCCCACCATTGATCTGTCTGCATTTAAAGGCATCAGTGTCTGCCGGTGCACTCTGCATAATGTCTTCAGACGGCCCCTCCCTCCGCCACTCGCCTTGTACTTTACTATGCAAGCTGTTATCCTGCCTCCATAAGCAAAACAGAGCGCGCAGAGAGCCCGAGGACGCCTCTTAATCTTTACATCTCTCCGAGCGAGGCAGGCATCACAGAAACAAGCGCCGTGATGTAATGCTCGGCGTTGGCATTCGCTGATAGTCCTCTGCAGATCCTCGAAGACAAAAAGAAGTTTCGTTTGTGCTTCACATTACTAACCAACGAAATATGAAGGAGCGGAGGTGAATCATAAAGCGCCTTGTGGCATCTGTAAGCAATCTGTCCTCAGTGCTGCGTGCAGTTTGTTCCCCTCTGGGCGTGTATGTAAGGAATTCAACACGATGTACAGAGGCGATGTAAATCAACAGAAGACTGGAGTACAAGCATCAGCGATTTACTGTACTGTAGGTACACAGCTGCGCTCATTCTCCTAAATGCCACTCGGAGAAGCTAAACACACAACACAGCTGCAGACGGAGAGCATATTACCTTAAACAAACGGGCCGGGCCGACGAGGAGACCCAGATGTAATCTGGTGTTTCCCTCTAATCCGCTTTGTCCTGCACCGGGCTCAGACCACGACAGATTATTTGACTTATATCACAATATGTAATCCCCTCAGTACACAGTGTCACTATCAATAAGAAAGGAAATGCTGTTTGGCAAAGATGTCCGTGGTGGGACATAAAACAGGTCGTCACTTCATGTCTGTGGAGTTAAACACACAATGCTGACTCATTTGGAAGGAGACGATTTGTCAGGCGGATCAAATGCACACTTGTGTGATGAATGAGGGCGGGCGCTGTAACCACACAGGGATGTTTGGAACAGATGAGATTGTTTTCATGTACGCCGTTAGACTTACAACTAAAGTCTCTATGGTTACTCAATGGTGACTCAGTGGGTCTTGTGTGTGTCACAGTGAGTGTGACAAGTGTGTACAGTATGCATCGTAGTAAAAGCCATAATAAATTGCAACCTTACTTAAAGCGTAACTCTCGCCAAAATGCAATCTAGGGTCATTTTGTGAATGTACCCAAGTCAAACTTTGGTTTAAAAGCATATTTAGAATAGCAGCACCACTTTTAAGATTTACTGTATTATCGTTTTTCAGTCAAACGGCCTTTTGGTTGGCAGAGTTAGGGGCGCTACTATGAACGCATCAAAATCACTATTTTTAAATCACTAAGTAGGCTCGACACAACATGAGACTTTGGTCCAAGTACCACCAGGGACTCTACACATGGACCCAGCATCACCAGGGTCTCTACACATGGACTCACCATCACCAGGGTCTCTACACATGGACCCAGCATCACCAGGGTCTCTACACATGGACTCACCATCACCAGGGTCTCTACACATGGACCCAGCATCACCAGGGTCTCTACACATGGACCCAGCATCACCAGGGTCTCTACACATGACCTCAGCATCACCAGGGTCTCCACACATGGACTCAGCATCACCAGGGTCTCTACACATGGACCCCGGCATCACCAGGGTCTCTACACATGGACTCGGCATCACCAGGGTCTCTACACATGGACTCGGCATCACCAGGGTCTCTACACATGGACTCGGCATCACCAGGGTCTCTACACATGGACTCGGCATCACCAGGGTCTCTACACATGGACTCGGCATCACCAGGGTCTCTACACATGGACCCGGCATCACCAGGGTCTCTACACATGGACTCAGCTTCACCAGGGTCTCTACACATGGACTCGGCATCACCAGGGTCTCTACACATGGACTCGGCATAACCAGGGTCTCTACACATGGACTCGGCACATGGACTCAGAATTAAAAACATTGCTTGTGTACCCAGAGTTTACTAAAAGGTTTTTGAGCAACTCACTGTAGATGGTGGTTTTTCTGCCAATCAAAAAGACTCAAGAGTCAGTGAACATTGAATTGAATATAAAAGGTGCCAGTTAAAAATTACAGTTACATTTTGAAGTGCAGTTTTCTGTGTATCTCACATTATGTTGCATCCTTTCTTGTATTGCGCCAGTTAATATTGTGATGTTGATTTTAAATAAAATGATGTATTGTGCAGCCCTATTGTGAATGCAGCGTCTCCTCTTGTCTGTGTGTTGGGAGGCTGGTGGTGCGTTCAGGGACTGGGTGATTGACAGATTGACACCAACCTGTGTGCAACTGAAGGACTGGAAGAGGCGAGGAAAAGTGTCTGCGTCCATCATCACAGGGCTATTGTCAACCGGGAAGAATATTTTTCAATTCATAACTTTTTTTTCTTTGGGTGGCTCTTCAAGACCCCCCCGACCCGTCCGCCCAACCTTCTATGCAATTTATCCCCCCGCTCGCTTTCTCCCAACCTCCACTTGGCTGCCTCTGCTTTCATCTCCTCACTTGGGCTAAGTCGGACCTGACTTCTCTCTTCAACCCCCCCCGTCCATGTACCATCTCCCCCATCCTCTCATCTCCCTTCTTTCATCTTCCCTCCCCTCGTCTCTTTTTTTCTTCTCTGAAGTTTCTTCTTCTGTCTTGTTCAAATTGTGCCGCCCTATGAAACCACCTGCTCTTATGTCTTTACCTTTTTTCTTCCCTGCACTTCCATTATTTGGCTTCTTTTGCCATTTTGTTTCTCACATCCCTATATCAGTTCCTCTCATTTTGTATCCACTCCTCTCTTTCCCTCTTCCATTCATCTGTTTATCTTCCTCCCCTACTTTGTCTCCTGTCCTGTTTCCTCTCCCTCTTTTTACTTGTTTTCTTTCCTTTTCTTCTCTCTTTCTCTGCTGTCAGTCAGAGGAGGGTAAATACAAACAAGGTAAATACATCCTGTCTGAACTCCATCAGTCACACTGCCACTTAATGCCCACAGCTGTCACCGTGTGTATCTTTATGCAGGTGTAAATGTGTGTGTGTGTGTGTGTGTGTGTGTGTGTGTGTCTTGCTCAGCCAGCTGGAGTGTGTTTGTGTAGGATTTTCCAGATATCACATTAGAAATGACAGAAGGTTTCCAAAAATGTGAATACAGCCTTAACAGTGTTCTCCTCTCTGCTTACATCATGGCAATAATTTCCCACTGTGTGTGCGAGCGCACATGTATGCAAGCGTGTTTGTGTGTGTGTGCGTGAGTGTGAGTGTGCTTGCATGTGCGTGTGTATGTATGCATCCATGTCATCACATAACAAGGGAGGGGGGTGTGGGTGTGGGTGTGGGTGTGTGTGTGTGTACGCTTGCATGCATGTGGGCCTGTGTGTATGTACTACGGTGCTAAAACAGTCACATACGTATTTGCAACTTGTAAAACAATGCACAAATGAACAAGTAATTAGTATTTGCAAATCTATAATTTTTGACTTTTGAAATACAAATGAATGCATAGATTTGTGACTGAGTCTAATTTGTAACTCGTATGTCATCATTTTTAAATGAACTTAGTCTTTTTAATGTTAATATATGTGTAAATGTCCTATTTGTGTGGGTATGTTTGAGACTGTTTTCCATGACGTTGTTGTGTTGTAGAAGCGCCAGAGACACAAAATAACACTCCTCATTCCAGAAAAAGTGATTTTTTTCATAATGTGGGCACAGCCACCAGTGACTGGCTCAGTTTAAACATCTTGTTCTATGCACGATTTGACATTCACTTGACATGCTCGCAAGGTGGTGTATCAAATAAGTGATGAATTCAGGTTAGATAGAGATAGAGCCTTTTTACTTTCTCTATGCCAAGGCACGCTTGCTAAGCCTAGTTCTTCTTAGCTTTATTGCATTGTCCAATTTGTACTGTTCACAAAATATTAACAACGGCCTGCCCAGGCGCACCTTGGTCTGGACCTGCCACACCCTTTGATGCTACAGACTCCCCATCATTGCATGTTTCCGTTTTTGTTTGGAACACACAACACAACTGCATATGTATTTGTGGGTTTCAAAAAAGGAGGTACATTTCAGTGCGGAGTTCAGAGAGGTTGTGTAAGTGTTTTACTGGATATAACAAAGGTTTTTCACATTTTTAAGATGCACCAAGCCAAACTGATCCATAGTGTTATTTGTTTCCATTTGTGGACACCTCGCACCTAAAATGGAAAAAGACTGTTATGTCTACCAAAGTGGAAACATATTGCAGCAGCACATCAGTCCAGGAGGTAATATTTCACCGTGATAGGTAGGAGAAATTTCTCCCGCCACTGTCATCTCCACTGGGGCCAAATCTGTTTAGTTAAATCCTCGAGACCCATCAAACAGCAACTGGGCTGGCTGTCACGAACCATCTCCTGCCACAGATCCATCCACTGGGGGGCCTCTTCTCATCAGACCTGCCCCCACACCACAGCTAGGGCTGGGTCCTGTTCAACAATTTTAGATAGGGGAACCGATTCCAATACCGTGACTTTCATACCTGTTCATGAGCGATACTTTACCTACTATACAAATTACACACATACATCGGTAGAAGCATGCTGATTGGCTCAATGACTGATGACATTTACTTCTTAGGTATTGAATGACGAGGCATTTCTCACTTTTTTCATATACTATCTACTTCAACTTTTTTTAAGCCAATCATCCCTTAACTGACATGATGAATAAGAGACCCCCTACTACATATATTGAATCAAATTAAGTTGCATATTAAACTGGGCCTGCAATAACAAGTAGGGAGGTCTAAAGCCTTTATACATACAGTACTTTTTTAATGCCTATATTTTCTCCCCACATGTAAATATTGACCTGAACAATAAGCCTTTTTTCATATTTCTATCTATATTAACCTGTGTATAAATTCTCCCCACCTGTAAATACAAGAAGCGTTTATAGTGTACATATTACCGTTATAACTTACTATTTTTGTTATATTTCCTTCATTTTTCCATACGTGTGGCACAGTGAATCCTCAGGATGAACTGGAATGGGGGATGGTCTTAGTGACTACCTCACCTATAGGCCAGTTAGCCTATCATCAGTGGGGATTTATACATGCTTTGAGTATGTTAGATTCATTTTACTTTTTGAAAATAAATTGCAGGCCTCCCTGCAGTGACTCTGAGGACCCCTAGGAGGTCCTGCACCCCCTGTTGAAGATCTCTACTTTAGAGGCAATTTGGTCGGTGCCTAAAAGGTTATACAACCTATACTACCTATACAACCTAGCCACAGTAGCTTAGGCCTTATTTCCAGCTCCAGTGTAGGGGCTGGCTTTATACACTGAAGACAAGCTGGCAATGTCCTATTGAATATCCATTTTCTTCCTATAAAACTGCTGGTGGCAAATGGTGCGTGGCCCTGCCGCTGGCATCTGTGCCTTTAATTGGTTTTCGATCAGCAATTGTCACTTGAAGAAGAGCTCGCTAACTGCCAGACATATACAAAAGTACCTGCCAATTAGCCTCCTCTATTGATTCAGAGGAGAGCTTAGCTGGAGTATTCAGTGAAGATGAAACAATTAAGGGGATTTTTCACAACACTGCGTTTTTGGACTTTACATCTGGTGGCGAAAATTCTAGTGTTGGTGCTTGGTTCTTGTCTCAGTGGGATGTAAAAAAATAAAAGTACAAAATATGGTTAATCGGCTCACACGCCTGCTGGAGAAACGGCCGCCACTTGTTTGATTGCTGCCAAACAAAAGTGGCTATCAAACAAGAGCACGAGGAGGGGAAACACGGGATTAAATCAGAACGTGGAGATGAGAAGCTATGACATAATGCTATGACACGGCTGTTGAGGGCCTTGGAAAATGGGAGCATCAGATGTGGAGATGTATGATAAGGTCTGGAGATTAGATCGGATGCTCTCACATTCAAGATCAAAAGCTGTCCTCCGGGCGCCCAGATAGCTCCGTCGGTAGAGCCGGCGCCCAAATATAGAGGTTTAATTCTCGATGCAGAGGCCCTGGGTTCGACGCCGACCTGGGGCTCTTTGCTGCATGTTGTTCCCCCTCTCTCCCCCCTTTCATGTCTTCAGCTGTCATGTCAAAATAAAGGCCGAAACAGTCCAAAAAATAATCATAAAAAGCTGAAAGCAGGACACTAATCCTAACTGGAGCATGCATAGTTGTGCCAACAGGTTTTATCATTTAAAGTAGAGGAGTGGCTGCCATGACAGCCCCAGTGTCCAGATTCTTTCAGTGAATGCACCAGGCTACTGTTCCAAGTGTGTCAAGTAGGCATCGCCAAATTCTCTTAACTGGATAAACCTGTCATAAATTGCTCGTTCAACACGGTGGAGGCCATCCATTTGTGAGCAGATAAACAGAGTAGAGAGCTTTTTTTCTGAGAATATAGTTCCCATTTAGTATATGGCTGTGTGTCATGTGACCTTGACATGTTGGTGTTATTTTGTCACTTATTGGGAGCAGTAGCTAGTTGGAACCAGTTACCTGCAGGGTCTTTGCTAGGCTAAGCTAATGCTGGGGGCGTCAGACCGTCAGAGTCACAGCAGCATGGAGATGAGAAGGGTATGTATGGCCTTATCTAACTCTGGGGGTAACGGTGAATAAGCTAAAGTCCCAATAAGTCGGTGTGTTCCTTTAAGTCATGCTGTCAGAAATCCAAAAAGGAAACAAGAACCAATGTAGCAGGCCTGCAACTAGAAAATATATCTAACCTGCAACGCTGTGCCATATCTAAGCTGTACTGTGACAGAAATGAAGGAATGGATTGACGTGATGTTAGAAGCCTAAAAACATCTTGCTAAATCAATGCGGCCCATGACTTATGGGAGGCAGTCAATGGGACATGAAGGATGGAGTCCATTCCACTGCAGGCAACATTTACACATTTAGACAATAGTTCACACTTTGTTGTTGCTTTGCGTCCCAACAACAGCCCTTGGCTGCAATATGATCACAATATTTCACGGCGTGAGCTATTGCTTTAATAAAACATAAACAATATACAAGTTATAGTCACATTCCAATTTAAATAGTTTAGTAAATAATAGAATAAGCTCTCCTACACTGCCTGCACATAACGGGGCGCTTGCAGGTTATATATGTTTTCTACTGGCAGGCCTGCTCACATGCTGCTACATTGGTTCTCGTTTCCTTTCTAGGTAACGTTAGCATCCATTAGCAGCTAGCAAAGGCTATTCTTGTTACTTAAAGCTATAGAGCGTAGTTTCAGCTGCCCCCATAAGGTATTCTAATAAGAAAACTGTCGGCCTGTCCACTGGATAACAAGCCTTCTGTGATTGCACACCACCGCCCCCACCTCCCCAAAGATATACTGTAAGTCAAGGTTTATGACAACACCGGATTTATTTGTCATCGCCCTTCAACTGAGCAGCATGTATTTCTAATGCTTCATCAAAACAGTCCTAACTTCTAATTACTTTGAATTATGTAGGAGTAAGGAAATTTGCCAAAAATGAGCCTATTTTTGGATATTTAAAAAGACAAAACGGAATCACTCATCCAACATTTCCACATGTACACTGTGTTGTTTGTGTGGTGTGTGTGTGTGTGTGGGGTGGTGTGTGTTTTTGGGGTGGTGTGTTTGTGTGTGTGTTTTTTGTGTTTTTGAAACTGTTAACAAAAATCCAAAAAAGGGCATCTGTGCCTTCGGCGCGTCGTAGCTTTTCCCCTCCCCCCGGGGGGCCTAAAAGAACATGGGAAAACCGCCTGGAAAGCTCTGCAGTGGTGCCCTAGCGACTAGTGAGGGGTTGACCACACAGGGGAAACCCCAAGAAAAAGTTTTTGGTCCCACAATGGTTCATGGCAGTGTTTTGGGCCCCATTCAGACATAAAGGGAAAAAATGTTTTTGGGGCCTTTTTAGTTTGGTTAAAAGGCCCCTAATTGGTTTCCCCCAGGTGCTTTTGCTTTGAGCAGGAGGGGTACTCTGGGGACGAGCCCTGCGGAGAGGTGGCCGGTGCATTTTAAACCCGCTCTGTAGCAGTTTGTTTTGGTGAGACCGTGATCAGCCCTAAAAAACCGGACCAAATTTTTTTATCCTGAGTTGATTTAAAGTCTTGTACCCGGGGTCCCCCGAGTTGAGTTAAGTCTCCTGTGCCGGTGCCCCCATTGAGTTTTTGTCCCTGTGCCAGGGGTCCTTGAGTCTTGGCTCGGCTATAGCTCTGCACCAAATTCACTTTAATAAACAGCGAAACATAAAAATATTTTTTGAAACATTTGCCTCATTTTGCGAAGGGGGGGCGGGGGGAGTAAAACGTTTTACCCAAAAAAATCCCCCAAAAAGAAAAAATTGGTGAAAGCCAGAATCTTTTTGAAACTTTTTTAAATTTGGGTTTTAAAAAAAAATTGTTCGTGAAGAGGCACCAAAAATACAATAAAAGTAATAATCAAATAAAAAACAATAAAACTTGGTAGTGTTGCACATTCAATTCTCCAAGTTACAAGCTTATTTTATTTTTTCTTTTCGGCCTTTTTTTGGTGCTTTGACATTAAAATTTGGTTTAAATAGATTTTAAAAACACAACAGGACTAAAGTTGAAAAGTTGCCTAAACGAAATTAAAGTTCACCGTGTGAAAAAAGATGCACCACACAGAGATAAGGGCTGCAAAAATGTAATAATCACCGGTCCTGCCCTTTCCCTTTAATTAAGCCAAAGCGCAGGCCGGGCGGGGAAACATGATCCCAACATTAGAAAAAAGAAAAAAAAGTTAAAGGAGTAAAAGTGAGGGAGGAGGTAAAGCAAAGGGAAACAGGGCAGAAAACATTTGAATCGACCTTTAAAAAATTTTAGGAAAATTTAAAAGACTCAAAAAACCCTTTGGCGAGGCGCGGGCCCCGGGTGGGACCCCGCTGTTTTGCAAACCTGGGGTCACCGTTTTAAAAGATGCGGGTTTTGACCCCGCCGAGAGACTTAAGGGAAGAAATGAGGGCCTTTTGCTGCTGTCTTTCCCCCCTCTCTTCCCCCTTTTATTTGTACAGTGTTTGTCAACATAAAACCCCCAAAAACAAATTAAAATAAAGAAAAAAAGGGGGGGTTAAAAAGAAAAGCAATAAGACATGTACCCCCGCATGTCTAAAGTCAGAAAGGAGTAAATGTACGACTTACATTCCCCACCCCTACGATCCCACAGTGTTTTATTGCTTTTCCCCCTTGATTTTTACATTTCAATTTCTCAATTTCTTTTGGGGCGCCAAAATATTAGTTAAGAACCCTTAGAATGTCGCTGTCCAACGCACTAAATTGAAAAAATGAAAAAATGAAGGTAGTGAGGAAAGGCCCCGCCCAAAGTAGAGCACATTAAGAAATTTTCCTCACTTGTAAAATGGGCTTCTTTGACGTGAAAAAAACCTTCCCCTCTTTTAAATAAAAACCCCGGGGCGCGAACCGGCGAGGTGGAGGTGGTGGCCCAGGGGCCAAAGGGGGTCGGAATGTGGTTCACTGCTCCAGATGTTGCACGGCGGTTAGGAAAGCGTGTGCGGCGTGGAGACAGCGGGAGGGCTGGGCGATATGGAGACCATATTTTTGACCAAACACCTCGATATCAATACTGCAACGATATTGTAGTGTTGACTGTTGGTGCTTTCAGAAAAATATTTACACAATGAGATTTTTGATAAATAACCATCAGAAATGTAGATATAGTGTAGGTAAAGGCAAATAATAGAACAGCTACAACAGTCTGGTAAGATCAGAAAATGACATCACTTTACTGTAATGCAGCCTTTAAAACCAGGAAAAGACAACACTTATGCCATATTACAATACTACGATATCCAAAATCTAAGCCGATATCTAGTCTCATATCTCGATATTGATATGGATATATTGCCCAGCTGTGCGGAGCGCTTGGTGCCCGAGGAAAGGAGTAACAGGAACTTATTTCTGAATGCCTGGACACGCTGGGGAAGCCTTAGTGTTAGATGCCTTTTATTGGCTGTGTACACACCACAATACCACATTACTTAACTCAGCCTGTACCACGATATGTCACCTCTGACCTAAAAGTCCTGATTTTATTTGTCAAGATTCACAAGGCTGTGGATGAATATCAGAGCCATGGCTCTCCTGGCTCCACACACACTGGGGCTGTATTCATCTCAATGGTGTGTTGGATTTGAGTGATTACCAAGACAGCATATGCATGTCTTTCATGATCTATGGTCATCAGGGGTTTTCCTGGCTCAGAATGGGCCAGGAATTTGTCAGGAATGTCCTGATTCTGACAGCAATCTATGCATTTGTCTGTCATTTCTGACAATATTATAAACAAAAATGCCTAGTATGCTTAAGTAAATGAAACCCCAATCAACAAAACAAAACCAGTACCGTAAAATTCCCCGGGGAAAGTCTGACACAGCCAGACTCTGGAAGGAAAAACTTTAGCGCTCCCATTTAAGTCTAGGTTCTGCTTGGTGGATTCCTATTGAAACACATTCCGAAAGGATTGGAATTGCTATTTTTTCTTTAAATTCTTGTCATTTCGGCTTTCCTTTGGGGCTGACTAAAACCAAATAACTCTGCCATAACTCTTCAATGCATGAGAGACCCTGGCCATAAAAGAAGCCTGCATCCCGTCCTACTAGCATGTTGCTACTGGATGGGAGTCTTAAGGTGCAAATAGGTTCATGAATGTATTGCTTTGTCTCATTCTGAACTATTGAATCCACAAAACTCAACTCTGACCTTTACATCTCATCAGAAGAAAGTCTCTTCCTCACCTTTGACCTCAAAGTTAATGTCCTCCGTTTGAGTTTTGCTAAATTGTTCTGTCCGTACGCACACATTGGGTCCTTATATAGCCCGGGACTGGCGTAGGCACACTCATCCACACAGCCACCCGCAGGCTTTATCAAAAGCACCCCGGCTCGGCAGAAAAACACAATCTCGCAAAAAATAATTGGCCTGACACGCAGATACACAGCAAGATGGGAAAAGGTGGAAGGTACGGTGAGCTGCCGTCAATCAACTAGTGGAAAAGCGTCACCTGTGTGGGGAAGGGCGGAGAGCTCTTGTTGGAACGGGAAAATAAAACTATTGCCAGTGGCAAGGTGGCCCGATGTTATCTTAAATATGTAACAAGCTCCGACTTCAGGATCAAGCACACCGTGTGGTTAAAGGGTACCCAGGGAAGGATCTGTATTCTGGGAGAAGGTGCCATGCATCAAAGTGCCGCAGACTTGTTTCAGAGGCTTACCTGGAACAAAGCTGCCCTGCACCACCTCCTTGTACGCCCACCATCCTTCGTGAATTTTCGGCGGATTGGGTTGTGCTGTTGGGGGGGGTGGGGGGGAAGACAAAACACAGGGAACAAGGACATTAGTTACTTGGATCGGAAATTCAGACAAGAAGCAACAACGCTGCACTGCCGTGTCTGGGTTGCTTCCAGACGCCCCGCTAAACTACTCAGCAGGATGCCTCGGCCAACACACACACACCCACACACCCACACCCCCACACCCCCACACACAACACACCACACACACACACACACACACACACACACACACACCCCTCCCCTGTGATGTGATGACGCCCGCAGCATTAGTATGGAAATGCATTCTGACATGTTGTGCGAGTGAAGGCAGGCCCAGATTAGAGCAGGGTGGTACAGTATAATTGAGGTGACTAAGTAAAGGTCTCGGTTCAGAGAAAAGAGTTGTGACCGAGAGTTACCCGCCGAGCCTTTGGGATATTTCTTTTTTACACCTCAACTTTTTTCCCTGTCCTGTTCATTCAGCGAGAGCGCGGAGCGGGGCTTAATCGAGGGTCTGGAGGTCGCCCTGCTCGCTTGTCTTTAATGGGAGTTGAGGTGGCCGAACCACTCCCCCCTCTCTCGGATCCCCATCCCAGCCTCGCTGCATAGCAGAGGGGTGGCCGGCTGGTCATGGTCCAGAAAAGGTTGTTTTTCTGGGAGGAAAATCTTAGCTGCACCAGTTTAAAAATGGAGGGGAAACAGCAGTTGGCCTCCTGGAAAACAAAAAACCCAAAACTGTTAAATTGTTTGTCAAAATGATAAATCGTTTCCCCCCAATGTTTGATGGTAAATGAACTTGAAGCGGACCTAAACCGGTGCACCGGCCAGCCGAGCAGCAGCAGTGAGTGGGCCTTTCCAAGCCGTTAGAGGGAGGCTGGCCCCCCGCCCATTACTGAGCCCTGACCAAACTGCAACACCACATCATTTATTAAGTTTGTATATAGAGTCACTTTCACAAAAAAAATGGAAGGCAGCACTCTCTGCCATTATACAAAACAAGCATACTTAAAAATATTAAATTCTCCAAAACTCAGGTTTTTCAAGTATGCTTCAGTCTTGAAGAGTTCTGTCGTGTTAGTGACCCATTTGTAAAACAGGACTGTGAGGATATGTGTTGTGTGTGTGTGTGTGTGTGTTGTGTGTGTGTGTAGATACATTCTTGCAGCACTTAGACTGAAATATTCTGTAGATTGAATTGATTGAATTATTTACTCTTTTTAACTTTTAAACGTTAAGTTAGACTTTATGGAAAGTACTTTAGCTAAAATACTGATTATCCAAAGTTCGGTTCAAAAATCTTTGCAACAATATGAAAGTTAATTGTTATTAATCAACTAATTGAAACAAAAATAATCGTTTGATTAATCAATGACAAAAATAATTGTTAGGGACAGTCCTAGTCGTAACACAAACATCTCCAACAACGCTAACTTAGCATTAAAAGTGTTATAATTTGACCAATGACCCAATGACAACAGCCTTTGGATCAGTCGCTTGGCTACCCAGCCCTCGTCCATTTAATGTTTCCATGACAACCATTCAAAATTCTGATACCATGGAAGCAGCACTGGAATTATTGTTTTTAAAAAGTAGCACACGGAGTCTATAGAAAACGTTTATTGTATTCAGATATACACTACCGGTCAAAAGTTTGGGGTCACATACAAATTTCCATACCCCATTCCATTATAGACAGAATACCAGCTGATCTGAGTGGGGGGGCTGATCTTTAATGTAATATCTACATTACCCATTATCACCAACCATTCATCCAATGTTCCAAAGGCACATTCCGTTTACTAATCTGATATCATTTAAAAAAACTAACTAAGAAAACATTGGACAACCCTTATGTAATTATGTAAACACATAATGTAATCTAAAAACTGCTGCCCTGGTTAAAAAAACAATGCAACTGATCTCAGCTGGGAGTCTGTCTATAATGGAGTGCAATGGAAATTTCTAAGTGAGCCCCAAACTTTTGACCGGTAGTGTGCACTTAATAATTATAATAATTAATGATAACTGTGTGTAATATTAATTAATAATGAATGGGATGTTTTGTTAATTAGAATTACATTGTGTCAATCTATCATATCCAATATTTCCTATAATTGTAAGCAGATCTTCTATGCTCTATTTGATCTGACTATTTGTCCCCCCTGTAAACCCCCCCCCCCCACCACCACCACCACCACACAGGTACTGTGTGAAATAGAGCCCTTGGGATTCCAGTACTGTAAGTCCTAATATAAAGGAGCTTTGGAGGCCGGTGGTCTTGATCCTCTTACAAGCTCCTGACTACTGTACAGAGTCAGTTCCCCCACTACAATGGAGCCTATTACAGCACAGCTGCTATCCCTGACAAAAATGAATAAAAACACCCTTTTTTGGATTAATATGCCACTCTCCTCGTTATTTTAGTCTAATTAGAGTGAATGTGAATCAATTCCATCACAATCACTTTTAGACAAATTGCTGCTGAGATACTACAATGATGAATTTGGTGGGGGGGGAAATTGAGCCTTTCACGATCCCTGTGGGAAAGCAGCAGCACTAATTACAAAGTATATTATGAGGAATATGAAATAGAAAATATATAAAATTACCCATTTATGAAAGGCAAAGCAAATTAATGCAATTTTCAGTGGGACCAATAAAAAACTAGAACGGGATGTCTCTTTGATACCACGGTCCTGTTTGTCAACCTGTGATCTGATCTATGGAGGCTGGAGTGGGCCAGAAATACATATGTAATACATAATTCATTTCAATGCATATTTTAATAATCTTTGAAAAAGCTATCAAGAATGGAATGATTATATTAGGATATCAATATTGCAAGTGATAATTTCAACTATTTCAAAATAGCCATTTCATTTAATTATTTATTTAATTAATGAATCAACCAATTATGTTTCATAATCAGATATCTTCCTTAATTTGTCTTTCAATTAGTAATTAAACAATAATTTGAAATCCTAAAGGGCTTATGAATCTTACTTTATGTCACTAAATGAAATGCATCCCTGTGTATGTATATAATATCTAACATGGCTTTTATTTATAACTTAAGATGGGTAGGCAGTGTGCTACCTAACGATTAGGAGATATACATATATATATATGATATATATATATATATATCTATATATATATACACACACATATATAGATATAGATATATACACACATATATATATATATGCACATACATACATACATACTATACATACATACATATAAATAAATATGTACATATATGTGCCTACAAATATGTACATACTGTATTTGTAAATACAAATACATATATACAAATATCATATGAATCCAAAAAAATGTATGCTTAGAATGGTCCTCACGATTCTCTGCCACAATTATTTTGACCGTGACAAAATGAAACAAATCAGCAGTACCAAACCAAAGTTATTATAGTTTGGCATTTTTCAAGTGTATTTTAATTTCGTTTTGACTCGTTTTCAAATTCAGTTTAGTTTTAATTAGTTTTTAAAGCGGGTTTGCTAGTTTACGTTTTTTTTTTTTTTAAATAATTAGTTTTAGTTCAGATTTTATTAGTTTAGTCTCTTTGTAATATGGGTTATTAGTCGTGGGATTCAAAAAGGTAATTAAAAGTATTGTGTAATAACTATACAAAAACATCATAAAAATTTAGAACTACGTATTCACAATGTATGCAACAATAACACCAGTACAAACAATATAGTTATGATGATGAGCACAGATATGTTATATGGTATATTAGATATGTAAACAGTCAACACAAGACGCCGCAGTGAGTGTAGAATGTGTTTGACGTGTTCAGGAGAGACACTTAAAGAAGACAGACATCAACAGACTAAACAAGACAGACATCAACAGACTAAAGAAGACAGACACCAACAGACTAAAGAAGACAGACACCAACAGACTAAACAAGACAGACATCAACAGACTGAAGAAGACAGACACCAACAGACTAAAGAAGACAGACACCAACAGACTGAAGAAGACAGACACCAACAGACTAAAGAAGACAGACACCAACAGACTAAACAAGACAGACATCAACAGATTAAAGAAGACAGACACCAACAGACTGAAGAAGACAGACACCAACAGACTAAAGAAGACAGACACCAACAGACTAAAGAAGACAGACACCAACAGACTAAAGAAGACAGACAACAGACTAAAGAAGACAGACACCAACAGACTAAAGAAGACAGACACCAACAGACTAAAGAAGACAGACAACAGACTAAACAAGACAGACATCGACAGACTAAAGAAGACAGACACCAACAGACTAAAGAAGACAGACAACAGACTAAAGAAGACAGACATCAACAGACTAAAGAAGACAGACACCAACAGACTAAAGAAGACAGACACCAACAGACTAAAGAAGACAGACAACAGACTAAAGAAGACAGACATCAACAGACTAAAGAAGACAGACATCAACAGACTAAAGAAGACAGACAACAGACTAAACAAGACAGACATCGACAGACTAAAGAAGACAGACATTATGACACAGAGACTAAAGAAGACAGACATCAACAGACTAAAGAAGACAGACAACAGACTAAACAAGACAGACATCGACAGACTAAAGAAGACAGACATTATGACACAGAGACTAAAGAAGACAGACACCAACAGACTAAAGATGACAGACATCACGACACAGACAGACTAACAAGACATACAGACTAAAGAAGACAGACACCAACAGACTAAAGAAGACAGACACCAACAGACTAACTAACTTTATTTGCTCTATAAAAGACATTAACAAAGACGAAAACTAAGCTAGGAGATGAGAGCCAATCTTCTCCTCTTATCAGAAGAGTGCGAGAGAGAAAGAAAGAAGCACAAAGCATAATAACAAGCACTGTCCCATTTCTCCCCACGTCTGGCTCTGGCCCCAAAACACACTTTCTGGCATCAGCAGAAAGGAAAGGCCTCGGATCTATAAAGGGAAATGCAGACGAGACACTACAGGACGGGGGATGGGGAAAGGGGAGGGTTGATGGATCGCCATTTTCCATTTTTATTGGGTCCCAGAGCTGTTGAGATAGATGGTCTAGGCACAGTACAATGAAGGTACGGCGTTTACACGATCAGCTAAGTAGTGTGTGAGGTAGAAGATGAGAGGATGCTGCATACTGATTAAAGTACTTGAAAAGACTTTTCTTATTATGACCTTTCTTCTGGAAATGGAAGGCAATTAAAACAACAGTGTGAAATGTGCTACTAACAGCTACAAGCCCATTCAGGATGAGTCACCGTGGGTCACATGAAGGGTGCAGGACAGAGGTGTGCAAGTCAATTTTGGAAACTTTGAAAGTGCATTAAATAGTCCTAAGCTGGCTATCAACAACAAGAATGCCGAGTCACTGCTCGCGTCCTTGTGCCGGGGAGGGAGTTCTCAAAAGAAGCACAGAAAAGCTTCTTACAGTTTGACATGAGCTGTGTGCACAAAGCTGCATGGAGTGGAGAAGTAGTATCGAAAAAGGCCTTGTCATTCAACACCCAATTTCAATACCTAAAGAGCAAATTTCATCAGCGTCAGTGAGCCAAACAGCACACAGCATGTCTCTACCAAACTCTAACAATGTCTGTGATTGGCTGTCTATCGTAACACGTCATAGAGACACGCAGGAAAAACTCAACGTTCCACAGGGACGGCTCACGTAGGTGGAGCTGAGCATCAATAAAAAGACTTGAAATATGAAATATGTGCAATGTTGTAATTTCTTTTTTGTTTGATAAAATTGGTATGGAAGTCATGGTATTGGTATCAAAGTCATGGTATTCGTATCGGTACTGAAGACTTTTTGAACAATACCCATCTCTTAATTTAAGCAGGGGGATGTTTCCCCTCTTCAATAATCAGCTTCACTATTTGAGTTTTTTTTTTACTGAGAAAAAGAACCATTATTGTTGGTGACAATTATAGGCATTTTTTAACAGTTGACACAAAATCTAAAGGATAAAGTAAAAAGGCTGAGGTAAAAATGCTGAGGACGTAGGATGGAGATCAGCTGGTTTGAGTTGAGCTGAGACGGGACGGGTCTGAGCCGGGGTAGTAATGGTACCAATCACTGGTTATCATCATCAGCCCTCACTTCCCCACAGCTATGTTCAGTTGGAGCCAAACGTAGCTGTAATGGGATCGAATCAACTGCTTAAACGTGAGCCTATTGAACTGGCCACAGAACAATGGTGAAGTAAATGAGAAAAAGCTGGTACCTCCATTCTTGTTAAAGACCCTTGTTAAACTGTTTATTGTTCAGCAGCTACAGGACAGTAAAGGTCTGCCGACTCTGTACATGTCTGGACTCTAAATGGAAAAGCTCCAAGACAGGCCGGGGCTCAGCAGATGACGATCTGCTCATCTTGTCAATCTTTCCCAAACTACACATTTTTAGACTGTGACTGGCCCGATGTGTACTTTGTGTTCCTGTCAGCCTGTCACAATGTCAGCCCTCACAGAGACGCGCATGGCTGTCTGGCCTGTCAGCAGTTCTTGTCAGCTAACTCTAATTAAATGGTAGACGATGAATGGAAACTTTACAGAACAGATAACAGATACACTCCATTCAAGAGAAGTCTGGGAATGAGCCGATTTGCACTGGAAACTTGTCAAATGTCCTCCTTGACAGAAAGTGATGTCTTCAGGCTCCATTTACATTACAACGATTTGGTTTAAAAAAACTAATCTGATGATCTTTTGCCACGTTTACGCCCATCAATCCCCCTGCTCCCCCCTGCTCTGCCGTTTCAGGGACCTGCCTTGTTTGGTCAGATAGTCCCGCTGGTTGGGAGGGGGGGGGCTGAAGGCTCATCCCAACTCTGGAGCGGATCGAACACGCAAACTCTGCTTGAAAACGTGTTTCTCGGTTCACTTCAGGTGAGAACACAATCCGACCCAAATACACAAAGTCAACCAAAAGCATCACTTACTAGCCTGCAATTTCAACCTTACACACAATTTATGGACGTTTTATATGATTTGATAATTGATAAATGATAACTGTGAGATCTATAAGCTGTTCTGAGCACACATCACTGATCGTCTGTGTGACATCATCTCTCTCTCTCTCTCTCTCTCTCTCTCTTTCTCTCTCTCCTACACTCGCTGTCTGTCAGCTGCTCATTGTTCACCTTCTTCCAGAACATAAGAAACACTACAGCAGAAAGCGAGACGTGACACGTGGTGTTGCTCCGTTACTTCTGACTTTCACGTATTCTGTCCAATAAACAAGCGACCTTGGCCGCGTGATGTGTGTTTACAGTGTTTGATAAAGAGCAACCTGACCCCCGAAACACGAGTGAAACCACCGAGGGGGTAAGCCTCTCTTCAGAACGCGGAGCTCCTATGGCGCCATTTTGATGCTAACAAGCCATCACCTGCATCTATCTATCTATCCATCCATCCATCCATCCATCCATCCATCCATCCATCCATGGAGATATATAAATATTATAAACTTATGAGCACCACTGTGCATTTACGTAGTGGCTTTAGTGACTTGTTCCATCTAATCTCATGTCTTTCTCGCTTTCTAGTCTCGTCATTTCTTTGATTCATCCAGTCTTTCCCTTCCTTGTTTTTGCTTCCTACTTTCGTTCAATCTTACTTTTTCATTTTAATTTCCTTCCTTTGTTTCCCTCTTCACTTTCCTCTATACTTTTATTTCCACCTTCCTTCCTTCCTTTTTGCCTAGATATATTTCAGTAAATATCTGAACATAATCACCTTTCTTTCCACCATTTTCCCTCATACTTAATTCCTTTCTTTAACCAAGTTTATTTCTTCCCTTCTATCTGTCTTTCCTTCTTTGAATTGGAATTGTTTAGCTTTATTTTTTTCTTCTTAGTTTTTGTCAATACATCTTTCATACAAATATCAAACCGGACACTAGTCTATGTAACCGGGCCTGATCGCCTGGCCAGTAATACCTGTCACAAAGCAATCCCTCTCTCTCGCTCTCTCTCTGATAGAAAGAGACAGGATGAGTGGGGAAAACTGTGGTAATTGTAGCCTATATGTGGCTGTGGCTATGGCTGTGTGTGTGTGTGTGTGTGTCTCTCTGTCTGTCCGTCGGTCTCTCGGGGATTAGACTGCGTTGAAAGCCCAACTTTTCAAGCTGAGACCAAGAAGCGCTCTACCATAACATTCAAGTTAAAGTGCCGTGAGAAGTGGTTCAACATAGAAATTGCACCTAAGGACTCGGCTCTATTAACCTCAGCAAACATGTTTTGGGGATGAATCTAATGCTGGTGTCTCTGGATGCTACATGCTACACAGGGTAAAGGGGATCTAACTAAGGTGAATGAAAAGGACATCATAAGTCTATGTACTCCTGCAAAAATAAACCAAAGCTCAGGACACAGATGGGATGAGTTATATTTTTAATGTGCACAAAGTTTTGAACATGAGCAGAAATCTTGCTCGAACACGTCTGAAATATTACAGTCCAGGGGTTTATTAATTCCGTAAAATGAATTAATGGATCACTGAGGTGAAGAATTGTCATATGCACATTTAAAAAAATACCCAAAAGAAGGAAGAGTAAATGATGCTAGGCTACATGTGTGCTGACTCAGATATAATCCAATCCAAAGGAGAATAATGAGTTGAAAGCAATACAGAATGCCTGAGAGCATATGAGAGAATATCTTCAATTATGTTTTTATATTTGGATTGTAATCTGTATCCCTTTACAAAAAGATATTTCCAGCATACATTGATTCAGAAAAAGACAGAAATAGGTGCATACAAAGTCACCTGAATGCCAGAAATGAAGTGTTTAAAGTTCAAAGTGTTCTGGGGGAGGTCCCCCAGACCCCCCAGGTACAGTATTAGGGGACCACTAAGGTCTGTATAAAAGAGACTTCAGATGCAGTATTAGGGACCACAAAGGTCTATATAAAAGAGACTTAAGATACAGTATAGGGACCACTAAGGTCTATATAAAAGAGACTTCAGATACAGTATTAGGGGACCACTACGGCCTATATAAAATCATCCAAAGAGCACCATTTCATGGGACATTTAAAGGATTTTATGGAGCCAGCCAAACCAAATTGATAGTACTTGTACCACTGAGACAAACCCAGAACCACTTGAGACCCCCATCCATTCGTCTCCCCGTTCCAAACAATGCAGAGTTTTGCTGTAGTGTCATTTTGAAACGAGAAGGATCCACTAAATCCGTATGACGGATGTGGTTGGCCACAGCCTCTCACTGACCTGAATCCTATTCAGCACAGTAGCAGCCTATTTCATCCTCATACCCGGGAGTCTGGCTGCCAGCCCCCGCCAACCTCCCATGAAGCCAAAAGAGACAGACTCTGTAAATAAACAGTTCATTTTCATACAATATTCAAACTCTTCCATTAATATTCATTGAAGGGCAAAAGCAATCCTGAAGCCCAACCATGCAAAAAGAGGGGGGGCGGGGGTGTTTAGTGACAGGGAGCGGGACAGGTACAGGACAGGCACAGATATAGAGGGGGGTGGGGGGAGAAGACGGAAGACAGAGTGGAAAAGAGAGACAAAACAGAGTGGTGACGTGGCTCCAGAAATTAAACTTGACCTTGCCAACAGCTGTGCTTACTGACTTATGAGACAATTATCTCTCTTATTGGTGTCTCTCTTTAATAGCACCAGCTGTGTATGTGTGTGTCTGTGTGTCTGTGCGTCTGTGTGTGTGTGTGTGTGGTGTGGTGTGTGTGTCACAAAGTGAAAGATCTGGGCCGTGAAGACTAAATCTAACCTAACCTATTGGCTTGCTATCTATCTAAAATGCAGTGGGTGCTAGGCTGCCCCGGTGAGACCACGTCTTCCTGTGCTGGCTCAGGAGGCACCAGCCTCTCATCACCACCTCATGAAATCCCTGCCATGCATAATGTCTAAAAAATGAGAGTCACAGCTGAGATGGCAGTTACTGATGGTCTGCTAAGACGTTTGTGAGGTAGTTATGAGAGAACATCGACTGTATGGAAAAATCAATGAGCAAATTGAATTTTAACTCTAGCTCAGGCTATCAATGGCTAACTCCCTGACTGGCTTTCACTTGATATAGCTCTCCTGTTTTAGCTGTCTGGTTGGCAGTTTCTCTCCAACAGATTGTGGATCACTCAATTCTTTAAAATAGACTTCACAAGCAGGTTGGCCTCTAACTTCAGTTTCTAACTGGTTTGAATCCCATCTTACTGATAGAAATGTGTTACCATGGAGGATTGCTTATCAAAAGGTTATAAAATGGATTGTGGTGTTCCTCAAGGCTTGATTTTAGGTCCATCTCTTTTTAATATTTACATGTTGCCACTTAAGACACGTCACCAGGAGACAGGCATACAGTTCCATAGCTGATGATACACAGCTTTACGTTGATGACTCTGACCCAATTGATGCCCTTTAATTTACATATCATGTCGTGGATGGCGGAGAACTTTTTTTTCCGCTCAACCAGGAGGACAAAACTGAAGTCTTAGTGTCTGGATGGTGGTTTATCTTCGACAGAGTGCAGTGCGATGTGGATTTGGTTCAGTTTTGGTCGCTGTTCTGTAGTTTCTGTACTTATTACACATGTCCATGTCCTTAGCTCTATTCACACTAGTATAACCTGGGAACCCCTAGTAATTTTCAATAACAATCTAGGTCATTTGTGATCATAATCCCAAACAAATCTGCCCTGTCTGAAATTTGACCTAACATATTTCGCAAAGCACAGAGGTTGTTTGATAATATTAGTCCTGTGGGATTCAACATCTCTGTGATTCAGGCTCGTTTTGGCTGTGTTGGCAAATATAAATGAAAGTTTTGGCAGAGCCTTGACATAGGCGGGGGATAATGTCAACGAATCTGAGTAAAATACCGATTTTGTTATCCCGTGCAAACGTGCCGCGCAAAACAGACGTGAGGGGGGGATTTTAAAATACATGAAGTCCCCTGGTAATACTATTTCCATGCAAATAGGACTGTGGGTTGATATGTTATTAAGGTGAAACAAAGGTCCTAAGTCCAATTATGATATGATAATTTCCTAACCAATGTGTTTTGGCTTTGAAGCGCAGGATAGGTGAAACAATGAAACCTGTCCTGCAAAATCTCTTGCAGCTGCCAAGATAAAAACCTTTGGGAGATGTTTTTGGTGCTAAGAACTTAGGTGTTTCTGGCTTACACGTCCTAGAAACAGCTGCTGTCCTATTTTATTCACTGTGGAAAACAACTGGTGCGGCAAAGTGAAGGCATCATCCATTGATTTTTTTATTAGTTCAGATTTGAAGCCCCATTATTACCTCTCAACAACACACAGACTCCTAGTTCCACAACATTATTCTCCTGAGATGTTACCTGAAGTGGACTGTAGTCCACAGTAACAGAATCTGTTGGTCTCAGTTCCTCAGATAACAAGACACAGCCTTGGTTAAGCTTCACAGTCAGGATTGATTGGGACTGTATTACATTTGCGTTAACCGGCCTGTATCCATTTCTGTATGGCATTGATTGCTGTGAAGGAACAACGATGGTTGTCTCTGGCATAATGTAGTTAATTTGTGGTATGTTTCTACAGTGAACTGCAGTAAAATCATGAATTCACCTTCTACAGATCTGATGTTTGTCAATATAGGATTAAAAAGTAAAGCTTAAATACATTTTCAGCCCATACAGTAGTGACTGTTATCGACACATCCAGGGCGTGTCTGCCCTGTATCATAACCGGATTATACCATATTTTCACATTAGGCTGCTGCAAAGTGACTTACAGTTAAAGCCACTATGTGTAGGATTGAAATGTCTGACACCATTGGAAGTATTAAAAATAACTGAGGCAGAAAGCAGTGCACAGCCCTCATAGGAGTCTCGTTTTTTTTCTACAAACCAATTATTCTGACGGTATTTTTTTAAGACTATAATGCTTTTCACTTTAGCCTCAACAGCAAGCCAATCATTTTGTCATCAAAATGGTATCTTTAAAGTGTGTGTTTTGGCAAACAAGTCAACTCAAAGTAGGTTTCATCCACCTTTTCCAAGCAAATTCAAGCCCTTTTCAAACACTTTCAAGGTCCATTTTAAAGCTTTATCCAGCACCTTACACCACCGTAAATTACATACCAATACATAGTCAATATTATCATTTAGTGTTTTTGTCACATTAAAAAACACAATGCTATAAACAGCCAACATTGTGTTTTGTAATAGCAGAAGGATCAGATATTAAAGCAAAACACAATTTTCTAAATGTATCACTGTCTAAGTAGACTGTGCTTGCTCTAACCTTCGAGCAGAAATATTTGACGGGCCTTGGTTTTGGGACACATTCTTGATATATCCAAGGTTTGATAAAAATGTGAGAGAGTAACAACAACCTGTAACTCAATTTTAACCCAGAAGACTTCAAGACAGCCATGTATCTACTAGAATAGAGCAGGGTAAATATTATATGAGGCCGTCCTCAACCTTACAGTGGGCTACTAGCTACGTTGCTAGTAATGTATAACTCAGTGTTGTGTGTAAAACGAGCGGTGCCGTTAAATCAGGTTTCAGGTACGTACGGTACCATCTGGATGGTTCCAAGGTAACGGTAGGTAGCTAATACACTGCAATACCAACGTAACATTACCACACCAAGCAGGACCGGATTAATAATTTCATGTGCCCTGGCCACAAGATTTAAGACCCCCCTTCCCCCCAAAGCAACAATTTTAAAGTCGCTATCATCAGGAGCTTATAGCCTATACTTCCATAATGACAAATCAGGCACTGCATGGCTCAGTGGAGATGGATGTATTTATAATAGCATCCGCATTTATAAAGTGCATTCAAGAGACAGAACAGATGCTCAAATGTTTAACAGAACATTTTACAATTCATCTTTCACAGAACTTGGTGGCTAGAGTAATTATTAAATGTTTAAATATGTAGCCAATCAAATACCTTCTGACTGCAACAGTGGCATAAAGCAGACAGCTAGGGAAGCATGATTTGGCAAAAAATACTGTATGAATCACGATTTTTTTGCTGAGGATTGATATCATGATTCTCTGACACAATGTTTGGGACCATGACTACACAAACTGGCAGTACCAAACATACATTTTTATTTTACACCTATAGTACATTGCTCATCACCACAAGCCCGTACACATGTTCATACAGTACATAGGGTTTGACCATGTCTGGGTTGGGTTTTAAGGTTAGACCATGTCTGGGTTGGGGTGTAGGGTTTGGACCATGTCTGGGTTGGGTAAGGGTTGGACCATGTCTGGGTTGGGGTGTAGGGTTTGAGCATGTCTGGGTTGGGGTGTAGGGTTAGACCATGTCTGGGTTCTGGTGTAGGGTTAGACCATGTCTGGGTTGGGGTATAGGGTTTGGGTTAGGGTTAGAGGTGTGACAATGCAGCGGTACGACAACGACTGGGGGTTACACACACACACACAAACACACACAGGGCCCAAAGGCTCTTTGCCGACACCCAAAAACATCATCGGTCAGCACTACTACAAATTTAATATCTATATTCATATTAGACCCCACAACTGACTGTCCCTGTAACGACCACACTTAAGCATTCTGACCACTTCTGACACTGTCCAGCCATTTAGGTTTTGACCTAATCTCGTTTCCACCTGAAGTTCTGATTTCACTTCTTCCGACATGTGTTTTGCAGACAGTATTATTTCTTTACATATTTTGAAGATTAGATGGCTTATGTTTGGGGTTGAGTTTGCGTTGACTGACAGCTCTCTTAGAGAGGGCTCCAAAACAACCACTGACAAGACGGCAGCAGTGGGAAACTGAAATCCAGACTTCAACGTGTCTCCTCAGAGACCCGAGTGATGCTCCAGACACCATCTTTGTTTTTCTACATATTCCCAAGTCTCACTGACAATATATTTTCAGGTCAACAACAGAGGAAGGCAGGCATGAACACAGACTGACAATCATTATTTAAATGTTAAAGAGTGTGCATATTGTAGCATTAACATCACAATAACAAAACTATCTCCTGAGCCCTAACTGTGTCACTGACGTCAGATGAGATAAACAAATACCACGAATAGGAAAGATGGATGAACAAAGTAGTGCCGCTCACACTGAATTTTTCTCCAAACACTCTGTTAGCCCACTTCCTCCACTCTGTCCCACTACTCACCTCTGAAACTTTTATCTTACTTTTTCCGCCAATGAGTGCCAAAAAAAAGAAATACACATTTGGTTGTTAAAGTTCAATAAACGAGAGGTGAAGCAGAGTAAGGGAAGCACTTAATAATTGAGTGGGCGCATAGAAGGTGAGTTGTCTCTGACCTCAGGTCCTATTGAGCTAAAAGCCATAAAACACTTTGTACCTGCGCCGGTGACGAGACAGTGTCCTTACCACAGTGTGTAACAGCTCGGCTCCAGTCCCTCTGTCGAAGCACACATACAGAGAGCCAAGAATAGCTCCAACAGAGTCTACTGCAGGGCCCTCCCTGTTATTCAGCCATTATTCATCACATAACAGGGACACAGTGCAGCTTTAAACCCACTTGTTTTTACATATAAGTTCAGTTATATATTACACTTGGTTCAGTGGTAGAGCAGGCGCACATGCACTTCAGGTTTATTCCTCGATGCAGAGGTCCAGGATTTGAATCTGACCTGGGACGATTTCCTGCATGTCTTCCCCCTTTCTCACCTTACTGTCCTGTCAAAAATTAAAAAGGTGGGAAAGCCCCGAAAATAATCTTAAAATAAAAACATTAGACACCTAGGGGCTAGCTTTGATTCTGATCTTAGTTTTGAGCCACATATCAGAAATATACGACAAAAACAGCCTTTTATGATTTAAGAACATTGCCAGTGTGTCCATTTCTCTCTCAAGCGGACACAGAGACATTAATGTATGCTTTTATTACCTGTAGCATGACTACGGTAATGCATTACTTTCTTGTCTTCCAAAGTAAAACTATTACTTAGTTACAATTATTAAAAAACTGATGTGTTGATACTGACAATTGTTTGTTCCTTTGTTCAGTTCCACCATGCAGGACAATTGTTTGGGGAGGGGCCGGCCTATGCATTTCCTGTTTTATAGGAATAGGGTGGTCAGGGATGACATCACCGGGCCAAACCAAGTAGAGGGGTTTCTTGTGTACAGTAATGTTTATTTTGGTTGTTTTTGGTTATTATATAAAAAAGGTATGAATAACCCTGACCTGTTTTGTAGTCAGTAGGATAGGAGGGAACTGGAAACTAAGTTCCATATGTTAAGAAATTGCTAGGTGTTAATGTTATGGAGTAGATCAACCTGCTTTAGGATGGGATGGACTGAAGCAGTGGGGTGTAAATTGACCACCCTATATAAATAGAGGGATTTGTGCCTACAAGAAAACAGGGAGGTGAGGCTGTGCTGCTAGGAACACATGCCTGGTGTTAGCGCTGCTACTAGTTGAATGTGTACTCGTCTTTAAGTTTTGATTATTTAATTATCTGTGTACTGCAGACCACTGGAAATAAATAATCACCCCTGGAAACATACAATGTCTGAGTCTGCCTCCCTACCACCTTCCTAGCCACTGTGGCCTCCTACAGGAGCTTTGTCTGTTCTTTTCATTTTGCCAACATTGCAGGAAGCAAACTTGTTCTCATATATCATTTACATTTCAGTGAATATCCACAAAGTAAAGCCGTGCTCCATCAGCTACTGACACTTTCTGTTGATACTGTTACCACAGGATAGTCAGACAACATCTGGATTACTTTTTAGATTAAAGAAAAGTCTAAATTTGATGATGTTGTGATATCAGTTTAGTACTGTATCGGAGGTAGAGTTACTCCTGCTTGTGTATATGGGTAGAACTTGCATAACCTGGTTATTCACTAACCGAGGTAAGACCATCCCCCGGTTCCTGCTGTGCATGTAAACACACTGAATGATCCACTTGGGTAAAATCTTTCAATATAGCTTAACTTATACCATCTCTTTAACTCCATATACACCACATACACTAAACATGTGACCCTATCATCTTTTTTTCAGATTGAAGAATTGACCAAACACAGTATTGTGTATTATTCCAGAAGAACTGGTGACATAGAAACAAAACAAACACAAAAATGAGCTACTGTCACAGAAAGAGAAGGAAGACAGAGTACAGCCTGGATAAACAGCAGCTCTCTGTATCAACCGCCCACTTACTGTAGAACACACTCTCCCTCCCTCCCTCCCTCCCTCCCTCACACACCCACTTCCTGCAGCGGAAACCACATCTCCGGGTTAAGATTAAGTGGAGATTGTGGTACGGAGATGAATGGGGCACTTGGTGGTGTTGGGGGCCCAAAAACCCCCTGCCCCACCTCATACGATGCTTTTTTTGGCCCCACCCCCCCCTGTCTTGCCAGTCCCCCGTTTTTCCCCACCCCCAAACACACCACACCCCCACCCACACCCCACACCCCCAAACACACAGTAAATAAAGCGGGCGTAGGGGTCTCTCACCCCACTGGTTGATAGACTGCAGTTCCTGAGCAGGGCGCTTGGGGACCGGCATGGGGGGCACTCCCCTCACAACAAGAATTGGAAATAAACTTGTGGGACTTTTATTGACGTCACTAAATCTTCAATCCTAAATTCACCATAAACATCGTCTCAAGTGGTAAATCAACGCATTCTCAAGAACGGGTTTGTATGATTTTGTACGAAACCTTATGAACAACAATGATATCCAACAAAATAGCGACAACCGCGCACTGGTCACGTGACGACCTGTCACATGACAATTAACTTTAGCGGCAGATGCAGTTGAGTTTTAGCCGACAAAAAGGTGACTGTGAGCCAGGTCCAGGGCACCGGGGGTTTGCTGCACTCTACCGCCACCTGTTCGTCCGAGAAGGCATACATAGCCATAAATCCCGGAGGGGGGGGGTCAGCTGCAGTTAAATATATATCCTCTGTCCTAGATGAAACCTAACATTTATGTGGAGGATGCAAGATCATTTTATAATTATAATATGACCGCTTGGTGAACCTATGAACCCAACTCAACGTCTGACGTTAAAGATTTGTGTTGTTACCCAGATAAAATTACAGAAAATAGAAAAACAGACATACAGTCCTTTTTCAGTACACCAAAACACCAAGTAAGTCACTACTTCCTCATACCAAGACAATTTGGTGACATCATTATAAGAATGGGTGATTATGGAAACATTAATGTCACTAATGTCACGGACAGAAAAGAACTGAGGACAGGGGACCAGGGACAGTCAGGAGTAGGTCCAGGTAAGGGACCAAGGGGCACCAAGACAGTCAGGTGTAGGTCTCAGGTATGGAACAAAGGAGACCAGGGACAGTCAGGTTAGAGTCTCAGGTAAAGAACAGGGAGACCCCGGGACAGGGCAGGGGGAGAGTCTCAGGTAGGAACAGGGAGACCCGGGACAGTCAGGTGTAGAGTTCTCAGGTAAGGAACAGGGGACCAGGGACAGTCCGGTGTAGATCTCAGGAAGGAACAGGGGGGGGCCCCGGGACAGTGGGTGTAGAGTCTCAGGAAAGGGACAGGGGGGACCAGGGAAGTAAAATTGAGATCTCGGTAAGGCATCAAACCGGGGACTTTCAGGTGTAAGTCCGGAAAGGGAAAACACAAGACCAGGGAATTCAGAGGGTAGAGTCTCGGGAAAGGAACAGGGGGCCCGGGGAACATTTTCAGGTGTAAAAAGGTCTCAGGAAAGGGGGGGAAAAAACCCGAGGGACAGTAAAGGTTTTTTAGAGTCTCAGGTAAGGAACAGGGGGGCCCGGGGAAACGGGAAGGGTTTGTAGATCTCAGGAAAGGGAAAAAGGGAGCCAGGGAAAGTAAGGGTAGATCTCAGGTAGGAAAGGGGGACCGGGGGCAGAAAGGGTTGAAGTCTCAGGTAAGGAAAAGGGGCCCAGGGACAGTAAAGGGTGTAGAGTTTGGGGTAAGGAAGGGGGGGAAACCAGGGGGCAGTAAGGTGTAGAGTCGCAGGTAAGGGACAGGGACCCCAAAGACATTAAAGGTTTTAGATTTCAGGAAAGGGAACGGGGAGCCCGGGGGACATAAGGTGTAGAGTCTCGGGTTAAGGAAAAGGGAGACGGGGACAGCCCGGTGTGGGGGTTCGGGGTTTAAGAAAAAAGGGGGACCGGGGGGCGGGAAAGGTGTAAGTCTCAGGAAAGGAACAGGGGGGGCCCAGGGACATAAGGTGTAAGTCTCAGGTAAGGAACAGGAGCCCAAAGGGACGTAAAGGGGGTTTAGAGTCTCAGGAAAGGTCAAAAGAAGATTATTTCAAATGGGGACACTTTTCAAAAAAAAGTTCCATTATAAATTTAAGGTTTTTCCGGGTTTGGAAAATGCAAGTGGAAAGAAAAAAAAAAATAAAAAGGGTTTAAAAAAGAATTTTTTTGGGAATTTGGGGTAACCACTGAAACAAAAGGGATAAGGGGCCCAGCCCCTTTGGTCCACTAATGATAGTATTAAGGTTTCCGGTGTATACATATCCTCTACAAGTATAATTTTTGGGATGTTTTATTGGTCCCCCCCCCCCTTTCTGTTAGATGAGATTTACACCCATGATCTTTGGGGCAAAAAAAAAGGGAAAGGGGGGGGCCCCTTCTGTGAGGGTTTTTACCCCCCCCCCCCATCTATACTCTCTGGCTTAAGGAGGGTCAAGTTTTTTTTTTTTTAATTGAAAAAAACCTAATCTTACCATTTAAAAAGGTGTTTCCAATACTTTTTCTAAAATTAAGGGTTTTTCAAAACTACTTTTTTTTTTTAAAACCCCAACCCCTTGCCCCTGGGCAACCCCCCACTCCCCCCCCCCTCCCCCCCCCCCCCCCCCCCCACCCCCCTTTTTCATTTTTTTTCTTTTTTAATCTTATTTTTTTGTTTTAAAAAAGGGGATGACTAATGATTTCCTTCATTGTTATTTACCCTTTACTTTAGCAGAGTGTACATTCATTGTGTACTTGCAACCACTACATACTGTGCATATTACATTTTATTGTCTTATTTAAAAAAATTGACATTTTATATAAGTTACTTCTGTTATCTTTCAATGCATTTACATAACACCTGTAACTTGTCTGTACTGTGCTCTAATACTCTAATAAAAAATTAAAGACCATAACTAAAGTCATGCATTTGAAAAATTGGCCAATCCTGTAGAGGAGCCAGAGCCTCTGGAGGTGAAGCATGGGACTCATATCAGCCATGCAGGCAAATTTAATGTGCACACAGGGATTTAGGGGTAGAGCGGTTACCTACCAATGGAAGGTTGGTGGTTCGATCCCTGGCCCTGCAGTCCCACGTTTTAGTGTGCTTGAGCAAGACACTGCCCCATCAGAGAGTAAATGTGTGTGAGTGTGTATCTGATGAACAGGTGGCACGTTGTACAGCAGCCTCGGCCACAGTGTGTGAATGGTGAATGGTTCTTGTACTATGGAAAAGAGCTTTGAGTAGTCGCTATATAAATACAGGCCATTTGCATTTACATTACAGACTTAATGTCAAGCACTGTTAACTTAGAAACCTCTCTTTACAAGCAGCAGCCACCTGCTTATGTCAGCGGAGGCAGGGCTGGAGGAAAGCCCTGCATGCATAAAACATAATACACAATGAAAACACATAAAACATTACAGGATCACAAAATATCAAGATATTCCACAAATGTTTGAGAGGTCAACTGATTCAGGAATCAATTGGTGCAAATCATTTCCAGCCAGACACGCCTGCCACATGTCGCAGAACTAGACGGCATGACCAAACACTTATGTCATAGTGTCTTTTTCAAGATTCTGGCGGTTTCACGGCATATCCCCGTATTTTCTTTCTTTTGCTTGACTGGGTTTGTAATGGCTCATTTTACTGTCAGTGTTCAGTAGTGTTGGAACATAAAAAGAAACGTATCAATGTCATCATGTTTACTAAAGGCTTTGTTTACTACAGGGCTTGCTTGGCTCCGCAACATTACATAATAACGTTATATGAGAATGAACATTATACAACAACGTTATGTGAAGGCGAATGAACATTAAACAATAATGTCTACGCTGTAGTAGGGGGGCCCGCCTTGATAATCCATCATAAAAACATAATTTCCTATCTGGGCTGAGAAACACATTCATACGGTTTGATAACGTTATTGGACTTTAACTTATCATTGCACATACAATAATGTAGCTGTCCTCAATTCAGGTCATCCTGTACATCTCATCTGTTGTTTTTCCTGCATCCGCCGTGTGGGACTGTGTGTGTGTGTGTGTGTGTGTGTGTGTGTGTGTGTTTGTGTGTGTGTGTGTGTGTGTGCGTCAATCGTGGGGGGAACGGAGCACACGCCAATTGCAAAATTCCCCCTCATTTGGAGGGTGTTCGGGTGTTAATTTCAGGCCCTGGTTCTGAACGTTGTGTAATAAAATACACAAGTATGGCGGTATATTAAAAATTCATATCATACTGAAAACAGACACGTTTTTTGGTGTGAACCGGTATACCGCCCAGCACTACCAGGTGGTTTAAACCTTTTTTTTTTTTTTTTTTAAACATCTGGTATGACCAACTCACAAAAGGTCAGGCAATTTACACAGAGGGCGCGGCATATTTAAATGTTTTACCCAGTTCAGTGCGGACTTTAAGGACAGATAGACAATGACTTCCTGTTTGTTGCTCATGGATACAGAGCTGTAGGTAAGACGGAAGCAGACCGAGAACAGCTTTATGAATGAATATATGCCAATGGTTTAGTCCAAAAGTTGATAGTAGTTGTAATCGTGCGCCACACATTGGCAGCGTTGTGTAGCATCGCGTCATTTAACACGAGTCGTTTCATCGCCATAGCAATCACCGGACACGTCATGAAGACAGAGGAAGTAATCCAGTAAGGAAGTACTGATTGGTTGCAGCGAAGAGGATTGGGCCCAGAGAACCATGTGTTTTTAAATGACCTGCTTTATGTAGTTCTACGAACATAGGGTCAGTTTCAGCAAATAGGACAGAAAGCTATCGGAATCAAAAAACAATAAGAACCGCAATCAAAAGGAAGAAGATTCGGAACTCCGAGCACATTTAAAATTAGCATCTGTGAGAGTTCCTTCCAGTGTAATAATAAATTTACGTTATTTTGATACTATTTACTTGCTAACGTCAGCTATCAGGTACCCAAACATATGCAAGCTAATGCTAGTAAAGTATCAGTGCTATCAATATTCTGTATATTGTACGAGGTTAATAGTGTGAGGCGATGTTTACAGCGTAGGAGAGAAGCAATGGAAGTTTGTGTGTTTAATTCAACTTTAATAACTTAACAATGTCATTGAAACCAAAATGATCTCCAAGTAGCTCCATGGTTACACATTTCTAGCTGCAGCTGGTCTGTGTTCACGACACATATGAGTATGTTTAGGTTACATTATAGAAAATCCTTCTTTTCAAGACGTGAAGAAAAGTATCCTAGACGGTGTTCTAGCGTTATGTAACATTTCTATATTTAGCCAATTTATTATTATGTATTCTGAATGGCAGATTCTGCGCTTACGAGAATACTTTGATTAGTTGGAAGTAATTACACATGAAGGAAGACATATTTGTAAAGGAACAAAGAGGTTTTTGCTGAGAATCAACTCAAAATATTACACAATGGAGCTTTAATGATGGGAAATTGGATAATGAGTATTCAATAGCTAACAGTCTCCCAGCTCAACTTGCATACATGCTCTATCAATATTTTCAGCCTATCTACTTGAAAAAGTTCAAAAATTTTATTTTAAAAAAACACTGTAGAAGCAAGCAGACTGCACCGGTTATATCAATATGTCAGATTCATATTTAATCACCACATCATATTTGATGCTGTTCATCTGATTTTCAGGTTGTAGCTACAGGTTATGAACATGAATTAGACTAACACTCAATATTTGGGTAAAGAAAAGCTTCAGCCGAGCAGAAGCCCAGGTAGAGTCAAAGCTTTTATTACATAAGCAAACTCCACACTAGATTCACTTTTAATAAAAATAACTTATTCATCTCCACTCCTGTAGAAATGAGGACTAGAGGCAGACCGATAAAGGATTTTTAAGGCTGATACCGACACAAATATTAGCTTTTTTAAATTCAAAATTCTAATATAAAAAAATAAACAAATCCAGAAATGCAAAACAAAAACAGATTTCCCTAACATTAGTTATTTGTAGTTACTTATGAGATCTCACTAAAAGATGATAATTTGTTTTGTCACAACAGAACATCACGTTATATTAAAGTTCTGATGTATAAAAATACAAACATAAGATATGAAACTTAAAGTCCTTTGAACAAAAACAACTAAAAGACATAATCAGTCAGCTGTATACTCTTATCCTTATATGTACTGTATGTGATATGACACCACGTTATGATATTTCATTTTGAGATTATTTTCCATTGAAGTACATATAAGTGTATTGACACGGCTGGCCGACCGGTTCTATATCCATGGTATTAGAAGGGGGGGGGATTTCCTTATTGTGTTTTGTGTTGTTGTGCATGCACCCTGCTCGGCAGTGTGAGCAAGAAAGCAGCCCCCCCCACACTGACGCTGACCAGACCGCCATGCACAAGTGACCGGGCACGGACTCCAGCAGGAGCAGTGCAGGCGCCATGTGCTACTGGGGTTTGCGACATGAGACCCATCCACTCCGAGCAGAGGAGGGAGCGATTACGGGCGTCCTTAGTAACACGGATGTTTGCCCAGTGGCATATGGCCGGCTGGTGGAGACACGTGTTATTGTCACGAATACACCCCGGCCCCTACCCTTGGTTTCGTCATCCCAATTCAATTGCTAAGCTTTCCCTGAGGACACTTTTTTTCCTCTCTCTGAAGGTAACGTGGGATTATCTGCGGCGGTCGGTCACAGTTGTTCACAGAATGAGTCCTAGCATGGGAAGCAGAGGCGCCGACGTCCCTGGCAGCAATCAGGTGTTGGTATTACTTTGAGGCCAATACTTGGCTTGCACGGCTTGTTTTGAACATTTTAAGTCATGCGTTTGGTGGAGACTTCATTACGGCCACTGCAATCTCAAGGCAGAAGAACTCAATATTGAATCTCATAATCGTTCAACACTCGTGTCAAAACGTGTCCGGCGAGCTGCAGGGACAGCACGTTTGCTGTAGCACTGCAGCGGACAACACAAAAGTCTATTTAGCATGCGAAGGGCATATCTCAGGTGATATGAACAAAAGGATAAATTCCTATTTATGCTCAGCAAAGGAACAAGACAACTGAAAACAATGTGGAGAAAACGGCATTGTGTTTCAGAGCTGTGTGATAAATAAGCATTAGGTACATCGTTATTTAAGACAAATAGACTTTTGAGTCATTTTTACTGTTTTCAGAAGACAAGTCATGTGTGGATATTTTGGACCTCAGTGTAATTGGTTAGCATATTTCTTTGCTACAGTTATGCAAAGTACCATTTTATTTACTTTCAGAAGACCAAAAAGTGACTGACATTTCAGAAGCCAAGACATTTTTTACATACTTTATATTCATATTTTGTTAAACATGGTTTACGCACCCTATAAAAAGTCAAATAAAAGTCTGAAATAGGACTGGAAGCACATCTACCCTCGCCCCTCACTGAGAAATTCTGTATCTGACTTTGCAATCCAAAAAAAAGTTTAATTTTTCACACAAGCGGATTTGGTCTTAGAGGTGCATTAATAAAACAAGGGAGGGAAAAAAGGGAAAGGGTCCTTTAAAACCAATCTGTCACAGTGTGGGGAATAGAAGGATTTCTGCTGAGGAGTTAAAAAGAAGGCATTTCTATGTCTGAACAGATGGAGAACAGCAGACAAAACTGTTTACCTGGCACATAATGTCAAATCCTGTTTAGAGCTGACGTTATTTTTAACACTTCTGGGCACAGGAAGCATACAAATACTGCGGGGGGAAAAGGTATAATAGAGAAAATGTAAAAAAAAAAGAAAAGAAAAGAAAATCCCCTGAATGTGTGGTCACAGCGCTACCACAACAACATAGTCCTGCTCTGGCCTTTTGCCAGACAAGAAATAAACTGTGTAAAAGCACACACAACAAGTCTTTATAGATCTGGCCACAACTGGAGTCCACCAAAAATCAATCCTGTTTTCCACTGGAATATCTGAAATAGCCAGACTCTTCAGTGTATTCGCTTGGTTTGGTCTTTTTTTCTGATCTTTGATTTGGTCATTAGAGTCGAAGAGAGCCTGGTCCGTGTTATGCTAGGGGTGTCACGATTCTCCAGTTTTTACTTCTTCTCTTTTTAAAGCGCAGGTTGCTATGCCAGCTTTAGACTAGACTTGGATGTAATAGAATGTCTGCCCTTTGCAATGAACCAAACTACATTGTCAAATTTAAAACATAACGTAGCAATAACATATCTTCAGTCAATTGGAACCAAGACAATTTCTTGGCACCTCGGAGTTTGGTGTTTGACGCCCTCAACGTCGTCTTCCAGGCAGCGCGCTATGTGGGTGTACATATAGTACACCCACATAGCAAGCAGAGTGTGTGTTCGCTTGAACAATGTCAACATAACTCACTGGAAATCCAAAATTCTTCCACACTTTCACACACTTCAGTGAAAGAGGAGGGGGCTCAAGGTCTGTCGATGGGTCTCCAGCATCTGCAGTATCGATGCTATCTTTAGACCGGCTCTAGCGGCGTTACAGGAGGTTGACTGACTCGCAGTACCTCAACACGTGGGTTTTTACCGCTTGACAAGCAGACCAGACGTGAGGGAGGGGCGTGACAGTATCGACGATTCCATTTCTTTATTCGATAGTCAAGATTGTGACTTAATTTCGTTTCATTGCGGAAAAAGTACGGAGGCTATAATCATTAAAAAACCTGGAACTAAGACTATATCAATCCCAAATGACCACATATTTTGTTCCTTATTCCTTCAGAAAAAAAAAAATTGAATGTATATATAAAAGAAACTGATATGACAGTGATGGGGCATGTTTGGATTTTGTCTGCTGGCCGGCTGGCCACAGTTGACCTGAACCCCCGGTTTTAAAATAATGATTGTAGCTCATTGTGTTCAGCAGATCACCTGAGGGTGACGTCACACAGAGCGCCCGCGGGGTCAGGCTCGTGTTCGCTGTCGTCGGAGCGATGCCGCGCTTTGCTTCTAGATGACATCACAGATTAAGAGTCTTGGCTCTGAGGAGACTTTCATGTTCACAACCCATGCTCAACTGTGCAAGATAATAGCCCGCATGGAAGTCTGGATCAGCTGCGTCATCATGGCTGGAGATGGAGTGGGACCTGACACCAACTGGCTGATCCATCCAGTCAGAGATGGGCGACAACGTCCACAGCATCACCAAAGACATTTCACTGTATAATGGGACTCACAACCACTACAAAGGACACATGACAAAAAAGAAATTAGGGCCCACCTGCAACATTACCCCCCCCCCCCTCCCCCTGTAATTTGAATATTGCAGTACTCTATATTGCAATTTCAATAAAATTGAGATTAAATTTGCAGCCATACTTTTTATTGCGTACTACTACTCTTGGTTAAGTACACACAAGTCCCTGATAAGCCTGGGGTGCTAATATGGTACCGGTTGATTTTGTTGCCATATTACGGTGCCACCTAAATGTCTACAGCCCGACCGACGTCTATGACGATAATAGGCATTTCCCGAACTATCGGTATCACCAATTATAATGGCCGATAAAATTATATATGTATTTTTGAAATATTCATCAGAATCATTTAACCCTCATGTTGTTCTCGGGTCATATTTGACCCGTTTTAAGTGGGAAAAAAAAAGTGTCGCAAAAAATGGGAAATAAGCACTGACAATGTCAACATTAAAAATATTTAAAAAAAGATCCCACAACATTGAAAAAGTGACAAAAATGTCAAAAAAGCGATAATGTTTCAAAAAGTGACCAAAATGTGTTTTTTTATTGTTGAAGGGAAGATGACAGAACGGTTATGACAAATAAATGATTCTGGCAAATAAATATTTGCCTAGTCTGTCCACCAGAGGACGCTCTACAACGTCCCTGTTAGTGATGGCGTTGCATAGTCTGTCCACCAGAGGACGCTCTACAACGTCCCTGTTAGTGATGGCGTTGCATAGTCTGTCCACCAGAGGACGCTCTACAACGTCCCTGTTATTGATGGCGTTACATAGTCTGTCCACCAGAGGACACTCTACAACGTCCCTGTTAGTGATGGCGTTACATAGTCTGTCCACCAGAGAGATTTTTATTATTATTGTCTTAAAAATCTTTCAGTGCTCTAGTCTGCCATGCTCTCTGAAACAGCTTTTATAGAAAACAGAAACATCGATGCTAGTCACGCTAGTAACCACTAATAACACCTTACACTTGGCAGCAGGTACCATTAGCCTAGCGTTAGCTAGCAACTGGAATAACCAGGGTTAAAATGCTGAGAGCTTAACGGTGTAGAAACGTGACTGTCTGCGGCTACAGCTACGAGCTCAAAGACCCAAACTAGCTCGATGGTCACTGCTGTCTGAAAAACAAGACAAACAGGACTGAATGGTGCGTTCACTTAAAACTGGTGAACCTCGTGGTGCATTCAAAGTTATTGTTTTTGTCTTTTATTACATTTTTCATTTAAATTTCCTTCATTTTTGTGCTGATCTCAAAATGGATCCAATGCGTGACTCAAAAACCGTGAGATCTGGTGTCCATGGCACCCCTATTTGATGGGAAATTATATCGCAAGCAATTATCTGTGTTTCATTATTAAAATGTGTGGTGTAGTTACATGATAAATGAATAGCTCCAAATGTAGGCAGTTTAAAACATCCAACCATAAGCGGATGCCTGGTTGCCAAGCCAGCAACCACTTAAAAACGTTGATTCCGGGTCAGTGATTCCGGGTCAGGGAGCCAATCAGCATGGAGCTAACTGCTATTGTCAGTCAATATTAATCACAATATGAAATGAAATGTTGACACACCTTTGTCAATAACTTGCTAAACGCATGGAAGATTCGTCAACCTCCGTTTAGAAGAAAAGAAACACCTGTGGCCGTTTGCCATGCGTCTTTTTCTCCTACTGGCAACATTACATTTTTCAAAATAAAAGCATGTAGGCCTGCTACTAGGGCTGCACAATTAATCGCAATTTTATCGAAATCGCAATGTGGACTAGTGGTGCAATATCCAAATCGCTGGGGGGGAGGAAAGATTTTTGTTAAAGCCAAAATAAGTGTCATATGTGTGTGGTGCTGCAGAGACGTCCCGGTCTATAAATTGTATCCTACAGACTAAAGTGACAAAAATGATTATTTCCTATCTTGAATCATATAGCAATATCCATTTTAAATAATCACAATTACATATTTTCCTCATATTGTGCAGCCTAATACAGGACAAAATGGACAGAAACAAGAAAATGAACCGCATGTGTAACCCCCAACAGCATTACCAACCATTTCCTTGAAAACCAAAAGAGAGTTGTAGAAGTTGATCGAGAATAAAAAAAGGAGAATATTTCTCTCTGAAATGTAGCGGAGTAGAAGCAGAAAGGGGCATGAAAAGAAAAGACTCCAGTAAAGTACAAGTACCTCAACATGTGGACTCAAGTACAGTACAGAAGTTCCATTCCACCACTGCTATTCATCTTGTGACTTGAAAACATAGCATAATGTTCCTGGTTGGCAAACCTCAATATATATTTCATAATATGGGTGTAAGCAACTGATGCAGGCTGGCGTATACATTCCATAATCCTCTGGACCTAGCTGACAACCTGGAGGCCTGGGGGACAGAACTAGAGCGTCCGGTGTACTCGCCGCAGCCGACCTGCGCTCGCCAATGTGACATGTGTCACGGGAGCAGCCGCAGCAGCATTGCTGCCAATGCTTTGATTTGATTGGATGAGCTACAAGGTGGGATCGAGCCTTTCATTTACCATAGAAGAAGTCACCTTAACCCAGGAGGTTTACCAGAGAGACCTGCAGTCCCTCTCAGGGTCCTGGCATCAGGCTACCCTCGAGCTCGTCCACGCTTCTTGTTTCACACTTTGTCTGAAAAAATATGGTCGCACGCTCAAAATCCTGGCGCGCCAGCGAGAGCTACGTCATTTTAACGTCACGTTGTCGCCCGCACGCTTGGATTCGTCGACTGTGAAAAGGCCTTTCGGGTTAAGATTAGGGAGAGTTTAAGATTTTGACCTTTGATGCTTTGGGGATTTTTTTTCTAAAATTCTTCTTTGGCATTATTTTGACGTTTTTGTCAGTTTTCCCAATGTTCTTTGTGCTTGATTTTTACATTAGACATTTTTTTGCCATTTTTTGATGCTATTTCTGACATTCCTGTTGCTTTTTTCTGATTACCGGCCCTCGATGTGATTTCTTTTTCCAGTGGGACTCTTAGAGAGGTTTACAAGGGCCCTCCTGGCCCAGGGGTTAGGATTAGGGAAAGTTTAAGATGAATTTTGTGTGAGTGTGGGCCTACGGGTTGGAGAAGAAGTGAGCTCTGGATCCCTGGACCGGCAGGATAAATCTGGGTGGTTGCCCTTCCATCATTACCACCCCTGAGGTGCCTTTGAGCAAGGCCCTTCACCCCAGGCAGCAGATCACTGCAACTTCTCTAAGAAATCAAACCGTAAAATAACAGGAAAACTTCTGGCAGCTCATTACTCAGACCTTGGCCCAGTAATTAAGAACCAGAATGACGTGTGTATCTACAGTTACAATACAGAACATGTTCTCTTTGGCCTGAATAAAGTTCTCACACAAAGATGTTCAGTTAGTAAACTTCTGAAAATGAAAACAAATGTCAAAAAGTGGCAAACATCGGGAAAAAAAATGCCCTAATGCTGAAATACGTAAAAAAAATTCAAAAATAAGTGTCAAAAGCTTCCAAAAATCTGAGGAAATTACCTTCAAAAATATGTCTTAAAAATCAAAAGTTGTAAGAGCATAAGTTAAGCAATTTGAAGTGTAAATAAATCAAAAGACAACTACGAATCTCGTTTTATGGACACTTTCTGTTAAAATTTACACATCATAGTGTTAATACTCATTTATTTCTAAGAGTGATGGGGGGGGGGGGGGGGATGTGTAACAGTGTGGATCAGGGCGTTGCTGAAAAAGAGAGCATTACTCTCAATGTAGGCCCCCACCTCCCCCCGCGTGAATTAAGATGAAAAGGGTGGCGTGCGTAATGCGTAAACACAGTGGATTACGCACCAGTTATCGAAATTGGCAGATCGATGTCTCTTGCAAGAAGGGATGTAAAAAAAAAAAGAGACATATGTGTTTTGGGAGAGTCTCTATTCGGTGTGATTCGCTCAACACTCTGATGATCTGGTGCGTCAGTGTGTGAAAGCCGGATTAATCCACTAATATCTGCCTTGATTTATATATTTTTTTTTAAAAGGTTTGTGCACAACACAGTGGAAAGAGGTGACATTGTGATTTCTTTCACATGTTTTCATCATAACTAGAATGCCTTTTAGATGAATATGAGCACGGTGTATTGCACAAGGCAAGGCATGTGTCCGCTGAGACACACAGTAAAGTGAGGGAATGCATTGCCCCCATTGATGAGCGCCGATGGCTCGGACGCACGTGCCTGCGCAGCGCACACAGAGCCGGGATAAACAGCACCGACCTACGGCCGCTCAACACGGCTCAGGGTGCCCAACCGCCCGGCCGCTCACCGGGGCGCACAGCTGCGTTATTCGGTAATAACTCTGAATTGTTTGTGGAGCGCTCAGAGACTTCACGATGGAGGACAGGACAGGGGAGAGGACACTCCACCCAACACGAAACATAAACGATACAGAAGGAATCCATCATGCTCATTGTGGTCTGCGTTAAAAACATTTAAATGGAATAAAAGCCCACCCATGTCATGCGTGCGTCAGAAGCTTGCGCATCCAGTCCTGAAGGCTACCGTCTTGAGTCAGTCTCTCTTACACACACACACACACACACACACACACACACACCCCCACACAGCTAAATGATCTATAACCATGGGCTAATATGGGATTTCATGCCAGACAAACTAGGGTATATTTTACATTTTTCTCTCTCCACTTGCCACACTGCATCCCGACAAGCATTATCTCAGCTCTCTTAATATCTTTTCTTCTTCTTTCAAACCATAGCCCACCCTTAGTATCAGTCATCTTCCAGAATTTCAAAAGGGGGAGGGGGGAGTAAAAGATAATCAATTCGTGTATCGGATGCACCTGCCCAAAAAGACACCAATGACGCCCATAACTCACCTGATATGCAGACAATGAAATTGGCTTGAAGAATGATCAATATTTCCCAAATTATATCCATCCTCTGTCTTCATTCCACGTACATTACGCACGGATTAGAAAGAGAAAATAAAGAAGAAACTGAAGCTCCGTCAGTTGCAGATGTCCTGTTCCCTCACACTGGATCCCGCTGTACACCTTCCACCAGGTAGTTCCCACACCAGATACATAGCAGGTGATCAAAGCCAAGGGAGAAGAAAAAAAGGCTGCGCGTTCCCACCACTACAGGTAACAATTCCACAGATGGCGGAAGAAAAACTGAGAAAAAGAAAAGGATGAACTCCAGACAAAAAAGAGCCGAGCAGAACACCAATCTCCCCCCCCTCCGTCAGTTCACTGTGTTATTCCAGTGCGTCCCAGATCGGACTCGTCCATCCGTCCATCCACCCGGCGCTGCTTCACACAGTGGCCGTCCACGCACTCGGCACGGAAAGTCACACGCGCTCGTGTCAGGGAAATGATCTCTGTGTGGGAAAGAGAGAGAGATGAAACGCAGAGCTTGGATTAATGAACAGGGGGCAGCCGCCGTGGGATCAGACTAACACCTGGAGACCCCTCACAACTCTGAAACTCGCATCGCCAGCCAGGTGGTGAGACTCCGATCTAGTCAGTGCAAGGGACTGGCGTCAAGTTGCACGGAACAATCCACACGACTTCCTGTGTAGACTGTCAGAATAAAAGCTTTGGTGTGTTGGCCGTGTATTCTATTTCCCTGGAGATGATGGCAAATGATAAAAAAAAGAGAATGAAAGTAAAGGGTGCAAAGAAAAACGTTAAACATGGGCTACTCTAGGGGATAGTTTAAGGCAGGGGTGTCAAACATATGGCCCTTGGGACAGAACCGGCCGCCAAAAGGTCCAATCAGGCCCACTGGATGACTTTGCTAAGTGTTATAAAAACGGCACAGAATTCTTCATTTCAATTCCAAATTGACCACTTTAATCTCGGAGAAAAGCCTTTAATCTTCGAGTTTCCTCTCGGAATATTAAGCCTCTTTCCCGGGTCTGTAAGATCATTTTTTCCTACGATGGCCTTAGAACGCTGGTCTGGCCCACTTGGGATCAAATTCGGGGTATGTGGCCCATGAACTAACATGAGTTTGACCCCCCTAGTCTAAAGGGACTCAGGATCTATGATTGGTGACCGATGGATCTACGTTGTCAAGTTTAAATCCAAGACTTCTTCTTCATTTATCTCTAGTTTAGATGTTTTAGTTTCCATTAATACTTCTGTCCTTCTGTCCTATCAAACAAGAGACATGTCCTACATATCCCACCCTGGTTCACCTTCACTGTGTGTACATTAACATCCTCAATAAAACACATGAGGACTAGAGCCCGACCGATAAAGGATGTTTAAGGCTAATACCAAGACAAATATTTGGTTATTTAAAAATCTGATATTACGATATATCTGCCTATGTATTTAAAAAACTAATAATCCAGAAACGTGTTAGAAAACAGATTTACTTAACATTTTGCAGTTATTTGTAGTTATTTATGAGTCAAATAATTTGTTTTACTGTCACAACAGAACATCAACATTTATTAAAGTTCTGATAAATAAAATGTATAAAAATACAAATTTGAGATATGAAACTTAAAGTCCTTTTAAGAAGGACACAAATCAGCATCACTAACAGGGACGTTGTAGAGCGTCCTCTGGTGGACAGACATATGCAACGCCATCACTAAAAGGGACGTTGTAGAGCGTCCTCTGGGGGCAGACTATGCAACGCCATCACTAACAGGGACGTTGTAGAGCGTCCTCTGGTGGACAGACTATGCAACGCCATCACTAACAGGGACGTTGTAGAGCGTCCTCTGGGGACAGACTATGCAACGCCATCAAAACAGGGACGTTGTAGAGCGTCCTTGGTGGACAGACTATGCACGCCATCACTAACAGGGACGTTGTAGAGCGTCCTCTGGTGGACAGACTATGCAAGCCATCACTAACAGGGACGTTGTAGAGCGTCCTCTGGGGGACAGACTATGCAACGCCATCACTCATAACATGGTGGAAGGGTGTTTCATATGTTTCAATTTAATTTTTTTAAATATTCATTTATTTTTTATTTTTTATCAGCCATTATAAATGCCTGATATAGGCAGACCTATATATATCGTGCTCTAATACAAACAATAATTCACAATAATTGGATAATTCCATTATTTTTGGCTTACTCATATATGCATAATGTGGTTAACATTCATTGACATTATTTCTTTATTGATGTGTTAATCTTTGGAGTGTCTTGTACCCCCCCCCCCCCTGCTGCTGGTACAGTGTAAATTTCCTTGTAGTGGGATTAATAAAGGATTTTGGAACTTGATTCATCTTGATTATTATCATAACCTTACCTTCGATTATTATATATTATTCCTCCGAGCATTTCAGGTGAATCGTTGTTTTCCTTTACCTGGGGGGGGGGGGGGGGGGGGGGTGCTTTGTATACCCAGGCTAAACATCGTTTATGGTCACGTTGTGTCTTACTGTGTTGAGCTTGACGCAGGGTTACTCCGCTCGCATCACACACACACACACACAAACCACACACACACACACACACACACACACACACACACACACACAAACACACAACCACAGGGCAGGGCACAGCTCAGCCAAACACGGATCCAGTCCAGAATGTGGGAAAGTGTGTTAAAGAGGGAAAACACTTACAGCGACTGGGAGACCAATCCCCTGCCCCCTGCAGCCTGGACGCACCAGACAAGATCTGGACCCAAAGTAGGGCTAGGTAGAAGTTCACGAGATCAATCCAACTTGGTAAAAAAAAACAATGCTGCTCTGCCAAATGTCTTCAAAGGAATAAAACGTTGATAATACAGGACAGTGATTTAAAAGTGATAAGGGATGGTGCACCCCCCAGGCCGGCGGGCAGTTAATCCGCGCTAACGGCTCCTATAGAGGGTTTTGCTCCAGTCTGGCACCGGACACCCTGCGATGCCATCCAGCTCTGCGGCTCGGCGCGCTACTTGGGATTCACAAGGAGGAGTGACGCGCGCGGCCGCGGGCGCATGCACGGGATGCGCGCAAATTCAGGCGGGGGCACAGGTGGATGAAAACCGCGCACTGCAGAAAACACACGGCTCATGTTTTGGTATTGAAACGTTGGGAGTGTTAAATGGAACGGGTTGAGCCTCAGTGACTGTGCAGAGAGAGAGAGAGAGAGAGAGAGAGAGAGAGAGAGAGAGAGAGAGAGAGAGAGAGAGGGTGTGTAGTATAGCGATCAGTACAGTATAGAATCTATGTGACACCTCAGTATTACCCCCATATTAATATAAATACACCCAAAACATGGATAGGGATATTGTCTTCAAATGTAGTGATTGTGATGTCATAATGCATCAACAAAGTAATCTGTATTTTAATCTAAACTAATTGATTACAGGTTAAGGCTGGTGATCGTCTGTAATGTTTTAAATCAATAAATCCCATTAGAGACCCACTTCACAGCCTGATACCTTCTTCCTCTAAAAACACGTCAATGAGTAGTTGTTGGGAAGTGATTAGCTAGTAGTACACAGGTTGTACTGCACATACTACAGGTAGCTACAGGGCTTGGAAACACGTAGGTCAAGGTGCATTCATTTACATTCTTTCAAGACTGACTGAAATGGAGGAAGGTGTTGGGGGGAGGCTTGGACTCGGCTGGGGTGTCCCTGATGGACTAGAGAGAGGCAGAGACCCCCCTGATGATGTGTTGCGTGAGCCTAACGCCTCCTGGTACTCTGCTGGTCCTGAGTGGCTCAGCTGCCGGCCACAGAAGCTGTGATCTCTCCTGGAGCTGAGACAGAGTAGCCCAGCTCAGAGAGGGGGGTCCCACTGATACTCTGTCTAACTAAAGCTGATGCGGCTGAAACGGCAGTCCTGCACCCAGAGTGGGTGATACTGGACCCCATAGTTCCCTGCATGCCACGCATATAAGTATTTTTATACTGGACATACATGTCGTCCTGGTTCGGGTTGGGTTGGATGACCCTGCCAGCTACAGCCTCTCTAACACTCTCCCCCAGTCTGAACCTTGGAGGGGTGCCTCCCCTGGGGGAGCTCTTTAAGGACTGCACCAGGAGGACTGTCATACTTATAGACGTTGATAGACGCATAACTGCGGATTGAAATATTCAAAATCAATTGTTTAAAGGTGCCCCGCCACATGTATCTCATGACTTTGTGGTAATGTCTGAAGTCCTACCATGGACTCTGTAACTTGGTTACCATGGTTACCTTGTTTCCAGCCATTCTAGCGTGGTATAGAAAGCCTGCAGGAAGACTTCATTTGGGCCAGTTCTCATTAATATTCAACCAGCTATGCTGCTGGACTCTGATTGGCTAACAGCTAGCCAATGAGAGCCTGGCTACCAGCATCCTTCACCCAGCTCATGAATAGTAATGAGACAACATGACATCAGACTGACAAGCTGTTGTGATTAGCCTGATTTCTCCTCTTATTTCTTTTAAGGGGCTTGAGCTGACAGAGGAGGCAGAAGTTCATCTTCACATTCACCACATAGCATATACACACACACACACACACACACACACGGACCGAACAGATTTTAAAAAATGCAAGTTACAACGGTTTGGTGTGGCAGGGCACCTTTAAACTCCAGGCCGCCAATACACATTCTATATGGATGTTAAAGATTGACAGATTTGGTCTTTTCATGTCATTTGTTGACAATATGAAATACATAGAATATTACCAGCCCTGTACACTATTAAATGTAGGATATATCTCCATTATTCTTATGTATTTATTAATTCTGTCAAGCACACTATTGATCCCTCCTCATCAATAACACGTCACTGTGAAGTATAACAGCAACTAGCTGCAGCTCACTGGAACTGCTCAGCAGCCACAAGCTGGAAAGAACTAGATTCTGCGTGAGAAGAGACCATCCCTGTTACTTCACCTGTAATTTTCTTTGGCACGGCTTCTGAAAACCCGGAATTTTTGTCAGATGGTGTTGGAGGGTATCAGGACTTAATGCTTTCTCTCCATTTATCTCTTCCCGCTCGTGGCCCCTGTGATGTTCCACGTAACAAAGGCTGGGCAGGAGGCAGAGAGAAGGATGTGCAGTCAATACCATACACAGTCCTGTTTTTTTCTTCAAGTGCCACTTCCCCCACATCAGAGAGGTACATCCCTGTAGATTCTCCCATCCCTTTGGACCCAAAAGCTTTTACCCGTCAAGTCTCATCCCGTGTCTCTTTCCCACTGTGTCGGCATGCTCGGTGTAAAGCTGCTTCTTAAGAAAAGCCTTTCAAAAGGTTACTATCTCCTGGAAGCACACAATGCATTCTGTCTCAACCCAAGATGCGATTGTTATTCAGCCGACATTGGTCTCCGAGCTGCTGGTGGGAGGAAGGAAACGGCCTGTGTCACAACTCAGTTCACGTTTCTAATTTGATTTTTCCATCCCTCCACTCCTCATTCTTTGTTTTAATTTTTGTGTGTATTCAACAGAGAGGAAAGCTAGGAGGGAGGGAGAAAAAACAACACATCAAGTTTTAATGTTGGGTTTTCCAATAGATCATGAGCCTAAATATCGATAAGAGAATCTTGTGATAATGGCAGTTCTGGCTCATATTTTCCAGGGAGAGAGATGTCACTTCAATTATGTCCCACCTTCAAACTTTAAATTGCCTAAATGGTACTGTAGACTTTAGGAACTTTGAGAAAAATCATGGTTCAGTTAAACAACCTGTTGTACTCTGTTGACTTAAAAACACAACCCTTGTGGATGGAAGTCCAATAGTTGGAATAGTAATTTCTAGAAGCCGACAACTTCCGATTTTAAGGTCTTTATTGTCATATGCAATAAATCTGGTGGACAGGTTCACAGGAACTGCAAAATAAATTAATCCATCCATCCATCCATTCATCCATCCATTTATCCATCCATCTCCAGGGTCGAGTCATGGGGGAGCAGCTCCAGCAGGGGACCCCAAACTTCCCTTTTCCGAGCCACATTAACAAAGTCCGACTGGGGGATCCCGAGGCGTTCCCAGGCCAGGATGAAAACATAGTCCCTCCACCTTGTCTTGGGTCTTCCCGGAGGCCTCCCCCAGGTTGACGTCCCTCCACCTTGTCCTGGGTCTTCCCGGAGGCCTCCTCCCAGCTGGACCTCCTTCCACCTAGTCCTGGGTCTTCCCCGAGGCCTCCCCCAGGTTGACGTCCCTCCACCTTGTCCTGGGTCTTCCCGGAGGCCTCCTCCCAGCTGGACCTCCTTCCACCTAGTCCTGGGTCTTCCCCGAGGCCTCCCCCAGGTTGACGTCCCTCCACCTAGTCCTGGGTCTTCCCCAAGGCCTCCTCCCAGCTGGACGTGGTTGGAACACCTCCCTAGGATGGCGCCCATGCGGCATCCCTACCAGATACCCAAACCAATGCGTAATGAAAAGTAATACATTTATAAATATACTGTACAGAGACCGTTTGTAAAACAGTAGGTAAAGTGAAGTATACAAAAAGGTAAAGTGTCAAGTGAAGAGCGACAGAGTTCAACAGTCTTCTGGTTAGTGGGTTAAAGCTGTCCCTGAGGCTCCTGTGGTTTGGTGTTTTGTCTTGTTTTATTGTGGTAGTCTGTTTTCCTGTCATTATTTCTTAGCCTGGTTACTGTCATGTCTTGTGATTATTGTCTGGAGTTATTTTTGGTCTTGTCTTGTATGTGTTCGGTTTACTGTTTTATTTTGAAGTCTGGGTCTCTGTCTCGTCTTGTCTTTAGTTTTACTTCCTGTGTTTTCCTGCTCCCATGATTACTTGATGTTTTCCACCTGTTTCCCGGCCCTCTTGTCACCTGTCTCTTGTTACCTTGTTACCCTCTGGATTTAGTCTTGGTCTTACTTATTTAGTCGTACTCCTCGACACAGAGGTTTAACTCTGACCTGCGGCCCTTTGCTGCATGTCATCCCCCCCTCTCTCTCCCCTTTCATGTCTTCATCTGTCCTGTGGAAATAAAGCCCTTAAATGCCCCAAAAAATGATCTTAAAAAAAAAAAACGGCAAACAATATTTTCTTGATAGGGCGCCCCCCCCCCCAAATGGTGATGGTTTGAGTCATCAGTCAAGAAGCCCCTGCGTTGTATCTCATGCTGTCGGTCCAATCATAGCTGCATTATTGTAACTAAATAAAACAAAAAAAGCATTTATCTGTAGTTATATTATTACCAATTATATCACAACATGATATCTGATAATTAAAACATACTGTATTAATGTTCAGCGGGTAAGATATTTCAGTCGTCTGCGATACATTTGTTGGCACACATTCTCTGCACTTGTTGCTACTTGTATTTAAAAGTTTGACAAGTTCCCTAATTCCTTTTTGTCGACTTCCTTCCAGATACTCGGGGGCAGGCAGATGTTAGGATCAACTCCAACATGATCAGGAGTGTAGCCTCACTCTGAACGAAGCAATTAATGTTATGATCTCTCTAAACTCTTGGTGACATGTCGTCATGCCTTCCAGGCTACACTGTTAAACAGTATTACAACAACTATTAAAACAGTGGAGTTCATAAGATGTAGACCAAGTCTGTCTCAGGGTTCAGACATAGTACACAAAAAAGTCAGAGGTGCATGACCACGTACAGCGGCGTTTCCTTCGCACTGGAAACAACGTGTTACTATGGATCCCATGTAACTTCTAGGCAAGTCCCGCCCTACAAAGCAACTCGATTGGTTAGGGTTAGGCATTGACCTCCAGCGGTTAAGTTTAGGCTAGCCGATAAGAAAGGGGACAGGACCTGAACAAATCGGGTTACAATACATTTTGTAAGCATGGACGCCTGGCCAATCGTAGTGTGAATGCTGCTGAGGGGCGGGCATTGCCTTGAAGTTGCGTGGCTTCTATAACAACATGGAAATGATAGCCGTGAGGACGTCATTTTATAGTGTGTGCACATCATGTTGGGAACACCAGCTATCATAAATCAAGCTTACCCCTCGCTCTATGTCATGTTTTCAGAACCCCAAAAGCAGAAAAAGAGGCAAGGAAGTAGTGGGGAGTAACAAATTAACTTACTGTCCAAGTAAGCCGGCAGTAATCCAAAGAAACAGGAAGACAAGAAAACAGAGCGCTAGACACAGGAAGAACGTCTTGTCGCCAGACAAAGGGAGGCGGGTGGGAACGAGAAGGTGACACGAGGGCTGATGAACAGGCGAAACACATCACCGTGGGGCCGACAACCAAAAAGGTGGGAAGTCATTTTTTTTTTCTTCTGTAATAATAAAAAAAATCATATACAGTGGTGCTCATGCGTTTATGCACCCCTGCTTAAGTTGACTTTAAACAGAGGAATAAATAAATCATCTTCTGGAAATGGATCTTAATGCCTTAATTAAGATAAATAGGAAAAATCCAACCTTTAAGAACACCAATTTTCTTTGTGAATGAACAATGTATCAAATAAATAAATAAATGGTCTTCCTTAAAATACAGGGGGCATAACTATACACCCCCCTATGTTAAATGTTAAATTCCCATAGGGGCAGGCAGATGTTTTTTATTAAAGGCCAGTTATTTCATGGATCAGGATAGCATGCATCCTGATAAGTTCCCCTTGGCCTTTGGAATTAACCCCCCCCCCCGCCCCACACACACACACACACATCATCACATACCCTTCACCATACCTAGATATTGGCATGGGGAACTTTCCATGAGATCATCTCTCAATGCAAATCAAACCAGCTATTAAGCTAACTGAAATAACAGCATGCCAATCTCTAGGTATGGTGAAGAGTATGTGATGATGGGGGGGGGGGGCTGTCACAGTGTTTGGACACAGACACAGATATACTGATATAGAGAAATAAGATACATGATGATAGCTTTTGGAGTGATGAACAGTAGCAATTATACTATCAATAAAAATAGTGTAACTATAACTATAGTTGTAACAGTTCATGGCAAAGTGGGGCGATGCGGGGCAGCGGGGCACAGCAGGGCGTAGCGGGGCGTTGTGGGGTGTAGTAGGGCACAGCAGGGCGTCGAGCAGGACCAAGGTGGTGCTACTTTAGGTGCAAAGCCAATCCAAGGAAAACATAAGGTCTCCGGGGAATAAGCTTCCCAGAGCTAAGTTTGTACCCAGCATTTCTAGGACATGAGTGCACACAGACGGAAAGAGAGAGGAAAATCCCCTCTGCAATCTAGACCTGGTCCAAGGCCAACCTGACCCAGCTCTATAAGGACTGGTAGATGAATCGGATGACTGAAGAGAAGCAGAGAAGAGATGGACAGGGTGTCCCATGGCGTCTCTGAGATATATAGTATATTATATCAGATGTTTCATAGACATTTAAACCTTTTAATCTTCCCATAAAATGTATTGGCTTTCTATCAGGATTACTTCTATCTACATGTACATCTAAAATGTCTTCAGTCTGTAAGAAGATAGCAGAGAGATATTTTTGGTGATACCAATTATCCCATGCTGGCTAATGTGCCGCTCGAATACTGAAAAGATGATGAAAAATGAAAATGTTCATTCTAACTGTGGTGCCGCTGTGAAATGACAAGTCAGGTGCGAATGTATCACTTGGAGAAGACACGGGATCAAGTAAAGGATCAGAAGTGGCAAAATGCAAAGTGTGACAGTCTCCAGCCAGACCTCACACTTTTTTTCTTCTTTTGTTTTTTATACATCTTTCTGATTAACCAAAGAAAAGAAACTCACCCCGGCTGCCACTACAGACTTCATCACATGCAGGTGAGGCTGTGCTTGCAAGCCTGATCGATATTCTCGTGGTTCAGAGGCCAAATTTATGCAGATGAAAGACACTAATTATGCTCATGCCCATGTGAGGAAGAATGACTTGGTTGCTAATGGGAAAATCAAAACACATTAAGGACAGCCAAATGATTTTATTTTCCTTCATGGCTTTGCCTTCTCAAAAACAGATGGAGAATGAAGAGAGAGAGAGAGAGAGAGAGAGGAGAGGAGAGAGAGAGAGAGAGAGAGAGAGAGAGATTGGCTGCTCAGAGGAAATGGGAGAGACACAATGCAACATTTTGAAAGATTTCATTTGGGCTAATTATGATTAATTCTGAATGTATCTGTCCAGGTCTCATTATCATTCAGCCAGGGTTTTGTTTTTCTCTCGCAGTGACAGTCATGTTGCAGCTGTAAACAGACAGATTTCATTGGTCCCTGGAGGATTCAAAGTGTCCGTCAAAGAGAGAATTAACACGGCATCCATCTTATGGGTTAACCCATCTCACCCAATATTAACATTTTCATAATATATTTAATTCATCTTTTTGGGCTGACATGCAGTACGTCAGGGTTAATGCCCAACAAGGGGTCCATTATCAGGAAATAAGGGGTAATTTTTTAATGCGTTTTCCAATCAAAATCTAAAGTTTATTCAAGCAACTCTGTTTCCCTGGTAACACGAGGGTCTGACTGACATCTGGAACAATTATTCCCATGCCATAAGGTTCTAATGTAAATAGGACGGTCCTTAGATACGGCTTTCCACGCTTTGCAATGGGAAATATTTCTGGTCCACTCAGCTCACAGAACCCTTCAGCTCAGACAGCTACGAACCAGAAAGCTAACATCATGCTAGCAAGGTCCAAAGTCAATAACATTGTGTACAGTTGTTAATCAATAAATATAATTTGACAGTATGTGTACTCACCTGTCTACAGGTCTGTTTCAGAACCTGGGAGTTCGACGGTATGTTTAACATCGAGTCAAGCTAGCTAGCAAGCTCAGCAGTAGCTGAAGGACTCCATTCAGTGTTTGAAATAATATTAAATGTAATATGAAATAATAACAGAGTCACTTTTTCTTTTACTGTAGCCAGGGGTGGAATCGGGAGATTCTTGAGATTTTTCAAGTGGCCGGGCCACATTCAGGGCCACCGGGGGTCAGGTTTCAATTTCAAATGTCAGTTAGAGTCATGGACGTATTATAACAGGGGACAGTTTGGCCCTCAGCCGTGACATGGACTGGTCTGGCTCCCGCATCCGCAGACAGAACTGCCATACAGAGCTCTGGGCCAATGTAATGCTGTCAATTTGAGAAAAAAAGTGGGGGGATGTGAGCGGCAGGACGACCGCTCCCAACTTGGACCCCTCCGTGTTTTGTGAAATCTCATTGGCTCAGCCTGACCCTCGGCCAGGTAACTTCCTTTCCCCTGAAGTTATCACAGAGAAAACCAAAATTGTTGAAATTTAAAAAGGTGGTGAAGATGGAAAAAGAAATGTGTGGTGCTGAGAAGTTGAGGTTAAAAAAAAAAAAGACAAAATGGGAAAACTAAACTGATTCTGCGGCCAAGTTTACCACCGTCAGTGTGGTTGGCAATCCGCAATGTTGATCAAAATATGTAGGGAATAGTCAATGCATTTGTTATGCTATAAGAATGACTTGCCAAACTCCTAAACTCATGAATATAGGCCTAGAATGGGCGCCCAGGTAGCTCAGTTGGTAGATCGGGCGCCCATATATAGAGATTTACTCCTTGACGCAGTTGGCCCGGGTTTGACTCCCCCTCTCTCTCCAATTTCACTACTTCAAAAAAACAAAACAAAAAATATATATAGGCCTAAAACATTGAGCACCTAAAAATGTCTTGTTCTGCCAACCAGCTAGCTAGCTAACACTTATGTTAGTTGGTAATTTGAGAGGAAGTCTGCCGATTTTCTGCAGATGAATGCCGCCAATACCCTGAGATCCGTGCTTGCCCGCCGGTAAAACCCCTGGATGATGTCAAAAGGTTTGGAGAACGGCAGATTTCCCTTTTTAGCGTTGACTTAACACATGGCCGTTACAACCATAAAGAACCCTGGCTTGGCCTCGTCATCCTCCCCCGCTCCAACGTCTCGTCAAAAACTCACAACCTGTTGCAAAAAATCAAGATGGCGAACTCCAGGCTTCAATATGATGGTCCACAAACCAATGATTGGCGTATCCAATGCGTGACCATGGCTACGCCCACTATTTATGCAGTCTATGTATCTAAGTCTAATCCATTTAATAAAAAAGCTATTCTTAAAATTTGACTGACATCACAAAATTTGAACAAATGGTGCATTCTGACAGGAGTCACTGGCCGATGAAATGAGAGCTCTTCACGGACAGATTCCCCTAACCAATATAACTATTCAAATACACAAATGTTTATTTTTCAAACTCATGCCAGCGTCATGTAGGCTATGATTAAAAGGGATGACTTGCTGGATTAAAGAGGGTTATGCAAAGACTTCTTTGCTGATAAGTGACTTGCAAAAGAATGGAATGACATTGGAAAAGGAAAATAAAGAGCTTTTCCTACAGCTCTCCTCTCTGTCTTCTATGTCTTATCAGGTCACATTTCCACATCCAAGCGGCCATTTTGAAAGAGCTACAACATCAAACTGTCCCAAGGAACAGACTTCCTCTGAGGGAGATTGCTGGCTATTAATTCACGAAAGCGATTCTCTTGACTTGGTTCCAACTGAGCCCTTTAATCAAACACTCGTTGGTAGTTAACACGCTCAAACTTCACTCATGCAAAACAGAGTTTCCATCAGGAAGAGATTACTTGATAACCATAATGCCTCCTCTATCCATCAGCAAATGGCAGAGGAGTTTAAAAAATATCCACCTTGCTGGCAATACTTATCAGCTTAGTGCCACTAATGGGAATTGCTTCATCTGCAAGCCAATGGCTACATCATTTGATGTGAATATTTTATCACTTGTCAGTAATTAAAATGAAAATGCGCATTTCTATTAAGCGTTATTGTATTTTCTTATCTGTATTTAATAGGACAGGTTCAACATTTGAATTTTAAATAAAAGTCTTTGCTTCAACACCAAAGGTAATGCTTTACTGTGTATCTAGTAGTTCAATCTTTTGATTGGAGTTAAGAGGCCCAGGGGAGGAAGGGGCCAGAGGTTTGATGAATTACCATACCTCGCCATGCTCCATATTTATCCCAGGGAACATGCTGATAGAACGTGGCTGAAAGACACACAACACACACCACAGTCGTTGTGTTCAAATTTAACTAGAGCAACTAGAAGTGGCTTTTCATTCTTGATGCACCACCATGCACACCACATACTCCCCACTCCCTCACTGACATACTATAGCTAAAAGTACAGAAGATTAATCTTTACTTCAGTACTTTAGTCACCAGTTCCAGTCACTTTATCATCCCAAATGGGAAACTTGATGTGCAATCAGAAGTGAAAGATAAAACAGATTCAAGCAACATACAGACAGACAAGGCAACAATTCACATTGTTTACAATTCATTATTCAGTCACAAAGAAAATTGGTGTTCTTAAAAGGTTGGATTTTCCTAAATCTTTTGAATTAAGGCATTAAGATCAATTTCCAAAAGATGTTTTTTTCATTATGTTTTTTAATCAACTTTAGCATGTGTGTGTAAACTTGTTCAAGCCACTGTATAGAATACTGCCCACTGGCCAGACAATTAATTGTTTTTTTACTGCTAATTTGTAACAGCAGCACATTTCATTTGCTCTCCAAAAATATCCATATGGTAAACAAATGAGTTGTACATGAAACGTAATGTCTAGGAGACGGATTTCAGGTCAGGGTTATCTGACTACGTTCAACCCTTGAGTGAAGAGAGAGCCGTGAAGGAAAGATATAAAACGTTATTTTCTGATTGTTTTAGGGCAAAGTAAATAACTATCTCAAACAGATGATTTTCTGTCGACAGATGCTCTCATAGTTTCATTTTCCTCTGCATTTCATTCATAGCATGTGCAGCAGTAAGCAAGTAATTAGTAGGCTATTCTCTTATTGATTTATGACAATTTTAGGGCGAATGGAAAACGTTTCTCTTTGTTTGCTATCATTAAAAGTCGAGTTAGGCTTTGCTGTCGGCTTTCAGACTATTTGTAAGAGAGCAAGTGTGTGTTAGAGATTAAATATGTTAGAGTTGAATTGTGACAAAGTTGTAACAATGTGTTAGGTTGTGTAATGATTCTGCTGTACAGTTGTACTCCTCGTGCCTTTATCCCTTTGTTAAAGTCGGTGTTCATGTTATAGTTTGTGTTGCATAAGTTATTACTTTTATTTACTTGATATTTGCTATTGCAATATAAGCAATGTCTTCACGTGCCAATGAAGCTCTTTGAATTGAAAATTGATATGGATAGAGAGAGAGATTGGTGGTGCTGTGAATTAGAGAAATACTTCCCCCCCCCCCCCCCCCCCACACCGTTTACGTTCTAATGCACAGCGAGAAAATATCCAAGTTGCTGTTGTTGTTTTTTCAAAGTGTGCGATGATCTGTGACAACTGTGTCAGTGGTCAGGCCCACCACAGCACACTTGATGATGGTGTTGAAGTCGGAAGTTGCTACGCAGACGTGCGTGTGTGTAGGGAGTACAGCAGGGCACTCAGAACAGAGCCCTGGGGTGCTCCAGGCTGTGAGCCTTTTCACCTCATCGGCCCCCGGGACTTAGCCTCTGCATTAAAACGGTGCTGAACAGACACACTGTGTGTGACCAGCAGAGTTGTGGTACATTTTGGAACCAGTGGTGTTGACGCCCCGGAGCTGAACATTCTTCAATTGGATAGTGGGCAAGATCACTAACATAATGTTAAGATTGGACACAATAATACCGTAAACCTACTAATCTGAAATGAGACTGAAAGAGACAAGCCCTCAGTTCTATCCTATTAAATCACACAAAAACCTAAAGATATGAGAAAAGGTTTCATTGTATGCAAATGCTGAATGCCCACAACATTATCGGTCGATTTTCCTCTCAAAACAGCACACATGACTGTTCTATTCACTGCTGTGCGGTTGCGATTTAACATCTGAATGTCGCTAGATAATTACTATGACCAAGTAAGTTTGCAAGAAACAACATGAAACATAATTGTGGGTCCTTGTGAAAGCAACCTATACAATAATTTCCTGGATGAGGACATGCTGGTATACCATTTACATTAAGTCCACACAAATGCAAAACAGTCTCTGCAAGTATGACTTAATGAGACCTGTCGTTGGCCCCTGGCTGAGTGCAAACAAATCCTTTATTTCAGTCGCACATTTTAGGAATTTAGCAATTTTTATTTTTAAATGAGTGTCAGCAACCTGGTCCACCTGTCCATATGAGTTGGATTAAGAGGAATAGGTTGTCTGGAAACATGCACAGCCAAACAAATCAGCTCTTCCCATTCCCTTTAAAAGCAGTGCACTCTCCTCTATTGCATACGGACACATTTTTAATGAAGAGAGTGCACTGTGGCAGTCCACAGGAGGAGAGCGATGTTGCTGTTACAGGAGGAGCCGAGCCAGAAAAGCATAAAGTGTCTGAAATAAACAACACCCCAAATATGAATATACTGCACTCAGATATTTTTAAAACACTTTACCAAAAGCCTCATCAAACATACTTCCCACATGTACTTGGGCCTGTGTCTATGGCCAGCTTAACTGCCTACCTAAATGATTCACAAGGAGGCATTATTCAGGGAACCGTCTGCCAGTTAACTAAGTTAACCAACCCTAAACCCTAACTCTAAGTTAACCAACCCTAAACCCTAACCCTGAGTTACCTAACCCTAACCCTAAGTTAACCAACCCTAAACCCTAACCCTTAGTTAACTAACCCTAACCCTAAGTTAACCAACCCTAAACCCTAACCCTAAGTCTAGTTCCCATTGTACTGATGGTATAGATAGCATTTTCAGATCAGATTCAGATGTTTCTGGAAGAGTATTTTCAAGGAAGGGGTTGAATTACTCTGAAGGAGGAACATATGTGTTCATGTTGAATTCTATTAAATGGGTGATTTAAGCTGCAGATATTACAGAAATGGCTTACTCCCCATGGTGAGCTTCTGAAACCAAATAGGAGAATGAAACCACGGTGTGTGATGCTTTCAATCCATGTGTGGAAATGAAGGGGCGTCTTGTTAATTAGAAAATCAGGGTTGTTCCATATGGGAGTACATTTAGATGGTGCTGATTTTGCGGCATGTCCTGTGAGAGCTGCTTCCATTGTTCTGTGAAGTGAGGTAAAGTGAGGATGGGCCTCATGCCTGCATATTGCACTATGTATTATGGAGTCCGTGGAGAAAGTGTACATATTTCATAAATTACTTTTCCTTGTGGGCAGCTCTGCAGGAAAGGCGAGTTTCTGTGAACATAAATTATTTAAATCAAACTCCACCCACTCACCATTTGGCAATTTTAGAGCACACTTGGTGCCTTGGAATTATCATTTCTGGCGAGTCCACACAGCATTTCTAGTCGTTGTCACAGCATTCAATTGGCGAGCTCTTGATGCCGTTGACGGCGTATGTACACGGGTACATGTATCCGGACACTTTTCTAAAAACTGACAGCTGTGCACCGTAATTTTTGAAACCAGAGAGGTTGAAATGTCCGTTTATGAAAACAGACGCCCACGTGTAAAGGTAGCCAAAATGTTAATTTACAACACAAAGAAAGAGGAAGGTGAGGGACATCGGGCGAAAAGAAGTGCACCCGGCGGAAAGGAGCAATCCCAGAAGTGGAACCTTGTGGATATGGACTAGGTGCAGTGCTATCTAACGATTAGAGATGGGTAGAGTGGTAGAGTGATCGCCTGCCAATGGGAAGGTTGGTGGTTTGATCCATGTTGAAGTGTCCTTGGGCAAGATCCTGAACCCCGAGTTTCCCCCGATGCTGCCCCATTGGAGTGTAAATGGGTGTGAGTATGTTTCTGATGAGCAGGTTGAACCTTGTACAGCAGCTTCGGCCACAGTGTGTGAATGGTGAATGGTTCCTGGACTATGTAGAGTAGTAGACTTTGAGTAGTCGTTGAGACTAGAAAAGCGCTACATAAGAACAGTCTATTACAGTCCAAATGGAGTTTGTAAAAAGAACGTTTTCTGCACACAACGGGCTGACCCTCTGCAGTACCCTCATAGGCCACAGTTTGGGTATGACAGTTATACTGAGAAATCCAGAGAGAGTTGTGTGGAGCCGATAGTCTTAATCAGCTTTGTAGCAACTCATTTGGTAATGGCTTGCATATAACGGACGTTCATTCATATAAAAAGTTGCCAACGAAAGCTTCAATGTGCTTTAAGTCATAAGTTAATTGTATGAAATTATTTCATACATTATTTTTCCAACTAAGCCTGCATACTGCTGGCTTGATATTTAAATAGTTCTCATTTTCATTTGATTGTTTTTTTGTTAGACTTTTGATTTTGTCCTCAAGTCTCACTTGTAAATGACATCTTGATATATATATGAATGACACAAAGGTTATGGTCCTAGATAACCTTAATCCCCCACGTCTGGCCACAATGTTGCGCTCACTTGGCATTTGTGTGACAAGCTTTCACGCTCCCTTTGGAACACAAAGTGACATTGACCAGAGAAGAGCTGCACTGTAACGCCGGCACACCTACCCTAATACCCTGCATTTTGTCTGATTACAGAGTGCTAGCAGATTACCTGTTCATAACATCCCGACACTAAAGGTCTAATCTGGGATAAAAGAGCATAACACAATTGTGACAAGCTGTAAGTGCAGGTCACCCTTGGTCACAGGAGAAACTATGCCAACCTTTCCCACTTCCCATTCCCTCACATACGTTCTGACCTTTTCTCTCCTTTCAACAAACAGCCGAGCCACAGACCGAATGAACCAGACTGACTGGATCTGATAGATTAAATACTTCTGAGCATTAACCTCAAAGGTTCTTTTATACTTATTCAAAGTAACTGCTGGGAACACGTTGACCTAGTAACAGTGAAAATGAGGTGACAGGTAGATTTTGGTTGATGCCAAAATGGGAAATCACGGTAATGGGCAATGGTCAGGCAATTAAACCAAGGGCATAATCACATATTTATATAGCTACTGTATATATAAATACATTCAACCTAACAAGTATAAACATATACAGTAATATATAATGTATGTAAAGATTAAAGTAGGAGTGGAATGGAGCGGGGTTTTCAATTTAGTTCGGTATGTTTTTAGTACGGGGGGGAGTGGGGATTGCATTGCCAATTTTTAAATTTTTTAAAACCATTTTTTGGCGTTGTAGGCCTTTATTTGATAGGACAGTTTTTAGGCATGAAAGGGGAGAGGGAAGAAAAATGACATGCAGCAAAAGCAGAATTGAACCTGCAGCCACTGCAATGAGAATTGAGCGTCTCTACGTGGGGCGCACGCTCTACCAGGGGAGCTACCCGGTGCAATGCAATTCTCAGCAGGGATGCAGAACTTGTTAGACCCTGATGATGGTCCGTCTGCGGCTGCAGGACCTGGAGCTCACTGCCAGTGTTTCAGTTGAATTGTTAAAAAGTGTCAAAGTGTCCATGTTCTGCTCATTGTCAGCTTCATGGTCAGGTTATTAAGAAGTGGGCTGGCTGGTTAGTTGGCTAACACTAGCATGCTATTCCACCAAGCGTCCATGCTACGTAAATAAGCAGGACATTGTTGTCCCTCATCCGGCAATAAAAACCCTGCTGTCCCCGTCCTTTTGGCTCAGAGCTCCACAGCATAAGTCCACAGGGACAAATTTGTTTTGCACCAAATGTATCGCAAGAAGTTTTGCAAAAGTTGAGGCATGCATATTCGCTAATGTGTAATGCGAGAGAGCACAAGAAGGAAAATGAACCTGAGTAAAATAAAAGTATACAGGTGTGTGAAATTTTTTTACAAGAGCAAAATTTCAACAAAGAAATTCAGATTTTTTTCTTCTGCAAGTTCTTTTTCTACAAGCTCTCATATTTTGCATCATATTTACCTTCACACTTCAGTCACCTCTCATGTCATCTCTTCAAAATCTATGCTGAATTGTCTATTTTACAAATAATGGTTTGCTTTACATAGTTGCTGCTAGACAGTGATGAACGTGGCTATGAGAACATCTCCATAGATATATCCACAGAAGACGACCACGCTGATGCTGAAGCACTGAAGTGTAATTTAAAAGGAGAATGTGCGTGTGCCTCTTCTCCTTTCTTCTCCTTCAGGCCTAACGCTAATTAAATGAACCCTCGGGATAATTAAGTTACTTCTAACTCAACAGCAATTATCAAACTACTATTTAAAAACTGCTGTTAACCCTGCGGGGAGAACTTTTTTTCTGAGCTGACTTTAAGAGTGCACCCATTGTTTTACAGTTACCCGGATGTTTTGAGCTCTAAAAAAGAGAAAAGTTTTGACATAAAGGAAACATCTTTGTCAAGTCAATTTATTCTGTGCTTTGCATATTTTCCAAAAATTGACAGACAGCCAGTGATATGATTAAGCATCTGCTGACAGGGCACTTTAATGCACGGCCCAGGATGACTCAGCAGGAAGTTAAGAGGAAAATAGTCTTGCTTTGCCAGACCCCCCCCCCCCCCCAAAGTGTGCTGAAAACACAAAGAAAGCGGAAGGAAACTGGTAAATACATCCATCGAGCGGAATTTCCCTTCAGCAATCCCAGATACAGACGGAAAATGACTGGGGGGGGATTCATTATTTACCCTAGTAACATCTATTTTTCCTGGGGACCACACAAAAGACAAGAAAAGAAATTCAAACGCTATTATTTACTTTAAGAATAATCAATATCAACCAAGCAGGATGAAGTTATGTTTTCTTGGATTGGGGTGGCACCTGCTGCCCTGGTCCTGCTCTCCGCCCTGCCACTACTAATGAAGCTCAGTGTAAATTCCTTCAGGAAAACACAAACTTCATCCCCCTTTCTCTTCCTTAAACTAATCAGCTGTTCAGCCGTTCACTTTTCAGTAAAACCAACCAGAATTGGCCATGAATTTCACAAGCCAATCACAGCATGGCATCCCTGCTTTAAGTCTGTTCTTCTCTCTGCTATCAGTTGTCATTTCAGGCACAGCTTGTGACCCTCCTCCTCCCCCCCTTCCACCTCCAGTCATCGTCACCGACGGCACCCTGGGTCCTCCCCCGGCAAAACGCTCCTGTTGGCTCCTTCGGTCCGGTTTTCAGGATCCTTAAACCACCACCAGTGTCCAGACTCCATTGGGGGTCCTTGGTTTCTCCCCTTACCCCTGCAACAATCTGAGGACCAGGTAACCATAGTCCTCAGATTGGACAGATAGTCTAGCTAGCTGTCTGGATTTACCCTGTAGAGATCTGAGGACCAGGTAACCAGAGTCCTCAGATTGGACAGATAGTCTAGCTAGCTGTCTGGATTTACCCTGTAGAGATCTGAGGACCAGGTAACCATAGTCCTCAGATTGGACAGATAGTCTAGCTAGCTGTCTGGATTTACCCTGCAGAGATCTGAGGACCAGGTAACCATAGTCCTCAGATTGGACAGATAGTCTAGCTAGCTGTCTGGATTTACCCTGCAGAGATCTGAGGACCAGGTAACCATAGTCCTCAGATTGGACAGATAGTCTAGCTAGCTGTCTGGATTTACCCTGCAGAGATCTGAGGACCAGGTAACCATAGTCCTCAGAAATCCACCAGAGGTTAGAACGCCAACACAGAGATAGAGGATGGTGAGCGACATCCAGCTGAAACCGAGGGACATTTGGCAAAGGAACCATCTATCTCTACACCATTCCAATCCGCAAAGTTACTGGTAGCTTTAACATGGCAGCCTGCTGTTAACGTAACCTTTTTACCAAGTAAGTTCTATGTATGCAGTATTTATACTGTAGTATTCATGCAATGTGTATTTTCATTGTACATCTTCCAGTTCGATGAATTTTAAAAAGCCTGTTACAGGACTGTGGGGTCTTGGCAATATTATTATGATTCCCATATATATATTCACTTAGCTTTTTGATTTATGTAACTGCAGCAAGGTAATGGCACATGAATATTGTTTAGTATTCACTACATAGTATAGTATTTAAACAAGTCATTATGTTATAACAGTTATAAACACTCATGCCATGGTGACGATAATGCTTCTCATTCTGATATTACAGTTTTGCGATTGCTTTTATTATTATCTATATTATATATTATAGTGTTTGTGTGGTTAGGGTTAGTCGAGGTAAAACTTGTTATTGGACATCAATAACAGCAGAATTTGTCAGAAACCTGAACCCAACATACCAAACTTGGAAATAGAATTGGGATTTCTGATAACATGTCTTATCAGTCTCTCTCTCTCTCTCTCTCTCTCTCTCCTGCTCACAACAATCCCAGTCCCAACTAAAAAACACCATCTGTTCCTGAGGCACTCCAGTAGTATGTTCTGCCCTTTACCCCAACATACATACTGTATACTAAAGCCCCCCCCTCCCCCCTCTCCAGCCAGTCATCTGTATGCACCCTGCCTGCGCGGCTCTGCTTCAGAGTTGACTGTGTCGAGCGTCGGCCTTCACAGCTCCCTGAGGTGGAACTGCCTCCCTTCCCACGAGAGTGCACTGTGCAATACTCTTGTGTGTGATGAGAGTGTGTGTGTGTGTGTGTGTGTGTTGCATTTTCCAGCCTTCTTTTTTCTCTCTTTAATGGCATTGCAGTGAAATTGGATCCACAATGGGAGTTCATGCTTTGTGGATTTGTGGAATTTGAGCTGCTCTCTTCTCTCTCTTTCCATTTGTGTGCATCTCGTCCCAGAAATGCTTGTTACTAACCTAGTTCTGGGGAGTTTACTCCCCGGAGTCCTCATGTTTTATTTTTCCCCCAGCATATTTCCTTGGATTAGGATGTCAACGATGTCTTGGTGGCAGCTGTCGCCGTGGTCCTGCTGCACCCCCGGCTACACCCTCTGCGATGCCCTGCTGCGTCCCCCTAAGTCCACCTATGCTCTGCTATGCCACGCTACACCCTGTAACGCCCTGCAGTGCTCTGCTATGACATGAACTACTACGACTACTGTTTGTAGTCACAGTTCCATTATATTTATTGTGATTGTTATTGCCACTGTGTATCGAACCTTTAAAACAGGGGTCTTCAACGGGTTTTAAGCCAAGGACCGCTTAACTGAGAGTGAGGCAGAGCAGGGACCCCCAACTATAGATGTTGTATAAAACTAAGTAGCATATTAACCTGGTCCTTCTATAAGATATAGGCAGCCTGAAGCCTTTCTACCGTAACCCCTTTAGTTCATGGCATACTAAATTTTTAAAATATTTGTTGGCATGATTTTATCAATTATGTTATGATCTTAAAAATGTATATGACAGAGTGAATCCTTATTAACTGGAGCTGTGGATTACTGTTTTTTTTTCACCAATAGGCTGATTTGTATTTGCTTATACTGTATGCTGCATTTATTCATGTACATTTACATTTTTTGGAAAAAAAAACTATATTAATTTGGTGGCTCCCCCTGCAGGAATTCAGATAGAATGCAGGTGTGAGACATTTCACCATTTGCAGCACTTCGCCAAACTGGATGCATTGTCCATTAATATTTACAGTCTATGCACTGAACACATTGCATGCAATTACATCATAATATTGCCCAACAGTTGTTTTGGGTATTTAACCCTCTGAGGTCTGAGGGCATATTTAGGTATGATTCACATCAAAATGTTCAGAACAAACTCAGCTTTCTGTGTAGTAAGTGTAAAATAAAAAACAAGCCTCAAATGTTTTGGTGCTTGAAATGACTTTACAAAAATCTTATGTTGATGAAATAGTAAATAAATGTCTGAAATGAAATTTTGTAATATCGGATTTTTAGTAGGAGCGGTGCGTCTTTTGTCCTCAGAGGGTTAAAGGATTACTTTACATATCAAGTTCAGTTTACTCATCATGGGCATTACTCAGCCTCACTATTCATTTCAATTCTATTTCATTTTTAGTATCAAATCATAACCAATTATCTCAAGACACTTTACAAATAGAGCAGGTCTAGACCCCTCTATAATTTACAGATAGAGCAGGTCTAGACCTCTCTATAATTTACAGATAGAGCAGGTCTAGACCTCTCTATAATTTACAGATAGAGCAGGTCTAGACCACTCTATAATTTACAGAAGAGCAGGTCTAGACCGCTCTATAATTTACAATGGAGCGGTCTAGACCGCTCTATAATTTACAGATAGAGCAGGTCTAGACCGCTCTATAATTTACAGATAGAGCGGTCTAGACCACTCTATAATTACAGATAGAGCAGGTCTAGACCCTCTATAATTTACAGATAGAGCAGGTCTAGACCTCTCTATAATTTACAGATAGAGCAGGTCTAGACCGCTCTATAATTTACAGATAGAGCAGGTCTAGACCTCTCTATAATTTACAGATAGAGCAGGTCTAGACCACTCTATAATTACAGATAGAGCAGGTCTAGACCGCTCTATAATTTACAGATGGAGCCGGTCTAGACCGCTCTATAATTTACAGATAGAGCAGGTCTAGACCGCTCTATAATTTACAGATATAGCAGGTCTAGACCACTCTATAATTTACAGATAGAGCAGGTCTAGACCACTCTATAATTTACAGATATAGCAGGTCTAGACCACTCTATAATTTACAGATAGAGCAGGTCTAGACCACTCTATAATTTACAGATAGAGGAGGTCTAGACCTAGAGGTCGTTATCTTCACTTGATTTTCTGCACAGGAAAGTCACCGGACACCACAATCTTCTGAATGTAGTTATGCTGAGACCACAGAGAGAGTTGTGTGGACCTGATAGTCTCAATTAGCTTTGTAGCATGTGGCGATGGCTTCAATGTTCCTAAAGCTTTAAGATGTTATGATTTTATTCATACAAATGTAAAAAACTGTATCAGCTCACACAATAGATAGAACCCAAATGCCTGACTCAAAGACAGACAGGTTGAGATAAAAGTTCCTGTTTACTTGAATCAGGATCAAACCAAGTAGACGGTCCGAACAGGTAAACTGGTTTAAAGCAGTCCCAAAGCCCCCACTGGCCTGCACACACACACTGCGATTACCCCAGCCCAGTCTCATGGCAGTTTGTGAAATGGTCAAGTTATTGAATCTATTGATTCCTTTAAAGGTCACGTTAATGTTGTTATTTTTGTGTGTTGATCACGGATCGTGTCCCTTCGCCCAGGGGTCGCGTCCCGCGTGTTGTGGTCCGTCTTGTTGTTGTGGGTACTGGGTTGACTGGGTACTGGTACTACTGTAGCTGGTCTTGACTTCTTGGCCAATAAGACGTACTTGTAACTTCAAAAGTAATGCCGTTGTTTCTCCTGAGGGACGAAGGAGTGTGAGAAAACACTGCATAGGGGATGTGTTGCTCTCCAGTATTAATCCTGTAGAGATGTTTGAATGTATCAAATTAGAAAGAGATTTACACTGCAGCACAGTTTATCCATTGTTCAACTAGAATGAACATATAATAATATATAATACAGTAAAAGAGACTTACTATGTTCCTGAAGCATAAGGGAAAAGTTACACACATCAGCAGTGTATTGCGTAACCATGTTCTCTCATTCTCTTCACGTCCCTGTTTCTCGATGTTCCCTGTCACAGATTGCTTCAGATCGTACTGTACTCTCACTCGCCCCTCAAAAAAAACAAAAAATGGCTGCAGCTTGAGTGAAAATTGGCCCTCTGCGGAACACCGCACCATGGACCTGTGATTGTAATTTCATTTCAGCCACTGAGGGGCCATTGCCTCAGTTAATCCCAGTGTACAGAAATATCATTAGTGGGTTGAAAGAAAGACGGGGAGGATGACTAACAGACAGAGCTGTAATTGCGAGGAGAGGGGAAACACAGGGGGGAATGGGGTTGTGGGGGGGGGCGCTAATGAGACATGCTGAAACCAGGCTGATGTAACTTCTTATGGAAGCCAGGCTTTGGGGGATAGGGTTTTAGGTAAGTGGCTGCAAAGGAGAAGAGCTTGTACAGAGGAACCTGAATTAGAGTGTCCTGACGTTCACCCTGTTCCTCGGGGAAGGATTTAACAACGGAACAACCTGCATTACAATTTAAGACGGTTACTTCAGACCGTGTTACATTTAGGATCCTAATCGTGAGGCAGCAGGGTGTACACTGATGTCTGTGGATGTAAGTTAATTAGGTTCAGTGCTGGTTTAAACCACCATATGAAGAGTTCACTGGCATTTGCCGCATTTCATTCTTTCTCTCTTTTGCACACAGGCGGGTATGGGGGGGGCACACGGCTTCCCTGACATACGAGTTTCTTTAGTTTAGCCAACAAATGACTAACTGAAGTACCCTATGAGAAGTCAGTAATGTATCCTTCAATTAGCTATAAGATCAATTATATTAATAGGTCTTTATAATGCATTGCCAGTTTATTATTTCAACATACAGTCTTTCCACTGAAATCCAATCTAACAGCTCTGCCGTTACTCTCTACAGTCTATTGCATTTAGTTGTTGTTGACCCTGTCAGAGAAATGTTGAACTCCTTCTGCACTGAATGGTATTTCTTATATTTTGTCCACCCCTATTAAAAAAAATACAAATGGGTGATGACTACTGCAAGGTAATGACTGTAATGAGTAACGATGCAAAAGAACTGCCTGGCCAAGACCATCAAGGTCAGCAGACCGCCAAGTCCTCATGACTAAACAGGTTGTTTTTGTCCCAGAAGAAATGTGTTTGGTAGTACAGATGACAAATAACGCAGATCCCATTCTTCATTGTGTATTACCTCATCCAACCGGTCAGCCTCACTGATGGGGAAGTGATGCCTTGATTCCTGCTCTTCTATTCGGCACCTTTATCGTCTGAGTAACTGAATCTGTTGGTGGAGAGGATTAGACTAGTCATTGAGGTTCTGATCTGCTTAACTCTTGAAAAACCTTTTAAATAATGGACAAATGCTTAGTCTCAAATTGCTGGACCTTCCTTCAAGCGGAAGGTCTGGCTAGTCCACACAGCATTCCTGGATGGGAGAAAACCATTCTCTGGTTTATCGGCATTTCTTTAAACCAATCACAATCGTCTTGGGCGGGGCTAAGCGCCGGACGGAGCAACACTGCCTCTGCTAAATACTCTCAGGAAGGAAGTTGTTTTGGTGGAACATGTGTTCACCCGACCGTAGATCGCTGGCTGCTTGCTTCAGCAGGGTTCAAAATCAGCAACTTTCCCCCTTTAGATGAAGTTTAGCAACTTTACAACCAACAACGCAGTGCACAAACCAATGGGTGAGGTCACTGATGTCAATGTCAAACTCAATTTTATTTGTATAGGACCTTTCTTTACATGTAAACCCATGATATGCCCACTTTTTTTTACTCTGTCTGGTTGAAATGCAATACTGTTTTTCCATCCATGTCTTCTAAAAGACACATTTATACTCTACTAATTTGCTTTGCCAAAAATGTGTTAGAAGAAATATCTGCTGCCTGGATTATGTACACTGGCACATATATCTCTAATCCAGACATTTTGACATTCATATACTATACACAAGTCATAGGGGGGACATTGGGGGGTGGATGGTTTGGGGTAAAAGCGCAGAAGCTTGACACCCAAATGCCTTTGTGTACTAGCTGTTGGATGTAGGCTGCTACCTAACCTTTCACTAACCACAACCACTTGTTCACCAGTCATGAGAAAAAATATTTTCTCATCCTTCTCCCATGTTTTTTAACTGAGACTGGACATAATATTCCAGTTTTTGGCCTTAAAGCTCCTGTTGTCCTCGGGTTGACTCCTTTAAAAAATGTCTAATTCTGAAATATGAGTTTCTTTTTAACCAAATTACCACAAAAACTGGATTGGATTCTTTTCAACGCTCTTTGCAAATACAATTGATCACTTTCATTCCTCTGATATTAACTATTAGTCCAAGTAATTCATAATTTCTGCTTTTTTAACTCAAATATTAGGTACAGTTCTACACAAATGAGGGTTATTGACCATGAATTCCAAAAAGTAGTGTAATACTAGTGGGAGTGAAGTCTGAAAAAGGGACAAAAATGTCAAATTGTTGACCATTTTAAAACCTGGGAGGACAACACAAGGGCTAATCCAAAAAAAGACGATATTCCAACTAAGCTGTTCCCATGGCTAATGAAAGTGAATATTCCTCTGATATTCCTGTTTACATGTAGCTGTGCAAAATATGATTTTGGACTTGTTGGACCATGCAGAAACACAGTGTCCCTCTTTCATTCCTTCAACCAGCTTTTTAAAAAAGGTCACCGTAGCGATGTGTGAACATATCCAAAAACCTGTTGATATCCAAGTCTTTGATAATGTTTGAAAGTAGCTGTGTTTCTCCTTGTATCGGGTATGCAGACTGTTGGCTGGTTGGTTTGTGTACAGTAACCATAGCAAGGCACCGAGCTGGCCGGAAGCCGTTACCAGTCAAGAGGCCGTAACCTGCGGTAAAATGAATGTAGTGTATACAGTGTGTGTCCAAATATCTCTAAAACCAGAATAATAATCGGAAAATGCTATGTTTGGAAAAAAGCCTCGTTATCCAAATGGAATATGTTGATTACATGGCCTGTATCAAATTCAGAATATCATCATATTCAGAATAATAGTGGAATATTGGTGTCCATGTAAACACACTCAGTGTAGAATTTTACTAGATAGAATAAAGAAGGGGGGCACAGTAAAAGTAGTTTGTCACATTGCTGGGGAGTTGGAGGTGTTCAAGATTAAAGATATAATGAGATAAATCTGTGCTGACTGGATGCTGCATCAGGTTCTTGTGGGTCCCCAAAAAAAAAAAAATCTGAATCCAGGACAAAGGATACTTTGAATATGGGCAAAACAAAAAATGCTGACCACAAATTTTATGAAAATGTTGTGGATTTTAACTTTAAATAGACTAATGAGTTGGGAGACCAAAGAAAAACATTTAACACAGCACATTATTACCAATACATATTTGATTATTACAATGGAGGCTGTTTCTGAAGGCGCTTCCCAACATGTAACCATAGGAATGCAAATCACCATTTAGTTGCCTAGAGGGGATATTATTAACAAATGGAAGACATTGATGGTGAAGAGTCTGCATATTAATTTATTAAATACATGCTACCTTGTTATGTAGATAAACACAATTTAATACAAGCAGCGTTACATTTTACATATACTTTAGTATAATGTATTATCTTTATTCACTTTTTTAATGACAGATTATTATCCACTATGCAGGTAGTGAAAGCTTCCTAGAACTAAGGAAGCCAGAACTCTTAGCATGTTGCCATTTGACGAAAAACCCATTAGTATTGATCCCAATGTAAAGATACATCATGGCCATTCAAATCAAAGTGTCAGTTATTGAATAAACAGACATTGTTAACACTTATTTCTTGCTGTGTCATTGTACTGATTTCCCAAGATGCAGAAAGCAAAATACATATGATGTATGCAGACATGTGCACTAAATGAAGCTGTCACAGTGGGACAGGTGCTCAGAGTATCAGTGCTAATGAACAATTAGACAGGGCCTTTAACGAGATGGCTTAGCCGTCAGTGAAGTCATCTTAAATGGGGTGGAACAGATGCCTCGTGGGTAAATGGGTTGCACACAGAGTTGGCCTTTAATGCAATATCATTAAGCCCCGATTGAGATAGACTGGGTTGGTTTTCCAGTCAGCATTACATCTTCAAGTGAATTAAATCATTTCCGTTTTCTCTGCTTTCATGTCTTCTTTTTCTGATTTACTGTATGTTTTATTCCTTGTGATTTTACTGTATGTTATGTTAAGTTTTACCAACACCTTCTCACTCCCGTTGCGTAAGATACCGACACTTAGCCAGGGGTCTCTGGCGTTGTTATACATCTAAATGTGCTTGGTGGGCTCATGTTTCCAAGGCACGGGGGAAGAATGGGACAGATGGGTTTAACAAAAGAACGGGACGGATGGGTTTAGGAAAAGAAGAATGGGCCGGATGGGTTTAGGAAAAGAAGAATGGACGGATGGGTTTAGGAAAAGAAGAACGGGACGGATGGGTTTAGGAAAAGAAGAACGGGACGGATGGGTTTAGGAAAAGAAGAACGGGACGGGTGGGTTTAGGAAAAGAAGAACGGGCCGGATGGGTTTAGGAAAAGAAGAATGGACGGATGGGTTTAACAAAAGAACGGGACGGATGGGTTTTGGAAAAGAAGAACGGGACGGATGGGTTAGGAAAAGAAGAACGGGACGGATGGGTTTAGGAAAAGAAGAACGGGACGGATGGGTTTAGGAAAAGAAGAATGGGCCGGATGGGTTTAGGAAAAGAAGAATGGACGGATGGGTTTAGGAAAAGAAGAACGGGACGGATGGGTTTAGGAAAAGAAGAACGGGACGGATGGGTTTAGGAAAAGAAGAACGGGACGGATGGGTTTAGGAAAAGAAGAACGGGACGGGTGGGTTTAGGAAAAGAAGAATGGACGGATGGGTTTAGGAAAAGAAGAACGGGACGGATGGGTTTAGGAAAAGAAGAACGGGACGGATGGGTTTAGGAAAAGAAGAACGGGACGGATGGGTTTAGGAAAAGAAGAACGGGACGGGTGGGTTTAGGAAAAGAAGAATGGACGGATGGGTTTAGGAAAAGAAGAATGGACGGATGGGTTTAGGAAAAGAAAAACGGGCCGGATGGGTTCAGGAAAACAATACGGGGACGGTTGGGTTTAGGAAACGAGACACGCAGGACGCAATCCTCCGTGTCCTGGGTGAGAGTACCGTGTTGTTTGACCCATCCAACCCCCCCCCCCCAACCTTGTCTTGTGGAAATTAAAAAATGGTTAAGTGAAAACTCCCTGCAGCTAAATGCAGACAAAACAGAAACATTGATCATTGCCCCTGAGGATGCAATCCCTGGGATTAAACAATACTTGGGGGATTTAGGTCAGTCTGCTAAGCCAAGTCTTAGAAATTTGGGAGTTATCCTGGACAAAGACATGTCGTTAGTGCAGCACTGCAAGCAGCTGACGAGAAACTGCTTTTTTCAATGAAGGAAAATCTCAAAACTTAGAAATATAGTTTCAAGAAATGATTTGGAGCTTATCATTCATGCCTTTTGTGTCTTTGCGGTTAGACTATTGTAATAGTTTATTTTTATGCCTAAACCAAAAGGAGCTCTCTCGACTGCAATTAGTACAAAACTTTGCCGCCAGAATTTTAACACGTACTAATAGGAGGTCTCACATATCCCCAATCCTAAAAGAACTTCATTGGCTACCAGTGTGTTATAGGATACAATTTAAAATTGTGGTTCTAGTTTTCAGAGCGTTACATGGCCAGGCTCCCCTCTATATTAGTGACCTGATTCAGCGTTATACCCCTGTGCGTGCTCTGAGGTCTGTGGATCAGAACCTGCTGACGGTTCCTCGCACTCGCTGCCGTACTAGAGGGGACCGATCTTTTCAGGCTGTTGCCCCTAGGTTGTGGAATGACCTTCCACCGTCTATGCGCTCTTCTGATTCGGTTGACGCCTTCAAATGCAGACTAAAGACACATTTATTTGTTCAGGTTTTCAATTAGCTACTTGTGGGTTGATAGGATCATGTACCGTCTATGCTTTTATTGTGTGTATTTTATGATATTAATGTTTTTGTTGTGAAGCACTTTGTGGCCCTATACCTGTGAAAGGTGCTATATCAATAACCTTAGGGTTAGGGTAAACTTACTTACTTACTTACCAACCAACCTCCCTATGTGGATTTTCAGCCTTTCATACTACTCTCTGTTGTAGTCGCTCTTAGTGCTACGTCATCTTCTAACGTCATGTAGCTGCTGCACTCCCCGGTGCATTCTACACACATGCCAAAGGGCGTTATTTGCATTGAATCAGACGCTGACAGCCACTACCCAAACGTCCATATTTTACAAGTTCGGAGTGAGAACAGGTTGTAAAGTGCTATATGTGAATGTTAATTGATTTACGGCCAATACAACTTTTTAATACTTCACCATCGAGTGTTCAATAAGACTCATTCATCACAATACTGCACTACAGTGCAATGTGCACACACAGGTTTTACTTGCATCGTTATGAATGCTATTCAAGTATTTTGTAACTTTTAGTTTTATAGTTGTTATTGTATTCTATTCTGATTGTTATTTCTTGCATATTCTGTATGTGTGCTGATATTTTCCTGATGTAGCGCTGACATGTCCCAGTTTGGGATGAATAAAGTCTATCTAATCTGACTGAGATTTGAGTGGCAGCCATACACACACACACACACACACACACACACACACACACACACACACACACACACACACACACACACACACACACACACACACACAACACACACACTCTCTCTCTCTAAACGGGGAAACATTTTGATTGACCCTTGCACTTGGGCAACCACACAATTTACTGACTTTGTTGTCACAGCTGAATTATATGAGTGTGTTTATAAATAATTACGGGCTTTTATAAGGGTTGTTGCAGAAACACAATAATGCAGATATTATCCAATAACAGCCTCAGGTGGCTAATAGAGAAGACTCATGAGGAGTGAAAGGGTTTTTTGGATTGTTATTATTTTTCCTCAAGGAACTCTAACGATGAGAATGTCCAAACAGCACAGCAAACATACACGGTGGAGTCACTTGCACAACAGATTAATATAGTAACCTATGTAAATCACAATAACACAAGGGCTACTTTAAAGGGTCATTCCAGTTATTTAGTTTTTCACTAGTTAAAGTTAAAGGTCCAATGGCATGAAAATGTCACTTTATACGTTTTTTTTAACATTAATATGAGTTCCCCCAGCCTGCCTATGGTCCCCCAGTGGCTAGAAATGGTGATAGGTGTAAACCGAGTCCTGGGTATCCTGCTCTGCCTTTGAGAAAATGAAAGCTCAGATTTGACGGTCTGGAATCTTGGTTTCTATGAGGTCCTAAGGGGCAAGGTTACCTCCCGCCCATTAGTTGGTTAAGGCCACCCCCCAACCTCCACCTTGCCCCCCCCCTCCTCCTCAAAAGCTACAGAATCAGAAATAGCACATACTAAGGAAAACTCATTGTGGGTCTGGCTCTAGTGGCTGGAGTTCTGGACCAAGACTTAATTTTGGGAAAGAGACTTCAGATACAGTATTAGGGGACCACTAAGGTCTATATAAAAGAGACTTCAGATACAGTATTAGGGACCACTAAGGTCTATATAAAAGAGAATTCAGATACAGTATTAGGAGACCACTAAGATCTATATAAAAGCATCCAAAGAGCACCATGTCATAGGACCTTTGCTGTGGCACCAGAGTCCACTGTTAGCATCCAGATTAGGGTCATGTTAATGCAGGGTTTGGTTATTATTTATCTGTAAATTAGTCGATATCGACGACACTGCACTTCCATGACCTTCCAGACCATTGTCCGCAGCACTGTGAAAGAAGGTCTGGCAATGCAAGACTTTCGTTAAATTAACCAAAGGACTAATCAGAAAAAATAACCCGAGAAAAATGACCAAATAGTTGGAGCCTTATACTTTTCCATTAGACGTACTCACAAAGATATTTTCTGCTGGCAGAAAGAAACTGTTGATTAATTGGATGGTTCTGCTGGTCAGGGGTTGACGTTTCCCAGAAAGGAGCAACAGGCAGCATATGACGAGTCAGACGTGACCGCCCCGGCTCACTGTGTGCCGTTTGCAGGAGAATCCAGCGCTGTGACAGCCTGTAGCTTTGAAAGCAGACATGACCATGTGCTGAAGCTTCCTCTGAGACATATGGCACCTTTAATGGTGCAATCTTTGTCAGACTGTGTGAGACTGTATTAAAGCTTTAGTGCGTAACATTATATTAATGACCATCCATTACATTCAAGCCATTGCCAAAAAAGTTGCTACAAAGCTAATTTAGACTGTCAGCTCAACATAACATTCTCTGGATTGACTGTTTTCATCTGGCACCTTAACACCAGTTAAGATAATGTCCTCTTCTGAAGAGTCCATCATGTTTTTCATAATCCTCCATGTCCTCCTTGGCTACTAGCAAGGGTTGGGGGCACACACGATCAAAATGTCTTGTATTATGTGGATGCAACAACAGTGTTGTTGTTGTTGTTACGTAGAAACGATACTATATATACTATATAGATACTATACTATACGACTATATACTATGAACTATACGACAGTATAGCGTTAATATGGGGCATGTCCCATTGTGGTGAATCATAGTGCTATGATATGTTTCAAGGGTTGTTGTTTTCCCTTAAACTTTATTCAGGAATGGTGCTTAAGGAACGATCAATCTGACCAGTGTATTTGGCATCATTTCATATTATATTCTTAAACCTTGTGTTGTCTTCCCATCAAAATGAAATGACTGAAAATAAACACTTTTGTTGATGCTTTTTATCGATACTTTTTCTTACGTTTTTGTCCCTTTTTTAAACACTTTTGATACTTTTTTTCAATGTTTGTCACTATTTGACATTTTCAACACTACCTAACTACCTAACTACACTAACTTATTAACTTTAGTTTTACAGTTATTTTTGTAATTTATGGTCAATTAACCTCATGTTCAGGAAATTATACCTGTTTGAGTTAGAAAAGCAGAAATTAGGAATTATTTCAAATAAAATTAAAGGAATAAATGTTGAAGGATAATCACAGACTGGAACATGTCAACTTTTACTTTTAATAAAAAGAACATTGATATATGAAAACGGGTCAATTTGACCTGAGGACAACATGAGGGTTGTCGGTTTGTTTGTAGTCGTGGGTCGTCGCAGCAATCACATTGTGGGAATTAAGTCCTACATTTTTAAGGGAATTTTCCTGCATGTTGTCTTTGGTCTTTGGCCCAAAATCGCACAGCATAAAAGAACCTTGATCTCGCATTCCTGACTTATTGGCATTTCTTCAAACCAATAACAACCATCCTGGGCGGTGCTAAGTGCCGGACGAAGAAACAATACAAATTTGCCTCAGAAAGGAACTTGTTTTGGTAAATGTCTACGTTCAGAAGTAGTCAGATTAGACAGATAGTCTAGCTAGCTGTCTGGATTTACCCTGCAGAGACCTGAGGACCAGGTAATCATAGTCCTCAGATTGGACAGATAGTCTAGCTAGCTGTCTGGATTTACCCTGCAGAGATCTGAGGACCAGGTAACCATAGTCCTCAGATTGGACAGATAGTCTAGCTAGCTGTCTGGATTTACCCTGCAGAGATCTGAGGACCAGGTAACCATAGTCCTCAGAAATCCACCAGAGGTTAAAACGCCAACACAGAGAAACAGGAAAGCAGCATCCTTTCTCTCCCATCTCGGAAAGCTGTATGGGTTAGCCAGACCCTCCTCCACAGCGCTGTGGAGGGTCTGGTAATGCGAGACTACAGGCACCCTTAAAGCTCTGGTCCGAAAATCACTACTGTCTAGCGCTGAGTTTAAATGCTGCGCTTCCTCAGCTCGCGGCTCTGCCTCACACGGAGCCTGTCACCCATCTCCGTCTGATCAGAGGAAACTCCTCGGAGAACATTGTTGAACCAGCGCTGTTAGATAGCAGAGAGTCGGCTAAGTCTCCCTCCCTCCCTCACTCACTAACTCCATCTCACCCATTTTCTGACGCATGCAGCCCTCCCACGTCATCCAACTCACAGCCCACTGCCGGCACTCCCCGCTGCCTATTATAACGTCCATGGAAAAGCTCCCAGCAGGATTCCTGCAACAGATAATGTGTGTGTAGGGGAGACCATACGACTGGCAGAGAGAGTCTAAGGGAATGAGATAGCAATATGAGTTAGTGATGCTCCGTATTATACCCCGTCCAATAAGAAATTGATGCTTGATTAGTGACTTAAAATAGTCAGCCATTTAAGTATCCTCAGTATGCGCAGTTGATTAACAGAAACAGTTCCAGTCAAGCCTCTACCTCTATGAAATAATAATTACTTTAGTCACCATGGCACTGTGTTCACTGCTGCTATGTAATCATTTTGATTTAGGCAAAAAAAAATAAGTGTCAGTGATGTAAAACATGGTTTTTAATGTCTCCAATGTGGCACTGACTCATAATACTTTTTAACGGAATTGTCGCCTGAGACTTTTATTGGACGGTTAATAGTCTGGAACATTAACATGGTATTTATAGCAAAGCATTTGGACATCCATGACAAGCTTTAGGCCATTTAACACGTTTAACAGCGGAGGAACTAATTGTGTTATCTGCAGGAAAAAGAATAGATTGTGCTGACAGAAACTGTCAAAAAGCCAGCAAGTATAGTTCCAGTCAGAGGACTTTGTAATAGAAAGAATGGAGAGGCAGGGGAGGTCACACACACACACACACACACACACACACTTACTTATCTGAATCCTTTCAAATTATCCTTCAAATCTATTAAGGTTTAACTATTTAGAAGTAATATCAGGTTTGATAGAGGTCTTTTGTTGACTGGAAAATAGTTTTGAGTTGCACCCTGTTTAAAGTGACATTATGTCACTTATTTACCATAAAATAACAGCTTCATTCATTCATACACTGACTTGTGACGGGGACAACGGTGCCTCCTTCATTCCCGCTGAGCCCCCTGATGGCCTTTTCGTCCACTATGTAACGTGAGCTGGTGTGATTGCCCAGTAGAAGTGTGTAATGTAAAACTGCATCATATGTTATGGAGAAAATGTTTCCTGATCACTCCGGCTGTTCTGCCTCGACTCTCGGTGACTAACGGAGTTGCCTAATGGACAGAAAGCTCTACTTGTTGACCTGTCTCCGCTCTGCCAAAGATACGCAGCAGGTCTACTTTCACACGAACAGCGGGGCGTTCTGACAGCCGGGAAGGAAGGGAAACACTGAGAATATCCAGTCAATTCAACAAAAGACACCATATCCCCATTATCTTTTATGCCTTCTCTACAACATCACAGATGACGATTGATCTTGGAGGTGGAAAAACCAAAGAGACGTTACAGATTTCTTTTATAAGCCAGATAAGAGAAGGCATGGGGTAAACCTGCAGGAGTGCTAGGAGTGGAAGTTAGGTACTAGCCAATAAACACGTGATTGTTCTGTAATGTACTTGTAGAGACAATAAATAAAGATGCACAGTGTGGTATGGCGGAGGAGGGAGGTTCTTCTAACTGTAGCTGCTGTCAGCTAGTTAGCTCAGCTAGCCATGCCAGGCCTGGGAACTCAGCGCACCGGGGGGAGTCTTGGTGTTTACACCGCTGGATTTCACAGGAGCTTTGGACCACTGGGAGAAGGGTTTCAGGGTTGGCACGGGGGAGAAATTAATGCTGGTGGGAGTGGGTTGGCGTTGGTGTGCTAGAAGTAGAGCGAAGCCAATGGGCTCCAGCTGCAGGTTTCCACAAAGGTAGAGCAATAAAATCAACCTGGAACCAGTTCAAAACAGAAGGAACCCAGTCCCATGAGTGATCAGTGAGGCTAGTGTTACCATCAACTGTTGATTGGCAACCCACAATGCCATTCTGCTAAAGTCTTAAGACAAGGTACTGTTATTTTTCTCCCACTGTCTCGGGATTTCAGCAGAACTGAGTCACCGATTATTCATAGCAGGCTTGGACACTATGATTTATTGTTGGACATAAAGTTGGTATAAACAATGGTTTTCTGTCAGTGAACAAATTCAGATTATGGTAATATCCATTTCCACAAATACTGGGCCATGCAGGTAAATTGGAGATGTTGTGCATTGCTCTTAAGAGTAAGCTCTACAATATAATTATGAGACGAAAAACAATTTAAAAAAAATTACAATGAAAACATGAAGCTTGTAAAGTAGAAGAGCCAAAAAAGCTGTAAGATAAATAGTTATAATTGCAAAAGTACACCCAAAATATACACTGTAGGAAACAAACTTGTGAATATAGATATTATTATAATATAACATTTTTACCTTGGAATATATAAAAATATTGTTTTCTTATGAATCAAGCCATTTATTAATGATGTTGTGCAATATTAAAATAAGATATTTGTATGTTAGTAAGTGCTTGCTTTATGATACTGCTTTCTATTTTCCAGAAGCTGACACTACTCACTGTGGTGAACACTGAGTGTATGCAATAATGTTCAAGACTTCAGGATAATATGAAATACATTTCCCCCAGACATTCACTGATTCACAGATTTTCGGCATCAACAAGAGTTTGGCGTTTCTTTCATGCGATCCGACGTGCATCCTGGGGGTTGCCAAACAGAAAGCTCCCCCGTCCTTGGAAGTAGCTGCTCGAGCTTAAGACATAATCACGTTGCCATGGTGCTGAGATAGAAAACAGTTTTGTAAACGAGGTAGAGAAATGAAATCTGAATCATGTTCATCATGTTTCGTGTCTGTTTTTTTTCTTCTTCTTCTTCCAGTGGTGGAGTTACAGGTGTGGAGGAGCAGGTGTGAACCAAGTGTAGGATGACTGGAGGAACAAAAGATTTTTGCACAATTCATCAAGAAAGTATCGTTGGATTGAGCATTTGGATCCACACGGATCACTTTAATCACAGCTACCTTCCTTGACACTTCTCTGTTTTGATCCTGCCTCAACCAACCATCCCAAATCAGCTACCGGGGCCACAGAAATCAGACGAGACCCCTCACAGCTCTGTGCAGAACACTACAGGTACTATAATATTATTAGCACATTTTTCTCACTGATTAAGTTGTTTTTGGCTGATTAGTTCTGCATGAGGGCACAAGAACTGCACATGCTGCTTTATTAAAATTGGAGGGGGAAAGTATCTGTGGTAATTAGAGGGCTGGCAGATCTCCAGGAAGAGAAGGGATTGTTTTAGAGCCTGGGAGAGATGGAGGCTGCAGCAGCACTCCACCGAGCCTCGTGGCTACGCAGACACACGCACATAGAGTACAATAAATAAATATATGGATAACTGGAAGGATTCTGTCACAGAAAGTAATTACATGACATAACTGAGTGCTACATTGGTGGATCAATAGAACAATATCACAGTTCTTTTGTTTCGACACACATCACAGTTGAGCCCTGCCCAACATGTGTGTTACCCTCCAGCCCGCACTGGCAACGTGTGTGTTACACACCCGCCCGCACTGGCAACGTGTGTGTTACCCTCCCGCCCACACTGGCAACGTGTGTGTTACACTCCTGCCCGCACCGGCAACATGTGTGTTACACACCCACCCGCACTGGCAACGTGTGTGTTACACACCCACCCAACACCCGCCTGCACCGGCAACATGTGTTACACTCCAGCCCACACCGGCAACATGTGTTACACTCCAGCCCACACCAGCAACATGTGTGTTACACCCCCGCTCGTACCGGCAACATGTGTGTTACACCCCCACCCGCACTGGCAACGTGTGTGTTACACACCCGACGTGGGAGGGCTACATGCTTCAGCTGTAAACACCATGTTGATGTGATCTTGCTGCGTTTTACAGAACCAATGAGGATGATTGAGGCTCTCCGCTGCTTTCCTTCACCGTCTGTCTCAGTTTCACGCACCGCTGTATTTTCCACATCATTCATTGACTCCATCCTGTCGCTTTGCTACATCCTGATCCCGCGGTGGGTTTTTTAGCCACCCGTTCCTGCCCGCAGCAAACCGATTTGAACTTTGAAATCCAAATTTGGATTAAAATCAAACACCAACAGAAAGGGCAATGGGTGGATGGCCGTGTAACTTACCCTGAGGTTCAAAACACCCTGCCAACCAATGAGATGTTTAGCAGAGAGATGGCTGCTAAGGTAACTGAGGGGTTCACAGTTTCCCCGTTTCTGCAAATTCCCATTGATATGACCAAAATGTTTTCCATTGACTACATGCACCAAGCTTGTGTAGGTGTAATGAGGAAATGCTGATGGAATGGGTGAGTGGAAACATGCATGTCAGACTGTCAGCTGGACATGAGACTAGCTTGTTTGAGAAGCTCTAAGCCACGGAGCTTGGAAGAAGTGGATCAATGGAAGGCTACAGGGCTGCGTCAGTTTGCCCTGTACACAGAAAACATTGTGCTCAAGGGCATTCTGTCCAGTCCACTGTATAAACATTTCAGGGCTTTCAGTGTGGGACTGAGTATTTTGGTTTCACCCAATCTGGCACGCACACACACCGACTACAGCAGAAGTCTGATGGTGTAGTTTGTGTGAAAGACAGCAGAGCTGCATGGCAGGCACTTCATGGTGTATGATGTTCATGTCATGCTCCATTTAAGAGATGAAGCAGAAACTGTGTGCAGTGGGAAGAAGACCACTAATTTAATTGGAAAAATCAAATCTCAAGACCAAACAATGCATACATCTTGGAGCTTTGAAGAAATGCTGTGAGGATATTGAAGAAAGGAACAATATGGTTTGGTGCAATGTGTTTGAGAAGGTGGAGCCTCTGTTCACAGATCCCTGCTATTCAAGAACCACCGGGTGCTTTGGGGGGGGAAGAGAGACTGTGTTGTGAAGCTGGTTCCAGCATGTGAACTCACAAGACAGGCTATCATGATTGAGGAGCCACAGACCACCATTTTCTTGACAGTCCTACATGATTTTTAGGAGACATGTAAACAACTTCAACCCCACTCTGCACACAGCTGTACATACTGTACATATGTCTGGATGTTTCATTCTGAATATCCATCCCGTTCCATTCCAATATCCATCTAATTTTTTCAATTCTTGTTTTAGTTGTATTTCCTGTGTACACTTGCAATTAATCTGTACTTGGCTGATATTTGTATTTGAGTCATGTGTCACTTTTTTCAAAACTGAAAAGGATGAAGCACTGCAAAAAGCAGACGACTTTGTCTATGAGTGTTGTTAATCCAATCTGTGTGACTCATTTGCATGTATGCCACTAATCTATGCCACTAATTCCGTTGTCTCCGTACAGATGAAGAACTTCATGATTGTTGAGTTTTCTGAGTTGTGTAGATTTATTTTTCTTCACAATTTATTTAACAATTCTAAATGTTCTACTCGCCACATTGTAAGAAAGGAAGTACATTATTCCAAAAGGTCGTCTCCTGCTACTGGACTACGCTTAATATGGTTGTTAAAGTTTTTTAAAGCTTAGGGGAATGTAAAAAAGAACGTTAGGGTAATGTTCTCTAAAGTTTGCAACGTTAGGGGAACGTTCTGAGAACGTTCGATGTAACCAAAAACCAATGTTCCGAGAACTTTAAACCAACTCTCCTATGCGACAAAAACCTAACCAAAGCTATCATTCAGGGAACATTCCCGTAACCAAAAACAAACATTCCCAGAACGTTGTGGGAACCAAAAATTGTTAGCTGGGTTAACAGTGCAACAGCAGCTAATGATGGCACGGTATAATCATTATCATGGAGAACAAAAACCTTTCTTCAACCAATCAGAGTAGGAGAATGATATACCACATTTTAAGTGCATGTATAGCATAGGTTGCCATGTTGGATATAAGAAGAACATAGCTCAAGCTTCCCATCTACCATACAGATCAGAGGAGTGGCTGTCCTGTCAGTCAGGCAGGCAGAGTGTTCCTATGGGTCCTGACACATCAAGCCCACCTCAAACATCTAGCGCTGACGCCGGCCTACTGATCAAATACGCCACCTCACATCTGTCGAGGGTTGCACTTGAATGCACAGCAAATACATTAGCTGATGGCTGACATGCACATATGTTCTGCGCCTGTGTGAAAGAAAAAGAACCGTCGTAATTCGAAGGACATTGAGACAGGCAAGAAAAAAAACATTGAAATTTGTATTCCTAGCTTGTGAAAAGACCTGAATCTTTTTTTTATAAGATAGGAATACACATTTGATAAATGCTGTGCAGCAGGGCACAACCTTACATTGGGCTCAATATTGGAGGCAGAATGTGTGATATGATGAAAACCCATTTTTGTTTGGAGATAAAACAGTGAAGATGAACTTAACTACAATGACACTAATATGTTTTATAACCATAAGTCTGGCCGGTGCCATTTGAGTTCTGTCAGCCATTGTTTTTAGCCCCACTAGCGCCCATGTCGTACTGTCTGTCTACCACGTTGGCCCAGACTGAAACAACTTCTGGATGGATGTCCATGGCATGTTGAACAGATGTTCATGGTTCCCAAAGGATGTATTTTAATCGCCTGCAAATATTTTACATCAAAACACTGGCAGAAATGCAAATTTGTGACAGTTTTCAACAAAAGTTTTGAATATTCGCTGCAGCTCATCAACCATGTTGGCAGGACTGTTTGACGTCTTGGGGACGTCTTGAGGACGCTGCCCCCCCCGAATCAGGAAAAGCTAATACTAATGTACTGTAATCCATTTATTTCCGTTTCCATTCAGCAAAATACTCAGTGAAGGTAATTCCCTCTGGAAAACAGTGTAGTATTTGTCCAGGGTTTTTATTGTGAAAGGTAAAAAAGGAAAGGGGGTCTCTGGTGAACACTGACTTTGTCAAGGTTGAAAGGAGTTCAGATGTCTATGGTATGGACAGCAGCCTCTGTGTTGTTGTACTGGGATCCTCAGAGGTAAACAACACAACCTGATTGGATAATGTCTTTACTCATGTTGTGAATACGCCGCTTTGTCGCAGCGTCGTGTTCTGTGTCAAAGTGCTCGTGACATGAACAACAGAATATTTTGAGGTGTGAATTGATCGCACAAATAACCGCCTCCGGTGTGTAAAGACCTTTGTGAAAACACAAAAAAACTCTGTTTGGTCTTCTAAATGTTAATTGATCATTGTGACAATACAGGCATGTGCAGAATTACTTAAAGTAAGGGCAGGTGGGAAAAATATAGCATACATAATCATTTAATCATTTAATTATTTTATTTTACAATATTAAACGGTAGGCCTATAGTGGTTCTATGCTGGCTTCAGGAATAAATATATGTTTTGATCTATCACTTTGTGTGAAAACTTGTTTGTAGGCCATCATTCACAGCCATGATTTAATATGTTTGCCACACCATGGCAAGACAAATTGATATCACAGCAGGCCTCACTATTTATTCATAAAGTTGGGAATAAAAAGCCTTTGACCTATGTATCAAAATGTGCTGAAGCTCTCTTTTCAAGTGAGCTGCTGGACGTGCTGCAAGGCTGAGTTGAAATTCTTGCAAAATGACAATTTAATTAAATGCATTCAAATGAAAAAGGAGATGTTATGACATTTATTTAATGTGCAGATTTGCAGTTTGGCGGTTTGAAATAATGCAGCGAGGCAAAGAGTCAGCTGTGAAAGTGTGAACAACAAAAAAACTATGGATCTTTATTATGAAAATATACAATCTAAGAAATTGACTTGACATTTGCATCTGGGAAAACTGATGGGATTTTCAACATCAAGAGCAGTTGATGTATTAATAGCAGGAAGTCTCTTAGTTAGTGTAATGCACATTCTCAGTCCCAATGACCAGAATAGTGCCGGTGTTGTGTGCACCAAAGACATCTAAGGGATTATAAGAGGAGGGCTGAAAGGCTGTAGGAACACATTACATACCTGCCTGTTTCTAACAAACACAACTGCATGCATCAATAATGCCCACTGACAATGCCTGTTATTGATTTCTTCTTGTGTGTAGTCATATGATTGGCTTACGGTTATTTTTTGAATTTATGGTCAATAAACCTCATTTGTAAGAAATGAACCCTAATATTTGTGTTAGAAAAGCAGAAAGTAGGATGTATTTCAATGAAATTAAAGGAAAGTATGTTAATGGATAACCAAAGACTTGAATATGTCAACTTTTCAAAACCACTTCAATTTTTTTTTTTAAATGCTATAAAATTTAAAATTGAATAAGATGCCCCGAAATTAATGAAAGTAGAGATTTGTACTTGGCAAAGAGCGTTGTGTGGAACAAATCATGTTATTTTGGGAAATTACAATTGGCTAGTGAAAAAGAACATTGATATAGGAAAACAGGTCAATTTGACCCGTTTACAAATTCACATTGTCAGAAACATGTTTTTTTTACATGTATTTGATACAATTCTCTTCTCACGTAAAATAATTCACTACTTTCATTGAATTTTGGGTGAATTTTATTGCATCTGAAAAGAAAAATGTATGGTTTCTAAACAGTCTTCGGACTAAACTTTGACATACACGAGCCACTGATTAGCCATCATCATACGTTCCTTTGAATAGTATGCATTTAAAATTTCTGTTTTTTTTAACTCAAAAATGAGGAATATTTCCTACAAATGAGATTTCTTGTCCATGAATTCCAAAAATATGTAAACCTAGTGGTAATACATTGTCAAAAATCAACAACATTGGTAAAAAGTGACAAGTATCAAAGAAAGGGACTAGAAAATGTCATAAAAGTGTCTACCTCCTTCCTCTGGAGCAACTAGGGGTTAAGTGTCTTGCTCAGGGACACATCGGTTGATGTACTGCAGGGGGAATTGAACCCAGATCTCATCCCCCAGCAATGCTGTGTCATGTCCACTGCACCATCACATAATGTGGGCGAGGTACTAGGAGATACACTCCTTTATGAGAGTTGAGGCTGTGTTATTTTTCTTTTTCCTGGCAGCAGCCCATGCCCATGCAGACCTATTTTTGATCATTTTGGCAAGCAGTGGTTGGCTTGCCCTTAAATGTATTCCTTTTCGGACTCGGTTGTGGTGATGTTCACACATCCCGTTATTTTCTCCAGTTAAGGATGATTGGTCTAATGTACATACTGTAAGTCAAAATGTAATAAATACATCTGATTTTTCCTCATCATCTTCAATACTATCAAATGAACACCTGCAGCATGTTTAAAATGTTCTAGTACATCCCAAGCCGTAGCGAGATGTGTTGTGACACCTGCATTTGTTTTGCAGGTTCACGCTTTCAACAAAATCAAAACTTATGCAGGGTTGCTTTGGAGTGCACTGACCACCCCCCCCCCCCCACGCTGATGAAAATGGATTGCCTGGGCTCTGCCTCTCCGAACACAGACACTTGTCACATGAGATCTTTCTCATTTTGGCAATGCGAAGTTACAATTTCATAGAATATGGAGTGGCGCTGGAATCCTCCTACAACAAATGCAGGGTTAAAAGCAATATATTGGAACCTTGAGAGAGGCTAGTGTGTGTGTGTGTATAATGTAGATACACTCTAAGGCAAGATTCTTCAACAGGGGGTCCGTGTCCCCCATAGGGTCCTCAGAGTCAATGCAGATGGGCCTCCAAACTGTGTTGTTTTTTCAAAAAATTAGAAAAGTCCAAAAATCCAACATATTACTAGCCTATTGGTATGGTAGCCACTAAGGCCATGCACCCACAGATAGTTATTTCTAAGGATTCACAGTGCCGCATGAATGTGTACCATTAAAACAAGATTTATAAAATCCTTCCAACAACTATGTTAATAGCTCAGTCTATACTAATTGGGACAGCAGGGAAACAGGTCTGTAGTTTATGTTCACCTGCCTTGTATATTGGTATCACCTTTGCCATTTTCATTTTATCTGGAAAGATTCCAGTTTTCAGAGATTGATTAAATACATAAAGGGTTAACAAAAAGGGGTTAACAACACAACCAATGATACTTTTGACCATAAACATGTCAATGCCATTCCAGTCCGCGGACTTTTTTTATTTCAGTAAGTTCTTTTTAATGATTTTCCTCAACAAATATAGATTCATTTACATTTTTGCTTAGCACATAATTTAAGCTGCCAGCTTTTGCAAGCCCCTCAGCTAAACCTGGACCAACGCCAACAAAAACATTATTAAATGAATTTGCAGCTAAGGTAATATCCTTAACCGCTATATTGTTTTTGGACAGAAAATAGAGTCTTCTGTTTTGTCTTTTTTTATTCTTAATAATTTCATTCAACACCTTCCAGGTGTTTCTTGCTTAGTAGTTTGCTTTAATAATTCTTTTTATTGATTCTTATGATTCTGGTCAGTTTCTTTTTGTATATCTTATATTGCATACGTATATGTATTATATGACAAAGCGCAGAGACTGGTAATCTAATTGATTTTGTTAAATAAGGGCCCCGTACCGGCTAATGTCAGGGTTTCACTCCTGCAGAACTTGACTGAAATACATAATTGGCAGCCGTGCAGAAGATAATAAATAATTTGATAAAATATCCTTCAGATCTGAGGCTTACCAGAAGATTTAACATTTAAAGCGTTCCTCCCAACCTAAGCCTTCTTCAGTAGGTTCAATTGATCATTCTTGGTAACCTGTTGCTCTCTAAGTAAAGCTTCACAGCAGTGCCACTGGGGCAGGCATGAACATTAACCCTGTTATGGTAACAAATACACCCTTTAGTAACTTGATTAAACTGGGAACAGATGTCCTCTATATGTGAGCTGTCTTTCCTCCCCCAGTCAGTATGTTTTAGGGTCAGGTGACTTACTCATGGTATCACATCTGGATAAGCACAAACAGACTTTAATTTCCTGGATCGCACATGAGAACCAGACACCACTGTAGAAATAGATGAACCCGACGTACAGCTGCAATATGCAGTGACATGTCGTAGTGGTCTTTCCAGGAAGTTGTTTTGTTGAAACCTGCATCAGCAGCGCCACGTCATACCAGGAAGTAGCCATGGCAAATTCCTTCAAATGTCTTCACAAAAATAGGTGGATGCTGTTGTGTCAACAGTTAACTTCATTTTATATTGTATGTGGCGTTTTGCACCAAAACTATTTCCAGCCGCCATTGCTGCGCTGGAGCTTAGCACCGCCCAAGATGATTGTGATTGGTTTAACCCTCTGAGCCCGAGACACTCGCCCACGAGTAAAAAAGTACCTCTGATTCATAGTTTAATAACTTTTGAACCATACGAGCGATTTACTCACTTTCGGTTTCGTTTGAATCCTGACGTTTTCGGCTTTACGGCGGTCTTTTCCGGGTCTTTCTAGCCTCTACAGGGGGTTTTCTATCCAGCCTGGAACTTCAGCCTCTTTGGGCTTTAAATCCATACTGTTATATACAAGATTGATCCACTTTATATCCATAATTCATCGCGTCTTGGCTCCTTTCTGCCGCTGGCTCGCTCCTCCGCGTCTGCCCTTTCTCTCCCGTCTATTGTTTCAGGAAGTACATGCCCATATATGGGAGATAAAGGCACCCCTCTTGTATGGAAGGCCCGAGGGGACAAAAAGGCCTATAGACTCTATGGAAGGCCAAATGGTGCACTATTTAGACACATATTTGCTTGTATAACATTGCTGTGGGTGTAATATCAATAAATATGACATTATTATGTTATTATTGGCATAAGTAAATGTCATGAGAGCAAAACGTCTTGACTTTTTGGAAAAAATGCATGTATTTTGTCAACTGTATAAGTTATAATGATTATTTCTTCACAGTGTGACTCCCAAGACATATGAGAAGTGTTTTAGAATGGAAAATGGCTTAGGTTTTACTTATATGTCTGTGATATCAATACATATCTGGAAGATTTATTTATTTATTTATTTATTTATCTTTAAGGCCCTACAACCATTTTTAACATGCAAGTGACCTCACTGCAACCCAAATATTCCAATAACCCAGTTTGTCCTAAAAAAAATGATGTTCATATCTTGACTGTAGACAACAGGGTTGATGTTTTACAAGCTTTTTTATAAAATAAATCCAGACGAAAATTAAACTGTAAAAACGGCCTCAGGGCCCCCAGGGTTAAAAGAAATACAAACAACCCAGAATGCATCGGTGGTGTAGCCAGACCTTACTCTATGGCGCTGTGGAGATAGGTCTGCCTAGCTTGGTTCCAGGCTTGAAACTCTTCATGACATGTAAGCATTAAGTCAATGGAGATATTGAAAGGAAGGGTCACTGGTGAGCTCTATAAGAGTCGTGTTAAGTTACTGCTGATGAAGCACCAACATTTTCTAATTTTTTAAATAACAAAATAATGGCGCGGATGGAATTTCTAGGAAACAGTTCCACCATTAAACAGCCGCTGCTTTGACCACCCAGGCTTGTCGGCTTACTCCAGCACGGCGGAGCGATGTCTGGGAATCCCAGACTACTAAATAACAAAAGCAGAAGTTGAAACATTAAAAACAGGAATGTCTGTAGTAATATCCTACATTTTGGTGAATTCTGGGACCTTTTATAAACATAAAAATCAGGTTCTTGCATACGGGCGAATGCCTTTTCCAGGCAACAGCAGGGCACAGAGCTCCAGACAGCCGGGGATATAAGAACAGGCAGTGTGACATGATAAACTCTTGGAACGAGTACATGGTTCCACTCACAGTTGAGTAGGCGGTCTTTAATATGGCTTTAATTACACTCATCATAGGGAAACATCTATTTACTGAAGCTCAACATGTATGCATCATTCAGAGTGTCAGAAAATGTTAGACACGGCCCTTTATATTGACACACTTGCTCTGCGTCAGGAGTAACTTCAGGCTAAATTAGGTGGTGTTACTCAATCCTAGCCACGGGGCATGGATGCCTTGCCCAAAGGATACCGCCCACATGGCTTTATTTATGTCTGGAGTTATTCATGCATACCAAAACACTGTTAAATGCTGCCATTTAACATGTGATACGATGTGCACATTCATCGTCTTCTAGCCAATAGCATTGTAACAGACCCATTACACGTGTTGAAACTACTCTGAATTGATCTGCGATGAATGCACTGGATAAACACAATGTGCGCGGCAGCTGATTCTCCATGGCATCTCATGAGTGCCGTTTAAAGTGGAGGATTTTTGGTTCAAACATGGAATGGACTGGCATCACACTGAGAAGATTGGTGTTGCCTGCTCAGCTGAGGAAAATCCCAAGCATTAAAAGGTGATTAAACTCCCCTTAATCTCATTAAACGGTAATGAAGAAACTAAGTGGAATCACTGCTGTGGAAGAAAATTCAGGGAGAGCGCCCATGTTTTCCCCCTACCAGCCTCTGGTTCCTTCTCTGTGTGGGAAGTCAAGTCATTTGCAACAACAGTGAGGTTTTTATGCTGCAGCTTCACTTAACGTTACACACCGTGGTTTTATTTTTTTAGCCTTTAATTCCACAGGACAGATGATGACATGAGGGAAGAGAGAAAGGCAGTGGGCCGCAGGTCAGCGTCGAACCCGTCGAGGAGCAAATCTCTATACATGTGCGCCCGCTTTACCACCTGAGCTAACCCGGCCACAACATCTTTACACACTGTTGACAGCAAATGTCAGTCAAAGGTGAACATTTAATGGTGTGTTTAATTCAAGGAGTTTGGAAATGTAATGTAATAGATCGGCGATCTTCAACAGCGAGTCCGCGACCCCTAGGGGGTCCTGAGAGTTACTGCAAGGGAGCCTCCACATTTTTTGCAATTTTGTTGCAAGGTGAGGTGCTTTTGTCTCTGCCCGATGTCAGTCGAGTGCAGATTTGAGTTGTGCATGCTCAGATTTAAACAGTTTACGGCATAACGTGTCATACTGAAATTTGTGAAATCAATGAAATAATAAACGTTTCTCATGACAAACAATAATAGAAGATGGAAATAATTTCAGATACGTAGCTATCTATGGTTGTTTGTTAGATTAAAACGCATATTCAACTGAAAGCCTTTGTTGTGTTTGATGCTAACTTGCAGCTAAGCTAGCAGTGAACCAACTTCATTAAGTAGGTCCATTTTTACTGTGTTGATGTTACAGAAGTCTCTCGTTAGCATCTCGGAGGCTACTTCAGACGTTACAGAAGCACATCTCTACATTTAACAAAATAGCAAAATAGTTTGTGAGGGAGTTGGTGCTTCCTCAAGTGTGTTTTTCTTCCAAAAATATACATTAACATAAATCCAACACTTTAATAGGAAAGATGGATTTTTTGGTTTTTGCGCACAATCGACAGCGTATCCCGGCAGACCCCTCTGTCTACGCCGGACCCTACTCACGTGCATCAGAGTATACATCTCACGGTATACTGCTCTTGTTGCAGTTTATTTTAATTTTGCCACAGCTGTAGAAGTGTGCAATGAAGTATGGATGGCTCTCCAGGGACGATCTCTAGAATAAATTCTATTAACAGGGACAGCCCCTTATATTGATTTTTCATCAGGGGTCAAGACCAAAAGATACTTCTGTATCTTGTATCACTCATGGGAAATAAAGGCTTCAGTATTGAAATTCAAGCTTATTCATTAATTTACATCCACTGATTATTTATGACAAGCAGGTCTGAGAGAATGGAAAAAATAATGACAGTGTTCTAGATGGATAAATCGAGCCATGGCTGCAGGATATGTATGATGTAGCCCCTCTTTGTGATTCCGGCTGATATGACATGGTGCCTGAGCCTGCACTGCTTTTCATTTCTCTGTTATGCCGAGGTGGTAAATGGAAAGGAATCAAAGACAAGAGAGGTCCTGGGCTCTCAGAGGAAGATAGTACAGCGAGCAGAAAAAGGAGAGCAAGGAGTAATGACTTGAAAATCTCTTTCTCAGAATGCAACAAGATAAAGAGCCACACCAGATTAACATAAGAAGTCCTCTTTGCCTAATAAAGTGTGCCGGAATATCTTATCTGAGGAAGACAAATTGACATTCCACTCGGCTGCAGTCCACCTCAGCCATCACACGGGGCTGTTTGATTGCCTCTCTCCAACCACCAGAGTCACGTTACGAGATGTTCCTCGAGCCTTAGAGACAAGTGCAGTATAGTCTTTAACACCATCATGGCTGACAGCACTTCACACATGTAATGCCCATATTGTCTTTCAAGTTAAGGCAGTAGAGTCTTTGATGGTAGCAGAATGGCTCCATTTGTAGCAAAAGAGTAGACACGCATCTTTTGAAAGGATGAGTTGTCAACTTTACAGAATAATGGGTCATAGGGCTGGGCGACGTGGAGACAATCAAATAGATATCCCTCATGTTGTCCTGGGGTCAAATTGACCTGCTCAATGTTCTTATTAATTCCCCAAAATAACATGATTGATTCCACACAACGCTCTTTGGCAAGTACAAATCTCTATTTTCATTCATTTTGGGGCGTCTTATTCAATTTTACAGGATTTTAAAAAAGTGTAAGTGGTTTCAAGATAGTAGTAGAGTAAAAGTTGTCATATTCCAGTCTGTGATTATCCATCAACATACATTTCTTTTATTTTAGTCTAAATAATTCTAATTTCTGCTTTTCTAACTCAAACATTAGGTATAATTTCCTATAAATGAGGTTTCTTAACCATATATTCCAAAAATAACTGTAAAACTAGAGTCAATAAGTTAGTGTTACGTAGTGCTAAAGGCAAAAAAGTGACAAATATTGAAAAAAGTGTTGAAAAAAAAGGGGTAAAAACGTCATTAAAAGTTAAAAACATTGATTTAAAAGCATCAACAAAAGTGTTGATTTTCAATTTTGACGGGAAGACAACACGAGGGATATTCAGATATTCTTGACCAAATACATCAATGTCGACGATATTGTTGGCTTGACTATTGGTGCTTAACCAAAATATTTGTCACAATAAGATTTTAAATAAATAATCAAGAATAATGTGGAAAACTGTTGCTGAAGTTATATAGAAAAATAAAATAAAAAAAATAATGTCCAGCTATATACTGAATGTTGACACGCATGCACAAAAATAGCACAATGTTAAAAAAAAAAATCGGCATTTGAGCTAGTGTGTGTTTGTTATTAGCAATCACATCCGGGATTGGAGAAAAACATGCTCAATCCCACCAATCAGTCCCAAAACATCCCAGTTAGAGAGGAAATGCCATCGTCATTATTTGTAAATCTTTACAATCATTCCCTGAAAGAACCAAGCAGATCGGCCTTGTTGCACAATCCAATCTCTCTCAAGAAGTTGACATTCAGCGATTAGCATGATAGCTTGAAGTTTGTTGTTTCCCATATCGAAGGGATTTAGAGAACAGCAACACACAGAGCGCTGAAAATGCACTTCCTTAGATCCAGAGAAACATCAGAAGGCTCCGTCCTCTGGTGATGATGTATATCTGGATCTCATGACAATCTGTCTAATATAATATAATAACTCTACCAAAGTGGTGGAATTGACATTTCCATCCCTAGAGCTACCTGGCTAAAGATCCTTAATTTGCCACTAATTATATGGTAGCTGCCATTGAATGTATATTATATTTTCCTTTCCTATGTCCCATTGAAAGGACTGAGGACCTGTTGTCCATTTTATGTTGAAGTCGTACTCTGCGTGGTCATGTTATCGGGGCATTGCAATTCCACACACACACTCTCACACTCACCACTGTGCAGTAGAACACGGTTTCCTGCCATTCTGCCGGGCTCCTCTGACACTTTGAGCAGCTAATTGGCCTTAAAAAGACCACTAAATAGTTTTCAACTGAAGATTAGTTTGGAAATGCATCCAATTAACTGACAGCCGAGTGCTGATTGGACCACTTAGTGCTAATTTAGAGCAGGTTGGATACGAGCAAAGGTCATCCACTGTGGAGCGGAGTTGATGGTGCTTAAGTCAGCGGTCCTGCCATGCTGGGGAAATGTGGGCACTGGGTACTCTACAGAAATGTAGTGACCTTAGTCAACTGTCAGAGCAACACTTTAGGACTATTTGAGAACACAACATCATGAATAAACATGAGTGGCAATGGCACAGCTGCATAAACGCCACGGTAAAAGCCAGGAAGACCCTGCGTTGCATACATTTTAGACCAGAAGACAATCTGGCCAGTGTGTCAAGCACAGAAATCTACTCAGAAATACTTTCCCTGCACTTCATTCGAGTCTGTAAGAAGCCCATTAAGGTAAAGTAACTCATTATGCAAACGTTGCCCTGAATGGTGTCCAGAATGTTCCTTGGTGCTCTGCCATGATTAATAAAAACACCGGCACACATCTCTGGTGGCTGGTGCATCCAGATCCAAATCCTTCCTGAATAGGAAGGATTTGACAGCGAGGCTGTAAGTACAGTACAATGTCAAACCAAGAGCTTAACTGTGAGGAAACGTGGATTATGTCGAGAATAATGAGTGTAATACTGACTGTGAAGAAATAATTGGGGTGAAGAGAAGAGGCTGAAACTTATGATTCTCTTTTTAACAAAACTAAGTTATTACTCCATGCTGGACACTTGAAGACAAGGGCGTAGCAGGGATTTCTGCAGCGAGGGGGACAGACTGTTCCGGAGGATGAGTTTTATTGATCCTCGCCCATTTTTCCCTCCAAATTGCGGATTCCAAGTAGCCTACATTTAAATTAGGATTGATGGATACATGGACACTTCCAGGTTTATTTGGCCCTGGTAACATTTAACTGGCTACACATGAACATAAATATATAATGTTCTAATCTCAAAATGACATAGCATAATGTGGTGTCAAAAAAACACAGCAGCATCACATCGCAGGAGATCTGTAGTGCTGGGCAAGTTACTTTTAAAAAGTAATTAGTTACATTTACTTCTTCCAAAAAGTAACTAAAGTACATTTTTAAATTCTCAAATGTGACCCCAACTCCAGCCCTCTAATGGAACTTAAAATACATGTGCATGTTCAATTATTTATGGTAAATCTGAATATTGTAATAAAATGGACACTTAATACAACACATCAACAGAATCAATGTACATACTGTACATCTAAACTATTTTAATGTTGCTGTGGGACAAAGTGAGACTAGCCTCCAATCAGATGTCATATATCTAGATGTTATGTCTAGTGGATCCATACTTATAACAACATAGATGTTTGGAACTTTTGATATTATTTATTTATTATGATATTAACCCCTTAACAGGCCATAACTGGGTAAAACAAAATAATACTTGGTAAGCATTACAGCAAAAATAAATAACAAATACACTCTGTAGTGCAAATAAGGTAAGTGGCCTGATGGTTATACTTTTGCGCTGGTGTGTGTGTGTGTGTGTGTGTGTGATTGAGCGAGGGAGAAGTGAGAGAGTGACGTGATTAGCTTCAGAGCGAGTAGCCACTCTAGAGTCATAGTGATAGAAACAAAGTGCCCCCCACACCCGAGTTTTCTGACCACGGTAGAAATTACTACTGCTCAGATTGTATTGTTCTACGGGACTGTAGACTGTTCACGTTTTAGCGCTTTACTTAGTTTCAAATACTTCTATTTTAGGAATATTATGGTATGGTAGCATTAATCACTTTGAGAGGGAGATACAGTTTGTCCCCACTGCGGAAAAAAAAATACACAGGGATATGTAGAAAATGGGAAATCCCATGCACCCCCCTCGGAAAAAAATCGCACCTTGGCTAAACTACACATCATGTTGAGGCATATGTATTAAAAATGAGAAGACAAACCTGCACGCGCCATGCTAATCTCATTACAGGTCCCTCATCCTGTTATGTAACGTGACCAATTAGCACGGGGACGGACCGTTGGCCTGCATGGCAGTGTAATTGGTACGCATTAATCCTGTCGGTTGCCCCACCCGCCCTGGCTCTGTGGCCCATGATTACAACACTTTGATCATCACTCATTAGCACCACAGAGAATACATGATGATCGTGGTTTGGAAATTACAAAAAGAGAGGGTGAGAGAGAGAAAGAAAGAGAAGGTAGCCTTAGCAGTCAGAGCTCGAGTTGATGGGATGCAAATGTATCCCGAATCACTACAGGTGGATTTGTGGGACAAAGCAAATTATTTGCTGTTTACCTATAAATCCCTTTGGCATCCATTGTGAAGAATGATGTAAATTTTGTTTTTGCTCTTTTTGGAAATAGACTAGTTGTTTTTTTTTTATATCAGACTGAATAAGACAATTTCCCAAAGCACTTTTCCCCAGCTGTATTCAATGATGTCTGTTCATGCCGCTCTCCCACAAGTATTGAGGTGACGGCTGGTCTCCCATTGTGTGTTCTCTTAATGGCACTGATGGCATTACTTACTGGCAAAATGCTCCATTCCAGCACTCCAGAAGCTTTGGAGATAAAAAGAAATGCCAAACCTTCTATATGAATGCCTGACCTGTCACCTAGCTTAAGGAATGCTCAGCTGTCAGGAACACAATTGTACAGCCTGGTCCACTGAAAACCCCTCGTAAAGCAACATCCGCTGTCTTAACAAAGAGGGAACCTGTCCTTATTCTATAATAGGGCTGGGAATCTTCACTGGTCTCATGATTCCATTACTATTATCCTGTCAACGATGCGTCAATTCCCCGATATTATTATATATTGCTACACATGGTTTTCATCAACAAATTCAAGCAGACAGATATATATGAACTCCCCTTTTACTGTATCTGCTCTTAAAAAAAGTCTTCCTGAATATAACGGAGCCTGAACACAGCAGACAAGACAAAAAAAAAGAAAAAAAAGAAAGGAGCGACTGGAAAAGTCAGTAGACAACAATCTGTTATGGTCCTTCACTGCATCACAGTGCATAGATGCAATGATTAATTCAGCATGTTCTCATGAACCATATGTTCAAAAAGCTATGAAAATGATTTTCATGTTTTTTTATTGCTGTGCTTACCACACTGACTGACTGTCGCTGTATAAGAACGTGGCTGGCCGCGTAGGGAGGAGATCGGGGTGATGGGTGGGCGATAACACACAGGACTTTCAAACCGGAAGACTTTCCCCCAGGAAATGGGTGTTCCTCGGGAGTGATTTAATCCAAACCAAACTGAACATAAATAGTCAATTCGGTGCCTTAAACTTAACGTTCATCGCTGATAACGCTCAGCTTTTCTTGCATAAACTTAAATCGTAATCTCCACCAAAATGACCGGCAGCTTGCATTGCTCTGTACCCGGTTCACAGTCACACATTCTCGAGTAACTGACACCACGGAGGTCTGTAGCCGCATCACGAAGCTCACGGCTTAAAAAGCTAGCAACTGCCACTCTGTAGCACGGAGCATACAGAGAAACGTCTGATATCATACGTTTTAGTGTACATTTCTTTCATTGAATGAGTATATTTTGTCAATTTTGTAGCATTTGGAGAAAAAACAATTGGTAAAAGAACTTTAAATCAGTCCAGCCTTCTGATTGGATCCTGCATGGCAGCCTCTGCCCTCAGTGTGTGAATATGTGCATGCGGCATATAGTGTAAAGCACTGTGAGTGGTTGGAAGTGTGTCAACAGAATTTCGCAGGTAGTGACGTAACTACCAAGCTAGCAGTTAGCAAGTCTGCTAGCTTGCAGAGCTATTGAGATTGACTTGCATGTTCCTAGCTGGCTAGCTTGTTATTGCTTAGTTAGGGCTGATGTAGGGTGAGACTCGGAAATGATAAAGACTTCGCACATGACGAATCCCATGACTTTGGATTAAATGCAGTTTTATTCACACAGTGAACAGACTTTCATGAAATGACATGCAATCAGATACACTGCTCAAAGATTCTCAGCAAATGTAAAATCAACCTTGACATGTTAGCAAGTTACAATTACATTTACAGCAGCTCTGTTTCATGTCAATAACGTAACTGAAAATAGGGAGAAATAACCACGAGGGTGATACAGTTATGTTTCCTCATGGAGAACTTTAGTATGATGAGGAAAACTCCGCGACTTCCTCGGGAACTTGGGTTGGGACCAAAGACCATTTTTACCCTTTGTACGCATGACGGATTGCAACTTTTTATAACAGTTATATGAATTTTATCAATCTCTATGAACTGCATTATCTTCTTACCATAAGATATTTTAAGATCCTCACATACTATGAACTTACTTACATGTGTTTTTCCTGTAAACTTGTCCCACTAACCCGGAAAAGACGTCAAAATCTGACGAAAATCTTTTAAACTGACCTTTGTGGATCTGAAATGAAGACAGATTCAGCACCTGCACGGACGATTTCTCCTTGAAATGTTTTCAGAAATACGTTTCGTGAACTATTTTTGTAAAATGCGAGATCGTATTCCACGTGACCTTGCCGGTTTTTAATTTTTGGGGCTTAAACTCCATCCTACCCCAAAACTAAAAATGTACCATCACTGCTAGAAAAAGCTTTCAAGGACGATTCCAATAACATGCACTGCTTCAATTTCCAAGCTCCTGACTCATTAGATATGGCAGTGTGATCATGTGCAGTCCTACACTTTTTATAAATGGAAACATTGTCTCCTCTCCAAACAAGTTCTCATTCACCCCTCTGCCTGCCCAGTGTTGTTTTGTCCTCTGTATCAATATGGATGTAACAGACCTATAATTAAACTGGTCTTGGCCGGCTAACGAAACATATGTTTTGGCCATCCCTCATCCATGTCTCCTCTCCTTGTCTTGACTTTGTACAGACGTAAAACAAAAGGCTGCCCACTGGGCCTCACAACAGAGTGGAATCCAAGAAAAAACAGGATTACCCTTTCATGCTATGTTACAACAAGCCCCAGTTGTCCTCCAGACTCCTTCGCTACCAAATTATACCGACAGAGAAAAGAGATTCCTTTTCTACTTTTTAGGGTGACACACAACATGTTGAAATGTTTTGGCGGTGTTGGCATAATGCTGAGCCACACGGATCTCATGTGGCTCCGCTCTTACTACGCACGCCTTCCTTCTCTAGTCCTACACAACGAGGGCCCAACTTGACAGCTCTGCGGCTCAAAGAATAGTTGAAGTGGACACGGAGACGACAGGATTTGACATGATAATGAATTCACATGGCACAAGCCCAGCGTTTAATATCTCTGTGTGCTGAGGAGCTAACAGAGGAATGGGTAGTAAAGGCAGGATCCAATTAAATGATCATCAATGCGTGTTCGGAGATTGATGCTCCTTAGCCTATTAGAGATGTAAAGTCAATGGAGTGAGCATGTCATCTGTTTAAAAGAGTTTTTGTCTAACAAAGCTGGGTTAGAAGTGACTGTGCTCATCGCTATGGATGAAACATGAGTATTGTGCAGATTCATAAGCTCTTTTCAACTATAATTCCCTGAGAGGATTTTACACAAAACAATGTTCACAAAGATACCTTCCCCCTCCAAATACCCACACACTCTTTTTCTTTACTTTGTAATTGTTTAAAAGCAAATCTGCCTCCTCTGTATACTGTACACTCTTTAAAGAATTAGGGTACCATTATCGCTGTATTGACTGGCTGTATTGAAGTCCCATTACCGGGCTAGCAGCCAGATGGAGATGTGGTATGATTCTTGCTTTTGGAGGAGAGAACAGGCCAAGTGCATTTAGAACAGATGAGTACTGCTGTACTTTATGGATTGCAGTTTTTTTTTTCCTGCACTGAGAAAGTGTTGGCGCCCCCCAAAGAGGTTTTAGCCAATGCCAAAGGAAAATCGTGAAGGCCAAAAAAGCTCCTGTCCTTTCTCCGACTTCCTAACGAAGCTCCAGAGGCGGCGGTGTCCCGCTCCGTCGCTCTGCTGAGCCCCGTTCACGTTAACAGCAGCAGTCAAACCGTATTTCTCACTGTGATGGTTACACATGCAATTAATTTGCAGATTACATGCTTGCCAAACCGTAGATTTATCAATCAATAGAACGATTTTCAAAATAGAAATCTGAGGCTACACTTTATAACAGTGTACAGACGAGCTACACCAGTATTAGCAGTTGCCTTCTCTAAGTCCTTAAATTAGTCAATTTAGGCACACCTTAGGAAAAAAGTTGCACAATTGTGTTTTCCTTTACATAAAGACATTTTCACCATAAATGTGTGCTTGAATATGTGTCAGAATGCAGGAAATTAAGTCTTTGACTGTCAAAATTTGAACCCAAGACCCGCGCTTCTGTTTGAATGTGTGTGGAAGTACCAGAGACACAAAATAAAACCCCAAATCCTAGAAAAAGGGATTTTTTTCATAATATGGGCACTTTAAAGAAAGGTCCTGGGTACAAGCAGGCAAAAAGTGGTAATACAAAAATAAAGTACAAACTAGGAAGACTGACTAACTGGAGAAAAAAACACAATGATGTGACACAGGACAAGGGGGACACCAAGACTAAATCCAGAGGGTAACGAGGTAACAAGAGACAGGTGACACAAGGGCTGGGAGACAGGTGGAAGACATCAGGTAATCACAAGAGCGAGAAAACCCCAAAAGACAGGAAGTAACACAAGACAAGACAAACCAGACCGCCAAAATAAAACAGGACACGGAGCAAAATACAAAACAGAACAACAGACTACCAAAATAAGACAAAACACCAAAACCATAACAGCTTCACATGTGACCCCCCCCCCCCCCCCAAGAGCCCATTCTGAGACAGATTGTTATGGGCAATGTTTAATGTAAAGAACATCCAGACCCATCCGAAGTGGGGGGTGGCTGTGGCTCAGTGGTAGAGCGATCGCCTGTCAATCGGAAGGTTGGTGGTTCTATCCCTGGCCCTGCCGTACCATGTCGAAGTGTCCTTGGGCAAGACACTGAACCCCAAGTTCCCCCTCCCCGGTGTGCACCCCAGCGCTATATAAATACAGCACATTTACATTTACATGAAGTCCCATTTGAGCTTTGTATTGTTTCATATTCTGATGAGTTCTAACATATCTGGGATATTAAAACGTGTTGTAAACATACTTAGTAGGAGGAGGGTGTCACAGAGCCATTGCAACGGGCATGCATGTGAACAGAGTTAAAATGTGAAGTGAAACTAAAGTTGTAGAGATGTTTCTCACAGCAGACATTTCAACTCTAGTCAGACATATTTATATAAATAATACATTGTGTAGTTGCTGCATTGCAATTATTGTTGGATTAAAGCCATCTTTTATTAGTATGTGCCGTTTCTGAAAAGTCATATTGGCTGTTGTAAAAAATGTATAGAAAGGAATTGATTGATTGATTCATTATTGGGTTGAAAACACCTGAAATTATATTGACTTTTCTTCTCCGTTACGTTCTCTAATGTTACTCTGGCCTTTTTTTTGGAAGAGAGCTGTTTTCTCGGCCCCAGGTTTCTGCCAGGATAATCACACCTCTCTCTACCAGCCCACCCAGAACGATGGATTTTAACTCCTTCTTTACTATGGACCTAGAGACAGAGATGCCATAATGTGCAGCAGTAACACACAGCAACACAAGTCATCCTTCCTTCAAACTTCAATATGGTCCAAAGTAGGATTATCCACAAACCTCTTCAAATCAAAGAGAGCCATATCCTGGACGAGCCCCCATTTATGCAACGACCCTTAAATTTTAGGGTCGTAACATTCTCCATTTTAAAGTTTAATTTTGGTTTGAACTTGTGATGATGGTTCTAATGCAACATCATTCCGTTCCTTCCACATTGGATCATTATCGATGCTTCGCTGGATGACCACATCAGCCATTATTTCACCATTTAACACATTATGAGAAACAAGCTGCACTTGAGGTTTTGGTCATGATAGTCTCGCTTTGACCTTCCTCCACAGCGCTGTGGAGGAAGGTCTAGTCCACACAGCATTCCAGGATGAGAGAAAAACATGCTCTGGTTACTTGGCATTTATTTAAACCAATCACAATCTTGCTTTGTGCAAGAGCAAATATAAAAGGAAATGGGCAAATGTTTGCATTCATAGTAGTATATTAAGTATGATCATATATTTTATCAGCGTAACAAAGTACTGTATGTGATCAGTATGTAGTATGGCACAGCACTAGTCTTTGTAGAACTAAGTAAATGTTGAAAAAAGAAAAAATGCACACAACCTATAAATAGATAGCAGACCTACATGTCAATATCAGATGATTGCATCAAATATATGTAAAACTTCCAAAGGAGTATTTATTTTTACATTCCAGGATCTGTTTTCATATTAGATTTACAACGGCTATGAATATAGTAAAAATCATGAATTTATAAATTTATTTTTCCCAGATGCATGCTTGATGGACTATTACACACCTCTGTTATTAATATCTATGAGAATAAAAAGACTTTTGCTTATCTACTCATCATTATGTGTAACTGATACACACATTATTGAAGTACTCAATCGTTTGAAAGAACATTTACAGTGCACTTACTGCTTTGTACAGTATCACTTCTTGATATCGTATATGTGCAAAATGGCTTTTTAAGCCTTAAATTAAGAATGTGTCTTTTGGGAAGTTATTTTGGCGCTGACACTGATAAGGGACAAGGACAAAAGATTTTAAAAAAATAAATATTTGATGTCAAGCGACCAGCAAAGTGCTCAGGTTCCCCCTTTTAAAGTCTCGCACAAGTCTCAATGGACGGAGCATTCTGCAACTCCTGTTACACAGTCTGGCTCTTCATCAAATAACTGGTCGATGCCTCATGTGATTTTAGAACCTTTATTTCTGGACGGCGTGATTTGATGGCAATTTTACAAAATATTCTGTATATGTTATTGTAAATAAATCAAATCCACAGTGCAAAAGTTCACAATGATATCGCCAGCCATAAAACTCATTTAGTCTTTTTATTGGAGTTGATTCATAGCTTTGTGAAGATTTAAAACAGGCTCACTGTGGGAAGACTTACAATGTGTTTTACATCAACTATTTAACTTTGCGCTCAACTCTTTAAGTCTAAAGACGTTTCTGTCTCTTCTTATGTCGTCTCTCACTGCAAAGTAGCACCTTCCTCCTTTCTGATTCTCACTTTAACTGCTGCTGCTGACTATTTCATGCACATTCTAGCACTGTGAGGTTTAGCAAAGATCAAATACCTGAGCTGAAACAAAGGTTTCATGCAAAGCTTCTTGAACAGGTACTTTGGGATACGAGTAAATATTACCGCATTTATAGAAAACCATGTTTCTATTAGAACCAAAAAAGGAAACTGTATGAGTTTATATAATAAAAAAACTAACAAGAAAGACAGAGGGAATGCCTGCACAGTTCTTCATGGCATGAACATTTCACTTTGACTTTTTTTAACATTAATATGAGTTCCCTCAGCCTGTCTATGGCCCCCCAGTAGCTAGAAATGGTGATAGGTGTAAACCGAGTCCTGGGTATCCTGCTCTGCCTTTGAGAAAATGAAAGCTCAGATGGGCCGATCTGGAATGTTGCTCCTTATGAGGTCATAAGGGGCAAGGTTACCTCCCCTTTCTCTGCTTTGCCCACCCAGAGAATTTGGCCCACTCATGTGAAAGAGAGAGACATCATGGCTTTCAAACGAGCAAAGTGGTCAAGGACAAACCCCCACCATCCACCTTACCCCCCCCTCCTCCTCAACATCTACATACTCAGAAATGGCACATACTAAGGAAAGCTCATTTTGGGACTGGCTCTAGAGGCTGGAATTCTGCACCAGGACTGAATTTTGGGAAAGAGACTTCAGATATAGTATTAGGAGACCACTAAGGTCTATATAAAAGAGACTTCAGATACAGTATTAGGGACCACTAAGGTCTATATAAAGAGACTTCAGATACAGTATTAGGGACCACTAAGGTCTATATAAAAGAGACTTCAGATACAGTATTAGGGACCACTAAGGTCTATATAAAGAGACTTCAGATACAGTATTAGGGGACCACTAAGGTCTATATAAAAGAGACTTCAGATACAGTATTAGGGACCACTGAGGTCTATATAAAAGAGACTTCAGATACAGTATTAGGGACCACTAAGGTCTATATAAAGAGACTTCAGATACAGTATTAGGGGACCACTAAGGTCTATATAAAAGAGACTTCAGATACAGTATTAGGGAACCACTAAGGTCTATATAAAAGAGACTTCAGATACAGTATTAGGGACCACTAAGGTCTATATAAAGAGACTTCAGATACAGTATTAGGGACCACTAAGGTCTATATAAAGAGACTTCAGATACAGTATTAGGGAACCACTAAGGTCTATATAAAAGAGACTTCAGATACAGTATTAGGGGACCACTAAGGTCTCTATAAAAGAGACTTCAGATACAGTATTAGGGACCACTAAGGTCTATATAAAGAGACTTCAGATACAGTATTAGGGGACCACTAAGGTCTATATAAAAGAGACTTCAGATACAGTATTAGGGACCACTAAGGTCTATATAAAGAGACTTCAGATACAGTATTAGGGACCACTAAGGTCTATATAAAAGAGACTTCAGATACAGTATTAGGGACCACTAAGGTCTATATAAAAGCATCCAAAGACAGCCATGTCAGGGGACCTTTGAAGTAGCAGGAAATCTTTTGGCCAGTGTCATGTCCCTACTGGTTTTTCAAATTGTTTCCCAGATCTACTGACACAAAATTGTTTGTCTAAGTAAGCACCACATTACAGCCACCTACAGAAAAAACAAAAGATCTAAAAAGGATATAATCAATCAAGTTTGGGTCGAGCTGTAAAAGGATAACACACAAGTCCGCAGTTCTACACAGTGAGCTACTACAGCTCTGCCTTTTTTTCTCCTTCCAGTCACAAACTCATAAATAAGTAAGGCAAATCAGACATCACTGTTTTCAATTTTAAAATTTTAAAATGTCAACATTTCAATATTTATGCATTGTAATCCCTAGATGGGGAGTTGGATTACCAGTGCCAAAGGACGCAGGATGAACAAATGCATCATCCGGCAAAAGTGGTTCTAACCACACAGGAAGCCAACAATGTATTTGGTGAGTTTCATGCCGGTGCCATTGGGGATATACCATGGAGTAGATAAAACCATGCATGCTATCCTGCAACAATATTACTGGCCTACTATGAAAGCATTATTAGGCTACATATGGCACAAGTGTTCTCAATTGTTTTTACTTTGATAGATTGCATAGTGTGATGACGGTCAGAAGAGGGACTCTATAAAAGGAAAAGACTCAAACCTATTGAGGTGAATCCGACCTCATTGCATTTAACATTTTGTTTAACATGCAAGTCTTATTTATCTTACTCTTTGGTTTGCATTTAAGGTTTCTGAGCCATTTGAACTTGTTGGAATGGACGTGGTTGGCAAAATAAAAAGCACCAACAAAGGACACATTTACATGTGTGTAATGGTGGACTATTTCACCAAATGGATAGAAGTATACCCACTGAAAGGTAAGAGGGCTGAAGACGTTTCAGAGTGCACGATGGACTTCTTTTATAAATGTAGTTTGGTGCACCCAAACACATCCTCACTGACCAGGGTAAAGAATTTGTTGACAAAGAAAGTCCAATGCTGAGACATTTCACTGTATACTTGTACATCACATCCCTGGGAAAAATCCCATGTCACATTCATTTTCATATCCACTGCCAGATCAACCTGGACAATGTGTCAAGCCTCCGTGCCCCATACCACCCACAAACTAATGGCTTGGTGGAAAGACTCAATGGCACCATTCAAGTGGGAGAATTGAGTTTTTTGTACATTTTTCTATATATGATACAACTTTATGTGTAATTATGGTTAATAATGTTATTAATTTGCCAACATCAGGGCTTTGAAAAACAATGGTGCAGGGCCACCCAAGCGACTGAGACGAATATTTAAAGCCCTACGTATTTGGTATACTGTATGCACCAAAAAACAAATCAGGACAAAATCCTCCCCATTTTACCTCTTGTATGGAAGGGAGAACCGTTTCACGTCTGAAATTCCAGACAAGTGGCAGGTATAGTGGCATTTTCCTGCAGTATATAAATACTTTGGCAATAATCATATCTGGTATAATATGTACTTGTGTTTATTTATCTCCACCAATGTTACAGATAACTGAAGAGGAAGTCAATGCACTAACTGGAAACGAGGAAGTATCATTAACTTCCAAACTCTCAGATGTCTACCCCAAAGTGGAGGCCAATATATTGGCAGGACGAGAGAGGATGGGGAAGAGAAAACATTCATTGGGCCAGGATGATTACTTTGTGATGGGGGACATGGTGAAAAAAAACATTTGCCAGGAACAAAGAAAGGGGAAAAGAGCCAATGTGAAAATCTGTTTATTACAAGCCTTTGTTTGCAAATTCAGAGGGATATATTATTATATCCCATACCATAGGCTACACAAAAGAAGAGACAATCATTAATCATTAAGACCATGCGTTCAAACTGCATCTTGAATTACCCATTTTCTGTGACTCATGGTAGCAATTGTGTATTTGACAATATTTGACTACGAGTTATAAATGTTAAAAAAAGAAATCATCAGTCACAATGTGTAGCTTAGGCTGTGGCTGTGATGATTAAATAAAAGTAGTCAATATGGCCGTAGATGCGAGGAAAGAAACATAATAACTATCAGTGGGTATTTCCTAAACTAAGCCCAGGTAACCAGTTGTTTCAGATCAGCTCAAGACAAAATGGATGCTGACGTAGTTGAGATCGAAACCAGCCTATCCAAACTTAAATGATTATATTCTTTTTATGGCAGACCACATCGGCATCTGTTAAGTAAACACAACGTATGGAAACCAGTTGGTTTGAATACCAGCAGGGACATAACACCGGCCGGCGAAGCAGGGAAAGCTGGAAACCCAGCACTGATCACTCGTACCATCCAGTGATTTTGTACCATAAGCACACTTTCAAACTAAATCAGTTGATGGGTTCGTAAACTTGGAGCGATTTCCCCTGGGTTTGGATTCGTTTCTCAACTGGAAGAATCCACCAAAATGCTACAAATCACGCAAGAACTCCCCTTATTGGTCAAATTTGTCTGGGGCAGGAGCTAGAGAGTAATTACAGGAAGTTTGTCCTGTATTCTGGACTTTGCATATTTTAAACATGTCCATGGTCCAACCATCTTATTTCATCGCTTGGCAAGCGACCTTACTATGTCTGCTCTGGTCACAGGGACTGTGCTCTGCTGTCCAGGCATCGGTCTCAAACTTTTATCATTATTGATCCTGACTATAGGAGACATTAGCTCAGACTTGTGGAGTATATAATTGGCGTGGTTCCAGGTTGGATCACGTTCTCACCACAAACACACCGCTCCAGAGTTGGATTGAAAGTGTACTGAGACCTCTCGAGACGCTTGTTTGGTCTGTTCCTGGTGCACACCTGAGTTGGTTAGCTGCATTCAGAAACAAACCAAACCAAGGGGGAAACCAACTCTAGAGACATTCAACTGAAATTAATGTGGCAGGTGTAAAAGCCCTAATCTTGGTCTTTGCTGATTTGATTTTGACCACTCAGTCCCCCAACTTATATATCACTGGAGTATCACATTAATAGAACAAAGCCCTATAGCCACTAATATGCTCATTTTAAGTAACATTGGCAATTCCAAAATGCAAATCCTACATTCCAAATCTGCTAACCAGTCCTTTTTTGAAAGAAGACATTCTAAATAAGTTCTCTGCCACCTTTGTCATGTAACTTTTTGTTTTTATCTATTTTATTTTCTACAATGAATCGTGCACATGACGTGCATAATGTACAGGGCTCATGTCCAGGGCTCATGTCCCTCCCTCTTGAAGACAAGATGACATAACCTTTCCCCTTTTCTGACCCCTCTTCCCACCCTATTTATTTTTATACAATCCCTGTTGTATTTCATAGATTAGATAACGCATGTGTTCATGTTATATTGTCCACTCCTGCTTGTGTGTGCATACTCAGCACGGCCCCAAATCAATGTGCAGTGGTGCTATCACCATTATGATTTGCCACTGCTTTGATCGCATCTATAAATATATTGTTGGGGGGGGAGGTCTTGGTAAACAGAAGTTGTAATGTACTAACAGGGAGTGCAAAAAAAATCAATAAAGAAATAAATAATGACATTTAAAGCTTGTTGCTGTCAGTATGTGTTCACTTTGTGACTTGAAAATATAATTCTAGCTACACTGTGTAAGAACTTCTCCCGTCTAGCGTTGAGATCATATATTACAATCAACTCTCTCTCTCGCCAAGCAGATGAAAGTACGTATTGCGGCTGCGGTAGCCGTCACACTTTAAAAAGCGAAAGTGTTCAAAGGCCGTCTATCGCCGTGGTTGTTAGGGTGGATGTAGGAAAGTGGAGCGGACGCGCTTCACAGCACGAGGGGGCACAAGCGCCACCCGATGGAAAGGACAGAGAAAGAAAGAGACTGCCATGGTTCGCAGGATAATAAACTAGTTGGGATTTGGGAAGCAGCTCCAATGTTCACTCTTTTTTGTGATGACACCAGTCTCTTGCTCTTTTCTTATTTTGGGCGAAGAAGAAGAAGACTCCTGTTCCGTGTGGTCCTCCATGATTTCTTCTTCAAAGTTGCCGGGCCCGGGAAGCGACAATACCCATTAGCTGCAGCTGGGAGTCAAACGCATAAGACCGAGCAGTATATCCTGTATGTCCCTTACCGGCTAACATATTTCAAGATGGCGCATGACCATGGAGAATCTACCCCAGTTCATGCAAGTGCAAATGTAAAATTTCAAGGCAATAGGAATATTTGGATTTAATGGTGGTGGTCTGTATTATCAAAAAACGACAAGGTTTTGGAAGGGCAATATAGATTTTGATAATGAATAACTACAAACATTACACACTGGGTCTTTAAGACATGTGACATAGCTAAAAGGTAACATATTTGTTGACATGCCTCCTCTTGCAGCTTTTCCTGCAGTACTTAGTTCGTGTTATGTGCAATCCCATCCAAATGATTCTCATCAGTGTCCTCCTCACTTTTTTCTCCGCTGCCATGGCTCTTCCCAATTACACCAGCCAACAGCGCCTAACTGAGCCGGGCATGAGTGCTCATTTCTCTCCGCACGCAGATCGATACAGCAATAATATGAGCTCCCCTGATTGTAGATGGCAAAATTAGTGCTCGCCTGGCAGATGCAGCAGTTGCATTTGTCAGATCTCTCAGATTGTGAGAGCATGGAGGCTGTTTAACAATTCATGACCCTGATCACAACATGAAACTCTCCACTGCTCCAGACTCTGTCTGTGGTGTTAATTGGCCGAAACCGGAGCCGTGGCTGCCTGCCAACGGGGCCGCGGAGGGATGTACCGTAACAGCATATTTATGTTACCTTACATTTTAACGCACTGAGATGTTCCATGTTCAGACGAGTGCTTTACAGTTGGGCGTCGGGGCAGTGTGGAAATCTTGTTGTGAATTTATGAAGCAATGTTGAGGACTGTACTGGCTGTACCAGCCTAGTGTTGGAGAACAGATTGGAGTCGGAGAGGGGAGGGGAGACAGAGCACTATGCATCATTCATCGAGATCAGACAGAAAGATCAGGAAGCCACAGAGACGAAATAATGTAGGAAAATATCAAGCACGATGCTGACATGGGGAAAAGCACTTAGCATGGGCAGTGTGTTCTACTCCTCGGTTCTAGCTGTACTTTCTGATGTACTCCTACAGAAGGGTGGTTCGCAAGAACACAGCAATGCCATTTCTTGCATTTTCTTCATGGCATAAAAAAATGAAGGCCACATAGCTTTTCTATCTTTCAATTATGAGCCTCTGTAGTCTGGATTAACCGAAGTACAACTCTTCCGCTTTTTCAAAATGTTCTTTCAAGGAACGATTGTAAAAAATTACAGAGAAAATGTTTACTGCATGTCCTCAATAACTGGGACTGATTGGTGGGATTGCTGTGGACAAAGTACACCCAGATATACACTGGTAAGAGACACTGAGGTTTAACCCTAAAAGTGCCAGGACTCCATAACTACTAGAACTGGCGTGACTGCTCATTTTGACCGCCATATTTCAAACTCTATAATTTCATTATAAATACTTAATTTTTTTAAAGATTATTTTTGGGGCATTTTAGGCCTTTATTCAACAGGAAAGATGAAGACATGAAAGGGGAGAGCAAAGGGGAACAACATGCGCTGAGGAGTAAACCCCCGTACCAACTTGTTGCTACTCGACAGCTAATTGTGATATTAATGCATGTATTGTGTTATAATATCTTTAGAAAAATGAAATAACACCAAAATGTACATTCTAACAAGTTGAAGTATACATTTGAGTACATGTGTTTCAATACTTCCTATCATGGCATAGTAAACTGTAATTATTTCATAAAAAATATGGTATGGAAATTCCTTCAACATGACAGTTGCTGAGACAATTGTACTGCTGGTGCACTGTACATTTATATTTTCATACATTATTATATTTTTAAACACAGCTCTAACACAAATGACACAGATAATAAACAAAACAAGCTGGAACTGAGCTTATAAAAAGCCAAGAATGAACCATGAAACAATTAATTACAAATACATGTGTACATTTGGCTTAGGTCTCAGCTCCTCGGCCACCTTCAGCACAAACCTCCTTGAAATCTTGCTGCTGATGAACTCCTTGTATAGGACATGTGCGTTTGTTCAAGCCAGGTCGAGGACGCTATAAAGTACAGCCACTGGCCGTCTTCGTGTACCGCCTTTCACGGAGTCTGATCCAAAAACATCTACGCTGTATTTGGTGTTATAACAATAAGTCACAGACTCAGGTTTTGCCTTCGGCCCATCTGTTATCCCCACATTTGTGTGCACTGAGCCCAGAATGCACACATGTTACCTCGGCTTTCCCTGGTAAATGGTCAGTGTCGCATTAACATTATTCAGCACACTTTGGTGCTGAACAGCTTTGCCTGCTCTTTTAAAGAGGGAGGCAACTCACATTTGGCTTTGCCCAGGGTGATAACCAGGCTATAAGGCAGTGGCTAGTTTAGGGAGGTGAAGAACTTATCAGGTGAAACGTTTCTTCCCTTCTCCAGATATGGTTTTGCCAGTTTCAGCACCTCTCCGCCGCATCTCCTCTTTTCCAAGATACGGAGCCCCATTCTGCCCCCCATGTATTTGGACTGCACATCCGCAGCCAGCTAAAATTTGATGCTGAATTCATCAGGCTTTTTCCCCGTGTACTGAATAAATTTGCACCGGGCATTGGTGGGGAAGAGCTGCTCATCAACGGTAATGTCAGCACCAGGCTTGTAACAACCTATGCTGTTCTGCACAAACTTGTTCCAGGTTGCCGACACCAGGGCAAACTTGTCATCTTGCAGATGAATGCGTCTGGTTTCTTTTTCAATGAACCGCAGGAAGTTCATGACCTTTCTAAATCTGTTTCTGGCCACTGTTTCTGTAAAAAAGGGCAAGCCCCATTTTTCTGACCACAGACTGTCCACATCGATGTGTTTTGCAGCCTGTGCCCTGCGGACATACAGCAGGGCTGTAAATGCTTTTAGTTCAGCCCCTGTCAGGTCCAAGGAGTCACCACGGGGCCGATGGGCCTCAGCCACAGTGCTGTCACTGATGTGCTTCAGCATGCCATTATCGAAGAGACACACAAAAGCTGTGAGCGCATCTTCAACGTTGCGCTTTGCGTTCGCCGTGGGGCCAGCAGCGTCCATCAGGACGTGTTGGCTCTGTCTTCTCCCTGGACATTCAGTCAGCTGAAGCACCGTCCACGCAGTATTTTTTGACAAGCGTCCTTGGCGAGGCGTCCAGAGCTTCTTTTCCTTTGACTTTGTCAGCAGTGGTGTGTCCGTACAGTAATAGTGTCAGTAAGTCTGTAAGGATTATTTATCATGGTACAAATAGTAGAGAACTTGGGGGTGTCTGTTTAAATAAAAACTAAACATGTAGCATTTTTGACCTACTACATATGTATACTCCTAATAGTAATATACAGGCTTATATCAATCCCTTAGACCTACATGTAAGTGGACCTACTATACTCCTAATAGTAATATATTGGACTCATGTCGCAATCTCTTTGTCCTACATGTAGCTTATATTTAATTAAACACATGAGTTTATGCAGTGTTGTTTTTTTAAATTTTACTTGAGTTTTTTTCGTGGGTCAGAGCGAGGCAACAGCTGTGAGGCAGACCACATGTCCTCCCCCGTGCTGGACCACCACCCTGACCCTGTCTCCTGACAGCAGAAGAACTGGGAAAAACACCGAAATGCGTCGGTGAATGGCAGAAAGAGATCACTAAAAGACAAATAAAAACCTGAAGAATCGGGTCAGCGGGTCTGTCATTACATGTGTCCTAGCCTTTCCCGGTAGTTCTTTTCCTAACCACAACCGTCCTGTTGCCATAGCGCGTCCCGCTTGTGGCGGTCCATCCGCCGGCGTGTGGCTTTTCATGTCCCCGTTGTTGCGTCCCCTTGAAAGCGCAAATCGTGGCGTTTCATTTCCCCCTTGTTGCGTCCGCCAGTGACCATGGATCATGGTGTTTCATGTCCACGTTGTTGCGTCTGCCAGAGACCACGGATTGTGACGTTTCATGTCCACGTTGTTTCGTCCCCCAGAGACCGTGGATCGTGACGTTTCATGTCCACGATGTTGCGTCCCCCAGAGACCGTGGATCGTGACGTTTCATGTCCACATTGTTGCTTCCCCCAGAGACCACAGATCGTGGCGTTTCATGTCTCCGTTGTTTCGTCCCCCAGTGATCGCAGTTCGTGGCGTTTCCCATCACGCCAGCCACCACGAAATAAACAAGGAACTCGTGTTACTGTTGACGAATCAATGAATCAAAATAACGTGACTATTTCACGAACTGCCAAACAGGAAAGGCTCTGCAAACCAGACCATCCTGGTTCAGCCTTCGTGCTGCAGCCCCCCCTGAATTAGGACAAAGCTTTAATCTTGTAAAAAATGATACAGAGTGGACAGAGTTAACAAAAAAAAAACTGTTTTACTTTTCTCTGTATGCATTCCAAAACAAAGACATCAGAAAATGAAACTCAACTGAAACATGGCACATGTCCACAGAGATTCCACAGATTTGTATTTTTTTACATAGCATTTCAATCATAGTTACTTACAGCACATTTCAACAAGGTATTTTAACTCAAAATGTGGCCTGCCAGATGGTTGAGCAAACATTTTAGGCCATGATGATTCTGGTTATAATCATCCAAATTCCTGTCTTGCTTTGCTGTTTTCTTGAATATGTTCAATATGATACACTTACACAAATACTTTCTGGCTGCGACAAAGGACAATGGTGCTTCGCTTGTATAACTGACGCTATCAAAGGCTTGTGTAACAGCTTCTTTTCATGCAGATATCAGTGGTGTGTGCTTGGAGATTAAGGAAGCCAACAATTTTGCGCCTGTCACACTGACTTGCACGTCCTGCAAAGCTCTGCTGTTTAAAAAGAAACATCTAAATTTATCCAGATGACAGAGCTAGCTCGTTCTCAGGGTCGCCTCCTTAAGACAGCCTGGCCACCACGACCACCTGCCGTCTCAACCCTTTCAGCGTCCCATTTGTCCTAATTGCTGCGTTCACTTTTTGCCTTGTCAAAATAATTTCTCACCTTTCTACCCTCGTAAGAAATTAAAGAGACAACTCATTTATAACCAGGAGCCGTTGTTATTTGCTGGAAGCGTTTATAAGAACTGAACATGTTTAGTATTCTGCGTTACTGTTTTCTTTTTAATTGTGTCCCAGCAATTAGCATAATTAATTAACACTTGTGTTGTCTTCCCGTCAACATGCAATGTATTGTCCTCTTAGGTTAACTTGTTTTTTTTAGATGCTTTTTCAAGGTTTTCTTTCTTCAAGGGTATTATTTTTTTTCCACTAGTTCCACCAGATTCCCCGCTAACCACTCAACTTATTACCGCTAGCTTTACACTAAATTCATTGTTTGTGAACATCATTCATATGAAATATACCTCATTTTTTAGAGAAAAAACTGTCAAAGTTGAGTCAGGGTACTATTCTGAAACCATTTCATTGTTTCCTCAAATGCTATACAATGTAATAAAACCCCCGATATTCTGTGTACGTAGAGATCTGATCCTTTATTCATTCCTTTGAGAAGAGCATTGAATGGAACCATCCGTGTTATTTTTGGGTACTGTGCTTGAAGGAAACCCAAATTTCTGATGTAGAAAACGGGTCAAGTTTGACCCGAGGACACCAGAAGGGTTAATAAAAGGCCTCGAGCGGTCCGATTGCTACCATGTCATCTTGTTTCCTCCTGTGGATATTAAATGCGTCCGACTTGTCGCTGTGTAAAAATAGGCCTTTGCTGATCTTTTGAAACATCTCACAAAGCTTTGATTTTCCCAAACTGTTTTTTCAATTTAGCCACAGGAAATGCAACATAAAAATATCAAGTTATGAATGGGATAATTGCTTTAAACAGTGATACGACAATAATATTTTTTTTTCCAAACATCAGTTTCAATGACAAATGTAACATCACCAAGCCCTGCTCAAACCACACCTCCACGTGCACAGCTCATTCACTGCTGTTATGGAGAGCTGGAGAATGGCCGACCCACAATGCAGCAAACTGAGGATATTTTTGAGATTTAATAACAATCTAAAAAATGCACAAAAACAAAAGGTGTCCTGGAAACAAGCAAGCAAAACAGGAATCCAAACATAAAATCCAAGTAAAATAGAAAGCACAGGAAGACAAACAAGAACCAGGAAAACTAACTAACAGCATTACACACAGGAGACAAAACACACAATGATCTGACCCAGGACAAGGGGACCAACAAGACTAGATCCAGAGGGTAACAAGGTAACAAGAGACAGGTGACACAAGGGCTGGGACACAGGTGGAAGACATCAGGTAATCACAAGAGCGGGAAAACAAAGGCAGGGAAATTAGACAAGACAGCAAAGAAAACCAGACTATCAAAATAAAACAGGAAACAGAAAAGAATACAAGAAAATTAGACAATACATGAGAGAAAACCAGACTACCAAAATAAGACAAGACAAAAACACCATAACAGCTTCAGACTCTGAGGCTAAAAAAAAGGTCCCATTGACATCTCTTTCTTATGCAAATCTCACAATTTAAAACTGCTGCTGAATGGCAACAAAGCTAATTCAATCAGGAGAGAGTAAGTTGCAGATGTGCAAACATTTATTTCTTACTTACAAGTGCAAAGTAAGAATGTACATAAACTTTGGAAATTCCATTGTGAAAAAGGTATTATACGTATATATGTATATCAAGATTTTAGAGGGTAAGAAAAACCCAAATATAGCCCCCGATAGAGTCCAGACACTGGTGGTGGCAACTAAAGACGAAGAAGAAGAAGACCGAGGACAGCGTGGCTGACGATGCCTGGAGGTGGAACGGGAGGGGGGGGTCGCACTCTCGTCTGAAAAGACAACTGACAGAAGTGGGGGGGGGGAGAGCCGATTAAAACAAGGTTGCCATGCTGTGATTGACTTAAACATATGTGCCCGACTCTGACTGGTTTAGTTATTGAAGTCTTCCTGACAGATTTAACGCTGAGCTACATTAATTGACTTCAACTCGGTGGCTCTACCTTATTTGGCTCTAGTCTGTACCTTTGTCACGCCCCTAAAAAGAACCTGAACCACTGATCTGAGACCAGCTAGTCTTCCGAATCTAGGTCGCACAGATCTCAGAAATTGTATACATTGTTCGTCTGCTATTTCATCACTAAATTCACTTCTGAGACTTTTTTATGCAAGAAAACAACTATTTAGAGCTCAAGTATGGGTCTTCGCAGTCTGATGAAAGAGCAGGCAGCCCGTGGCGCTCCATACCCAGCGCAAAGTCACTGTTTCTGGGTTACTGGACTACCAAATGCTGCTGCCCTGAAAGAGCTCCACGGCGCTGCTGTCCCTCGATCCCTTCTCCCTGCTAAATGGCCGGTGTGTTTGAGTGAGAGCGTGTTATGCCAATCTCTTGTGGAGCATTTATGACTTCGATAAACCACAGACCTTATAATGGATGTGTGTGTTGAGTTATTTAAACAATTGTTATCTAGGAATTAAAACCGGAAATGAGGGAGGAGACTTCACACATGACGATTCCGATGAATTTAGATGAAATGTAGCTTTATTCAATTATTGAACAAGGAAGATTTGGGTACACACATGAGTGTGTACCCAAAGTGTCTCTATGAACATCAGAATAAATCCCCCTTTATAATAGATTTACACATTCCAATCTATTCTCAACTGTGGGATCAGGTCAAACTAAGCCTTCTGTGGAAGATCCTTAGAATAGATGAAATACAGTTAAACACCTCCATGCTTTAATATTCCATCTATCAGAAATGAACACCTCTTGTCTGCGAGTCTGCTGATTAGAGCCCCAGCCAGCTCACAGTCAGACTGTCGACCTCCTGAACTCCGACAGTCTGACTAAATTTGCAATTAGCCATCAATTTTTATAAAAGGGCACATAGTTTAGCTGCATAGTTGATTTCTTGCATAAAAAAGTCTCAAGTGAATTTAGTGATGAAACAGAAGAAAAACAATATATGAAGTGTGTGTGTGTGGGTGTGTGTGTAGGTGTGCGCATGTGTGCTTCAACCAACCAATCGATGCACGTCTCATCTATATATTCATGAGCATACCATATTTGGGAGGAAAGCTCTTTTTTCTTCCAGGGTTTATTCACAGGGTAGCATTAGCATAGCATAGAACAGCACCAGGGCCTTTCTCACTCCAACCAATGTTACATATCCTATGAGGAGACCTTAAGGAACACTATGAAATATCCTACATAATCATTCTATTACCGCTTTAAATTTGGACAGGTTCCAACTGTGCAAAATGCAAAATACAGTCCTCAGATCTCTGCAGGGTAAATCCAGACAGCTTGCTAGACTATCTGTCCAATCTGAGGACTATGGTGACCTGGTCCTCAGATCTCTGCAGGGTAAATCCAGACAGCTAGCTAGACTATCTGTCCAATCTGAGGACTATGGTTACCTGGTCCTCAGGTCTCTGCAGGGTAATCCAGACAGTTTGCTAGACTATCTGTCCAATCTGAGGACTATGGTTACCTGGTCCTCAGATCTCTGCAGGGTAAATCCAGACAGCTAGCTAGACTATCTGTCCAATCTGAGGACTATGGTTACCTGGTCCTCAGATCTCTGCAGGGTAAATCCAGACAGCTAGCTAGACTATCTGTCCAATCGGAGTTTTCTTTTGACGACTAAAACTACCTCTGAACGTACACGTGTTCCACCGAAATGCCAATAAACCAGAGCACGTTTTCTCCCATCCCGGAGTAATGTCTGGCAATGAGAGACTAGGTAGGCGGCAAATCAGTCCAAGAGCCACCAGAGGTAACCACTAGGCTACGAAGTACAGAACTAAGAACCAGATCAAATTCCAGGGGAAGTTTCACTAAAACGTGGGTAGTAAGACAAACAGGCACAGAGGACAGGGAACATAGACTAAATACATTTAGGAGAAAGGAACAATGAGGGACAGGGGACACTAATCTGGGCGGGGAAGCCTATCACGCAAGCGGGAAAGACAAAGACAGGAAGTGAAGTATCTGAAAGAGATAACAGGTGAGTTTAGAAAACAAAACAGAAAGAAATGCCTGATGAAAAAGACTATCTATTAACAGACTGATGGCATTTGTCTTTGGGGGAATTACTGTAATTGTTGGGTCTTTCAAAATTATAGTGTGGTCTAGAACTACTCTATATGTAAAGTTTATTGAGAGAACTCTTGTTATGATTTTATACTTTAAATAAAATTATTGTTAAACAGCTGCAATTGGATTATATTTGGACTGTATTTTTTATGTAGCGCTTGTCTAGTCTTAACGACTACTCAAAGACCTACCATTCACACATTTATCATCAGGTACACATTCACACACAATTACACACCAATGGCAGAACATTGGTAGAAAGTCTGGGTTCAGTGTCTTGCCCAAGGACACTTCAGCATGGGACTGCAGAGCCAGGAATCGAACCATCGACTGCTCTACCACCTAAACCACAGCCACCAAAAGAGCACATAAAAGCCTTTACTGGCACAGTGAGCAATGATAGACTGATGCCAGTGGATTGAAAATGTTGGGAGGAGGTCCTGATACACATGAGGATGTCTCTCTGGCTTTGGCACTGTTAGTACAGCTGCTATCCATCATGCACTCTAATTGGCTCCATTACACACAAAGCCTTTTGGAAACATGTGGTGAGCTATTATTTCCATTGTCACATAAAAGTCTGTTTTTGGAAGCTATAATCTCAATTCCATTTGTCTCATATATGTAGCAATGTGGTAAATTAAAAAGCTTAATGCGGAAATGGATGCTAAAAGAAGACTACAACCAACGGCATCATCTGAAAGCATCAGCAGTTGCCAAGTGGAACTGTTGGAAACATCAACCAGAAGAGAAGCAAAAGACGCATTCAGTCTCTGAAAAATGCAATGCTTTTATTGTGACATGTGCCTGAAACAATACAACGTCAAATTGCATTACAACACATGCCGACATTGATCCAAGTGTGCACAGATACAAGGGACCATGGGGACAACCTGCTCATCAGGAGCAGTTAGCGGTTCAGTACAATTCATTTAGGGGATAGTTCCGATGCTCCCGGAGGTGCCGCCGGATGCCCCTCATTTCAGCTGGATGTCTGTTACCTTCCTCTGTCTTTGTGTTGCCATTCAAACCTCTGGCAGATTTCTGAGGACTATGGTTACCTGGTCCTCAGATCTCTGCAGGGTAAATCCAGACAGCTAGCTAGACTATCTGTCCAATCTGAGGACTATGGTTACCTGGTCCTCAGATCTCTGCAGGGTAAATCCAGACAGCTAGCTAGACTATCTGTCCAATCTGAGGACCATCTGAAAGTATTTCGTTACACCAAATCGTGATCTCTGTGTTTTACGTTGGAACCACGTTGTGCTATCATTGTCCATTGGATATTGAGCTTCAAAAGTAAGTGTTTGGGCATAGCTGGCCGAGCAACTCTATATCCATGGTGGTATTGGAAGGGGGATTTTTATCTTGCATGTTTTGTTGTGCTTGATCAACCCCCCCCCCCCCTCCCCTGCTATCTTCACAAAATGTACCTTGCACATTCATATGACATAAATTGCATTAGTGTCAACAGGCCTACTCCCATTTAGTGCCTGGTGTTATGCACCAATACACAAATATGATTTATGCTCATGGGCTGTGTTTATGGGCCCCACCCTGACATCAGAATCAAATCAGCCCCTGAGGCCTCTCAGACATGTATGTTCAATGGAGGGCCAAATATCTGATTACATTCATGAGAAGGTGTAGTAAAAGAAAAACAGGCGAGGAAAGAAATCAATATTCAATTAAAGTCAATGTTAAATGGGTGGATTTCACAGAGGAGGTGAAGGAGTTGCCGCAGAGAGCGATGATTACCAGATTATCATTGGCTCCACATTCAAGAAATTGACTCCCAGGCAGGAAGAAAAACAGCATATTCAGGGTCTTTACCCAATTAACAGATCAATTTTGGGTCACTTCAGCATTGCAATTTTGTGTCATGTTATATAATCACCTCAGCTCTTATTAATTATAAGGGAGAGTGTGAAATACCTGCTTTAAATTACAGCCCTCTATAGTGGCATTTACATCGCTTGGTTTTCGTGCCTCCAGTGATCATTGGGAGCAGACAGCTCTTAATGGCTTATTAAGGCTCGCTAATTGAAATTAGCCCGCTAATTGTCTTATCATCACTGCTTTTTAATGGCAGGTGCAAGACAAGGATACCCTTGAAAATGGTTTTATTCAGTAGATTAATTTTCAAAGCTAGCTGCGGCCCAGAGAAATGTCATTAACCCTACCTGGTCACGTTAGGATGACTGGTGCTCACTTGGCTTTCACCACAACTAATCTATGAAGATTATAAGAGTTAAAAGCAAAGGGACTTGAACCGTGTCCACTTCATGAACACAATGAGTATGTACTGTATAAATGCACACCAATATTCCACTAATAATCCAAACATGACAATACTCTGAATTTGATACAGGTCATGTAAACAGCATATTCCGGTTGGATATTGCGAATAAGGCCTTTTATCCAAATATAGCATTTTCCCATTAAGACATAGCCTTCTAGACTGTGTAAAAAAAAATAAAAAAATAAAAAAAACTCCAGGACGTGGTGACACCATCACTTATGCTGGGTGTAGTCACAGGCAAAACACGCTTAAAACTTTGAACCAGAGAGGAAGTGAACACACAATTTAGGTTTTAGTCATTGGCCCCATTCACACAGGACTAGTATATGACCTGCTGAAATGACCCTCAAAAGTGATCTGATCTCTGATCGCGCTTTGTTTCCTGTTCTAGCGGTCCAACATGAGTGTGAGCAGAGGGACTACATGAGGACAACCTCAGTACTTTGAAGACCTTCTGAAAAGTTTCAGGATGACAGGACACCCTGTCAGGTTGAGAAATCCTCACCAGCTCTGAAGGACACCATTTCTTCGGGAGCCTTGCGACAGCAAAAACAATAACAACAACACACACACACACACACCACACACACACACACACACACACACACACACCACACACACACACACGCGCACACACAAAGACAAACACATGCACAGGATTCCCAGTGGCCACACAGCTTTATAACATGGCAGATGTTAATTTTAGGAGTATACTCTGAGATCGGTAGGAGCAGCAGCGCAGCTGCGATGAATTTTATTCAACACGGCATGTGTGCACACAAACACACTCTTGCACACATAAACAAACCGAAGACCTGGCTTTCCTCTGCGGTCTTTGTCAGCACTTCTAACAGAGAAACCATATTCAGCAGCCAGAGGAGATGCATCCTGACAGGATGAAACACTGTTGTGGTGAGGACATGAAGCAATGCAAGTACATCCAGGAAACGAGGACTCTAATGTTATGTGTGTGTGTGTGTGTGTTCCCCTGTGTGAGCCCACGTCAAACAACATCTGCATCATTTAGATTGCTCCTTTGCAGTCTGGCCTTTGGGCATGTGGCCTTTCAATATGAAAGCCACCTGTCTATATCATTTTCCACTCATTTTTTTTTTTTTCAGAAACTAAATGTGAAAGGCGAACAAGTGCTGTGTCCTTGGGTCTTTAGACCTAATTTAAAAGTGCTAAAAGATGAGGAAGACGGTGAGGCGTTCCATAGTGTTGGAGCAATAGGAAAAGCATAGTCACCTTTGGACTTCAAAATAGCGAAGAGTAAGTGATTTGAAGATCCCAAGCGTCCTGAGGGCACTGAGGGGATGGGCGATGTGCTGAATCAATACATTTTTAATTTTACTAGTAACCACTGAAGGCAGCCCAGTACTTTCAGATGTCCACATTTTTGTGACATTTGACTTTTTCACTTTTAGAGCCAGGATCTTTAGTGACCTTAAAAATAAATTTAGTCTTCTAAGCATAACTAACACGTTTATGTTTAATAAAAACTAAACAGTGGAAGATAGAAGAAGTAAACTAGCAGAAGAACACTAGCAAAGGACCACGCCACAGCAGTATGTTGTTCAAAGTTTTAATGAACGATTGGTTATTGAATGTTGAGATCATGGGAGTGGATTGGGATGGGGGTGAGATGGAAGAAGAGAAGTCGTCTGGTAGGTTGGTCCGGGAGGATGATCTGGAGACCGGGTCCCTTTTCAGGCGCTTTCACCCGAGCACATGTCACACCCCCCAGACGGTACACAGAATGAGAAATGAGAAAGTGATGAATGTGTTGAGTAGGAAGGGATGAGGGATGAAGGAATGAGATAAGGGGAAGGTGGAGGTAACAAACGGAGAGGGTGGGTGGGTCGAGAAGTCAGAGACAAACGCTGAGCAGGGTTGGCTTGGAATATGATATATGTTGTCAAATATTAGAGGTATGGTTGAGGCGTGGCCCTGCTCCCACACTTAACTTAATTCATTCACTTCATATCACAGTGTGGAGTGGCGGTGATAGGCCTTTTTGAGTCAATGGTCTGTGGAGGTTCTAGGTTTTTCCCCAACAAAGTTATCCAGATCCCCAGAATATGGCCCAGAATAGATCCCTGCTGGACACCTATGCTAAATAGGATAGATACGAGAATGGAGCTGTTTAAACTACTGCTGGAGTTCCATCTTTAAGGAGGTCCTGACCCATTTATTGGAGTGATTCTTTAACCAAAAAGGCTATTTTCATCGTCAACATTGCCAATTTCTTTCGAAAGGTCAACACAATTCTTTTGATTGCCTCTGACAAATCATTTATTACAATCTGTTGTTGTGCAGTAACAAGGGTCTCAATCCTGACTTCAGAGCTTGTCATATATTATTTATCACCAGAAATTCCCACAGCTGTAAACTCACAAAGCGCTCTTAAGCTGGACTGAATCAGTTTGACTCACATTAAAGGTGCTCTAAGCGAGGTCACACTATTTTTGGCTACAATTTTTGTCACATACAGCGGACATCTCCTCACTACCTGCTAGCTGCCTGTCCCCAGAACACACTGTAAAACATCTCCTCACTATCTGCTAGCTGCCTGTCCCCTGAACACAATGTAAAAACATCTCCTCACTATCTGCTAGCTGCCTGTCCCCAGAACACACTGTAAAAACTAGGGGTGATCCGAGTACTCGGCTGAAACGAGTATCCGGTACGGATAAAGCACTTTTGCCGAGTACAAGTATCATACGAGTAATATGAGTCAATATCCGTGCTCGGATTGAATACAACTCCTCAACTGGCCGCGCAGCGTTCTTTGATAATCACAGCGCCCCCCCTCCCTTCAAACCTGCTCGGATCAATCACACACACACAGAACACGGAGAAATGCGCTCCCTCGGCCTCTCTCCCTCCTCCTCTCCTCTCTCTCTCTCTCTCTCTCCTCTCTCCTCTCTCTCCGCTCTCTCTCTCTCCTCTCGCTCCTCCTCTCTCTCTCGCTCTCCTCTCTCCTCTCTCTCTCGCTCTCTCTCTCTCTCTCCGCGCTCCCGCTCCGTCAGGCAGGCAGTCGGGTCTGCGGATCTGTTCCGCTAACGTTTAGGGTTTCTACAGCTTCAGGTTTGTTTTGGTTTGTAGTAGTTACATAGTAACCGGTAGATTTCTGGGCTCGTGGGGTTTCAGACATGCTGCTTGGTTTAAATGCAACTCCCGTTGCGTCTCTGCCATCGGAGATTTTTTTTTTTTACTGTCAGCTGCCCCCCGCCCCCTCTCTCTCTGTGTCTCCTCTTACACACACACACACGCACACCCACACACACACACACACACACCTGGTGTGGAAATAAAAAAATAAAAAAGAACCAAAAAAAAAAAAAAAATCACACTGATCATAAAAAAAGTTTAAAAAAAAGAAAGTTATATTGAGTGTGAAAACTCTTGTTCATTACATTTTACTTCATAATTGCAACCGCATGTGTTGTATTCACTGTTGCAAAACGTTCTGTATATAGTTTGTTTGTTACCATGACAACGCCTTTGATCTGAAGCTTGATGCTGTCATGTAAATAGTTTTCAAATCAGCAATAAATATAACAATTTTTGATCAACTCATATCAATTGCATGCTTAAATAACATACCGGTTAAAGCCCCGCACATTTCAAGAGAACCCAACCCACTTCCGGGTTAAATATGACCACTTCCGGTTTAGGGCCCGCCCAGTCCGAGTACGGATCCGGATACAGATAATTCATGTGGTAAACAGATGCAGATACAGATAATGCTGTACTCGCTCATCCCTAGTAAAAACCATCTCCTCACTATCTGCTAGCTGCCTGTCCCCAGAACACACTGTAAAAAATGTGGTCTCTAACAGTGTTCCAGTGTTCCAGCCAATAACCGACAAAGATTGGGTGGGGTTGGGGGTTTAGTACGCGGAAGCACACAAGGGAGTGAGAGGTGACGGGGTGAGGAGGAGCAAGGGGCAAGCTAGCCTCGTATTTTTCTTCTTTTTTTTTTAAAATACTTCGAATGTCAACAAGAAGTAACGTCGCCCAACATCACTTAGAGAACCTTTAAAGCAAAGCTAGCAGGTCTTTATCTGTGATTGGCTTATCTTAAGTCAATGAAGTCTAAAAGCAGCAGGCTGATCCATGGCTGTGACTAGTGGTTAAAAGATTGGCAATAAAATGGTGGATGAAAATATTGATAAGTTTTCATAATAAAATTCCACTATTTGGTTATTAAAAATCTGTAATTACGAAAATAGCAAAATTAGAAAATGTTGGCTTTTCATAAGCAGTTGGCTTTAGCATTTTCACTAGAAACTATTTTGTGGGAAATTGTGTTTTATTTGATTAAAGCTGCGGTGCTATTTGTTCAAAGAACTAGGATTTTAACCATTTTGAATGTAAATGACCCCCCAAATCAAGACTACATAAAACACTACAGTCATGAAATATTCAGCTGTGATAAGACTGTGTAAAGCTCCTTTTATGTGAAAACATGCAACCGAGTAAATGGTCATTTCCGGGGGGTTTCAACTTGGACCCTATTTCCTATGTTTTTGTGTGGAAGTGACTGATGGGAACAACAATTTAGAAATTGGTCCATTATTTCGTCCACTAAAACTGCTTTTGTTTGCCACTGACAGGCTCAGATTATTATTCTAAGTGTCTGTCAACATTATGGAAAGGATCCCTACAGAGATGGCCTTTTAAAACCTTTTTGAGACCTTTCTATTTAACCAGAACCAGCTCTGAGATTGCTATCGCACCATACTCTATTGGAAAAAAAACAGCGTTTGTTATAGAGCCAACATGTCTTCACACGTAAATCGGCTTTATGTTTATTTCAGTCACAACCAGAGTTGTGATGGTTATTAGAGGGGAAAGACGACCCACAACGGCTTTTCATGGTTTCATTTTGTTTCTGTTGACTTTCAATGAAGTGTATTTCATGATGCCAAAATTACTGTTTATTTACATGGAGTCTGGTGGGTTTAGCGAATGCAATTTTGAAAATGATTTCATGTTTAAAACAACAGATCTTATTCTTTAACAGAAAGGTCGACCTCCTTAGAAATCCTTTCCATAATGTTGTCAGTGACTTAGAATAATAATCTGAATCTGTCAGTGGCAAAACAAGCACTATTGTGAAGGTAAATTGAAGGTGTACAATTGCCCCTTAACTTCCACTGTAGCTTGTTTTGTTGACTGCTGACAGCAGCGATCTCGCTTAACACTGGACCAATGTCAACGATTGTTGTTCCCTTCAGTCACTTAGACAAAAAAACAAAAGGAAAATATGGTTCAGGTTGAAAAAAAAACTTTAAGACACCAACATGAGTAGAGTAACTTCTTAGGGATGTAGGAAAAAAAGACCATTTGAAATGGTTGACAGGGGAGTCCCCACTTGCCCTTCTCGAAATGGTACTGGCACAAAGACCGTAGTAACTTAAAGCCTATCCACACCATTCAGACTGGATACCTAAACACTGAATGCATGCTAAATAATTTCTTTTATTGGTTTGTCTGAAAGGGTTAGCCTAGAGGCCTTATAATGTGACCGGCTACTTGACAGGATGTGGTGTGTTGATGTCTTTTCTCCATTTTAACTTCATTTTACAGACTGAGGTGAGAGAGACAATGATGTAGAGAGCACAGAGAGAGGAGATGGAGAGGAGGGAGATAGAGAGAAGATTTGAGAAAAGAGGAGGAAAAGAGGTGAGACAAACAGATTTCCACCACATTATTCCTTTTTAACAAGAACTAAGATTAACATATGGATTGAATAGTGATAGTGTGACCTATGAGGGAACAACCGGTACAGTTAAATGATAGCCTATAGTGATGTCATCAGGACCGCGTCGTGGTCCACCTGATCACAGAATCTATAGATTACCCACCTATTTTAACTACTTCACCCCTGTCTGTGCCGTACCATTTCCAGAACTGCTTTTAACATCTGGATCGCCTCCTAGTGACTGACTGCAGTACTGGTATAAATCCCACCACCTCCATGTTGGCAGATGGGCCAAACTAAAAAATAAAAGCACGTATCAAATTTAATTTTCCCAAAGTAGGTTTCTGTTATTTCAGGCATAGGCCTTTTTCTTATCACAATGATGTTGTTGAAGTGTTTGTTTCTAAAAAGTTTGGTCGTAACTTCATGATTGACAGCTGTGATTGACTCTTGATTTGTTGGGTGGGTGTGTGGCCGGGATTTCGATACCATATCTCAACCGCCCTCTCACTACTGCGCAGAATGGCTCCAAAATTACAAGTTTGAAACCAAATCAGCTCATTGTTAGACCGGTGCCAATGGAATGACACCTTAAGATCTGTGCTCTGCAGGACAGTATATATTTAGGTCAAAGGGCTCACTAGCCTTGTGTAGCAGGATAACATGGCCAAACGCTTAGGATGTTACCAGATGTAGCCTTTATCTACTCTGTTGTGAAGGCTTTCCACATCAGTCTGCTTTCCAAACAGTCTGTATTCATCAAAGCATGCTTTAACTACTGGGGACAGCTTGTGGGGATTTTCAATGAGTTATTGTTCCAAAAGAAATGTTTACCATTGTTATTCCCCTCTGACCCGTCCTTTTTAAAAATCAAATCACCGTCACTAGCTTCAGAGTGATGGCACATGTGTGCAGACTACTTCAAATGTTTTTATTTATTTATGTATTTATTTTTTATTTATGCATCCATCTTTTTCCCCATGGGTGGATGCAGCCCATTCCCCCCTCCGCCTGCTAGAAGACTCCATTAGTCCATTAGCAGTGTTGCTACGTGGGCGGGACGTGATGAAGTTAGGTGAGAATCATAAATGCAATCATGTCAGTTTCACTCCGGTGCGACGGGGATGGGTCTGAGTACACACACATAACACCCAGAGACAAAGGGATGAGTCGATATGGGGGAAATGAGGGAGCATGTACAGAGGGTGAATAAAAGAGTATCCACACTACATGAAAAAGGACTTTGAAGTGAATATATTCCAAATACAAAGGCCTTGAATGTTAATTAGGAGCATATTATTTAATAAAGAGCTCTGACAATGGCTGCTTTCATATAAGTTTTCAAACTAACATGAGTAAGTGTCTATGTGAGTTTAGGGTGTCCAGTCCTATGTTAATCATGGTCGAGATTCATCTAAAATCGCCAGACAGAATCCGGGTGGCAAACCATGGATTATGTTACAGTAATTTATTGTAGAATAAGGTGTTGCTTTTTCTTTTGAGACAAAAAAACCTCTCTGGTTTATTAAAAATTCAACCCTCCATACTGATCACTGTGTTCTGTATGACAAGCTGAGTCGGCTTGCACTGTCTAAATGCATCAACTGGTAGCAATTGGTACTTCCTGATTCATAAAGTGATTCTTGGAATTTTGCATCCTTTATGTATTAATGTACATGATAATTTATGAATTGTTCCAAGAAATTACAGACACAGAATCTGTATCACTTTTGGTTCCATAGAGGCATACTGATCCAGTAAAAAGAGCTTTCATACAATGCAACAACATTATCGTTAACGTTAGGGAGATATTCTGGCTATGTAATATAAAATATATGATATGGTTAAGGTTAGGGGAAGATCTGTGTTACAGTTAAGGAAACCCTGCAATAACTGTAGATCTTCTATCCACTTCAACGCCTGACCTGCCTTGCTTCAGTCACACCACCATCTGCAATGGCGTTCAACGTTGGCATTTAATACCCATTTTCAGTGTTATCACTCCACTAGTCTCGTATTGCCAGACCTTCCTCCACAGCATCGCGGAGGAGGGTCTGGCTAGACCACACAGCATTCCAGGATGAGAGAAAAACGGGCTCTAGTTAATTGGCATTTCTTTAACCCAATCACAATCGTGTGTCAAGTAACGAAGTACAAATACTTTGTTACCTTACTTAAGTAGACATTTTGGTTATCTATACTTTACTGGGGTAATTATATTTACAACAGACGTTTTACTTCTACTCCTTACATTTAAAAAACAGCCTCGTTACTCCTATTTCAGTTCGGCTTGTTTTCATTCCGGCTTGTCATTGTTCAAAAAAACACAAAAAACCTACCCAGATAAACTGTGCCATCTGGATAGAATGAATTTGACTGTGGTTGGATGAGAAGTATAAACATATACTATTCCGACACCCTATTGCCCATGCGATCCATCTCACCTGCACATGACACAAATCATGTCACACTTTAATAAGGAAGTCACAGACAAATGTAGCCTAGTAGGAAGATGTCTGTGGCAGAGATTCAAGTGATCTTGAGCGAAATGTCCCAACCAAGCACCAGAGAAGAGGTTGGTAGGCATGAAGACCAACCAACCCTTCTACATCCCTGGGCATACCTGGACCAGGAGGTTCGTTGCCAGGAAGACCAGCCAACCCTTCTACATCCCTGGGCATACCTGGACCAGGAGGTTGGTAGCCAGGAAGACCAGCCAACCCTTCAACATCCCTGGGCATACCTGGACCAGAAGGTTGGTAGTCAGGAAGACCGGCCAACCCTTCAACATCCCTGGGCATACCTGGACCAGAAGGTTAGTAGTCAGGAAGACCAGCCAACCCTTCAACATCCCTGGGCATACCTGGACCAGGAAGTTGGTAGTCAGGAAGACCAGCCAACCCTTCTACAACCCTGGGCATACCTGGCCTAGGAGGTTGGTAGTCAGGAAGACCGGCCAACCCTTCAACATCCCTGGGCATACCTGGACCAGGAGGTTGGTAGTCAGGAAGACCGGCCAACCCTTCTACATCCCTGGAAATTTTTTTTGAAATGGTTGGATGCCAAAACAACTCCTTTTCTCTGCGCAACCAACCTGTACCAACAAGTTAATGTTTCCAAAACACACCCTGTCTAGTCTAATTTGAAAAAGCATACCGATATTATTGTTTCCCTTACATTACTTTAACTTTTATACTTTAAGTAATTTTGAAACCAGTACGTGTGCACTTGTACTTGAGTAAAAAGCTTGATACTTCAACTTCTACAGTAGTCACTAGTCTTTTTAAACCCTAGTATTTATACTTCTACTTATTACTTACTTAGTAATGACTGAATACTTTTAACACCTCTGGTCTTGGGCGGCGCTACTCGGGCAGCCTACTGATAGATGCCTACTGAAGTAAGAAGAAGAGAGTAGGGCCTCATTGTCCCAAATCTATGGAAGTGATAACAACTGATTCAATCAACCCATAGCATTCAAAAGATGTTGCGTTGAACATAAATCCAGCACTGCAGAATTTTACAATATGAACATGATTCGTAGGGAAGGGGTCTCCAATGTTTTTATGACAAGGACCCCTTAGCTGAAACAGGGCCAGAGAAGGGACCCCATACTGCACGTACTGCATACAATTAAGTTGCATTAAACTGGGCCGGATGGCAGGAAATTAATTGCGATGACTCCTTAGGCTTAAAGGGATACTGCCGCTGTTTGTTGAACAAGGGCTTATCACGGTCTCCTCTAGCTGTAGATAGGTGAGCCAACACATTTTTTGTCTCAGCGCATGTAATTGGGTTGTTGTTTTTTTGTTGGCTCTCTTTAACTCAAAACATGCTAATTGGCAACATAGGATTCCATTCACTACACTAAGCTAACTAGCCGGTTTTACACTGGACTAAAACAATGCATGCACAAAGAAAGCATTTATTTCTATAGTTTATAGCTGACTCCACCGGCTTCCCTATTGGCCGTTGAAACAGGTACCGTCTCTTACCTTCTAATACCAGCCTCTGAGACCGCTGAGTCGCAGCGTCACCATCAGCTGGTTTGACACGAGCTGAGACAGGAAACCTTTGGTCTGAACTAGGCTTAACGCTGGGACAAACCATGCGTGTTGTTCAGGTCGCTGTGAAATGGAGTGTGATGTTTTGTACATGGTGATGAGAAAAGAGAAATTTGAGCTGGCTACAATCCCTTTGTTAGAAATGATCCACAACAATCTTTAATCTGCAACACAAGCCTAGTCCTGTCTGAAAATCATCTTATGTTTGTTCCTCGAATCAGCACAAAACTTAATATCAGAGGGTGTAAAGAACAAAAGAGAAAGTAAGACAATGTACCCAGTGCTTGTGTTTATTTTCCACAACTCCTTCCCTCCTTGAGTTTTTTGATTCAGAGTTTTAATGCGTAGGTTGCAGCAGGCGAAGCGGAGTCCGGCTGACTGACAGGTCTCTGTGGCGTTGGGCTCTGTGGAGGAGGCCGTCCCTCCCCAGGTATCCCAGTGAGATGTGGGTGGTGCATCTGACAGCCACTGATGGGAAAATTTCTACCTTTAAGTGCCTCGGCATCAGCTAGCCTTTTCAACAGTAAAAAAGAAATGATAAAAAATAGAAAATATGCCTCAACGTCTTTCAGTTTTCTGTTGGCTGTTGAAAAAAGTAAAATAACCCAACAAAATGTCTGTTTTGCTCCAAAATTGCAGGTTGGAAATGACCGTCTCGATCTTGATGGTGGAGTGGCATACTAAACTCATAGTTCTTTTTCTGTCTCATGGGAATCAACAAACGGTGATAAAGGTGTGGTGGTGCCGTATGTAGTCTCTTATAGCCGGGCCTTCCTCCACAGTGCTGCGGAGGAAGGTCCTCACAGCATTCCTGCCAGGGGAAAGACATGCTCTGGTTTATGAGCATTTCTTCAAACCAATCACACTCGTCTGGGGAGCCACGGGGCCTCTCCAGCACGGCCTTGGAAAGGAACTTGTTTGTGCTCGCAGGGAGGCGAGCTCTGGAATTAAAATGGCTGTCAAGTGTGTGATGAGAATGTTGTTTTATAAAAAACAATACATATAGGTTGATTGTCTGTTCTAGCTTGGTGGAGGTTTCCCAACTTGACCAGAGAAGGTGATGGAAATCCGGCTGAAAATGACAAAAAAATCCTTCAAACGTCGTTGATGTAGTCAATGCCATTTGGGACATACAGATTTTACGTATGAAGGGGTTACTGCGGCAACAAAAACATGACTGAAACAACATTCTGCTGTCATGTTCCAACATCACAACATCCCAGGGTGTTGTATGGGGCGGTGGGGGGGCTGTGAACACTGATGACTGAGGGGTTGGATGCAAAGCAGCGCAGAATTCAAAGGACAACTAATGCTTCTACACGGAGACACTGGGGACAGCAGCTTTTGAGAAAACAAATAGCTTATTGAATTTTATTAAACAACTCTCCAGCAGGGCCCTGGACCCCCACTGACACTGACTCTTAATGTACGTATACACATATATTTCTTTCCTGTATTTGTTGTTTGTTCCATATGAATTTTTATTTTGTTTCCACCACTCACCAAGGCAAATCCCACATGGCAATAAACATTTTTCTGATTCTTATTCTGATTCTGCACAATGAGAAATAACATTAGACACCTGTGCTTTAAGGGAAAAGAGAAATAGAGAAGTTTGAATTATGACATTTAGAATTTAATTAGATGACAGATGTTTTTCACTTTGCACGTTGAAAATGATAGAAATTACATATTTTATGTACATGAATAAGCTTTCTTTAGTTTACAAAGCAAATGCTCTAGATTGAAATTACACAGCAGCACCAGAAGCTCTCATGTCTAGTGCTCCCCGCCCTCTTTGAATCAGGGCATTCAGATCAGTGGGCGAGTGATTCATCACACGCTGCCACACATGCATGACACGGCTGTCATTAGCTCCTGTTACCGGGCCTTTCCACTGGGGAAAAAAAAACCCAAATGAATGCTCAGCAACAGCTTTGTAGTACTGAAGATTGATCTTGGTCTAGAAATTCTAACCCCTATATTCCACCAGGCGTGTCTGCACCACGTTCCGCAGGCATCTCGACCCCCTCAACCAATCACAGCCATTCTAGTCAACGACAATCCACGAGCCGCGCCGCGTCCCAGAGGCGTGCATGAAGCATCTCTCAGCGCCGCTAAAGATCAGCACCGGGTCTATTTTCACACCATCCGTGGGGCTTGGGGACCACTGACAGGAAGTGGAACAGCGAGAGAATCCAGTCCATTTACCAAAACTTACTTGAAAACTGCAGTAATAAAAACTTTTAAAAAAAGTCCAATATGGATGATACAGCAATTACAAACTATAGGCCTATATCAAACCTTCTGTTTTGGGGTAACATTATTGAAACACTTTTTCAAGAAATCCACAAAACTACTTTTTAAATCCACTTCAGTCTGGATTTAGACCAAACCACAATGACTGCACTTATTAGAGTTTTAAAAGACATACATCAAAATATATGATGCATCCAAAATCTCTGTCTTGGTTTTAGGAAGTAAAACAAGACAACACATGAGAACAGAGAGACTACAAAATTAATCAGGAAAATGGAAAACAGACAGAAAATATGAAACCAACTAAACACAGAAACCTGACTCTGGACCAGGTGTGACAATGGGCCCCTCCATCTGGGAAACAACAGGGATGTAGAGAGGAAGGGTTCTGTACCTGAATATTTGATCAAGGCATTTCTCATGATGCACTTAAAGCAATAAAAGAGGCAAATGAAGAAAAATGTAAATTTCTGTGGGTGTTTCTTAATGGGAATGTGGACCTTTCAGATCAATTTGAAGAGTGCCTATGGTAGACATTTTCCCCATTACGTCATGGTGTCATGCAGTGTGGGACTCTGGCACTGGTCTGGTCTTGATCTTGACTCAGTCTCAACCCCCCAGTCTCGGTGTTGTCTTGTTCTCAATACACTCTGGTCTTGGTGGTGACTTGGTCTTGCTTTAGGTGGTCTAAAGCACTGCTCACTCATTTCATTATTTTATTCTGGCTAAGAATAGGAGGAAACATGACAGAAAATAGATTATCGTAAACAACTAGGATTGCTGGTACTGTAACTGTCAGTTTTTTACTGAACATCTTTGAATTTGTCACAAAGAACATGGCAGTGAGGGGAGTGGAGCCATTCTTTGCTAATCAAAGGAAGTACTTGAAACCCTACATTGTTTCCACCCATGCGTCTTGGCTGGCATGTTGCTGCGTTGCTTGGCATACTGCCACCTGTTCACCAGTGCAACCCTGTGAAACCATTGGCTTATTCTTGTGCATGAGACAAATTAAGCAAGGAGCCATTCAACTCCACAGAATAGATTTAATATCTAAAGTGGCTGGCTAAAAGAAAATATGAAAAGTAATTCTTCAAAACAACAACAAGCAGCACAGGCGGCGCCACGGTGCCTCTGCTAAATAGTCTCAGGAAGGAAGTTGTTTTGGTGGAACAAGTGTACGTTCAGAAGTAGTTTAAGTCGTCAACAGAAAACTTAGGTTAGGTCTTCAGCTTGAGTTACCACGGCAATTTAACCCGATAACAAGTGATCCTCCGGTGTGAAACACAAAACCATGGATTGAACCGGAAGTAACCTCGACAACGGCAAATCCCGCTTCGTAGTACAGGTCTCAAACCAGTGCAAGTCTCACACTGCCTGACACCGTAATGTGGAAAATGCTAATCATAGGCATTCCCCAAAATTATTGAAAAGGTCTAAATTCACATAAAAATTCCCACTGAAAACAAAAAAAGATTCTTCTTCATTGCCATGAGCCTATCACAAGAACTGCCTTGATAAAAAGACTCAAAATGCAGTTGTGGTCTTATCCAGTCTTGATATCAGATCCAGAGTCATCTTTATCCGAGAGAAGACCGAGTAAAAATGCAATCGATTCTGAGATGAAACCGTTGAACCGAGACCTTCAAAGACTGGTCTTGTGGTCTCGACCCATCACCAGTTCAACCGTAGCCTTCCTCTGCATTAGAACCCAGATCCTGTACTGTTTGATAGTTGACGGAGAGTAAGTACAGAGGGTAGAGAACCTGATGAAATCTTAAACAGCAGCCCTAAAAAAAAGCGCGTAATGTTTAATTTTCTTTGAGCCTATCTGAGAAAATGTGTTGATTCAACTCTGTGGTAATTTCTGATGCCATGGTTTGTTTTCCTCTCATGTGACACTGTTTCATACTCTAAGAATATTCATTGTTCTGTAACCAGAGACACAAAATGATATGAATATCTTACAATATAGCATGAAATCTTGTATACTGACGTGGTATAAACCATGTCCCAGGCTCGTGTGCCCAGAATCTGAAATGTGTCAGCCCAGCACGGACTGGAACTGGAAGCATTGTCGGAGCTTAGCCACATCAACTAACTCAACTCTAATGCTAGTGGTGCAATAAATGCATTAGAAAGCCACGGCGTACTCCCTCATGTTGGCTGCTCACACGACATGATACATTATATTTAGCTGATGCTTTTATCCAAAGCAATATATATGTGTGTATATGTGTGTGTCAGAAGTTGCACGCCTCTGGAGTAACTAGTGGTTAGCTCATGGACACATTGTTGTGAGGGTGGAGGACAGTTGGACCCAAATGCAGAGTAGGCCAGGAGCCATGGTAAGCTTGAATATTTAAATGAATATTACAAAAAAATCCAGAAAAACAGAAGGTATCCAAAGACAGCAGGTAAAAAAATCGAAGAAACAAGATGAACTGGGGCCGAGGGAAAAATGAGGAAACAAGCAGAGAAACACAACACACTGACACAGGGAAATTATCACAATGATCTGACCCAAGACAAGGTGCACAAACACGGGAGTATAACCGAACCTCAAAACCAACAGAAACACCAACACACATTGGTTGATACAGTGGGATTTAAAGCCAGGTCTCCCAAACCAAAGGCATGGGACATCTCCACTGCAGCATCACCACCCTTGCATGCATGTAGTTACAAAACACACTTGTGACATAATGAGAAAAGCAAACACTGCTACTTCCCTCAAGTCCTTTAGACTCCTGCTGACGAGTCTCATTATAGATCTAAGGGGCGGGAGATGGGTAAAGTGGCCTCGACATGGAGGAGGGTCCAATGTTCTGATCTTAATCATATATGAGAAGTCTTTTTATTGGAGGAACATCTGCCAATTCCCTTTCAAAGTCAGAGCCTACAGTATGTTAGAGGCAGCGTTGTAGTCGAGACCCCCTAAACCAAGACCAAGTCATTATCGAAACCAGAGTGTCGAGACCGAGACAAGACCGAGACCATGGCAGGGCGAGATCGGGTCAAGACCATAGCCAGAGCTTCTTCTCCTTTCTCCCGCATTTGCTTTCTTGGGAGTGCGTGTAAAGGGTACAGGGGGGGTCACAGTAACACATTTCGAGGCATGAATCAGACAAGGGACAGGCGTTTTTGTGTTATCCTTGCAGTTCTTAGAGAGAAACAGGGCCGAGGAGAAATCTGTTTGACTCTGAGACGAGGCCGAGACCTTTCAAAATTGGTCCTTGAGACCAAGACTGGTCTTGAGTACTAAAACACTGGTTGTAGGTGAACATTTCAATGTACCTAGTTACATCCTTCAGAATACAACACAGATATGATGAAGATACATCTGCTAATGATACAACTTCTGTTTTTCTGGATTTTTTTTTTATGCTGCACTGTAACTTTTATTCTTGTGTTTTATGTGTCCTAATGTTTCTATTTTGTTTTTAACTGTCTATTCATGTGTTTTATCAGTTTTTAATGCTTATGATTTTCAACTGTTTGTACTTGTGTTTTTTCTTTTGAACTGATTTTGTGTGAAGCACTTTGAATTGCCCTGTTGCTGAAATGTGCTCTACAGATAAAGCTGCCTTGCCTTGCCTTGCCGACAAAACACCGTTTCAAGGCTTAGTTTAATTAGCTAATATTTCATATTGTGACAGGTTCAGGTACTTCTACATTCATGAATGATCAATGTGTATTAGAGCTGCAACTAACGATTACGTTCATTAGTGACTGCTGTGATGATAATTTTCTACATGAACTGATTCAGTTTTGAGGTCTCTAACATTTCAGAATAGTACGTATCCATCTAAGTTCTTTAATCCCAAGATGAGGTCTTCACATTCCTTGTTTTGACCAACCAACATAGATATTTCCTATCACCTGAGACAAAGACCAGCAGCAGATCCCCACAATGAAAGTTAATAAAGCTGAAACCGGTATTTGGTATTATTTCAATCAGAGATGTGAAAAGGTTTATTGTACAGTGCAAGTAAACGCCACCGTTATACTAATAGTTCGTACATAGGGGTAGAGAACCATCATAACCCCCGCGATGGAATCCAGACACCGGTGGTGGCGAGGAAGGAGGTCAGCTGGAGTAGAGGACTGGAAGTGGAAGGGGGGGTGGAGGGTTGCACTCTTTGCCTGAAACGACAGCTGATAGCAAAGGGAGAAACAGATTGTGACGCTGGGATTGGCTCTTGGAATTTGTGCATGATTCTGATTGGTTAAGCAGGAAGGTGAACGCCTCCAACAGCTACTTGGAGTTGGGTATTATTTTCAAAATTATTTTTATAGATATTTTGCCCTAGAAAGTTCTATCTACTGCCATGTCAGCAAAATATGGAAGTCCTGAAAGGCAAGGTGGGGATTATTCACTGTCCCATACTAGCAGTCTAAAATCTGCTTTCATATGTTGTTATACTGTTTTAACTGCTGTTTTATGTTTGAATTTTTTGTACTGCACTGTGACTTTTACTATTTTAATCTTTTTATGTAAAGCACTTTGACCTGTTGCTGAAATGTGCCGTGCAGACAACCATGAAGCTGCCTGGCATTGCACGTGATACTAAGGGTATTGAAAATCCAGCTGGAATGCAGCAATAACAAAAGGTTTCACCTTCTCAGTTAACTACAAATGTCCACCGTAAAACATGAGCGCACTGTGCATTAGGGATAGATATGATTGTAGATTTTCAGGCATTTATTTGGGCAGTTTGCAAATCATCTGTATTGGTGTTTTAGTGGCGTGATAACCAATGAAGTTAATGAATCAAAATGTACTTTGGCTTCTCTACAGCTCTGTCTGTACCTCTGCTTAATGCCCCCCCCCCCCCCCCCACACACACACACACACACACATACACACATACACTATTTGACTACCTGTTACTGGGTGTTATGGTGAAAGTTTCTCCTTTATTAAATAAATGTTTAAAGCATTTAAACAAAGTTTGTTGTGTTGAGTTTATAACACTCCCAAAATCTTTAATATTTTATTATTTAGGTCAGAATATCGAATTGGTTTCATTAACTACTAATAATCATTATTATCGGTCATAACAAACAGTACGTTCTGATCCCTCGTGGATTCTATTCCAAGGTCTCGCCTTCCAATGTCAGCTAGCGAGTGAGAGAGCAACAGAAAGGGAGAATGATTCATGTTGTTTTTTGCATGCTACCATCGTAAAACTAGGCCGCATGCATTTCAAGGAGCTCATATTGTCAGAAGAGTTATGCAGAACACTAAATACACAGCACATACGGGGTTTGGGTCATAAAAATGAGGATGGGCCGTCGGTAGGTGAAATAATACCTCATAAATGAGAGAAATATGAATTACATTTTGTCAGTGGTGGAATTTCACAAAGTACATGAACTCAAGTACTTGAGTAAATATTAGAGGTACTTGTACTTTACTTTTTTCTTTTCATGCCACTTTCTACTTTTACACCGTTACATTTCAGAGAGAAATATTCTACTTTTTTATTCCTCTACATTCATCTGACAGCTTTAGTTATTAGTTCCTTTAGTTACTAGTTACTTTAGTTACTAGTTACTTTCCACATTAAGACTCCTGCACACAGAACACATGCAGTTTATAATCTGATGTTTTATTATAAAGTAACCTAGCAACCATATAACGGCCTCCAGGTCCAGCTGAGATGATGATGTCATTAAACACACAGCTGGTTGGATCCTTTACTCTTTCTACAATGGAATTTTCTTTATTACTAATACTTTAACTTTAACTATTTTCCTGATGAACATTTTCAATGCTGGACTACTACTTGTAACAGAGAGTTTTTACAGTGTGGTATTGGTACTTTTACTTGAATAAAGGATCTGAATACTTCTTCCACCACTCCATTTTCCACAGTGCCGGTCTGCTGTTGTGTCCCCATTCTCAGGCTGGTTCAGCACCATGGACAGGGGCGTCCCTCCACGCAACAGACAGCGCTGTCCAGGGTTCTGAAACAACAGCCATCGTCACAAGTAGAAACAATGTCACATGTAGGCTCTGGACATTGCTAGTGTTATTAAAATAAGTCATAAATGACGTTTGAAAAATGTCATGTGAACATTCTTTCCTGGAAGCTTTGTGCTCGGGCGAGAAGTAGACAGCTTTTGGTGTTGTCATTTATACATATGTTCATTTGGTTTATGGCTTATTTTGGTCTGTTTTGTTGTGGAAGAAGGTCTGGCTCATGTACAACGCTTTCCTGGATAGGAGAAAAACATGCTCTGGTTAATTGACATTTCTTTGAACCAATCACAATCATCTTGGACGGGGCTAATGTGCACATTCAGAAGTAGTTTTACAGAAAACTCCGATTGGACAGATAGTCTAGCTAGCTGTCTGGATTTACCCTGCAGAGATCTGAGGACCAGGTAACCATAGTCCTCAGATTGGACAGATAGTCTAGCTAGCTGTCTGGATTTACCCTGCAGAGATCTGAGGACCAGGTAACCATAGTCCTCAGCATTAGAAAATGTAACTATTAAAACTGAATATCTTTTGCACGTTTACTGACTTATAATAACCAACTTCAAGGGCCCAGACTCACCTTCCCAGACACTCAAGGCTGAACTTCTCTCCCTTTCCTATCTTGACTGTTTCACTCCCTTTCACATGTCAGGTAGAGTTTTTAATTACCTTTGAAATAGTGCTGCTGTTTGGAGAAAGGAGGGGGGATTTCAATGAATAAAGTGCAGACTGCAGAGTTTGCTCCTCAGTCCATCTCAGAATCAGAAATACTTTATTGATCCCTGAAGGGAAACCTTTACTCATTGCAGTGTATGTGATCGAGTCCTTGCACAAGTTATCAAAGTTAAAGTGACTCCAGTGTGTCTTGGTCATCTTGGTCATTTTTCTAACACTCAGAAATCCACCAGAGGTTAGAACGCCAACACAAAGGAAGAGGAAGGGGACGGCATCCCTCAACAATCCCTGAAATTAACTGGTGTGGATATAGACTAGAAATCAGTTAGGATTTCACGGAACTTCATTAAAATAGTTTATTGTCAATAATTAAAAAACAAAATAATAATTTTTAAAGTAGAAATTGTAAAACCAATGTTTTTTGTTTCTAAAAGGATGTCTGCTTTTGCAAAGTTGCATTAAATAAACAAATATACAGTATACAGGTTGTTTATTATGTACCAATAAAAACACATGTTACATTGGTGCGATTGATTTCAGTCATAAAAGTCAGTGTCTTGGTTGCTTTCCTGCTATTTTATTTTTTATTTTGTAAAAGGGAGTGACCATGTGTCATCTTTCCCTCTTGGATCTGTGGTAACGGAGCTTTAAGAGACGTCTGACACTCTGACACTCCTCTCTCGCTCTTGGGCAGACAGGACGGCTTGTTCTGTTCCCATCCGTCTCCACATATTTCCAAGTACATGTCCAACAAAGGCAAAAATGCAATACGATCATCTGTTAAAAACAATACTGATGACTGTCATATGATGCAATCAGCAACCCTTCATCCACAGCCATCTCTCCCCCCTCCTGCAAAACTAGAGGGGATGTGAAGACAGGAGCGATTTCAGAACAGAGCAATCCTGCAGCACTTCCATCAAGAGCAACACTATTATGTCTGTAAGATTGCGTTAAAAAATGCATTTATTCATGACCGCCTCCTTTGCATGGCTGCTCACTGCACAATATCTGAATGGCAACATTATTGAAATGCATTGAGATGTATTGTACCAGACTCGGAGACATGTGCAATAAATTCCTCATGCTTCTCACCCCGGAGTAAGTGCTGGTAACAATCTCTGCCATCTGGTGCCACAACGAATACAAAGCTGCTTGGTAAGTAAAGTTGTTGAGTGCACGTTGATGTATGTGTGAATATGATTCCATGTGTTCTGATAACTCAAAGAAACACGGCGTGGGAGAAGCAGGAGGGGAGGCGATTGGTTTTGGTAATGGCTGGCCATTAAGCTAAATGAAAGCTGATGTGAAATTGATGAGTTTGTTTTGCGGCTGGTTTGCATATGGAAAGCAAATTTATTAGAATCAGGATTCTAACGGCATCCTGTGAGGCTCTTAATCACGGGAAAGGAAACCTTTCAGACCAAATCTATTCATGTCACTTTTCATCACGCTGGATGAGAGCTGATTTGCCTCACACAGGGCAGCCAGACACCCATCATTGTTTACCGAACAGAGCAAATAAATGGAAGAAGAGAGTCACAGGCATTAGCCAGGGCCATCTGCTGCTGCTTCTTCATTACATGGATGCATCTGATCAGTTAGAGATAAAAGTAAACCCAGTGTTATCCCAAGACTCACAGATGGTGTAAAAACAATACATTTGGACATGTTAACTGTATGGTGTCTTATGCAGATCTGGAGAGCCCATTAAGGTGCTGGTTTAGTATAGGAACCTGTCTTGCAGCACCAAGAGGCTTTCAGAAGAGTTGGACAGAACAAGATGTTACTGCCAACTTTAAGATTTCTAAAAACCTAAGCAGTACTGGGGATAACATGTGGCCTAGTAAAATGCCATTAAGGTCATTTCTGTCAGGTCAATGATTTAAGAAATGTTGTTGAATAAATTGCAATTCAAGTTGATAAAATACTGAATTGCATTTTGGCATTTTGGCTCTATTCAGGGAGTCTCTTGAACTTTCATGAGCACCATGAAAGAGCCTAGAGTCAGAGGACAGCAGCATTAGGGGACGCTCACACAGTTTAGGACTGGGAGAGCTTATGAACCGAGCACTAACTATGGTGGGAAGACAACACAAGGGTTAAACACCAATTTTAGCCAAAAAGAAACTACAGCCACAAGGAAATGTTTCCATTGTGGTTGTGCATGTATAAGTGTATCCTTCCTTATATTCACTTCCATCCGTGCTTTTGGAAGAGGACCTATTGTTAAATCCCTGTTTGAACAATAGGGAGGTTGACTGGAGCAAACAGAGAGTCTGTCAACCTATTGACATTAAACCTGCAACTGTTCACAGGCTCAGAGGAAAAAGTGTATGTTAAGAGCCGCTAAGATCAGACCTCAATTTGTAAGGGAGGAACTTCATCTGCCTGGTCCCTAAAAAGGTACTTTTGGGTCCAAACGTGTTAACACTGAGCCAAAATTGTCATCACCCAAGGATTAGAAAAGTCAAGTGTATACAACCAGCTCACCAGCCCTTTCCTTTTGCTAGTTTGTCATGTTGTGCCCTATTCTCCTGCCATCTCTACCTGTTCTCCATCCATCTCTACCTATTCTCCATCCATCTCTACCTGTTCTCCATCCATCTCTACCTGTTCTTAATCCATCTGTACCTGATATCTGTTACCCATGTTTTGACCTATTGCCTTTCCCCTTAGGATTTCTTTGCTTGATTGGACTCATAATACTGTAAACATGATATGCATAGCAGCATTGACAACACCCATTAGTTAGTGGTCTGTATTTCTTTAAACCAATCACAATCGTCATGGGTGGTGCTAAGGGCCGGACAGAGCCACAGTGTCTCTCCAAAATAGTCTCAGGAAGGAAGTTGTTTTGGTGGAACATGTGTACGTTCAGAAGTAGTTTTAGTCATCAACAGAAAACTCTGATTGGACAGATAGTCTAGCTAGCTGTCTGGATTTACCCTGCAGAGATCTGAGGACCAGGTAACCATAGTCCTCAGATTGGACAGATAGTCTAGCTAGCTGTCTGGATTTACCCTGCAGAGATCTGAGGACCAGGTAACCATAGTCCCCAGAAATCCACCAGAAGTTAGAACGCCAGCACAGAGACAGAGGACGGTAATGGACATCCGGCCAAAAAGAAGGACATACGACGGAATTTCTGGCGGTAACGGAGCAATCCCGGAAGTGGAGGGTCTTAGATACAGACTAATCACTGGACTGTTTCTCATACCAGACTATAAGACTGTTAATTTTTTTTTAAGGTGTTCCTGGCTCTGGATCTGTGGAGTCTGGATCTGTGGTTGCAAGGCATCTGCTGCGTCCATGTTCCTGCTCAACACCCGCTGCTACAATTCTCCATGTCTCTCTCTCTCCTCTCTCTGTCTCTTTCTCTCGCCCCCAACCGGTCGAGGTGACTCCCCACCCTGAGCCATGGTTCTGCTCGAGGTTTCTGCCTCTTAAAGGAAGTTTTTCCTTGCCTCTGTGTCCTAGTGCTGTCTCTTGGTGGGAACTGTTGGGTTTCTGTAAACAACATCCCAGAGTCCGGTCTAGACCTGCTCTTTATGGAAAGCGCAGTGAGTTGTTGTGATTCAGTGCTATATAAATAAAATTGATTTTAACTGAATTAGTTTGAACATTGGTTAAGGGAAGTCTGCCTTAGCGTCTGAGTTTGTGTATTTGCTTTGTTGGGATATTGCTGTATTATTGCTTGATTGGCTGTGATGGACACGTTACCCCCACGTAGAGTGCCCAAATCCTTGTTTGAAGTGCATGAAATGAGGTCATGATGTGATAGAACAGCACTCCCGAGGAGTATTGATCATCCTAATGGTGTGTGTTTGCTCAGCTCTGAAGAGACCATAAGCAGAGACGCGAGGGAACTCGTCATGATGGCGGAGCCTGCTGGAGAGGTCCTGATAACAGACCGCAGACGTGCAGCAGCGGATGAAGAACGCAACATATAAATCAAACACAGAAGAAATCGTCTGAGCAGGTGTGGCATTTGATTGCCTGATTAAAAGCTATTAATCACTATGACACTCAGCAATAATGGTGATCACTGCTGTGCATGATGGGACGTTGCTGCACGTCACAGTGCAGCCATGCTACACTTCTCTGCATGCAGTGATGTCCACACTTAACAATTACATGTGAAACCTCAGGATTTAAAACAACTTTCTTAACCCTTGTGTTGTCAAAAACAGACAAATGTTTTACAATATTTTTTTGAATTCTTGTCAATATCCCTTATTTACATAGAATTATACCTGTTATATGAGTTAAAAAAACAGAAATTAGGAATTATTTTGACTAATAGTTAAGATCAGAGGAATGAAAGTGATTTTTGTGGGAATTTGGTTGAAAAGAAACTCATGTTTCAGATATAGACATTTCTAAAGGGGTCAAAGTTGACCCAAGGACAACAGATGGGTTAATGTTTGTTAAAATGTGATGATCATGAATCAGACAAATGACTCATTATCTATTCCAACACATTGTCTTTGCTCATAATGTGATGAAAAGCGCATGTTTGGCAGTGTCATCAGTGTGCCAGCTTTATTTACCCATTCATTGCCGCTGATTATTATTGAACATATACAGACATGTAGGATTGATTTTCTATTAACCGCACTGAAGAGCCCATCAGATGGCTTCAGACACCAGGACTGCTCATTCACAGGCACGTGAGCACTCAGAAATGTGTGCAGGATCTGAGCGAGCATCACGACCAATTGTGCAAGGCCTTTGCTTTGTCCAAGTGGTAACCATGGAGTAGTTTGTTTTTTAATGTGGGAGGACATTGCAGTAATTTTATCTAAAGTCAGTGAAAATCCACACAATGCCATAGCCCAATGCAAGACAAACATAAGGATTAGGTTTTCAGGGCCTCAAAAACTTCAACAATAAAATGCATAAAAGGTGTCTCAATTGGGTCAATCATTTTGACTTTTAGCAATGAGATTCATGTTAACTTGTAATGGTGTACATAAAAGAACTTAAAAACTAGAAATGTTAATTATTCCTTGTGACCAGGTGTTGCCTGAACTACCTGGGTTGCTTTGATGGAAAGGTACCCATGTATCCCAGAAACCTGGATTATAACTGAACCAAGCCTTCCCTTCCACAGTTTGTGGTAGGAATGAACAGAACTCTTTGAACTGTGAAATTATTAATTTTTTCTTTCCACTTGGAATCATTGAACTCTGGATATTAAAAGAACTGAAAAGGTCTATTTTGCTAATCGGTCGCAGAGTAATATATCGAAAAAGGTTATTAGTATTGGACATGTGTATAGGAGGGCCGTCATGATGGCTGGCCGACATCACGATGGAAAGCCACCATTGTGATGCTGCTCCCCCCCCCACCCTGTCAGCCACACGCTAGTCTTAGTCCAGGGTGCTGTCATGACACATGAACACTGTCACAATGACAAATGAACCCTAACCATAACGTGTCATGACAAAACCGTTAGACTCTTACTAAAAGAACGTTTATGAATGTTCATAATGTTTAAGACACATTCTTTGGAAGGAAAGGAAACAGTAAGTCAAGGAGTCAGGTTGCTTCCTGTTTCATATACAAAGGTATAAACAGAAACCTAGAATATACATTACAAAACAGAAACAAAAGAAAGGACGACACCATAAAAAACACATTTTCATTTCATAATGCCAGAGCTTGTGTCATATCCTTTTATATGATATTCATTTAAAAATGTGTAAGAAATGTTGGAAAAAGTGACAAAATGTTGGGAAAAGCCTCAAAAATATTTATAAAAAAGGTTTTCCTCGCCTATGTTGCACTAAATGCTTGCTCTTGGGAAGAATATTGGAAGTTTTGGGTCTTTCTAAATTATAGAGTGTGGTCTAGATCTACTAAGTCCTTAGCTAATTCCTGTTATGATTTAACACCATTAATAAAATGCAATTGAAAAATTGCATTGAATATCTGAGACATGACTCAGCAATCATCCCAGTGGGGGAAGCCACACATGAACAGCCTTCACTCCCACTTATCTCCTCATTTATTCCTCATTTATTCCCCAACCAGTGGCATTAACTGATGATGACAGAACTATGACAAAGGTAAATTGATCACTTAATCCATGAATTGATGGGTCCCTGATTAGAGAGCAACACACCCGCGGGTATTCTTGACGGATCACTTGACACTACAACATGCAGAAGAGAAGAGGGAGACCATTAGCCAGTGCATCCAACTGTGCTCCCCCAGGGCTTGAATTTGACTGCTATTGATTTTTTTTTTTTTTTGGGCTTGTAAGAAAACTCTGCTTCTTCTTAAAGGGTCAGTATACACCAAAGAATATAGGTTGTACTACATGTCGTCCGACCAAGCCTAAATGCTAGTGTTTACAGCTGTTTGGAACAAATTAGGGCTGTCAAAATAACACAATAACGAGTTATCGCAAATTCCTTTTAAAGGCAACAGACAGGGAGGGGAGAGGGGACGACACAGCTTAGGGCCACGGGTTGGATTAAAAACGGCTAAAGTTTTAAATTTGGTCGCATGCCCACTGGTTTGGGAAAGGGTCGCCCAAATATCTCTTAAAGGAACGTTTTGTGAAAATTTCAATGGGGGACAAAGCTCCCAAACCGCCCCTTGAGTTCCTGTAAAATTTGAATTTACATATGCGTCTTTGGGGAGAGAAAAGATGGGTTGAAAGTGGTCCGGGAGATCTTCAATGTTGAAGAATGAATTACAAAAGTTTTAAGAGACAGTCTTTTCAGTTTTGGAGATTTAAAACCCATATTTGGAAATGCAAATTTCCCCCAAAGGTTGTGCCCAAAAAGGGGGGTTTCAAATGCCCCAACAGGGGGGTTTCCAGAAAGAAAAAAATCCCACTTTTTTTTCCCCAAAAGTTTTTTGTTTTATCCCCACGTTGCTTGCTCTGTAGGAAAAATACTAAAAATTGTTGGGCCCTTTAAAATTTGGAGTGGGGTTTCTAGCCTACTATATGGGTTAAAGTGTTTGAGATAATTTTGGGTTGGGAATTTGATATTTAAAATTAAAATAAATTTAAATTGAATTAATTTTGGATGTCTAAACCATTGAATAGATGAACCCGAGCTTTTGAGGGTGTGAAGGTTTTCGGGTCCGAAAAAGCAGAGACCCCATAAAAAACCAAAAAGTTCTTTTTAAGAAAAAAAGTTTTTTTAGACGCCCTATAGATTTGGGTAGGCCCAAGGCTAATGGACCAGTGTCTGGGGGACGGGGCTAAGGACCAAAAACCTGGTGGGACCAGGCAAAAGGAAAGAGTCTGGTGGACTGGGCAAATTTTGGCCCCCGAGTCTATTTGGGCCAGGCTAAGTACCGAGTCTGATAGGCCCGGGGGCAATTTGGCCCCAGAGTTGGGTAGGAAAATTTTTTCTAGTGGGGCCCAGGAGTTTGGTAGGCTGGGCAGGGGGACCAGAAAGGAAAAAGGACCGGGGCTAAGGAAAAGGGGCTGGTAGGACGGGGTTAATGGCCCAGGTTAGTGGGGCCCCGGGAAAATTTGTACCAGAGTTGATAGGCCCGGGATAATGGACCAGAGTTGGTAGGACCAGGTTTATAATCTCAGTAATGATTAGGTTTTAAAGGGCGCTTTTTTCCACGTACTGTCTTAAAGGCAGAAAAAACCGGGGCTCTAAATTCCGTAAACCGTAGTTAAGTGAAGGTGGGTAAGGGGGGGGTTTTGTCGGCCCCCTCCCAAGGGGGCCGGAGCTGCCATTTTAATAAATTTTTTTACAGAGGGCTTTAAAAAATGTATGTTGACGTTGAAATTTTAAAATGTTACCCCATAGTAGTAAAAAAGGGGATTAGAAAAAATATAAAAGATTACCCCCCTTCGACTAATTGAATGGAAATTTCCCTCCCCCTAAAGGGGGTTTAATATGTCAGGGTTCCCAGGATGGTTTGTTGCTTTGGTTTTTTTTAGGCTAACCCCCTTTTAAGGGGTCTGCGTTTACCAGCTGTGCCCCGGGCCTGAGGTTGGGCGACATTCAGACGGACCGTGGGCCCCAAAGGTCAAAAAAATTTACGGGAAGGTTTGGACTAAAACTTTGCGGGGTTGGAAGTATTTGCGTTGATATCCGGGTTTTTTTGGGGGGCCAATTTTTAAAAACCGGGCTCCCCAAATTGGGGGAAAGGGGTTCATTTGTCGTCTGCTTCAAAGCCAAAATGTTCCCACGTTGGCGACGTGACATTTGGCTTTTGCCATCAAGTTAGCCCTCTCTCTTTGATGGAATTGTACCCGCTACCGCAACCACGTGAGACAAATGTGTTAACCTTGTGTTGTCTTCCCTGTTCTTTTTCTACACTTTTCTAGATGCTTTCGTCAATTTTATTCACATTTTCTTGTCACTTGACGTTTTTTTAATAATGTTTTATTATCGCTTTTTCCCATTTTTTTGTCATAGTTCTGATATAGAAAGTTTTTCTAAAAAGGGTCAAATTTGACCCGAGGACATGTGCAATTAGAAACTCAGGTCCTGCTTTTGGGGCGTTCTCATGCACCTGTATTTTATGCTTTAGTAAAATGCGTAGCCCCAACTTTTGTTCCATCTTCTGATGTCAACAACGTGCACACATGTTCAAGCCAAAGCTTTTTTTTTGCCGTGACTGCGGTATTGCTGTTATGTGGTAATCATCCCAATCCTACTATTGAGGCATTAATTTAAGGACACAAGATTAAAATGTCCAAAATTCTGAATGTAACACGCATCTAGGGGAAGTGTTAGAGCCAAAAAGATAAACACAAAAGCATAGTGTTAGCTCTGGAGAGTTACTTGAATGGGGTTACTTTCTGGAGTTGTTGTGATGTTCAATCTTTAATTCAGGGCCCAGAAGCAACAAGATAAGACCTGCTGTCCATGCACCCGCCGACAGACTCTGCTCTTCCACAGATGTCCCTGCCGGCACAGCCACCCAACTCTCAGGCACACAGCAACTTGTAAGTTGTTATTGATTTTGACCCTTGGTGCCCTGCTCATTGAGTCAGGGGCAACAAATTCAGTGCTTTACAGTTCAGAAAGATTGCATTTTAGATAAACACTGTCAGCAACTATATGGTGAGGTCCTGTTGCCGATAAAAAGGAGGGTCTGAGTAAATACCTGGAGACACTGCAGATTGCTATCTTCACAGTGAATTACAGCGGAAACTGTCTTTAAGGCTGAGAATCCCCCCCCCCCCCCAATCTAATCCCCTACACCACCCCCAACTCTCCAGCGTGGGGGTTGGTTAAAAGATTCAGAGCAGAGAAAGTGGACTCTCACACAGTAATGGAAGCAAGGCCACCGGAGAGTCCACGCAGATGGAAGGCTCCGCTCTGCCTTTCCTCATGACTGCGCTCACAGAGGTCAAGAGATGAACAGCAAAACTAATCAAAGAGGTAATTCCTCTGATGGAGAGAGGAATTAATCAACTTAAGTGTGCCATTTCGTTTACCATCAATTGATTTCTAACAAATGAGTGGATAATATGTGGGGTCAGTAATACTGTGGAGGAAAGCTCTATGGTGCTTTAAACCTTTTGTTGTTTGCTCATTGTGATTCGGCCCTTTTAACAAAGGATTACTGTTACCTGGACGTAACACGTGATGTGTGATCTGTAACCCTTTTTCATACATTATGTTTAGTTTTATTTCAGGGAACTGTTAGAAAGTCATAACTAACTTCGCATTCGTTCGGATCTCTGAGGAAAAGGAGGCTGAGGGTCGAATTGAGAATTAGGAAAAGGTTTACTGCAACAGCAGTGATGAAGATGATAAGACAGAGACAATCAGACAAAACAAACACAACAACACTGCAGCTGACAGCGGACTGATCCACGCTTCCCCCATGATGGAGTCACATGAAAGCAGTCATGAAAAGTCCTTAATCGCACACTTTCATCCCATACACCTTGGGGTGGTTTCTTTTCCCCTGGTGCATTCAAATCCTTTCTCATTGGTCCGTAATTGTCATGACAGCAGGTCGAGTGCATCTTTGCTGACCAATGACAACCTGCCTTCTGCACCTTTGGGGGTCGCTTTTGGTTGCAGAGCAAAAGGTTCTGTCGTGTAAATGTGAAACTCTAACATCAATAGTTTAATTAGCATTGTATTGTCTTAGCCTAGACTAAGACCCCAGGGGACAGGAGACAGAAGGTTACTTCCTGGTGTGAAACAATCGGGTTCTTTCTATATGTTAAATAGTTTTCAGTTCTATTTATCTGGCAGAGACAGAGGGGGTAGGTGAGGTACAAGAAAAGGCCCATCCTGACCTCTTCACAGACAAAATGCATGTTAATCCCATCCTGACTGCATCATACACAGTTTATAACTTTTTATAACTCAACAGAACCCAACATGTCGAGCCCTTTGAGTCTTTTTTACTAATTATTTTGTCATGTTTTTTTTTTATTTTCTAAATAATACAAATCAAATGAATCATTGCCTTCTATATGTTGATGAAGACATGGTGCTGGGGTTGTCAGGATTGGCCGTGTGCCAAGTTCTGGACCCAAATGAAAGACTACCAGCTGATGCAGGGGAAGTATTTATTTTAACAGAGAATTTAGCATCCACTACTACTAGCACTACCGTTGTCACTGATAATACTACATACCATGTTCTCATACATATGTGCATGTAAGAAATCAGTGCTACACTTTTTCAACTTTAAATACTTTTTTGTAACCCAGTTCTGTTTCAGCAATACATTGGGGTCATTCATTCCTCCACGGTTTTACTGATTAGTTGTGCTCTATTTTGTCATTTATCATTGTCTTGAGTCCTGTTTTTTTTTTTTTTTTACTTACTGCTGTCGTGGCCTAATTTACTAGCGAGGAACAACAAAGTTGTGTTTTATCTTTGACTTAATTACAAATTTAACTGCAAATAACTAGTGTGTTAGATTTGTAACTTCTAATCACACTAGCAGATGTCACTGCACTACACTGCAATTGATTCCCACTCACTTAGAGGGGTAATTCATTATACTCCGACAAGTTATTAGGTTTCACAAAGAGTGCGTATCAGTTGCTACAGAACTCTCCGTCGCTCTCTGCCTAGATTTACACATCTCACTTAGGATAGAGTGTTGCACAAAGGTTTTCCCTATACACATGCACACATTCCACCTTTTCTCCCTTAGGTCAGACATTTTTTCCCTCAGGTACAGAATGAAGAAGGTAGATAGAAGGAAAAGGAGTAAAAGAGGAGAGGGAAATACAGTATGTGATGCTGTTTTTTTAATTGAACCAGAGGCCAGAGGTCTAAATATCCAGACAAACGCTATGCATTAACCATTTCCAGAACAGACAACACACAATTTCCAAATTATGCATGCACGTTGCTTCAGTTTTTTCATGCAATAGCTAGAATCCACTTCAACCTGCATTCATTGATGTAATGATCACTTGGGAACAGCACAACAAACTGCAAACACATTTGCATATTGTCAACCTACAAACTTCATATGGCAAATTATTACAAATATTTAAACATCCAGCAGATACTTATTAGCAAGAGTTTGGCAGTGGTGGTGGAAAAGAAGCGGTATAAGGGTCTAAATCAGAGGGAATTATGAAAGACAAATTACACAGGGATCTAGTTAAAGTGCATAACCCCTCATGGGCATAAAAAGCAAAATAAATGGGGGTGGGTCCTCCCACCAGTCAGTGAGGATAACCCTACAGTAACACCTTGGCTTTAATATCAACACATGGCACTGGCACAGCTAGCTCTTCTCTTTGGCCAGGAGCCAAAGAGCTGCTATCAGTGGTTGATGGACGTTAACATTACTGAAGCTAATAACTAGCAGAGATGTCGGTGACACTGTAATCTGAGCCCTTTTGTCAGTACTGAGTAATCCAAACCAGTAAGTAATCCAAACCAGTAATCAGATTAAAGTTACTTATCCAAGTCACTGCGTTACTAGTTTTGTCATTTTCCTTAAAAAATTGTTTTCTTCTTGTGTCGATCAGCGGTCTCTGGAGGACGCAACAACGGGGAAATGAAACGCCGGCGACGACAACAACGGGACGGTTGTGGTTGGGAAAAAAATAAATGGGTAAAGCTTCCCATTGAAATACTTTAAAATTTGTAATCAAACAAAAATAACGACATTAACCTGACCTGTACACAAATCAAAAGATTAAATAACGTCACGAAATGCCATGACACCGGGCTGACTAGGCACCCTACTGCAGGACACATTTTGCCTGTGGGCTGTAAATTAAGTAGGACTGGATTAGAGGACGAGAAGGGGGGAGGGAAACACAGAAACAACATTTTGAATTAAATTTAGCAGCATATGAGAGCGACAAAGGGTTAGGAAAAAGAAGAAAAAGTTTTGAAATGATGAGAGGTACAGTATATGAGTGTGACCGAAAAAACAGGCAGTGCATGTTTGTATTATTATCTTCCCTGTTGGAGTGGATGAGAGCAGACACGCATAGAGATAAGGGCCATCTCATCCATTAATGTATGATTCATAGACAAGCAGAAGATATGAGTCGATGCATCAGCAGGCTCTACCAAAACCAAGACAGCCACGCAGTGTTATCTTTCTGCCGACAGATTCTGGATCCTGATAGCCTCCGGGGACCGGCCGAGGACGTCCAACGCGGTGTCTCTTTTTACCAGATTTTCCATTGTTGAACATGAAATCCTTCTTATTTTAAATATAATGCTGGAGGTGAACAGTCAGATGATCAGACAAACCTGGAACCATTCTTAGAAGTTGCACCATAGATTATCAGCCATGCTTCTTAATTGCTATTTTTGGGACTCCAGGCCAGTCAGATCAACTAAATCTGGCACAGAAAGAAATTCTTAGTTTCACATCTTTACTAGCCAGACGTCAAATTCTCCAAACCCTCCTTCAGTTATACAGTGGCTCAAAGATGTTATGTTTTCTTGAAACTTGAGAAAATTAAGTACACAATGAGAGGTGACACTAATACATTTTTTTGCATATGGCAGCCTTTTCTATCATATTTCGCAGATTAAGTTTTGTTATATTTTGTATGTGTGCATATTATTCGAACTAAGCCGGGTGATGTGGGTAGGTTAATAATAATAATAATAAATTGAATTTGTATAGCGCTTTTCCCGAGCTCAAAGTCGCTTAACAGGGTAGAGACAGTGTTTATTTAAAAAAAAAAAAAAAAAAAAAAACTAAGGATAGGCAGAACCGAAAAGATGGGTCTTCAGACAGGACTGAAAAATGGTGAGGGACTCAGAGATGCGGATCCCATGGGGGAGGGAGTTCCACAGCCTCGGAGCTGCCCTGGAAAAGGCTCGGTCCCCAAAACTGCGGAGCTTTGACTTGGGGACATAGAGGAGACCGGCTGTGGTGGATCTGAGGGCCCGTGAAGGTTGGTAGGGGGAGAGGAGGACAGTGAGGTATGACGGGGCAAGGTGGTGGATGGCTTTGTAGGTGAGGACCAGGATCTTGTATGTGATCCGGTGAGAGATGGGAAGCCAGTGAAGCTGTTTTAGGACCGGAGTGATGTGGTGCCAGGATGTGGAGCGGGTGATGAGACGTGCAGCTGAGGTTGTGTGTCTCCTTTTATTTATTTAGTTATTTAGTTATTAAATTATTCATTCCCAGTTTCATACACAGAGAAACAAAACAACAGCAAAGAAAACACCGAGCAGACGAATCGCCGCACACACTGGCGCCATCTTGCTCTCGTTCCTCCTGTACTCTCGCAATACAGTCCCTCTATTCAAGTCAGAAGACTTTGCTTTGGTACGCACCTCGCTCTGATCTATTAAACTGTTTTTAAATAGTGACTTCCTGTTGAAATGACTGAACACTGACCAACTTAACCGCAACTTTTTGTCACCGCCCACTGCCGCCATTTGCTCTCGTCCCCTTTCCTGAACGAGCCTGCTGTCTTGGCTCTGTAGTGGATTGACGGAGCAGCGAGAGAGGGCCGCAGGGTGTTGATTCCAGACCTGTCGATCAGTACACCTCTGAATCCCCATCCCCATCTCGTCTGTGTCTCTCAGGCCACAGACAGCACTGAGAAGCCCCGTGAGGTTTGGCTAAAAGCTGCCCATCAGTCAGCGCCGACATCTGAGCCATCCGTCCCTACCAGCTGCTGGCAGCACTGGCTCTAAAGAGAAGCACAGTCAGCCCGAGTTGGAAAACATGAGATGTCAGTGTCAAACATATGTCAGTGTGAAGGGCAACAGTGGGGCATAAAGCTTTATAGCGAAACCCTTTTTGGAGCAGGGGAAGTATGACAAATGTATTAGGTTCACCTCAGATCAGCACTGACATGGTATTTCATGAAAACATTGGGCTTATGTTTTATTCACTGTCACACTTAAGGCTTCTGAAATCCAATTCGCTGAACAACAAATTCTCTCTCCAGCTTGCTGTTACTTGTTGTATAATAACCAGATTTTCCCTTTAATATATTATCTGTGTGACATAGTAAAGCAATGTGAAGAAAGAAGGAGGCTGAAGGAGATAGTGGTTCTCCTGAAGCGGTGTAATGAAAAGATGAACCGACGCGGTCTTCCAGCTCGAAGTGTGAAAACCCTGAAAAGCGTTTACGGTCATGTACCATGAACAGTAGTAATATAGATATGCAAAAGACCCTCAGCTCTACGAACCTGTGTCTCGGAGTGAGAAGGCAGAATCGCGACCCCCCCCCCCCCCCACCAACTCCCAGAGTTATCCTTCCCATCCAGAATTGTCCATTACTGTTACCGTTATTCTTACGTCTCATTCCAATGTGTTAATGAACCACTGAAACGAGTTTGGGAACATTGTTTTAAGGTACTATAGAATCGTTGGTGTTGGATTGATTGAAATCAATCAATATCAATAAATAAGGTATCTGTTGCATTACTGCGTGGCAAAGTGGGATGTAGTCAATGACAAAATAATGCCATGTGGCAGAAAAAAAGTTGTAGGTATTACGTTTACTGAGAGAATAAACAATGTGGCCTATTTTAACCCTTTCTTTTCTACGTTCCTGACCCCCTCATTTAGTCTTTACTTGGACTCAACGTTTTTTGGACTCAGTTTTGCCTTGAACCTCTTTGGACTCGGTCTTAGCTCGGCCTCAGTTAGTCCTGGTCTTGGACTTGTTTTGGACTCGACCAAGGTGGACTTGACCACAGCCCTGGGATGTATACATTGGGATGAGCCCAAGCGACAAGAACTGAAAACACTAAAGAACAGCTTTACCATGTTCAACTCCAATTGAAAAGTTAGTTTGGACCTAAACAGGAAAGTGGAAGATATGGGTTAGGTTTGGGTTAAAACACAACGCCCTGGATGGGCGCTGCAAAGGCACGGGTACAAGGGGACCATTGGTCTGAATAAAACGCTTAAAAAACCTGAATCGGTTTTATAAAAGCTGTTTAAATGAAGGCCAAATATTAAAAGCAGGTTTAAACTAATGACTAATGTTGGGTGTTCTGTGTGGAAAAGGGGCGCCAATGTGTGAGTGTTTGGTTGTTTTTATTGATTAATTGTGCAATTTGTGGTGAAAGTGTGTCTCTGTGTGGTTCCCAATGGGACGGTCCGGTGCAGAGCCTCCTGTGAACGATGCGTAAGTCGTCCCTGAGCTCCGGTCGGGTAGGAGGTTTGGGTGTGGGGATGAAGGTGAGACCCTTTTCCAGGATCTCCAGCTGTGCAGGTGTGGGGGAGAAAACAGCAGAAAGGTTGGTCATGTTTGACTGATGGGTGGGTTGTATTGTGACAGTTGGTCCCCGTTATTAGTTTAATTGCTGTTTCCAGTACTTGAACAACATCTCAACCGTATCTGCTGTGCAGTGGATGTTGTCTCTGACTCTCTGAAAAAAGAGTAGATTGATTTCTGCAAGAAAAGTGTATTTGGAGGTTATTGGGTTGTTGAAAGTGGTTAGTAGTGCCTGTTGTGGGTTCAACCTGTAGGAGAAATTTATTACAGGGATGTAAATGGTGGCGTTAGGAAAAGTAGCATGACCAGTTTTTACCATCAGTTTGAGTATGGTAGTCTGTTCGTGTTCAGAAAAAACAGTTGTTGAGTCCAAATGAAAGGATGACGTGCGGTGTGTCTGGTTGTGGGTGTAGTTTCTTTAAGATGGATGTTATGTGGTGGAAGGTAGCTCCGGGGTAACTGTCAACCTGTATGTCTGGGTCTGTGTGATGCGTCAGAGGTTGGAGTCCCCTAGAAAGAGGGTCCGCTTCCCCACCTCCAGCGACCAGTCCTGTATCTTTTTAAAGGTGCATGGGTGTGGTTCCAGGCACCCTGGGGAGCCAGGTGCTGCTGCAGAGGTCCTGTTAGGGATAGAGTTGGATAAGGTAAGGTTAGATGCCTTGAAGTCCAGGGTCACAGCGCTGCCTGGAAGGAGACGCTGGGGGCTTAAAACACCATCAAGCTCATTTCAAACCTGTGTTTAAGACTCAGGACGCTGATCAGTGGCTTTGCATCCATTTTGTTAACTGCATATGAAGAAAACAAGAACAAGCATAAGAGAAAAGAAGTTCACACTTTTGAGTTGTTCAAAGAGTGCAGTTGACTCTTGATGTAAGATCAGGTTTAATATACCAGAATAATGTCTGAGAGATCAATTTCTTTCAGTCATCATAAAGTAGAAAATGCCAAATCCTTGACAGTACCCTTTAAATTAGGAGCAAATCATGATGAAAAAAAGCAGAAAGGGCACCTGCTGCAGCACATGATTAGCAGTTAAAACAGAATAATTATGTATGTCATCACCAACTCTGTCTAGATCTAAAAGGAGGAATTGTGTCAAAGAAAGAATTAGCCTTAAATGGTCCTATCCTTTTTAATTTCACCTTCTCATACAAAATATTTCAAAAGACTATCAGGATTGGAGACTATTTGCATCTGAATCATTTCTACAGAATGACAAAGAAGCAGCCAGCAAATGGATTTACTGTAACAAAACAGGTAGCTAGCAGATAGTGAGGAGATGTTTTTTACAGTGTTCTGGGGACAGGCAGCTAGCAGATAGTGAGATGTTTTTTCCAGAATGTTCTGGGGACAGGCAGCTAGCAGATAGTGAGGAGATGTTTTTTACAGTGTGTTCAGGGGACAGGCAGCTAGCAGATAGGGATGAGATGTTTGCTGTATGTGACATCGCTTAGAGCACCTTTAATTATCAACACTCCCATCTCACTCACCCCCAAATAAATCTATTCCACATTTTGGGAAATACTCTTAGTCATTTCCTTTCCAATATTAAGATGAGAGGATCAATCTCAATCTCATGTATGTGCTTTAAGTTGGAACTTGAAGTTAGGGGGGAGTTAGCCTAGCTTAGCATAAATGTTAGAAACACAGGGAAACAGCTAGTCTGGCTCTGTTCAATGTTTTAAAATACACTAACCAACACGTCTGAAGTTCATTACAATTAGACCACTGGAACATCCCCCCCCCCCCCCTTCATTCCACAAAATAAATCATACATTCCACAAACACAAGAACAAACAACAGAACAAATCCATAACGGATCAGAAGCCTGTACTACTGAGCAAGATTTGGGGTTATCGAGGTAACTTCAAACCAGGGTTCTGTGTATTACGACAATGAAACATTTGTTATTGCGTTTAATCGCCATGGTAACTGATGCTGAACTCCTTTACTGCTCGGTAGAAGGTTAGGTATAAAAGCACCGCCCAATGACCCATTAACAGATAGTGAGAGGTGTGCTCAGAAGAGCGAGAACATTTAGAGACCCGTTGGCATTCCCCGAGGAAATGATGAAATGAAAGATGTAGATTCTCCACGGAGGGAATTACGTGTCTTAGTCATCTTCTTGAGCCGTATGTTGCCAATGCGACACATCGAAGCCGTGCGCTCACAGTGGTACAGACTGTATGAATAGCATTGTTATTTTTCTACGGGTAATTTTATGCATGCTGTGGGTGATGGGGACAACCTAAGTTCATAAAAGCCCATCAAAAAGGGCTTTTATGAAATAGCAGGTAAATAATAACTTAAATTATATACTCCATCTATGAATAATCTAGGCCCTGTGATGTTCACTGTTGCATGCAATTCATCATAATCCTTAGGCTTCCCGAGGGTGATTGGTGCCATAGATTGCATATCCCCATTCCTGCATTGCTGGGGGAGAATGAAGATGATTTAACTCTTATGTGGTCCAGTCTGGGATTATCCATCAACATCCATTCCTTTAATTTTAGTCTCAATAATTCCTAATTTCTGTTTTTCTAACTCAAACATTAGGTATAGTTTCCTATGAATGAGGTTTATTGACCATACATTTACACATTAAAAAAAATAACTGTAAAACTAAAATGATTAAGTTAGTATTACTTAGTGTTGAAAACGTTAAAAAAAATTACAAACACTGAAAAAAGCATCAAAAATGTAAAAAAAAAGGGGCACACGTGAAAAAAAGTCGCTGAAAATCATTGTTGATTTTCCATTTTGATGGGAAGACAACACAAGGGTTAATTAATCGCAAGTCATACCACAGCATCAACATTCAAGAAAAGCAGAAAGGAAATTCAATTTCAATTCAATTTTATTTAAAGTATCAATTCATAACAAGTGTTATCTCGAGACACTTTACAGATAGAGCAGGTCTGGACCACACTCCAGAATTTACAAGGACCCAACAGTTCTAGTAGTTTCCTCCAGAGCAGCAACAGGGCCACAGTGGAGAGGAATGGCTTCACATGATTGGTCAGACTGGTAAAGGAGGAGTTCTTCTAACGTGAATGCTGTTAGGTGGATGCATTGTTAACACAAGATGACTTGTGACCATCAATGCTTGGTCTCCAGCATTGGGGCCAAGTGGTCTGGGTCGGTCCATGACTCCCTGTCTGCACTCTGCCACCGAGTCAAGCAAGGTACGGCCACTGTAAGTAACATTCTGTATTGCATTTTGTAATACTGATTATAATGGTATTACTTTTCATCTTCAGGGCTCTTCAGTGGATTGCTGGTAGGGGACAGAAGGTACGCTTGCCAGCCCGTTTTGATGACCCCCTATCCAGACCCAAACACAGAGTCACATGATGCCTTTTAACGTGGCCCTCACTAGAACAAGGGCCTGGATAGAAATTATTTTTGACATCCTTAAAGCCTACTTTAACTACCTGCATGTCAAATAATTAAACCCTGAGTCGTGTTCCACAATGTGGCCTCGATGAGGAAGGAGAGAGTCCCACCTGTCAGCTAACAACCCACTGATGTGGTAGACCCCATCACACTTGACTACCCTACTGACGGGGCCTTGAGAGAGGCTATAACCCAGCAGTTTCTTATTAAAGGGGAGACAGGCTAAAAAAATATTCTTTACTTCTCAGTTGAACTATCTTGGTTCCATAGCATTTGAACTATACAGATTTTCTTTAATGGCTTTCTTTAAAAAAAAGAGATAGCCAAAGTGCCCTCTGTAAAACCCTTTGACTCTAATATGTTAATCAACTGAAATGAGGATTTTCTTTCTTTCTTAATCCAGTGTTCAGATTTCCCTTCTAGAAATGTTTCCAAATAATATAATATTTTACAACTTAATAAATAATTTGCTAATTTAAATATACATTTACAGGAAAATAGTTATGAATACAATATCTGAGGTTTCATGCTGATATGTTATCCCTATTCACTGGGGTGTCCCCCCTTAACCCCTTCTGTTTTCTGTTGGCCCATTATCAAATGTTTTTCATATCAGAAATTCGGTTTTCTTTCACCCAACAATTTCAAACCAAAAAAAAAGTAACATGGACGGTACCCTACAACGCTCCTCACAAGTTAAATAAATGACCCTTTCACTTTGACTGAACTTGGAGTTTTATTCAATTATATAGCATTTGCACAAAACTGAAAATAGGAAACTGCTCCAACCTGCAACAAATAAAGAACATTGTCTTGTATTTAATTTATTTGTATTTAATTGTTGAATGAACATGGTCACATAGATTACTTGAAACATACCCGGTACACATGCCTGGGCTTCTGAGCCGCTGCCACCAGGGTCTGAAGAAATGGCCCCTTCCATGCATTCCATCAGGGGGATTCTGATTGGTGCATAGAGCTGGCTCCTCAGCAGGAGTGAAGTCCTGTGGAGGAGGGCCCCCTCCAGTCTTCTTCGCCTCCGATTTCTTCCTGTTGGATGCGAGCAACATAGGCCCTCAAAGGGCAAAAGGGACTGACTCAGGAAATTCAGCCTTGTACTTGTTGGCTTTAAATATGTGTTTAATGCCTAATACAGGACGGAAATTAACTAAAACTTCTTCTTCTTTGTTTTGTGGCGGGATGCAACCATAAAATTTAAAACTTAAATTCATTATTTATTCAGAAAATCTCGTTTCCATTAGTGTATATCGCATAAGCCATTTACCGATCAAGATAAAATCCGATGAGACCGAACGTATTTCCTTTTGAGTCGATGTTCATGAAATTCCATCAAATTCTACTGTTTCCATAAGGCATTTTTCATTCAATATCACTTAATTCTGATAAAATCGTGAGGATGGAAACATAGCTACAGGCCTTCTGTGCCACCACCATGCAACAGTAAGGGATCATTTCATTGAATTTTGTGAGACCAGGCTGGAGTATGCAACAGTCTGGAAAGGAGGGCTGCAGAGTCCACTCTTTCTTTTCCCTTTCTTCCTGTCCTTGTATTTAGTTTTCTTCACTTTCTCCCATGGGTGTCAATGCCTTGGGACAGCCCAGACCTTTTGGATGGAGGAGCTGGCCCACTGCAGGTCATCTCTTTAGATGTTGGGCTGTCCCCAGGCCTTCTGGGAGGCCGCCAGTCCATTATGAGTGAGTTATTATGTTGTGGTTATTTCCTTTTTCTGTCTGAGGGGACCCAGCCCTCACCCATGTCACCCCCGTGCCAGTCTGATCCAATAACGCCCTCCCAATTAATTAAGTAAGTATAATACAGAGAATTTAATGAAAATACATCAGCAAAGGGGACAGTTGTGACAATGAATAGTAAAATGGAGAAAGAAAAATACATGAATTAAAAAAAATTATAATTAAGTCAGGATTATAGACTCATGTGTTGTATTGGTAACAGTGGGATGCAATAAGTGAATGTGGAAAGGAGACACATAGCTGGTATAATAACAAGTGGAAAAATAATAATAACAATAATAATATAATAATAATAATAATAATAATAATAATAATAATAATAATAATAGATAATGTCTATATGCAAAACTACAGAAAAAAAGACAAACAGTAACAAGATGATAATAAAATGTGAATCAGATGGGAGTCAAGTGCCACAGTAGTTAGCCCTGCATGGAATTTGTTTTGGTATATATATATATATATATATACACATATCCATACACACACACAAACAAACAGAATACAGAAACATATATACTATCAGTAAATTTAATGACATTAATGATCATCATACCACAGTAAGATTATGTTTTTGTACTGTTTGACTGTTAATAGAACACAATACAGTTGTTACTTATAAAGTTGTTACAATATAGTACTTATAGCTGTGTATTTCTTACTGAGGCCTGTCCATAGTTGCGGAGCCTTCGTGGCTTTTGACCCACAGCTGTTTCACAAGGTATTTTAGTGTGGTTGATTATGATGAAAGCACCAGTGCTGATGGATGCTGGGAATTGAAAGGAGAGGGGAGGGGAGTTAAGTGAACGCAGGTGTAAATTAATCATAGGCCCTGAAGCTAGTGTCTGCCTTGGCTCCCACTGCTCAGCCCACCATCTGATTGGCCTTGACAGGTGCTGTTGGCATGACGACTGCCATAAAGGTTTTAGCAATTGTTTGATGAAACAACCAGTAAAACGTCTTAATTAGGGCCCGAGCACTGAAAGCGGCGAAGGCCCTTTTGAAACTGAATGAATTATTATTCTTCCGGGAAAATAATTACCTTTTTGAGGGGCTTAACATGTTCAAAACTCACCAAATTTGGCGGCCGCATCAAGTCTGGTGAAAATTTACGTATTTTAAGGGTTTTGGGACTAGGCGCACAAAAATGGCTCGCTAGACCTCCCCACGAAATTAAAAAAATTGAGCCTCTGCAATAAGTTTAACGTAAACTAAGTACACATATTACATTACATGTCATTTAGCTGACGCTTTTATCCAAAGCAATTTACAATTGCTATATATCAGAGGTTGCATGCCTCTGGAGCACCTAGGGATTGATTAAGTGTATCAGAGATAAGTTAAGGGTTAAGTGTCAGTGTTAAGTACACAGGGACACATTGGTTGATGCATCACAGTGGGAATTAAACCCGGATAGATCTCCCGCACCAAACATGTGTGTTATGTCCACTGCACCATCACCACCTGTTTATTACAACATACAGTGAAAAGACCCAATTATGACAATGGACTGATGGAGCCATTAATGGAGCATGAACTGTTGTAAAAGAGTGCTGATCTGAGACCAGTTCAGTCATGTGGCCCGCCAGTGCCAGTTAACAGATATTACAGAGATTTTCATCATGACAGGAGAGCAACTTAAAGGTCACATATTGTTAAGACTATTTTGTCTTTTGTGATCATAAAGCTGGTTGAGGTGCTCCAAAAGTACTGGAAAAGTATCAAAACACTCAATCCACACAGCCCATGTTCAGAGACTGTGCCTTTAAACGAGCCGTCAGGACTTCCGTAACGTTGTGATGTCACAATGTTGTGATGTCACAACTCTCCTATAGATAGGTAGAAAGTTAGGCTAGTGCAGGTACAGAGCCGTGACAGTCATTTCCCTGCTGCAGTGACATTGCAGAGACTGGGAAAGCCCAGATGTAGAAGACCCGACAAAGCTGACCAATCTGGGCAGACTAGGCTTTTTAGGGAGGGGGGGCTTAAAGAGACAGGCTCTAAAACCATGTGTTAAAAAGAAGGGAATAGAGGACTTCAGACAGACAGTATGAGGGGAAAAAAGTGTTTTTTGAACAATAAAGCATGTAAACATGTTTTAGTAGAAACCCTAAAGACATATGAACCTCAAAATAAGCATGATATATCTCCATAACTGCTTGCTATTTTAATTGCTTAATGACACAAAGCAAACCTTTGTTAGCATGCAGGTCCACATGTGGTTGTTAGGCTCATATTAACATTTTCAAACTCAACGGATTCCTTGTTCTCCATATGGCAGCAGCATCTACACAAATGTATTCAGGCTGCCTTTAATTAGTGTGTAGGTATTACATGGGTTTGGCATAGCTTAGAGAACAGGCTTAGAGAACAGACTGTAATTAAGGGAAACTGTTGAATAATAACAAATAAGGCACATAAAAAAGCGTACAGTATTATATTTGATAAACGTATCACATCTCTTCCTTGTGCCTAGATCCAGATTTTGTGAATATTCTTATTAACACGTTTGGCTGTTAGTTACCGTTGCATGTCTCAAACCGTGCAGTGAAACCTAAAGGCATGAAACCGGGTAAAGTGTTGTTTGGACAGGCATTTTGTATCCCAAAGCCTAGAGTCAAGAGCAGCTTGTTAAGTACAAGTCCTAAATTCTGTATTTTTAGTCCTAAACAACTCATTGTTATGCTCCCTTCACCATAATGAATCCAATTTTATATCTTAAAGACAGTGTAAAGACATGTGTCCCCGTGTTGATTTTTGATTAGTCATCATCAAGGTAAGTACATTACGAGGATAAAGCCTGACGCGTCACACTCTTTGCCCCTCACCGCTATGGGAATCAACAACAAATTTAAATCAGGTATTTAGTGAGCCACACGCTGAATAGGCCATCTGAAGAAAATGTGGATCATGCAACAAGGCAGGCCTGCTTGGTTCTATCAGGGAATGCCTGTAAAGATTTACTAATAATATGTTAATGACATTTAATCTCTAACTGAAGTTTTGGGACTGTGGGAGAAGTACACACGGTATATATAATACACTGGAAAGAGATAAACAGGTGTAATCATGTATCAGCTGATTTAAATAGCTCACGATACTGTATTGTGTCCATTGGAATCATACCCTAAACCCAACTGGAAGTCCCCCATTTTGAATCGAAAGTTCAAAATTAGTGTGATTTGCCCATTTCCACATGTCGTACTCTAATGAACTCCTCCTAGAGAGAGCAGAGTGTCCTTTCTTCATTGGGGATGTGTGGCCCGCCCCCTATGCTTAAGCCACACCCTTTTCATAACTGCTAACCCATTTAAGATATAGTCTTGTGTGAGGTATCATTGAACTCAGCAGGAAACTTCCTTTACATTGGTGATGATCTTCAGTGTCTGAGTGCCGCGCAAAGGCACGATCGCAAGGAGCGGCGTCCGCCAGTGACGACGCACGCAGATTAGCGAGGGCTTAATCATTATTACATTACATGTCATTTAGCTGATGCTTTTTCTTTTTAGCCGAAGCAATTTACTTAATTCCACTAAACCGTAACACTAAACTACCGCACTATAGAGTTTTGCTATGATTGGCATCAGCAAGCATCCCAGTAATAGGAATAGTTGTATTTTTAGGGTTATGCTTTGGCCAATTTTTGGCCTTAAACCTCTACCAGCTACCCAGGAGCCCCCAACAGCATGGATTTAACACAGAACCATAAAACAGGATGTGGTTAAAAAATAATTGACAAAGCACCTAGCCAGAGGCGTGTGCGTGGTGGCTCTTAGCAGCTAGCATGAGAATACAATAGGGAAATGTATATTCAAAGCAGAGTATAAGAGGATGGCAGAAGGAGAGGGAATGTACACAGACCATGAGGCTTTACACTCTGCAATGGACAGCAAGGAGCCTCAGAGTCTCTCTGTGGACAGAGTTACACTCATTGATTGAGATGAGAGAGCAAAAGGAGAGGATTCAGGACGGAAAGAAGAGAGTGCAGTGTGGGGAATGATCACACACTTTTTCATTGCGTGACTTTGGTATCAAGGGAAGGAACTGAGAGTGTTCCAGTTTTACAGCAGCAGTGATTCTTGCTGAATCCTGCTACATAATCCTGCCACAGTTTAACCGGGAATCTGAAGGACTCCACTGAAATGATTAGAAAAGAAAGAAATGGTTACATCTTTGTGTCCCTTGAATTTTTAGGGTTGGAGTAACAGTATAAATGGAATCGTGAAAAGAATTAACTGTTTTCTACAGAGCCCCCGAGGTGACATGGAGGAAAATGCGCGATCATGACTTTGACATGGAGAAAAAATAAATGAAATTACTGGAACAATCACTTTTGCGATATCTTGACAAATGGATTGTCGACCAAGGGGCCACAACTGAATTTTGATTTTGAGGTACGTGATTTAAAAAGGAATTTGATTCCGTTGGAAGAGACCATGGGCAACACGCATGAGTCAACAAAGTTGAACTTTCTCCGTTTTTACATTTGCATGAAAGACAAATTCTCTGCTCAATCCTCTGTGGAGGAGGAAAGTGATTCCTTGACTAAAGATATAGAAGATCTCATTCTTGTTCTCATGGACAACATATGACCTTCGGGGACATGGGGCTATGGGTCGAACAACATTGAATTCCCCTCTAGCACATGTCTTTTGTGTGTTTGTTAAAATCAGCCTAGTAAGCAAAGAATAGTCATCACACGTTTTAATGTATTGCAAGAATTGAAACATTTTGTGTTTGTGCAGAATCTGCATGCCATTTCTTCAGACCCAGGAACATCTGGCTCATCCATAAACATTCCCAGTGATGGGCAAGAAGAGACAGACTCCATTATTAATGTTGATGACACCGCTTCAGAGCAGTCTTCTGATTTGGACGGAGAAGTGATGAGCCCGAGGAGAGTCAAGGATTCCAATGCAGCCTCCGACTCTCTCTCTGATTATGAGCCTGCTAGAGATTCAGATGATGAGTTGACTGTTCACATTAGACCTTCGGATGTCATACAGGTAATTGGCATGTCTTAACCCTTGTGCTGTCCTAGGGTCAAATTTGACCCATTTTAAAAAAAGAAAAGAGGGTTTCTTTCTACCAAATGTTCTGAAAAATACATTAGATTGTTCCGCATAACGCTCTTCACAAGTAAAATAAATTATCAACCCACTACTTTCTTTAAATTTTGATGTTTTATTCAAAAGCCCACAAAAATGGACAGAAACATTGGAAAAAGTGACAAAAACCCTTTTCAGTTTTGAAAAAGATGAAAACACTCAAAAGTCAATGAAGGTAGAGATCCTATCTTATGTTGTATTTGCAAAGCGTGATGTGAGGAATCAATCTTCCAGGAAATTTCCAGGTTTTTCGATTTAGAAACCCTTGTTTCTGACATGGATGTTTAAAAAAAAAAAGGGTAAAATTTGACCCAAAGACAACCCAAGGGTTAATGTTGAAACAAAAGGCCCATTGGGCATACATGTGCTGCTAACCCTGAGGTACCTTGCACGTATCGCTCTTTCCCTGAATTCAGGACAGTGTTCTATACAGTCCTGTCAAGCAACTACTTTGAAAAGGATACAATCTAAAAGAGAGCAGTATAAGCTACAGATAGCAGATTATTTTTGTATGAAGGCCCATTTTATTATATATATTAACTTTCTTAATATATTTGGTTCACTTTATTATTTTTCTTTTTTTATTTTGACATTTGTACTGAGTTATTTACATTATCTCTTAATCAAAGCACCTCTTGCAGGTTATCAATCAGCCTTGAGACTTCAAGTCATGATAAATCAGCATACTCGGCCATTTCTAATGAATATGTCCATAGTCTGTATCTATTTTTGTAATACCTGCATGGGTTTGCCTTCGGGGAGAATAGCTCCAAGTATGCATGTGATTAGAAGATGGCTGTGTGTCATGTGACCTTGTTATGTGTACACCCCTGTGACTATAAAAATCACAACATAGGAATAGGAACATGTTGGCGTTATTTTGTCACTTATGGGGAGCAGAGGGCTAGATGGAGCCGCTTACATCCAGGATCTTTGCTAGGCTAAGCTAGGCTAGCGGTGAGTGAGGCAGACACCGTTACAGCATGCACAGAGATGAGAAGGGTATGTATCGGGGGGGGGGGGGGGGGGGATAACTCTGGGGGATACGCTGAATAAGCAAAAGTCCTAATAAGTCAACGTTTTCCTTTTTTGGCCTACACAACCTCCAAGACTATGATTAGATATGCCATTGAGGATCTATGTGGGACAGACACTCAGGTTTCAATATGAAATGTGTGTGTGATGTGGTCACAATAGCAAAGTTAGAGGGTGATGCATCTGCTCCATTTTCCATACATCTTTCTTTCTGATTTGAAAATATATAAACTTCTATATATTCAAAGATCTTTTCGAGCAACACAGACGGTCAAATTTCATTTTAAAAACATTAAAAGGAGATTGTTGATTGACTGCATTTCCACATGGTGATAATTGCATTAACGACAAAATGTGATCAAGCACTTATCACTTATTATGCTTGATGATGCTTGGTGTGATTTGCCTATTTATTTCCTGGCTTGCTAGACCTATATTTCACGGTCTTGTTCTCCTTTGCCGGGGTGACATCAGGTCAGTCAGAGAATCTTGAACAAAAATCTGTTGGAAATATATTTCGTGCTGAATGGAAATAGATAGAGGTACTATAAGTGCACGGCAGGTGAGTGTCCAATGGTAGGGAAGGAGTGTGTGTGTGTGAGTACTTTAGCTCACATTTGCAAAGCAGAAGTAATGGCCTCTCTCAGGTGCATATAAAAGTTAACAGCCTGACAAGGGTCCTCAGGTAGATCCCGATGTAATTCGACCATGAAATCAATGCATAGTGAACAAACATCTCGATCACAGGGAATGGGCTCCCAAAAAATGCACTCAGTCTGGCACACGGCAAGATGTTCACTCTGAACAGGACAAAGGAGGTCTCAACAGTATAAAGATCTGGCACGACATACATAATATCAGGCCGGCCTCTTGGGACTTTAGGATTTGTTGATGGGCTTTCCAGGTCTGTGCTGTCATCTAATACATCCTGGGGGAAATGGAGATGATTAGGAAAGATTGCATAGTTAACCTGCCAGCCCCAAAATTCATACCACACCACAAGTTTTTTGATAGCAATGTATAGTATGGTCTCAGTAATGAGTCAACTTTTTAATCAATGAATTGCCAATAGTAAAGTTGAGCAACAGACACCTTTCACTATTTAGTTGATAGTATTTACACACATCTACAGTATGTTTGGGACAAATATCCACGTGGGTCAATCTAGACAGTATCGGAGGTGATCTGACACAGGTAAATGGCATATTAAAACCCATGAAATGAGAATAACTACTACCACTCAAATTTTACAATGTAGGACCACATTTTAAGACATCAACAGCTGCGAAAATAAATCAAATTCTGTCTTTCCTGGAGAAGAACAATGTCCGTGTTCATCTCTCTGGCAAGTAGGCTAGGCATGGTGCCAGTGTTGGGTGTGACCTGGGGTGTAGTAAAAATGTGCAGTGATACGCAACAACATATTTTTGTGGTAGAACATTCGCTTCAGATATTTGTATTCACAAATATGGGGTCGGGTAATGTGACAGCAAACTGAACCAACACTGCAGAACATGCAGAGAGACTTTTCTTTCATCAACCCACTCCTCGCTGTGTGGAGTGTGTAGTGTGTAGTGTGTGTGTGTGTGTGTGTGTGTGGTGTGTGTGTGTGTGTGTGTGTCTGCAGCGCCCGGGCCCAGATGTTCTGCCTACACTAACACCAGTATCCACCCTTCACCACACATTCAAGACAAGTATAAGTAGCTCATTTTATTATGTCCTCATTTCTTTGGGGTCAAGTTTTGTGATCCAGGCTTGGGTCCCTGATGTGAAAGCCCCCTTAAGGCTTTATAATCCATATTTTTGATATATTGTTGCACAAGTGTATCAGAATGCAGGAAATTAGTCTTTGGCAGTTACAATGTACATTAGACTTTTAATTTAATTTTTCAATATTTATTAAAACATTTTTCCTCCATGTAAAGTCAAGATCTTGCTAAAGTGATTGTTCATTAATATTTTTTCCCCTCCATGTCACCTTGGGGGCTCTGTAGTTTTCTGTTAGTTACAGGACAAAGAAGTTACCAACACTTAACAATTTGAGATTATTTACAGGATTAAAAATTTTAAATACATTTAAAATTTAAATACATTGAATATTCTACTGCAGCCAAGGTTTATCAATTTGCGCTCATACATATGAAAATACTACAATAATAACACTATAAACTTTAATGAACTTCCAGCGGAGTAATCGCCGTCTAACCCCTGTGGGGAACAGGGCAGACTAAATATAAGGGCGGGATGGCACTCGTCAAAGGTGCACATAATTTTAAAATAAAATAAATTAATGAGTCGCCCAGACCTACCCCCACAGCAGAGGTCAAGGACATCCAGCTCAATGTCCAGCCATAATCCTGAAAATGTACTTTTGTTGATTCAGACTAGGGGGTAAAAACATTTTTTTTTACTGTAGTGCATACTACTTACAATGCACAAGTTGGTTCAGTGCCAAGTGAAGTATTGACACGTTACAATGAGTCCAGGGCAACTCAGTTATTACATTTTTGGTTAAGTGACAGTCAGATATTTGATTGAAGCCATAACAGGACTAATTTAACATACCTTCATCTGGAGCTACAGTAGACTTGGCTACATGAATATTAATGTTGGTCAGTCCCTCGACCATTTTGTTCCAGACTGAAATATTTCAACAACTATGAATGGATAACTGTGACATTTGATACAGAAATGCATACTTTGGTTTATTAAATGCCCATCAGGCCCAGCTTAACTTTTTCATATCACGTTAGCACTTTCATTGGGAGATTTCTAGCATGCTGGCGTTAACATTTAGCTCAAAGCACTGCTGTGCAGTTCAGACGGCATTGTCCTGGGTAAATTCTAGCTATGCATGTTTGTTGTGTATGTCGTTCCCCCTCCTTCTTTCCCCTTGTTAACTGTCACCCCTCAAAAACATTAAAAAAAAACCTATAAAAAGCAGAACATGCTTGCCATCACTTTTGCTTATTTGACTCCCAATGTGCAGTTTGGTGGTAATTGGCAAAATGTATCATACCAATTCATTATTTATATTTTTTTATTCTGAGTCAAGGGAGAAAAACAGCAAGGTTCAGCGCCGTTCCCCAGTCCCTTACCACAGTCTGAGAGAAGCTTCCAGCACTGCACCATCACTGGAAATTCCTGTAATTGGTCGACATATACAGCTGAGCTCCACTACCTGAGCCACTCAGTTGTCTTCTCTGTTTGCTGTCAATGAGGTGACACCACGAATGAGGCAGAGTGTGTCCCTCCCCCCAAACACTGGAAGCTTTCCCCTGTATTTTTGGGGGAAAACTGCGGCGAGCACTGCAGAGACAGCTGTGGAATTCTAATGAAGCTGAGACAGAGAGAGATGAATTTACAGGGCTGTGCACAGACGGTGAATGTTGAATGATGTTAAGGTCAGTAGTCAGATTGGGAAGTATTCAAAACTGGGGGGGGGGGTAACGGATTACAGCTACTCACGTCACTGAGTCATTTACTTACTTAAGTAGGCATTACACTATGTAATCTACTTTTCTACTTATTAGGCTATCCGATTGCAAAAAGGCCAATGAAAACCATGACATACAGTCAGTGAAAAACACTGCAGGAGGCACTGGTTTGGAGACGTGACCATTGATTAGATTTGGACACATAGCAGGGTTCAGTTCATAACATTCTAAAAAAGGTGAAAAAACAGATGAGAGAGGCTTTGTTAAGAGTTCATTAGAGACTGGAACCTAACAGATACTCAGCAGTTAACTTAGTGTCACAAGTCCCTAGAAAGAAGATCTGAGTGATTGAGAGTGTCTCATATTTGACATACTTGCTGGTGCTCTTAATTATGTCCATTGTCAATATAAGATTAGAGGGCAATGTTGTAAGAACCACAACTAATAGTGGATCCAACTCCATCACAGTGTTCCATGTGTTTGGGGCACAGGATAATGCTGAGATAGATAAAGGTAAAGCAGACCCAGTTGCTCTTGAAATTAATGACCATATTGAATACCTTGATGAAGACTAGTCCACAACATATCAACTACCCCCCCCCCCCCCATCAACCATGTGCATGTTACAACAGCTACTGCCCTGGCGAGGGCGTACATGACACCTACAAGAGGCTTTTTAGTGCAACCTTTACAATATGCAAGGGTATTTGGATCCAAACTGGGTAATTTAATTTTGCTGGTAAAGCAGTTGAGGACAAGTGGAAGCTCCAGATCATTCGTCCCAATGCAAGGCAAGGCCGCTTTATTTGTATAGCACATTTCAGTAACGGGGCAATTCAAAGTGCTTTACATAAAAATGATTAAAATAAAAAGTTACAGTGCAGTACAAGAAATTAAACGTTATAGAGCAGATGCAAGGCGATGAAATGTTAGGAGGATATTATGCATCAGCGATGAGAAGGAACTCATCAGAGTCCTGTTAAACAGCCCGCAGGAGCATTTTGGACAGATGGGAGGATCCAGAGTTGCTATGGGCTGCGGTCCTCCTAACCAAGTTCAAGACCTCCTGGACCAACAGAGCACATGCAAAAGATAGTAACTTAGTTCATGATTGAGTATGATATTTTTGGGACATTCAAGACATCCTGTATTATATTATTATAATAGTATTTTCTGTAGTGTCTATATTGTCTTTTTATCCCCCTTGTCCAGGGACCACAGATGTATATTAGCTGTGTGTAACTCTGGTACAGGGCTCAAACTATGCATGGTCCCTGAGAAATAAACTAATAAACTAAACTATCAAGTGGATAAGCATCTTGAGTCAGTTCCATAATTTTTTTTCCGAGCAATTAAAGGGTTCAACAGTAACGTCCAAAAGCCCAGGAGAAGCCAAGGCAGACTTTGTTTCAGAACACTCAAATTGACTCAGGGTACAGGATAGCAATAATGAGAAATACATGCCATGATCACTAGATTGTATACAGGTGTTACTATAATGATTTTGTAAATGGTGATCAGCAATCAAATAATAATAATGTGGAAGTTACTGCTTTTTTCCTTGAATTAATGTTTGCAGACAATACAAAGGCGGAGTACAGTAACTTAAAAATAGAAGTCACATGTCAAAAAGTCATTTTCTTTTAACGGACATAATTCATGCTTCATCTGTATATTTGTTTATGAAGCAATTCACCATTGTTTAATCCATTCTTACCTGTTTTATCATCAATCAGAGAACTAATTAGTTGAAAGTAGATTAACTTACATTGTAGCTTGTTTCGCCACTTCGGACTGCAGCAATGTCGCTTAATACATACAAATAAATTCAAAAATAAAAAAAAGATTGTTGTTCCCATCAGTCACTTAGACACGAAAACACGGGAACATAGCTTGTTTTCAACCTGGACCCTAAGTTACACTTTTAGTAGTTTTTTTTTGTAGTTGACTCATATTTCAGAAGTGAACAGTTCTTGAGTTTTACTTGAGTACATATGTACTCTTTCAGTCCTAAAATAACAGACAATCTGACGGGTAAAAGTAAAAAAAGCCTATATCCTCCTGGCATCTTGAAGGCAATAACCCAGAACTTGTATTGACAGCTAAAAGCCAATATTCTCACTAGCACTGTATGCACAATATCATCTCCACCTCATTTGAATTTTCATTTCAAACCCAGACTATTGCGTCAATGCATATTGAATTATTCAGTCGGTAACTGCATAAAATGCAACAATTGTGTATATATCATTGGAGTTGGATGCTAACCCTTGCATATTGTTTCTTTTAGTCATTGCAATCAAATCCAACCAGCACCAGTTGCTTTTCAACGTGTCTTTTAATTGTCAAAGACACGTTAGCCCACTGCGCGGCTGACTTTGTGCTGTCACTGCTACCAGATGAAAAGCATCATGTAGGAGACCGTCACAAACAAAGACTTCAGAGAAAAACAGCAGTCTGACTTGAAGCCTGCTTTTACAACGTTTAGCTTTTTGTTACTCTGAAAAGACAGAAACCCATGTAAATGAACTGTTCTTATACTGCACTATTCTAGTCTTAACAGCTACTCAAAGCACTTTAACCCTCATGTTGTCCTCATGTTGCCCTCTTGTTGCCCTCATGTCGCCCCCATGTAGCCCTCATGTTGTCTTCATGTTGCCCCCATGTTGTCCCCATGTTGCCCTCATGTTGTCCCCATGTTGCCCTCATGTTGTCTTCCGGTTGTCCCCATGTTGCCCTCATGTTGTCTTCATGTTGTCCCCATGTTGCCCTCATGTTGTCCTAATGTTGCCCTCATGTTGTCTTCATGTTGTCCTCATGTTGCCCCCATGTCGCCCCCATGTCGCCCCCATGTCGCCCCCATGTCGTCCCCATGTTGCCCTCATGTTGTCTTCATGTTGTCCCCATGTTGCCCTCATGTTGTCTTCATGTTGTCCTCATGTTGCCCCCATGTCGCCCCCATGTCGCCCCTATGTCGTCCCCATGTTGCCCTCATGTTGTCCTATATCAACGTTCTTTTTAATTCCCCAAAATAACATGATTGATTCCACCCAATGCTCTTTGCCAAGAACAAATCTCTACTTTCATTAATTTTGGGGCGTCTTATTCAATTTTATAGCATTTGAAAAACAAATCTAAGTGTTTTGAAATAGTATTGAGTAAAAGTTGACATATTCCAGTCTGTGATTATTCATCAACATCCATTCCTTTAATTTTAGTCTAAATAATTCCTTATTTCTGCTTTTCTAACTCAAACATTAGGTATAATTTCCTATAAATGAGGTTTATTGACCACAAAGGCAACAAAACATAACAAGCTTAAAACATAGATTACAAAGTGTCAACAAAAGCGTTTACTGTCAATTTTGACGGGAAGACAACACAAGGGTTAACATATTATAGGAACCATTCACCATTCATACACTGTGGCCGAGGCTGCCGTACAAGGTGCCACCTGCTCATCAGATACACACTCACACACATTCACACACCAATGGCACAGCATTGGGGGCAACTCGGGGTTCAGGGTCTTGCCCAAGGACACTTTGACATGGGACTGCAGGGCCAGGGATCCAACCACCGACCTTGGCAGGCGACCGCTCTACCCCTGATTCACAGCCGCTGGACAACTAGAGACAGATGTCTGTCCTTTGCAGCCTTTGCTGGTTGTTAGATATCCACCCAGCACAGCCATTTTCCACGATATGTTTAAACAAAATTATTAACTTTTACTCCTCTGCCTTTTACTTTTCGGGAGTAAATGTAGCCAATGATTCAGCAGTATGCTGCAGCCCTCCCAGCTGGTTTGTAGCACTAAATGTGTTAAGGATGTCTAATGGTGTGCACTCTGCTATATGCATACGCTTATTCTGCACAACTAGCCCTAATATTTTTGCCAGCAAATTGTTGTCCTATCTTGGAGAGTCTCCAGCTCGGCGTTATTATGTGTTAATATTGGATGTTACTGAAGCAGCTCCAACTGCTTTGATAGGGCCACGGAAAGTAATTGGTGCAGGGCTAGGAAATGAGAAAATGAGATGAGATGTTTGTTTTTTTTAAAGCATGAGGAAGAAAAGAAATAGTTTTCCGTTGCCTTCTGACACCGATTCCCATAATGAACAGGTATTAATGGCATTCTTTTATGTGGCCTTCTGGTTATCCTTGAAAATAAGATAAGAAGAAAGTGCAGCACGCTCTGGCTCCATATGCATTTCATTCTTTATTCTGATGACATTTCAGCCCTCACACGTTCATCAAATCAACAATCAAAGCCACACACCACCGCCACTATACAGGCCACACCCGTGCTACACATCTGATGTTGATTAGGTAATCATGTTGCATCATTGAAGTAAAAAAAAGAAATCATCTATATCATTACCACAACCTATGTTTAACTCAATTTCATGTACATTATTAGAACATACATTTATACTGAGATAATTCTAATAGATATTCCAAAGTATTAGTTCTAAATGTACACTAACAACTTTGTCTATACAGGATAAATAATCCCATATATCAAGGTGCATTACAAAATAGACTTATAATCATAGTCAATGTTTAAACCAGTGGATCCAATAATGGTCCCTCCTAGAAAGTAAGCTCTATACTACCTCCTTTTCAATCCCAATATACTGTATAAGAGAGAGGAAATGGGGGTGGGGGGGTTACATTTTTACTCTTATTAAATCCAAGGGCTGCTACAAGTACATTGATATAAGTATACTTGGTACAAAAAGTATACTTGGGAAATACATTTGAACTTTACCTTAGTTAAGTTTAATTAAACATTGGCAGAGGTCAAAATGAAGGAAAAGAAGGCCAAATTGCATTAAAATGACTGAATAAGAGAATAGAAGGGACTTATGACACAGGACGGTTCAACCGACATTATGAACAGAGTGCAATGAAAATAACATTTTAAAGTTCATCTGTCACAAACTGGCTCAAGGATGTGTTAAGTAGGGAGTCCACACCAGGTTATACTTGAAACTATTTATTAAATTAAGGTAACGCTGGGGTGGGTAGCTCAGCAATTAAAGCAGTGTGCAGCTGTGCTGTGGAAGTGTTGACCGTGCAGGAGAGGCTGAACAAGGGCCCGGCTTTTATAGCCTAAGGGCCCAGGTGAGCTTAATGAGCTGACGACCCACCTGCTTCAGCCAGCTGACTGCTGAGGTTGGCTTAGGCACGTTTTAAAATGTCTAGTAGGCAATGTTAGAGTTTTTTTCCCAATTTTTAACAGACTCAAATGACATGCTCAGCACATTTTTTTTTAACTGACACCCAGAGAGCAAAAGCTCTTCTCAAATCTCCAAAAGTCTGAACACATTTTCTGCTTTTACACACATTTTTCAATTCAAAATGGCACTTTTTTAAATGCACTGAACACAGTGCTCTGCATAAGACAAAACAATCTGACATGAAGTCACGTGTTTGCCATTTGAAAAACGCTGCAATTCACCACATGAGCTGATTGGCCAGCATATGTGTCACCTGGCCAAACGCCTCCATGGTTAATTGTTACCACTTCAATCAGAAAGTTAGCACTAAGAAAAGACTACAGGTGAGGAGTTGTTTTTTTCTTGCCTCTTTTTTATATATATATGTTTTCTGCAAGTTTTAAATATATTGTGAGCATTATGTTCAGTCCAATGTAAATGTTCTTTTTTTGGGAAAAATAAAAAAATAAAAATGTTTCAACAGTATGTGTGTAGTTGCAAATATTTCTGTGCATGTGAACAATCTGAAGAATGTTCCACAATTTTAACTATTTTAGTATTATGACAGAGCATACTAAAGATAAGTTAGATTGAGTTCAAATATCCACAATCTTAGCATAGCATCGCTTACTGCACCTTTAAGACCTCTAGTACTAGGCAAGACATTTCTGTAAAAACCACTAGTGTCAACCTCTAATAATCCAGCATCCAAAGCATTGCCTAAGTTTTTCCTTTGTTACTGAAATGGTATTTGGAAAACAGTCAAAGTTATGGAATGAATTGGTAGCCAATGAATGCACAAATGTGAAGAAGTACATGCATGTGTGTGGGGTATTATCATAATAGGACCCAAGCATTTACAATGGTTCAAAAATATTGTAAATTACTAACTAAACCATCAGATGGAAAACACTGGTGAACTGGAATCCAGTTTTAATTTGAAGGCAAAAAAAAATGCACCACCCTCTAGAACCTTCCAGAAGCCATTCCCAGTGCTTACTGTTGACATTTCCCGTTTCCTGGCAGTTCCTGCTGTGAAGTCAGGGGGTGCATCTCAGCACAGTGGGAGACTGTCACTGACAGCACATTTGATATGTCTGAGCTCCATCATCCAGTGACTCCAAAATATAACAAGATTATTAATAGGTGTACAGTGGCACACAGGTAAAAGAGTATAAGGGGTGAGATATGGATGTGTAAAAAGAACGATGTGGAACTGCCACTTGTGTTTCTTATTTTACTGTTCACTTTGTCTTCATCTTTGGAATGCGTATATATTATGTTGGGAACTCTTTCGGGGACCATTAGAATTCATTTGACCCAGATCTTGCACCATTCCATTTTTCATTTTGAAATTGGTGTGTGTCTGTTATGCAGGCGGTCTCTTGGCTCCTTCTTCTTTGTGTTAGTGTTTGCCACAACCTTGTCTCATGGAAATTGGCACATAATGTGGATGTGGTTGTTGTCCACAGTGAGATTTTACTAAAAGGCCTACGGCGGGGTTTAGGTAATAAAGTAGGGGAAGTAATCGACAAGTCCTCCAAACCATAGGAGGATGTAACACGGTGACTTCTGTTGATCAGTTGGAAAAGATGGTGGCTTAAGCTTTTCAGACTTAACTTCTTTTTGCTAGTCTATTCCACTGTTCTGCACTGATGTGTTCATCAGCCCTAGTGTCACCTGCAGTGATGGGAATAAAAGTGTTACTTTTTCCAGTAACAAGTAATCTAATAGATTACGCTTCCCATCTTAATGACGCCAATACTGCCAAAACGACAACGATGCCATAAAACAAGAAGCATTAATATAACTAAAGCAGATTTTTTTCATCCAACCAAATAGATCTCGAGAGGCAAAAACCTTTTTTTTTTTCTTTTTTTTTTACTGTTCCCTGGTTAGTGGGCCGTGCACGAGACAAGCGCATAAATAGGATAGGTGGAGTGGGGGGGGGGGTGTTTGAAAGCACGCACAGTCAGACACACAATGAACAACACATGGAGTCAGTCAACGAGAGACAGGTACGGTGAGCCCCAATCAGGGGTGATAAATATAAAAAGTTCCAAAACATCTATTGTGTTATTAGTATGGAGCCACCATAGAAACCTAACATCTCCATACATGGCATCTGATTGGAGGCTAGTCTCACTTTGTCCCACAGCAACATTAAAATAGTTTAACGTGTGTACATTGTTTCTGTTGATGTATTGTACTAAGTTTCTGTTTCATTATAATATTCAGATTTATCATAACTAATTTGTGCACATGTATTTTAAGTTCCGTTAAAGAGGAGTAGAGGTGGGGTCACATTTATTTGAGTATTTAAGTACACAAGTATTTAAAAATGTACTCAAACAATTGTTACTTTCTGAAGTAACTAGGTACTTTTATAATTTGGAACTGAGGAACTATTTTACTTTTTTGGAAAAAGTAACTAATAACTAACTACTTAATTTAATTACTTAAAGGTAACTTGCCCAACACTGGGAATTGTTGGGTTTCTGTAAATAACATCACAGATATCTCTTTATGAAAAGTGCTGTGAGATAACTCTTGTTGTGAATAAAATTGAATTGAAAACTTGAATTGAATTGGTCCCCTGCCCTCGGTGACCCTTGTGTATTGTGTATTTAGTCTCTGTGTTTCCTTTATTGTGCTGTTGGGTTCTGTTTGCTGTGTTGTTGTTGCTGTCAGTGAGTGGTAGTTTGTTCCATGTCATGTCTTCTGGTTTTTCTTTGTTTGTGCCTGCCTGTCTTCTTGAGGACACCTATCTTTGCAATAAATCGCCTCTACTCTGCATTTGGATCTAAACCCTGACAAAATCCCACCTGGGCACAACCCAATAAAGTCAACTACAGGTGTAAATAAAAGACAGATGGCTAATTTTGGAATTGGTTGGCTCCTGATGGCGGTTGCATCTTAAGCTCAAAATCTAACTGTGCCAGCAGACCACACTGTGGGAATTTGAGTTGACTTTGAACCAGCACATGATGCAACGCCAAGGGGTCATCTCTCCCACCTCCTGCAGAGAGAGAGAGACACCAAGGAATTAAGAGGGAGGGGGGGGATTTGGAGCTGGACATGTGACATATTTATAGAAGGGAAGAGGAAGAGTACAGACATACTTATGCAAGGTACGATTTTTCGATGGTGTGGGTCGGATGTCCCGCTTTCTGGTCTATATACCACTGTGTCTGCTGGATTATTTGTCATTTGGGCAAGGGCATAACTTTGGGTTCAGCATTGGGGGGGGGGGGAGATTTTTTTTAAGCATATCACACGCTTCATTTCCTGCATTCGGGTGTAAAGTTAAATATAATTATTTTTAGGGTAGGGGGGTTGCACTGGCCAGTTTGGATTATACACCTTTTCACAGAAGACATGTTGGCCCTGTTTACCCTTACATGGTTATTTTGACAAACGAAGACATTTTCCTTCGTTTACACGCAACAGAGAATTCTCCTCTGAAAACGAGTCTTTCTTAACCTCCGATCCTGAGTGGAGATCTTGGAAATCTTGGTTTGTAAATTCAAAGCCTTTCCTCCACCCAATGGAGCCAGAGGCTGAGCGGATGGCCTTTTTTCTTTGTTCCCTGCACAAGACGGGTTCCACCTCAGCCTGGCATCTCATGATGGTTCGCTGGGCGGAGGTGGAGCGGGAGTTCGGTCCTCTCCCAGAGCCTACGCCGTCAGCGCTCTCAGACTCCACGCCGACGTGCGGCCTTCCTGAGTCCAGGCCGGCGGTCTTCCAGGACTGGCTCAGGACAGTCTCCCAGAGCCGGTGCCCTGGTCAGGCACCTCTGACCCTGAGCTGGCATGCAGCTCCTTTGACCCCCAACTAGCATCCAGCCCCCCTTAACTTGAGAAAAACCTGATCTGGTTTATTGGCATTTCATTATAGATATAGACTAGCCTTGAAGTGGGGAATTAGTGGTCCTATAAATAATATTAAATTAGTAATGCAGCACCATCACTTAACATGACGGTCATTTCGACCATTTTGAAATTTATGTACTGTATGTAACAACTTTGCTGAATAAAAAAATACAATCCTGCTGGTACATGACTTTTCCTAAAAGAGTCTATATACAGTTGTGTTCGAAATAATAGCAGTGCCTCAACAGCAGCAAGAAAATCACTGGTTTTATTAACATTTCAAACTCTATACCCCAGATAAGTTTCTGGGGGGTAAAATAAAGGTATAGAAAACCAACAAACCCAACAGGACAGCCATGCATACTGTGGATTCTGTGAAATTGAATGATTAACTGAAAAGGGTGTGTTCAAAAAAATAGCAGTGGTGAGTTCAATTAGAGAGGGCATCAATTAGGGAGGGTATTCTGGGAAAAAAGGGTGTTAACAGGTGATCCGTATTTAAGGATCAAGACAACTGGCATGCTGGCTGTGCATTTCTCCTGAAAAAACAATGAAAATGGGTCGTTCAAGACACTGTTCTGAAGATGAGCGTTTCCTAATAAAAAAATTGATTAAAGAAGGGAAAACATACAAAGAGGTGCAGAAAATCATTGGCTGTTCAGCTAAAATGATCTCAAATGCCCTGAAATGGGAGCAAAAAACTGAAAAACGAGGAAGAAAAAGAAAGACAACCCCTCGAATGGACAGAAGAATAGCCAAACTGGCGAAGACTCAGCCAATGATGGGATCCAAGAGGATCAAGCAAGACCTTCAGTTGACAGTGAGTACTGTGACAATCAGAAGACGTCTTATTGAGGTTAACCTTCCAGCAAGAAGCCCCCGCAAAGTCCCACTGCTGAGAAAAAGACATGTGCAGAAGCGTTTACAATTTGCCAAAGAGCACATTGACTGGCCTGAAAAGAAATGGCATAATATCTTGTGGACAGATGAAAGCAAGATTGTTCTTTTTGGGTCTAAGGGTCACAGGCAGTATGTCAGACGCCCTGCAAACACAGAATTCAAGCCACAGTACTCACTGAAGACCATTAAGCATGGTGGTGCAAGCATCATGATATGGGGATGTTTTTCATACTATGGTGTTGGTCCGATTCACCGCATACAAGGGATCATGGATCAGTTCCAGTACATCAGGATCCTGGAAGAGGTCATGCTGCCATATGCTGAGGAGGAAATGCCGTTGAGGTGGACCTTTCAACAGGATAATGACCCCAAACACACCAGCAAGCGAGCAAAAGCATGGTTCCAGATGAACAAGATTCAACTGATGGAGTGGCCAGCACAATCCCCGGACCTTAATCCCATTGAAAACTTGTGGGCTGACATAAAAAGTGCAGTTTTGGCCATACACATCACATTGACCGTATTGGCTTTAATCTTTTGCGCGGTTGAAGATGCATATTGGTTGCTTGGTAACTATCAGCATTTCTGTCTGAAACGTCACAAGCGGTCTCGAGTAACAAGAGTGGGCATCACTGATGGACCGAACACGGAGGCAGTGCCAGGTCAGGTTAAATGTTCAAATGAGATACTTTTAGGTGGTATTTGAGTTTTGTTGAATGAATTTCCATACCGTATTTTACAGCTATCAACGTAGCCTATGAAATAATTACGGTTTAGTATGCCATGATATGAAAAGTAACAAAGTAGAGGCTTGGAAATCTTTGTGAACAGTTAACATCTCTTTGTAGTCATTTTTTTGTGTCTTGGTGGTTATTTTAAACCTCCAGAAGTTGCTTTGCATCGCTGTGGTAGTGTCTTATCCATTTGTCATTTTAAATCCGTGTTAACATTGAGGGGGGGGGGGCACCCGTCTGGCCCCGCCCCTACCGAGCAGACATATTCTTCTTCAGGCGTGTCTGTGGTTACATGCATATTTCACATGTTGTAATGTTTTTACCTGAGTGCTGTGTATCTTTTTAATGATTGAAGATGTGCTGTGAACTGTAAAATACCCCCCCCCCCCCCCTCTGGCTTTCTGAAAGGCTGACTTTAAAAGGGTACATGTTGTGGCTGGCAACTTGCTATTATCCAATTGAACACATCCTTTATAAGATCAATAATAGATGTCAGAAAGCTGTCAGGGTATCAGCAGATGTCACAAAGCTAACCGAGACAGGCAAGAACCATAACGAAAGTTCAGAGCAGCAAATTATTTACAATAAAAACAACCGGGAAGTTATTTTTCCGCATGCACCAACACAGTGCAGCTTCCTCTGTAGACTGCATAGAAATAGCCTTTCGCACCTTAATCAACGTATGTTCCTGTCCTGTTTGGAAGTTCACTGCCAGGCCTGTCCTTCGAACTTTCAGTATATAAAACATGGATCGTACTGAAGCCCCTCCTGTCTCATGCAGTCAAGTGAGAGTTATAATACAAACCATAATATGGTGGAATACACAGCATGGGCAACATCACAACCATGCACAGAGGCTTTAATTCTCCAGTTGTCCACGGGTCAAATTCAACCCGTTTTCAAAAAATTCTACATCAGAAAATTGTCGGTTTCATTCAACAACATTGTCAAAAAATGTTTTAAAAAATAACGTAGATGGTTCCGCAAAATGATCAGTCAGTGTGTTCTACGTTCACCTTTTTCCCTCTGATCCGTCATCCCTCGTGAGTCTTTTCAGTGTCTGTGTTCCTGTTTTTTTTTTTGGTTTTCTATTTCCTGGCTCATTTTTGGGAGTTTTTGAGATTTTGGATTTTGTTCTTTGGACTCCTTTTGTCAATAAATCTTTGACCAAACCGTCTGCCTGCCTCATCTCTGCGTTTGGGTCCTAGTCCGCTACATTGTAATATGCATCCTATCATTTGAACCTCACTTAAAAAACGGAATAATTTTGCTTTCTTCCACCTTTGCAATGTCTCCAGACTCCCCCCATCCCTATCTCAATCCAGCACTGAAATCTCGGTCCACTCATTCGTTACATCCTTACTATTGTAATGCGGTTCTCTCTGGCTTTTCCACCAAACTGCTGTCCAGGCTTCAAATCATTTAGAACCTCGCTGCCCGGAGCATCACCCGCCAAAACTCTGTCCACATCACTTCCGTTCTTTGACCTCCTCCTGGACAACACTCCTTCCTGCTCCCTGTCCTCCTCCTCTGCTGGTCTCCTAACCACCCCCACCGCACACCTCATCCCCATTAGTGCGAGTGCTTTCAGCTGCACTTGTTCTATACTCTGAAACTCGCTGCCCCCTCATATCCGTCAGTCTGACACCATAGCCTCATTCAAATCCCACCTCAAAAATCACCTGTCTTGCTTAATTATTCACCAAATACACCGATTCCCTTTCCACAACCTTATTTCTTAACTAACGTCACATTTGTCGTGTCCTTTCTTGCTCTTTTCTTTGTTTTCATCTAATGTAAGACCTTATGTTCATGAAAGGCGCCTCCAAATGTATGTCTTTTTATCATGATATATAACAGGGAGGCAACTGTATTTAGCTTTTTATCCAGATTTACAGATTTTTGCTACAAATTTAGTATGTATTATCCTTAGTTGATGCTCAATATGTACTTATGTACATTTTGGCCAACATTGTACTTCTACTAGTTATTACAACATAGTAGGAAAAATGTAAGTTTTATTTATGCCTCTGCTCTGACAGTGTGTGTCATATATTGGTGTTCTCCAGTGGGTGTGAATTGTTGGTTTAATGGTGGTACAGTGGGGTGGGGGGGGGGGCAATATATACCTGGCTTTGTGTGACCTCAGTAGACCTGTACCTGTAAATGATTTTTACATGTAAATTCCCTGAGAGGGTTATTCAAATGTTTGATGTTCTGTCACTGGCTATGACCAACGGTTTCAAGCACCAACAGGGGGTCATGATGGAAAAGTTTGAGAATTACTGCTATATGGACTGTTGGCTGTTTGAGAAAAAGAAAATAATGTTGCTTTTGCTTCAAAGCCTCACAGTTCAGGAGCGAGAACAGACTTGTGTCGTCTTACAGTTAATAGGAGTCCCGTCTCAATGCACACCCCAGTGAGTAAATACCGAGGAAACCGTGAAGTCCATCAAATGAAGGGCTGTTGAGTAAAGGACCGACACACACAAGCAGAGACTGCTTCCATTTTAGTGACATGAGATTAGAAGCCCTCTCTTGCACCCGACGCAAAGCCTGACTCAAGTGTCTTACTAGTTTAGACCGATGCATTTTTTAATGTCCCGCTATTTAAACATTGTTCAAATGGCAAATACACCTGCGCCCATCTTTGCACCCATGGGCGTGCTGGTCTTACAGGGCGGTGTCCATCCATCCATCTTCGTCCACTTCTCCGGTATCGGGTCGCGGGGGCAGCAGCTCCAGCAGGGGACCCCAAACTTCCCTTTCCCGAGCCACATCAACCAGCTCCGACTGGGGGATCCCGAGGCGTTCCCAGGCCAGGTTGGAGATATAATCTCTCCACCTAGTCCTGGGTCTTCCCCGAGGCGGTGTGTTCAGGTGCATTCAGGGCATATTGCTATCTTGAAGCAGCGGGAAGTGATCGAAACATTGACCAACAGCAACCTGATCTAAAGTCAACAACGAAACATTTCATTGTTATTTTAACAGCACATTAGTAAAATGTGCCTAGGCTTATGCACAACACACACACTATGCTTGTTACACACACGCAAGGAAGTGTGGCAGCACACACACATGCGGAAGATAAATATAAAAGTTTTATGGTGGATATCTGCCATCATAATAGCGCCAAGGTACAAACACGCCTGGCTTGTAAAGGGAATGGGAGAGGACTCTGATTGGTTGATTAATGAAGACACTGAGTACGACTTTTTTGAATCACGACCTTTTTTCCCACCGTCAATCTAGCTAAAGTAGATTTGGACACGTCCTAAACACACCTGCGCCATGAGCTTCACGCCGGTTGCTTAGATCGTTAAAACAGGGCCCTAAATGACTTTGACTTGTACACTTCTAACACTCTGATGCTCCACAGTTTCACGAAAACTGTCTCCCATAGTTTGCCTGCACTTCAGCAGCGACAACATGCAACATCCTCAAAAGAAATACTCAACAACGGCTTTTGGAACTTCAAAGACTGTCTTCTGATGTGGAGTCGATCCTTTCAGCTGAAAGCACCCCCCAGCTAAATGAAGCCAATCAGACAACTTCCATGAGTTGACAGGCTGTGCATTACAGTAGTCATGGTGTGTTGGACGGAAAGGCTTGTTGTGTTGTAGAGCAGGGCCTGTGTCAGTCTGATGATTGCTGTGTGTGTTCACATATTCAGACCCCCGCTGAGGGCCAAGCTGCTACACACACTCTTTTTCTCCGTCTTCCGTCAGCGCTGCCGTCACTCTTCCTTCTCTCTGCCATTGTCGTTTCGGAGTTGTTCATCTTCCCTCTCCTGTGCCTTGTCTTTCACCCACTTCCTCTCTCTCATTCGCCCTTCATTGCTCTTCCTCTCTTGCTCTATCTCTGTGTTTTCTGTCAGAGTGATACAGGCGGCCGGCGCTTCGGCCCCACTCATCACTGTGACAGCCACAACTGCCTGACAAGAGAAAACAAATTCCGCAGCAGCCGGATATTAATGGACTGAGCTGTATTTTTCTTGTCCTGCCTTTTTATTTTGAGAGTTGGTGCTCCTATGTGCACACACACACACACACAACACACACACACAGTGGATAACCATGTATTTTACACCTGAGCTTTCTGTACTATGCTGCAGTAATTAAACATCCTTCGAACAACCTCACCATGACACTGGGGGATTATGGGATAGATAGATAAATAGATAGATAGATATACATACATACACAAATGGGATTTTCTGAAACTGACAATCTCTTGACCAGCATAAAATAGGTATTGCTGGTACACACACACACACACACACAAAAAATCAAGTTGTTTTGCACTTACAATTAAATTCACATCATCCTAGTAGTTCTGCTCAGTTAAGATACAGTATACATTGCTTCATCATTGCTGTGTTGAGCTAGATTTGGAGCCATTTCATTCTATTTAATGTGCCTGCTGCTAATTGGCCAGAGGCAGTCGGTTGCAGTCTCACATTGCCAGACCCTCCTCCACAGCGCCGCTTATTGGCACTTCTTTAAACCAATCACAGTTGTCTTGGGCATCAGTAAGTGTAGTTTGCAACAACAGTGCCGCTGCAAAATAGTCTCAGGAAGGAAGTTGTTTTGGTGGAACATGTGTACGTTCAGAAGTAGTTTTAGTCGTCAACAGAAAACTCTGATTGTAAAGGTAGTCTAGCTAGTTGTCTGGATTTATCCTGCAGAGATCTGAGGACCAGGTAACCATAGTCCTCAGATTGGACAGATGGTCTAGCAAGCTGTCTGGATTTACCCTGCAGAGATCTGAGGACCAGGTAACCATAGTCCTCAGATTGGACAGATAGTCTAGCTAGCTGTCTGGATGTACCCTGCAGAGAGCATGCTTGTGAAGTAGTCTTTGGAATCAAACTTTAATCCCAGTGACACGTTTGTCTCCATTTGCAGGTTTTTATACAATTTTATACAACATAATGCTATGAAGTTGTCTGCACAGTCATAAAGTTTCATGAACTGCAAAGGAAACAATAGTATCAAAACACTTATACTGTAATTAATCTTTGAACATTATGCTGGTAATCTCACAGGCTCATTTGCTGCAGCAGCTGTCTATATATTTCAGACCCGAGCACAACCTCAGTACCCACCTGCGGGCTCCAGCCCTTTATGGTCCTCCATGGAGGGATTGCATTAATGCCTCCCTGCTCATGATTTGGCTAGTTTAAAAATCTGCTCACAGGGAATGTCGGAGACAGCGCCAGATGGCAAAATTAAAATCTGCACTTACATTAATTCTCCGTCAAAACTATCATTCTTTTATGAAGCTGTCTGACATAAAGCAAGAGATTTGTTGTTACTTTATATATTACACCAGTGGTATTGTTAATAAGTGTTCCTCTAAATGAAGATCGTATTCGCCATGCATGCCAAACTTTAGAGCAGTCTTAAAGCTTTTAACAGTCATGAATGCACAAAAAAAAATTCACATTTACATTTCCCAGACATGCAATCGCTTGCTACATTTTAATGTTTAAATATTTACTGATATTACTTGAAAAATGACAGTCTTTAATTTACAGTACATTGAAAAGGCCTAGCAGCTGGGGATCCATCCATTTGCATACCATACAAAATTTTTGATTGATCAATTATGAGCCAGTATAGAAAGTGTGTCAGAGCCTCTCAGACGGGTGAACTGGAACAGTTGCCTGGTTGTCGGTCAAGGATCAGTTAACAGGGCTCGGCTATTCAGCTCTTTAACCTAAAACATATCTTTGGCATTTCTATTCTGCCATTTCTATCTAGTTTTTTGCTGGTTTTGGTTGAACGTGTACGTTCAAAAGTTGTTTTAGTCGTGCAACAGACTATCACATTGGACGTGTTTTTATGTATCCCACTTAACTTCTGGGCAAGTCCCGCCCTACAAAGCAGCTCAATTGGTTGAGGTTAGGCATTGACCTCCGAAGGTTAACGTTAGGCTAGCCAATTAGACAGGGGACAGTACCCTTGTAAGTGTACCCAATAAAGGAGAATTCTGATTATTAAGAAATTGTTTAAGCTCTGCTACACTTGAAAAACCAATTTTCTTCAGACGTATGACACAATAAATGAATACTGTTTAAGAGAACTTAAAAACATACATAAATGAAATGATACATGTATTGTTTGACGTCCCTAGTTAGTTGGCGGTTTTACTCTTGTCATGCTGAATCGTGGCTGTTTCCTTAAAACCATCTTAGTCCCTTTGTGGGAAAGTGTGGTGAGTGAATTTGAACTTTTAACCCCAGTGCCTACTCAGAACTTATCTTCAAAAAAAAAGCTTTGCTGCTTTATGATATCATTTAAAGTCATTTTCTGTGTGGCATATCATTCCCAACCACTCGCTCCATATTAATTGCTTAAATTTGACACTGTTTCTACGTGGAACCGCCTCAGCAAGTAATACTTATAAGGATTGCAGAGTTGGCTAATTAAAAGCAAAATTTCTGCAGACAATGCATTTAGCAAAACGTGCCCTCTTGGATGCCCCTTTGTGTGAGGAAAAGTGACTAAGTGGAGAGACATGATGCAGTGCCATATAGGCTGTCCCACATGTTAGAAAACGTTCGGCACCCTACCGCATGCAGCTGGCGCCCTTTGTTTTCGCCCCCTCAGACAGCCTGAGCCTGTCCCTGGTGGTGTAGATAAAATACATGTTTTTTTAAGAACTCAACTAAAAGAATCCTGATTCAAATCTCACGAGGGTTAGGGTTACTTTTAAGATCGACAGGGACTCTGTTCCAGAGATGTGCAGCACAGTGACTAAAGGTTGCTCCACTACACTACTAGCAGCCAACTCCCACTCGACCTGAAAAAAGGTCAAAAAGTTGTACTCCTTCAACATGTCTGTAATGTCTTCCCTCCATTTAATGATTTATAAAGCAGCAGCATTGGCTTAAACCTGCCGTGACAGCAATGCTGGTATTGTTTTCACCTTCTTAGTCTGTGTGTGTGTGTGTTTGTCATCATGGCAAAATGGGGACCTAGAGACATCTGCTACAGCGGGGACTGCCACAGAGGTTGTTTTCAGTACTTTATCAGGTGTCTGTCTGTCGCAGACAGCTTTTCAAAATGCTTAGTGCAGTCCGAAACGTCATTGGTGTGTGGTTGAAATCAAAATAAAGGTCCATTGCTAGAAAAAAAAAAGAGTTGTTCCAGGTCTGCTTTTGATATGTAGTCCCTGAGTTTGGCTATATTTGTAAGATGACGAACAGCTGATACTGCTGTAATGTGGCTATTAAGACTACGATCAGAGTCACCTATCACGCCAAGGGGGACACCACAGGTCATATAGGTCTCATTTAACATGTTGTAAAAATCAACATGTATACAGATGAAGACATCAATTTGTTTTTTGGAAATGCAACTCATGTATTTGGCAATAGATACTGCAATATTTGTAGTTTATAACCACAGGGAAATGTATCACTTTGCATTAAAGCTGTTTATTAAAAAATGCAACAGATGATGACAACATGCAAGTGTTGTTACACATTGAAGGGAAAATGTATCACATTTTGTCACATTATTACAATTTGCAGTGTTATTACATTATGTGTTGAAGGACTTGTTATAGAAAGCAAAAAGACAAACAATTTAATTTTTTTTGTATTTCTACTTGTCTGAAGCCCAACACCATTCTGGAGAGAAAATGGCTTCATCCTTTACAGACAGTGTCCCGGTAATGGACATGTTTTTGAGACACAGTTGTATTATCTGCAGCGTATTTGACAGTATGAAAGGAAAATCTTTGATTCCTCTATTACTCGTGTACAGCCATTAAACACACTGTAAGGAGTTCAGCAGTGCCTTGACACATTTACACCAATGATAGCAATTTAATAGGAAACAGAACAAAAAAACGCACAATCCTGGCAGTTTCATGCATGGCTCTGTGGGACTGAGGCATTATGATTTGGAAATGAATCTGCACATGCTAGTGGCAGGGAGTCATTCTAATATTAAGATGTTCACAGCCTGCTAACTCACTCATCTACGGCTTGTTGCTGGAACCATGTCATCTCTGACTGCTATTCATCTTGGAATGTTCGTCTGGATGAACAGCAGAGGCAGAGTCGTAGGCCTGTGTTCAGCAGTCAGGCGGTGCTTGGGAAATCTGAGCCTGTATTATTTAAGCTCCTCAGCGCTGAGATCCAGAGCAACAGACATTCTGATGCCTTCATTTTTTTTGTTTGAAAGCTGTAGCCGTAAGGTTGCTGTTGTTTCTGCAAAAATCACGACAGAAGGTTTTCAATGTACTGCAACCTGTGTGCAGATGCTTGCAGTAACTTCCTACTGTGGGAGTTTCTGTGTTAATTCTGCATGCACGCACAGAAATGCTGAAATCACCTTTTCTCGTACAGTCACACTAACAAATCGTTATAAAAGGTCAAAGGGCTGTTACCGAATTCCAACGTGGACTGTTTTAAATCCCTACACAACAAGATGATTACTGGTGTCATTTGTGCCCCAATAATTACCTCCTTTTTAAATACCATGCTCTTTCTCTAACATTCCTTTCCATAATAATATTGTTTTTGTCTATTTCTCTCCAACATGGTGGCGAGTCCTAATGACAGATTAGGAACCAAATAATTCCTTGGTCCGCTGACTTTGCAAATTGGTCATGTCGCTGCCACGAGTCAGCAGAAGGCTGAAGAGTCGCCTCATATCCTGCGTAACACAGGTTTCGGATTATGACTCATTGTCACCCCACTCTGTAGTCCTAGAAGCACAACACCCATGGGGCAATGCAACTACACGCTCAATATCAGCCAGTTGACCTATTTACCTGTATTTTTTATTATTGCATAAGGTCTTCGAAGGGGCTGCATACAACATTTGCCCAATATTTCCCCCCGGATTGCCTCCACACAGCTCTGATGTCATGAGCAAACATGGAGCTGGCGGAGCCAAAATGGCTGCTAGCAATGCTAGCAGTTTCAAAGGGAGGGACACACACTCTATATTTTTACATAGTAAATATTATTTTGTTGTTATATTAATGTTCTGAATGTTGTACATATCCCCTTTGGTCCACTGAGGAATTCTAGTTGGGAGAATGTTTTAGAACCAGATAAAAGCATCCAGCACAATGGTTAGCACTGTGGTCTCACAGCAAGAAGGTAATGGTAATTATTATTATTATTATTGTTATTATCCTGATCTTCCGTTGGCTGCCACGTGCAGAAGATACAGTTCTCAAATACAGCAATAATTCCAGAACCATCACTCCAAGATGCCCTCAGAGAAAAAAATGCATCTCTGTGTACTGTACACTCTCCAAGCAAACAGTTTGATCTGGAACATTCTGTAAGTTACTGCAAAGCAAGTCACAGTCCATCAAATGCTTCCTGTAGCTGTGCGGTGGATCTGCCCTGATTACCACAGGGGATGTAAGTAACGGCAAAAAGAGGATTTCTACTTGTTGGAAAATATGTTTGCTCTATTTCTTCTGCAGAGAACATTTTTGAGATTTTCTGGTTGCTTCTGTAACTTATGTTGGAAAAAACTCTGGACAACATCTTCAATTTGGCTTTATCTAACAAGGAAGTTACATCTTCTCTTGATGGGAGAGTAGTGTGTGTGTGTGGTGTGTGTGTGTATGTAAGGAAAAAGGGGTTCGACAATTTTTGTAAATTTTTAAATGAAGAATTGGTGCACAAATTTGTCTGATTTTCATTTATGTGTTTCATATTTCATCAAAACATAGCAAATATATGCTTTTATAGCCAAGTGATGTGATTGGGAATTTCTAATTGAATATTACAAAAACAAATGATTCACATATTTAATGGGCTATATGTCATAGGGAAAGTTTGGCTATGCCATAATCCCCCACTGTCATGGACACACACTTATTTTTGAAAGGCTTTTATATTAGCAGACTTTATTAGTTATTTTGTTGCACTTTAAAGGCTCTTATTTTGAAATAATGGGGCTATTCCTAAAACAATCGGGGATGTATCCTGGAACAGCAGGCCTACAACGGGTCCTCTTAGGCACTGTCCTCATTTACGATTCTGGTGGCCTCAGGATAGAAGCTATGAAATGTATTAATATGCCCAATATGTTATGCAAATCAAATACAAAGTCAAAAGAAATAAAGCAAAGGAACCATCTGTCCCTTTGTCACATCTGGAGTCAGAAAACTCTAACTGTACATTTTGGAAGCATTTGTACTATCATGTTTTGTTTGTTCTGGGAAAAAATATATGCGCCTGTCCTTTTTATTAATGCTCATTCTCTCTAACTGCTATTAGATGTCTGCAAGGCCATTGTGGTTAATAAAGTGTTGCCTCTTAATTGGAAATGGCGAGAAAGGTTAAGGAAACCAGAAAACAAACATCACGCTCCATTTCCCAACATCCATCCCCCGAGGCTCGTCCTCTCTGTTTCCTCCAACACGCAGATTGGTAGAAACAGCCCGGCACTGTAACAAAGCCTCTTATGCATTCCGCAATCTTGCGTGGATGTTGGTCCATGCTCCTGCCACACTCCGCTGACTACAAAATTGGACCATGAACTGAAAACATCGCCTTGGATCCAGCCGAGTATGCGAAAAAAAAAAAGAAAAAAAAAAAGGGGCTTAGGAGTTTGTGTGAGGTCCGATGTTTTATTCAAGCGGGAGTCAAATTGGCGGTGAGATATGACGGCTTGTGTTGCTTACAAAATCTTTGTCGATTTTTAACGCTTGAACAGAGCGTGACAAGACGGCTGCTTTTCTGGCAGCTGGAATGGCTTTGAGAAGAATTTGGATCGGATGAGGCACTCACAAGGAGGATTTCTACATCTTTTGGATTAGTTTTTGTCAGTGATGGACATAATGCACCTCATAGATCCACATTTGGAATCGCATTAAACTACTTCAAAAGCTTTTTGCTCTAAAACTGCTGCTGCTTTTAACCCTCGTGTTGTCTTCCCGTCAACCATGAAAATGAAAAAAAAAACTTTTTGGTCCCTTTTTCCAACTTTTGTCACTTTTTCAATGTTGTGGGTGTTTTTTTTTTGATATGTTGAATGTTGGCATTTTTGGTGATTATTTCGACGACCCACTTGTCAAAAGAGAGAAGACCCCATATAAAAAATACCGGTGGACACGTGGACTAGGCCTAGGTGGGGAAAGTGAAAGATCACTGAGGTGTCCTTGAGCAAGGCCCTCAACTCCAACAAGTAGAGCTGCTCAGACTGGGAAACTTCCAGGTTAAATAAAAATAAAAATAAAACATAATAAAATGAATTAACAACTAAATCAGTCCTAAGTGTCAACACAATAAATGTGGTGAAACATTTCTCACATTCCTTTTTGAGTGTGCCTTGCAGAGGCCCATTTTTGTCTATATTCAAAGAAAATGCTAATTTGATCTACTTCTGCATCTAAAACATGACTTCCCCTTTAAAACTAGTGATTCGCACCGAGTCCTATGAAAATAATGTATGTTCCGTGTGGCTGTGGAGAAATGGGACAAAATGGGAGCTTTTGGAAGTCATTACTTATTTATGTATTAATGGAATTTGAAATGAGACTTTTCAAAATAACTCAAACGTGATTAATGGTGTTATTTCAGTCGGTAGGTATTACCGGGGCGATCAATGGGCTAAGAGGGTAACACTCAGCAGTTTTTGGAATAAAGTGCATGATTGTCTTTACTGTGAGTAATCTATTAACAAGTATGTATTGTGAAGTGGATTAAAACATTGGTATTTCTTCAGACAGATAAGATCAGGAACATGTGGTTAGGCTCCTTGGAAAAGTCTGGTAATCCATAATTGATGGAGATGCTTAAAAAAGTTTATCAGAGAGAACTGCCCTTGAGAAGGATTTGACTCAGTGATCAAATCCTTCTCAAGGGCCCCAGAAGAACTCAGATCTATGTCGTCTTTTTACTAAAGTAACATTGCTTGAATCCCTAGTTTCATCTGCTTTGACTGGGGAAAGCTGCCTATTCAGATTATGTACACGTACTGTACTGAGGTGCAATTGTTAGGTGTTTTGTGTGTTATTTTTATGCTATATAATACTTCATCTCCACTATATTTTAGAGACACAAGACTTCCTCTGCCACGGGTTAGAATCCCAACACGGTCTCACTCCGAGCACGTCAAAAACCCGACGCGTGGTCAGGAGCCTTTGCCGTTAAGTTACAGACGCAAAAAGCGTCTTTTAATGTAAAGGCAGGGGCTTATGTTACTTATTTCATATTTAACCCTCATGTTGTCCTCGGGACAAATTGAATTGTTTTGCAGTTATTTTGGAATTTATGGTCAAACCTCATCCATGGGAAATTCTACCTAATGTTTGAGTTAGAAAAGCAGAAATCAGGAATTATATAGACTAAAATTAAAAGAATGGATGTTGATGGATAATCACAGACTGGAATATGTCAACTTTTACTCAATACTATTTCAAAAACACTTCCATTTCTTTTTCTCCAAATCCTATGAAATTTAATAAGACGCCCCAAAATTAATGAAAGGAGAGATTTGTACTTGCCAAAGAGCGTTGTGTGGCATCAATCGTGTTATTTGGGGAATTAAAAACAACACTGATATAGGACAACATGAGAAATATGTTAAATATATCATTTAAATTTGACCATATGGCCTTGGCAATAAACAAGCCGTTCTTTATGTTGCCAGTTGTTGTTTTGTGCTCTTCTTTAGGGTTAGGGTCTTTCTTTCTTTCTTACTTACAGGTTTAGGCATTGATTAGGCACGGCTATCAGAAAGAAAAGAAAAACAATACAAAACCCTAGAAAGTAGTACACCCAGGTCGGAAACCACTGGAAGTAATTAAAGTTTAAAGTCATGCTCCAACCAAATGAATGAGGGTCACTTTAGATCCAAAGCCTGGCTTTAAATGAACACGATGAGAGCCTAGATAACACTGATAAGGTTTTTTGTCTTTACCTGTGTGTTGTCCTGTAGATTTAATTGATTGGTGGAGTCACATTAACCCCCCCATACCCTTGGACTGGTCGCAGCGTGCAGTTAATGGAGAGACATTTCAGGAGAATGAAATAGGTTTTAAAAAATGGACCAAACATTAGCAGGAGAAAGGCAGAGTGTCTCTCCTGCATCTCTGTTTCCATGGCACCCAGCAGCTTTGAACACGCATTTATCAAGAAACATTGATAAACATGCCCCGGGCTATTTCTGGACTTTATTGAATTACAGTGTGCATGAAGAGTTTGTGATGCAAAAGCAATGGTTCACATAGAATATGCTCCAAAGATTGAAAATTGTCTATGATGCACGGGTGGTTGAGAATCACAATAAAGGCACTCTGCCAGTCAGTTCTGATGAAGAAGTTAAATAATAAAGTAGTCAGAAGCAGGAGTGTCAGAAAAAGTACATTATATTGCTGCTTTGGCAGTCTTACATAAATAAGTCTCCCACATCCAAAGACTACGCAGCCCCCCTGGTGCTAGCTGAAAAAAAAAAAAAGTACCATGCCTATATCCATGTGCACAGTTTGCAAATCTGTGCGCAGATTATAAACTGTGCCTTAGGTTTTCCAATCTGTGTCCTTGTTTTTCTTTTTTTCTACACTTTTTTCTCTTATCAAGTGGAATTTTCTGCTATATAGCTCTCCAGCGATTTAAGGGTGTTTTTGGGGGGCAGCCTCTAGCTCCCCCAGTAAAAGTGTTCGACTCATGTTGGCTTAGTCCAGCAGGGGAAACCCCCATCTCTCTCCCCCTTTCTTGTCTAGCCACTGTCACTTTAATTAAAGGGAAAAGCCCCAAAAAATAACATTTGAAAAAAAGTATTTTCAACCTCCAACTGATTTTCCAATGCATTTGTGTCTAAGTGAGTAGTGTGAACTCTTTGAAATTGGTCCAGTATTGAGACATGTAGGGCAAAGTACACATCGACAATTTGCCCCCATTAAAAGCTCTGTTTTTGCCACCGACAGGCTCAGATTATTATTAAGTGTCGTACAATATCATGAAAAGATCCCTACAGAGATAGACCTTTTAGTTAAAGAGTAAGATCCTTTTAGTTTAACATGAAAAAGCCCCAACATCACCATCACCAAACCCACCAGACTCCATGTAAATAATCACTGCTTTAAGTGTGTATATAGCCAGCATATCTCCACCAGACTCCATGTAAATAATCACTACTTTTAGCGTGTATAGAGCAGCATATCTCCACCAGACTCCATGTTAATAATCACTACTTTTAGCCTGTATAGAGCAGCATATCTCCACCAGACTCCATGTTAATAATCACTACTTTTAGCGTGTATAGAGCCGCATATCTCCACCAGACTCCATGTAAATAATCACTACTTTTAGCGTGTATAGAGCAGCATATCTCCACCAGACTCCATATAAATAATCACTACTTTTAGTGTGTAAAGAGCAGCATAGTTCCTCATGTAAATGGGTTAGTTAAGGGTTTATTTCAACCAGACCAAAGTGGTGATTGTTGGAACAGTGGAAAGACAAACCAAGATAGCTTTCGATAGTTAAATTTTGTTTCTGTCTACTTTTAATGGAACCTGGTTTACAATGATTAAATTACTGTTCATTAAAATGGAGTCTGGTGGATTTGTCGATGTCCATTTCGGGACTGTTTCAATAGCAAACCATTATATTTAAATCAATCATTCAAGTTTAAAGACACATAAAACGTGCATGTGTAAAGTAAATGGATCAAATGTGCGTTGCACATGCACATCAGACTCATATCATCCAGAAATGAATAAAGCAGATATAAAATATTTATACCAGCAGATATAAATAAAGTAAATTGCTTTCTGCATTCAAGTGTAAAGACATGAAGGTCTTTAAAAATGGAAACGGTTCCGTTTAATGTTCCGCTCTCAAAGACTCTAAACATAAATACCTTTTCAAGTTGTATTATTTGAAATATCAATTATTTTAAGTTGTGCTAGTGGTCAACCGTTTGGCTCTTTTTTTGCCTTCTTTATTGATAAGAACATAAATATTACAGGCGCTGTTGCTTGCATGATTCGCACTGGGTAATCAAAGTGAGATAAATTAGAATGAGGAAGATTGCTTCATAGACAATATGTGCAAAGAAATTATCGATTCTCACTGAACCCGAACATAAATCTGTCAGGAGTGGGGTGTAACAGAATACTGCTCTGGCAGCCTTGAAACCGGTCCAACCAGCAGGTAGAGTTTCTGCCAAAGGGAGGATATAGATACAAATGTGTTTGACATTTTGTCAGTTATTGATTTGGATTTTGAGAGCGCGGCTTGACGAGGGGTCTGACGTGGGAGGTGGAGATGGGGCCTTTTCCACTTGGGGGGCACATGATGTCAGAGGCTGTCACCGCACAGTGTGGGCTGCCTGTACCTCCACAGGGTCCTCGGTGTGGTGCAGGCTGCAAGCCTAACACAAAACAATACAGCTCATCTCAGCACTGAGAGTTTCTGATTAAGGGAGAGAGTGAGAAGGGGGAGGCAAGGTGTGAGGAAGCATGTGTGGATGGAGATGGATGAAGTTTGGTGGGAGTGGGTTGGAGGAGGGGGGCAGAGACAAATCTGTTGTGTTATACAAAGTAGACAATATGGTGGCCCTGAGAACTCAACACACTGCACATTAATACATGAAAAACATATGAAAATAGAAAACAACACAAAATGAAGAAACCGGGGGACACTAAAACGTCAAATGGCGGGGACACAATTTTAGTGCCATAGTTTGAGGCCTATGTGGTTGTTGAATAGCATGGTTCAGATATACTGTATTAATAAGCAAAAGGCCAACGCTAGGTGAACAGCAGATGCAATAACATCTGAATCACAATGAGTATGTTTACAGGACACTAATATTCCACTTTTTTTATGAATATGACAACACAACGGATTTGACACATGTTATGTAAACAGCATATTCCGTTTGGATATTTGAAATGGGACCTTTTTCAGAACACAGCTTTTTCCGATGAACACGTGTGATATGCCGTTATTATTCAGGTTTTAGAGGCATTCTTTCAACATGCATGCAGCTCATTCGAAATCTGCGTCTCAATCACGTTTTTTTCCCCACAGTTTATGATCACAGTTCACGTGTTTACAGCTTACGGCCAGCTCTGTGCGTTGCTGTGGTTGTCTGACAGAAACCAACCTATAAATGAGGTACAATGACCATAAATTCCCAAAAAATAACTGTAAAACTAAAGTTAACAAGTCCAAAAAAAGTAAAAAAAAAAAGGGACAAACTTTGAAAAAATGGTTGAAAAAAGGGACACAAGTTTAATAAAAAGTTTAAAACATCAATAAAAAGTGTCAACTAAAGTGTTGACTTTCAATTTTGACGGAAAGACAACACGAGGGTTAAACATTATCAAAGACTGGAATATCATCAGATTTTTGGATATGTACAAACATCGTAATGGCGACCTCTTCAAGAAGCTGATTGAAGGTTTGAAAGAGGGACGCTGTGTTGAGAAGGTCCAACGTGTCCTCCACCACTGGAAAACTTTGAAAAAAATCCCATTTGCTTGGCTGCATGTAAACGGGAATATTAGAATATTCACTTTCATTAGCCGTGTGAACAGAATATTGTCTTTTTAGGAAAAAGTCCAAAAAAGTTATTGATAAGACCAGAAGGACACTCTGAGAGCGCAGACGTCTGCCAAGCCACGTCCTATCTCACAATGCTAGTGCAGTGTGATTTCTCCCAGCCGGGAAATCATTTTTTCGATTTATTTTGACACCAAATGAATGCAGCACAAATGCCCCATCTCTTAATGTGAACTAAAGTTAAAACCAACTTGTGTATCTGCCCCATGACTCGGATCCGCTCCATGTAATGGGTTTGTCTTTGGCCCACCCTACCAACATGTGGCATTTAAATGTGGCCGGTAGTTTTTCCGTAATCCTGCTGACAGACAAACAAAAAGACACAACCTCCTCCAAAAAACATATACACAACCGGCAACAAGCACTGCGTATTCTAAGCTCTTGCAGTGCTCTTGCATTAGTAATGGTGCCCTGTATGTATTTTCTTACTTACCTGTTTAAAAAAAAAGATTGTGTTTTAAAAAATGATGTTATAGATAGCATTGCAGTACAAAACAAAACCTTAGATATTGCACTGTGATTGCCTGCACATGATTTCCACTGGGAGAACATGCAGAGAGACAGCAGTTAGGGCTGTGTCATTGTGTCTTTATTTACTCATACTGTATCTATAAATAAAACAAACACCTAATAATTTATCACACCAGGATGAATAATTTGTTTAAGGACATCCGTTGTACTGCACATTAATAAAACAGAAGGCGAGACCCCGTGAACAGACTCATTACACAATGTGTGGTGGCAGTACACACTACAATATCCTTTAATGTGTGGAGAAGCTTTTTTCTCATTACTATTACAGTACAGTACATGTTGTGAGTGAAAAAAGTGATAATAATAAATACATCAAGAAACATTTGCCAGAAAAAAAACCCTGAGATAACTATATGATAAAGAGCAGCATTGAGCGGTCTGCTTATTGAGACGGTGGTCATTACTTTCAGATTAAAAGGAGGGTTCAGTTTAGACGAAGATAAGGTGAGAGTACATTCAAGTCACACAACGAGGTCAACTGAAGGGTTTGAACATTTTAAGTAGTTTTGAAAGTCTAAAATAGATTTAAAGATTTGAATGTCGAGGGATTATTTCGACTGGTTTGAAATCATGGAATGTAAGGCAAAGAGTCAGCTACAGCTAGCAGCTCTGTGAGGCTGTACCTGGTCACAGTGCTGCTTTAAGCGAAATGCTAATGTCAGCATGCTATCATGCAACAAGTGACAATGGTAAGGCCATGGTCACCATCATGGTTTAGCGTGTTATCGTTAGCTAATTGGCACTAAATACAAAGTATTACAGAGTCTAATGTTAGCTGTGCAGGCATTTGGTGGTAGACCAACTACTTTGGTTTGTTTGGTGATAAACCAAAGTATTGTACAAAATGAATATCTCACCTCATGATGGCGCTAGATGACAAGTCAGAGGAACACCAAAGTGACTACAATTCATCTTGAGGGGGACGTGAAGGTTTGTACTAGTGGTTTCACAGAGTAGTAGACAATTTGAACATTCAACTATCAAAACTACTAACCGCCTGTCACAGTAGTTGCAATGCGGTAAAATCACAAAAGTTTAACGAGAGAGAACTCTGTATTTAATTTTGGCGGCAGCCCTGCAGTAGATGACAAATTATGAAAAAGGATCTGTCTTGTGTATGAATATAAAGTTGTCACTCATTTTCAGAAAACAACGTGCTTTCCAATGCTGTGACTATTTCACACACACACATATATGTATATATACATATGAATATTTTATTATCTGTCGACTTTTAGGGAGTAGTTGGTGACTACTAAAATTCACTAGTTGTTAATGTCCTAGTTTGTAGCAACTCAAGGTCCAACCAGCTTGTAATGGAGCTAGATGAAAGGTCAGGGAATCATAGAAATGAGTAGGATTCATCATCTGGGCATTATGAATGTCCCTTCCAAATTTCATTGCAATCCATTCAGTAAGTGTTTTAGCTTTTAGCTATCGGTGGCACTAGAGGGGGACCACCAAATTCATTAAAAGGTGTCCTCTGGGCACCCAGGATATCCGTACCAAAGGGCAATGGCAATCCATCCAATACTTGGCGAGATATTTCAGTCTGGCCCAAAGTTTTCCAAAGCTTGACCAGTGCCAGAGGCTGTCGGTTTTGGCTGTTTTTGGGGGCTCAATCATGGAAAAAGTAATGACAAAACCACAGGCTTTATTTAGGGATCTTGAAGACAAATACCACACCACCGGTGGCATGTTTGTCTTTGGATTGCAGGGAAATGTCATCTGTTTGCAGTCATTTTAAAACACAGGAGAGGAAGCCTCTGACACCGCCAGTAAAGCACAACATTTTTCTAAAAAGCCTGTAAAATCCGGACAGTTTTTTTTTTTAAGCCAAAAAACTTGACCAATACGTGGGCTGCTAAGAAAATTATTGATGTCATTACTTCAGAGTTACTTTTTAAAGGAAGTTCCCGTTTGTTGTTGCCTGTGAAATTTTAAGCTTTTTGCAGTGATGATGGCTAGGAATAGTATTAGGAATAATATTAGGAATGTTGCAAGAGGTTTGTGTGTGGCGCTGTTATCATTTTAGATTGAATTGTAGTAGGACTCAACTGATCCGGGTTAACAATAGTAGAGACTCGCGATTCATTAGTCAATTTAAAGACTTGGGTAAAAGATCCAAGTGAATCAAAAAACATCTTTCACATGCATAGTTGGAAGTCTGTTGACCAAAATCAATAACACAATAGATCCAAAATGCGACGACAAGAGTAAGTGGATTTATTCCATATGCATAAATGTATAACGTTGGTAATGTTTCAGATGAAATGGTCATTGCAACATCAGACGTTAAATTCAAAACATCCAATTGCAACAACAACAACGCAATGCATTTAGCTTATGACTACTGTGAACACACTTGTAAAACGATGCGATCCTGCTGTGCAGTGTACAGCCACACGAGGTGAAGCACACCCCGCCAGGGATGGGATTGGAAACAGAATTCCTGTTATTAAGTTTGATCTATTTCATTGTTGTAAAATATACTAAAATGCTTGTTGGGATTTAACTGGGGCTATGCAGATTTGTGCCATGGCTTTTGCACCCATAGCCCCGGTGTACTGCAGTGCATGGTAAAACTTGTCTGACATACTGTATTTCCTTACACCATGCCTCATTTCCCTTTAAATGTAAAAGTAATAATACTCAAGAAGTGGATGGGGATAACTGAGAGATAGACTTCTAATTCAACGCAAAGTGTAGTTTATGATAAAGAAGACATATAAAATGTATATAATTACCACATCTTTGGAAATTCTTTATTAGGAATAACCCCTTAAGATGTGACATTGCGTTTTCAAGGGGGTCCTTGAAGGCAAAATATATACAGTACATTCACAATTAGACAAAACGGTACATGAAATACAAACGCAGCATGACACATCTGACACCAAATGGTAACAGCATTCTGGAGCAGTTGCAGAGATTTAATGACGCATGCAGGGTCACTTACTTAGCGAGGAAAGGCAAACTCTTCCTGATTTTGTACAGAAGCAATCTAAAGATGCTTATTTAATATGATGTAATGTTTACAGATAAACCTGAGAACACACAGGGTCACCCATCACTAGGTTCCTCACTGTGTTGAGTTGACCTGACCAATGTGTGAATAGGACACGGTGTTGGCATCCATTCCCCTGATGGATCCAAGTCTTTTTCAGGTTGAGATTTAGGAGATGACTTGAATTCCAATTCGGACAGCTTGCACCTGACAAGAACATTGGGGTGTCATTATTGATAATAGAAGCCAAGTGTATGACGGTGGCAAACTTCCATGTGTGGAGGGAGAAGAGGAGGGGACCCAGAATTGGGCCTTGTGGTATTCCTGTTACCAGGCTGTTTTCAGGGACAAGTCCTTTCCTTGTCCCCAGCTTGGGGACCTGTCCGGTAGCTTTAATCAGAAAGAATGCAGAGACTTTGACATTGAACCTTTTAAGGGTGCAAAGCAGGATCTGGTGGTTTACCATATTACACCCAGCAGACTCTTCCAGGAAATGATGTCAGAGGAAAGAGATAAGCACTTTGTTTCTCTTAACATCAAAACATGAAGAACCAAGGCAGTAAAGGGTTCTCTGAATAAAGACCTCCTTGAAAAATGCTAGCTATGCTTTTTTGTTTGGAAAGGTTCGTGGTTATGGACAATAAACAATAGTTAAGGTATGGTTACGGTCAGGCGACTAAAATACTTGTGGTGTGGAAACGTGAAAGTCAATGTAACTCCGGGTATAACTGGCTTGACATTCTCAAACTTGCCTACAAACCACAGACTGCACCAGGCCTATTAATAATTGAAGACACTGAGACGTGGTGCGTGCTTTAATAGGTCTGGAATCAGGTTACATAATGCTTCAGACAATTCAATAAAATTTCACATTCATTTCCAATTTTTCTTCAGTTTGAACAAAAAAATCCATTCTGATCTGAGCTAAAGTTATGTACTAAAACCCTCGAAACACTTAATCAGTGTTTTCATGACAATACGTAAATTAACCAAAGACACTTGATATGATGGGTTATATGTAGTGCTGTCAAACTTTAAATTTTTAATAGCTATTAATCACATTGTCATATTAATCACAAACTTTTGGTTTTAATATGTCTCATTTGTTTCTCATTGTAATGCTCTTATCATGGAAAAGTGGATCGGCTTGCTTTGTGCAAATGTTTTCTTTATTGAAAACAACATTGACATATGTACACATATATATATGTACATATATATGTACATATATATGTACACATACTGTATATATGTGTGTGTGTGTGTATATATAGCCTACTGTAGTGTTCAATTTTGCACCAACATTCTCACTTAATGTGATAACAATAATTAATGTCATAATCTCTCAAACAATGTCACACTGTCCATCAATCAAAGGGTGAAAATAATACTTGGACGAGAGGATGTGGGGGGGGGGCGTGGGGGGGGCATTGGCTGTGTGTTTGGCCATCACGTGGAATTTCAGACTGGATGTGCTGCGGTGATATGTTGATGATGATGAGGATGATGATGATGTGTTCCCACAGATCCCCTTGGTCTGGTCAGTGGAACCTTTGGTAACTTTTACGAAGGAAACTTTCCATCCAGAATCTTAATGGCGTCCATTTTGGCGTCTCACGCTCGCCATCCACTCAAAACGTAACGTTACTACTCTTTGGTCGGCTCGCGAGCCCAACCGCCGTGTGTGTGTGTGTGTGTGTGTGGTGTGCTTGTTGTTGTGTTTCCGATCCAGCTTGATCCGGTGGGTGTTGTAGTTTTTGTAACGTTTCCAGATGTTCCTATAGCATGTAAAAAAAACTAAAAAAGTTTGCTAGGCCAAAAAGAACGTTAATCTCGCCATAAAAAATAATTAACGCTGTTAAAATGGATTTGCATTAACGCTGTTAATAACGAGTTTATCTGCCAGTACTAGTTACATCGTACAAGAGATTATTAAAGAAAATGTCGCAAGATAGACAGCAATCCAGCATTTAGCAGGAATTACAAAAAATCTTGTGAAGTAGCAGATAGTCACTCATCTACTCAGTGAACAGTGCAATGTCTGCCCTGTTCTGCTTCATCGGCAAGAACCATAAAATGGAGACTAGAATCTTTTCATCTTTGTAAAACTGGACAGCTTCATGATTTCAGCATCCTAACAGAGAGACTATGGGCAGAGGGGGTTCCTTAAATGATTATAAGGCGAAACTCTCCAGGGAGGCACTCTCCCTTCAACAACACCAAGAGCCGGAGAACAAGCATTAATTCACAGCTGAAAAGAAGTATAATTGGTCATTTTCAAAATCGTTTTTAATTATTAAAACATGATTTCCGCCCCAGAAGAGATAATATCAGCCTTTTAAAAACAAGAGTGAAATCCAATTTTCCCTTCAGTCCACCGGGAGAGGGATGACAAAGGAAGACGTAGACTTTGTTATTAAAGTAGAGCTGGCCTCATTTCGACAGAGGCAGAATTCAGATTCAAAATGTTTGAAAAATGCGGACCATTATGGCCTGGTTCTCATTTGTCGTGCGGAGCGCTCTCTGGGGGAAATGGGTTTAGGGGACCTATGTTTTATGATCGTATCTGTGATTGTTGTGGGGGGGCTTTATTGTTGCATTGTATTGCTTTTCTGTAAACGAACAATATTGAGTACATGTTCTACACGGATACATCATGTTACTTTAATGTATAACAAAAACATTTAAACTAAATAAGTAATTCACATGTCCCTGCTTCAGTAATAGTAGTAAATGATTCTTAAAACAGCTTGTATCAATGTGTGAAATCTGTATGGAGATATGCTGTGTGTTTTATTACTATTATTATTTGCATATCTTGTAGTTACACTGACTGACATCAAAACTGTTGTTTAGTGAAAGACAATGAATAATTGAATAAACATGATGCAAACTACCACAGTGCCGATGGTAACAGGCTCAATAGACTTGACTGTGTGAACTTTCAGAAATAGCTGTTTGAGCTTACCTTCTTCTACAGAAAAGACAGCAAGGCTTCTGAAACCAGTTTTAAATTACTTTCTGACCTGGCAGTAAAATGGGATGCAACAGAGGCTTACATCTTAATACTTTGCATTGACTGATTTTTTTATGTTGAGGAGCATACTTTTTCTTTTTTTTCCTGTAAAAACTTTGTTCATCTTGTCCATGTACAAGGCATTTTGGTAATCCTGCTGTTTCCTCATTGTTACCTAATAAACCAGATGCAATGGTCCTTTTTACAGCATTGTTGATGCATTTTAAAAGTTAACGCATTACAGTAATATTAATTTTAGAAGTCAAGAAGGTATATAAAGCACAACCAATTGGAAATTTGGTAACAACATAACATTTGCAATGTCAAGTAAAGCGTTCCCACCCAAAATTAAGTTGTTGTTTTTTGGCCTCTAGATAAAACGCCCCGAGAATCCTGTGGCCAAGATCTGATGGCTGTGGAGTCTACTTTTTCAGAATGGGTATATCATTAGTATTATATCATGTTATATCATTGGGTATTATCATTGCTTTCAGTTCATCAAAGAAAGAACAAGAACCTATCAAGTAACGTTTATTTTTAAGAGCGCAAGATGATACATTTTAAAACACTCTACACAATTAAAATCACATCAGCAAAAGCAGATTTAACCCTCCTGTTGTCTTCGGGTTTTAAAAATGTCTATATCTGAAATATGGCTTTCTTTTTAACCAAATTATCACAAAAAGGATGGACTCCATGCAACTCTCTTTGCAGATAGAATATATCACTTTCAATGAATTTTGGGTGAAAACTGAAATGGTTTCACATCAGTATCCGGAACAAACTCATCCACTCAACATGCTTTCAACAATAAGTCATAATTTCTGCCTTATTAACTGAAATATAATTCTATATAAATGAGGGTTATTGACCATGTTTTCTAAAAAGTAGTGTAAAACTAGTGGTAGTAATGTGATGGTAGTGAAATAAAAAAAAAAAAATTAATAATGCGTTGAAAATGTCAAATGTCAACAAAAAAAAAAGAGTCCACAGAAGAAGCAGACCATAAGGGAGGAGGAAGAGTGTTCCAAAGTCTCAGTGCTACTGACTCGAAAGACTGATCACCACAGGTCTTAAGCCGGGTGCGAGGAACAGTCAATAGATTAAACATATTAGACATATTAGAGCATGCTGACAAATATGGTTGCTCAGCCACATATGCAGGTGACATTGTATTATGCAATGGGATTTACAATGGGATGCAATGGGGTGACATTGTAATATGCAATGGGATTTCTGAAATGCCTCATTGGGCTTAAATGAGAAATGAAGCTGGATATCGGCATATAACTGGTAAGCAATATTATATGTGTTCATGATCAGTCCCAAGGGAAGCAAATATGACGAGAATATCCGGGGCCCCAAAGCCGAGCCCTGTGGGACACCACATGACAGTGGAGAGGAGTCTGTAGCTTCTGTCACTGACACCTGATCTCACCAAATTCTGTGAAATGAACATGGCCCCTTGACCCAAAATCGGTGTCAGTTTCAGAGAATCACCGAAAATGCCGTGATGGGCCCAAGGAAAAATTCTGTGAAATTAACACGGCCCCTTGAACAAAAAACAATATTATGTATATCAAAATAAAGTTCAAGAGGTTTTTTTTTTCTTTTGTAAATAACTATACAGGGATAGAGTTCAACAGAGGAGTAAGGGACATTGTGAGATACTGAGACTTCTTCCTTCATCACTAGGTTTCCTTTACACAAGTCAATATAGACAGCTTGCCTTTGGTGGCACTCAAAACTACCTTCTATGTTTATACAGTATATTGATTGAAAACAGGTATCTTTCAAGCAATTAAGCAAGAAAAAGGAAATGTGTGCGTTTTCTTATTAACTAAAGAAGACATATCTTATGTGTAGCAATGCTTGACAAGCCCAGCTGTAAGTATTTTGGCAGATGGGTACCGTTGGTGTTGAAATAACAGGGATCATTAATACCCTGAAAGGTCCCTTTGCAGCCCCCTCAGTGCATTAACGAGTCTAGTGCAAATAGTGAGCTTTACTTTACAAAATCTATTTCCTTACCACTGCTGTTCTACAACTATGTTAATCACATCAAGTGATGCTAAGCTTTTTCTCAAACCGTGGGCTACATGATTGCTGACATAAGCAACGCCTGTCATCATCGTCACAGTTTGTCATTTTCTAAAAGTCTCTTTGCCATTTAGAGTCTATGTATCCTCCAGGAGTTGATGTATAGACTGTGTAACTGAAGCCAAAACATCTGGATCGCCCCCTGGTGGCTGGCTGCAGTTTTTCATAATCCCGCCCTTCTATGTTAGCGGATGGGCCAACAAATCAGAATTCATGTCAAATACATTTTTACCAAAGTTTCTGTCATTTCATGTAGTTCTGATCACATTGATGTTTGTTCAAGTGTTAATTTTACTGATCAGTTGGGTTTATCTTTGATGTTTTAAAAACGGGCTGAAACACCATGATTGACAGCTTTGATTGAATTATCATTGGTGGTGCGGGACTTTGATACCACGGCTCCACTGCTTGATCACTACTGCAAAGACTCTGGCTCCAACATGACAAGATGGCGGCACCCGTATCCAGTTTCTTTTGGCTTTACTTTTAGTGGAGATGTGGCATTCGTCATTATATACAGTCAATGGTTTTGATACAGCACACCTTGACTGACAGATGCTCAGCTAACAATCATTTATAACTCTCACCTTTGCTGACATGCACTTGGTTACATAATCTGCTCTTCCTGGCTTTTCCTTCATCTGTCTTCTGCACACCATCAATACACCTCAATTTGGAGATCATTATACAGCAGAGGTGTGCTTATTTGCTGATGTGGCAGCAGGCTATTCATAAGCATGCATTCACCTCTACTAAGGACAAATCTAATCTCACCCTCGCCCAATGTATCAGTGATTTTAACCCTCATGTGGTCCTCGGGTCAAATTGACTCGTTTTCCTATATCAGTGTTCTTTTTAATTCCCCAAAATAACATGACTGATTCCACTCTTTGCCAAGTACAAATCTCTACTTTCATTCATTTTAGGGCGTCTCATTCAATTTTATAGCACTTGAAAAAAACTCTAAGTGGTTTCCAAATATATTGAGTATTTCTTATTAGTTAGTCATTTTTCTAAAGACATATTCCAGTCAGTGATCATCCATCAACATCTTTTCCTTTAATTTTAGTCTGAATAATTCCTACTTTCTGCTTTTCTAACTCAAACATTAGGTATAATTTCCTATAAATGAGGTTTATTGACAATAAATTCCAAAAATAACTGATTAACTTTAGTTTTACAGTTAGTGTTACATAGTGTTGAAAACATCGAAAAAAGGGACAAAAACATAAGAAAAAGTTTAAAAAATAAAAATAAAAAAGCCTCAACAAAAGTGTTGATTTTTTAATTTTGACAGGAAGGACACACAAGGGTTAAATAAAGAATTTTATGCAACCCAGCATAGTCAATTTGTTCAGAGAAAGGTTTTTCATTTGCTAAAAGTATACTTATAGTAAAGGACTACCTTAGAAAGCTTCATTGTTATGACATGTTTAGCTTGCAGGCAATGGTGAGTACTGTGTTCTAGTGGTCTACGTTCACATTGCCCCTGGTTGCATCATTGTTGTCACTCAGCGCTCTAAACAGACACACCCATAGATCAATAGAGTGTGATGAGCCTGCTAATCAGTCCAGTCCAATATTTAAACCAAGGAGTAACAACAATGAGACAACGGCGTGACGTGCAGATCATTCAGTCTGCTTGGCTGCATTGTGTTAGCTGCTCTTCACATCTAGGCCTGTAACAATTATTACATAACTGTTGAAATCGCAATTTTTTAACGTGATTGCGGTTCCTTCGTTTAATCGCAATTGGAGCATTTTTTTTCATGAGATGGGTCAAGAATTTTTGCAATACCTGTGTGCATGCTGTAGTGACACAGGACAGGAGCTATCCTATGATCCTGTGGATTCTACCAAAGGACGCACCGCACGCAGTTGCAAGTCAAGTCGGCTTTCAAACATTAGAAATCTACCGAGGCACCTTTATGACAACGTGTTGTTGTAGCTTACTTTAAATATTTGGAGACAATCGGCATCCGCTAAAGTACTTGCTATTAGAAATGCAACTATTTGCGATTTTAAAGGCCATGACTTGTCTCTTTGGAGTTTTATTACTTATGGTCCCTAATACTGTACTGAGTTCTTTATATCACCTTAGTGTCCCCTAATACTGTATCTGAAGTCTCTTTTATATAGACCTTAGTGGTCCCCTAATACTGTATCTGAAGTCTCTTTTATATAGACCTAGTGGTCCCCTATACTGTATCTGAAGTCTCTTTTATATAGACCTAGTGGTCCCTAATACTGTATCTGAAGTCTTTTATATGACCTTAGTGGTCCCCTAATACTGTATCTGAAGTCTCTTTTATATAGACCTTAGTGGTCCCTAATACTGTATCTGAAGTCTCTCTATATAGACCTTAGTGGTCCCTAATACTGTATCTGAAGTCTCTTTTTATAGACCTTAGCGGTCCCCTAATACTGTATCTGAAGTCTCTTTTATATAGACCTTAGTGGTCCCCTAATACTGTATCTGAAGTCTCTTTTATATAGACCTTAGTGGTCCCTAATACTGTATCTGAAGTCTCTTTTATATAGACCTTAGTGGTCCCTAATACTGTATCTGAAGTCTCTTCTATATAGACCTTAGTGGTCCCTAATACTGTATCTGAAGTCTCTTTTATATAGACCTTAGCGGTCCCTAATACTGTATCTGAAGTCTCTTTTATATAGACCTTAGTGGTCCCCTAATACTGTATCTGAAGTCTCTTTTATATAGACCTTAGTGGTCCCTAATACTGTATCTGAAGTCTCTTTTATATAGACCTTAGTGGTCCCCTAATACTGTATCTGAAGTCTCTTTTATATAGACCTTAGTGGTCCCTAATACTGTATCTGAAGTCTCTTCTATATAGACCTTAGTGGTCCCTAATACTGTATCTGAAGTCTCTTTTATATAGACCTTAGCGTCCCCTAATACTGTATCTGAAGTCCTTTTATATAGACCTTAGTGGTCCCCTAATACTGTATCTGAAGTCTCTTTTATATAGACCTTAGTGGTCCCTAATACTGTATCTGAAGTCTCTTTTATATAGACCCTTAGTGGTCCCCTAATACTGTATCTGAAGTCTCTTTTATATAGACCTTAGTGGTCCTAATACTGTATCTGAAGTCTCTTCTATATAGACCTAGTGGTCCCTAATACTGTATCTGAAGTCTCTTTTATATAGACCTTAGCGGTCCCCTAATACTGTATCTGAAGTCTCTTTTATATAGACCTTAGTGGTCCCCTAATACTGTATCTGAAGTCTCTTTTATATAGACCTTAGTGGTCCCCTAATACTGTATCTGAAGTCTCTTTTATATAGACCTTAGTGGTCCCTAATACTGTATCTGAAGTCTCTTCTATATAGACCTTAGTGGTCCCTAATACTGTATCTGAAGTCTCTTTTATATAGACCTTAGTGGTCCCCTAATACTGTATCTGAAGTCTCTTTTATATAGACCTTAGTGGTCCCCTAATATTGTATCTGAAGTCTCTTTTATATAGACCTTAGTGGTCCCTAATACTGTATCTGAAGTCTCTTCTATATAGACCTTAGTGGTCCCTAATACTGTATCTGAAGTCTCTTTTATATAGACCTTAGTGGTCCCCTAATACTGTATCTGAAGTCTCTTTTATATAGACCTTAGTGGTCCCCTAATACTGTATCTGAAGTCTCTTTTATATAGACCTTAGCGGTCCCTGATACTGTATCTTCACTTCACTGACAGAAGTGGATATTTTGTACAGCTGTGAAGAGACACTTTCATACATGGACTCAGCATCAGCACGGTCTCTACACATGGACTCAGCATTGAGAATATTCTTTATATACGCAGAGTTTACTAAAAAGAAAGGTTTTAACAGACGACCAAGCGTGTTACATGACGCTAAAGGACACTTTTAGCGTCATATCAAAACAACAAAGGCACCTGACCAAATGTACGTATTTTACGAGATGGGAATGAAAATGTGTTGGAATACAATAAATCTTGATTAGGACGGAAGCAACACTTTTTTAAATTAAATTTTGAATGGGGTACATTCATAAAAAGAACCTGGGTTACATTTTACATTTTATATTTTGGCGAGAGTTACAATTTTAGTTACACATTTACAACTCAGTACACACTTGTAAGTGATAGCAGAGCTGATGCAAGCTGAGTTAACTGCAGAGGATTATGTGAACAGTGTTGAGGACTATTTGTCATTAATGTTTTGCAGAAGTGGCCCCTGTAATTAAATGGGTGTTTTATTATCAGCCGGCAATGATTGGTTTCATAGATTACAAATGTGTAGCATTTAGGTTCTCTTTAGAAAATCCAATTGCAGTACAAATGTGTACTTCATAACGGGTCAGCACCTTGGATGACAGTTATTTACTCATAATTAACAGGTACATTTCACAAAGTAACAAAGAAATCTTTATAACATCTTCCCCCAGTGCTGATTGGATGGCTACAGAACACTATCACAAGGTACTCATTTGGTCATTAGGGGCCAGACGATCGATCGATAGATAGATAGATAGATAGATAGATATTGATCCCAATAAAAAGGGAATTGATAGTTTTACAGCGGCAACATATCAGTCTCACAGCACAGAATATAAATATAAATGACATACTAGGATATGATATACTGTATATATATATATATATATATATATACACAATATACATGAAATAATAATATGATTAAATACAAGAACAAATATTTGAATATATACAAGTTGGGAATATAAAAATGTGCAACAGCTTAACTAGTTATGATATATTATTAACCTATTGTGCAGGTTGCACTTAGTGCAGTATTGTGGTGTCTCAGAAAGATAGATAGACAGTAAACTGTGGAAGTAACACCAGATTTCTGGGAGTGGTTAAAGTAGAAGAGAGAGAGAGAGAGAGAGAGAGAGAGAGAGAGAGGAGAGAGAGAGAGAGAGGAGAGAGAGAGAGAGAGAGAGAGAGATGCAGAGAGAGAGAGAGAGAGAGGATGCTGCAAAACATGCGGAAAAGCAGTATTCCTTTTTAATGCATCTGTTTTTTGGTGTTAGATGCAGAGGGACTGAAGATCACCAATTACTAGGTGTGTAGATTCCACCTAAATCCAACAATCTGTGACTTCCGCTGAGATTTATCAGAGGGCTTTCAGTTCAAATTTACAGCCATGTGCCGTCAGGATGACAATCACCGATGGCCTTCACAACTTGATAAACTGCTGGATGTTTCCAGGTCATACCAATCCTGAACGACTCGGGTTCACAGCGGCCACTGAAGAGACTGAAAAATATGTGAGGCGCTGTATTTTTATGAGATTAGATCCTTTACTTTAGGGGGATGTTTTAAAAATTGAAGCCAGGACTGAGCGCTAACTGTGAATACTGTAACTCATAAACTTGAGAACGCTAAATCCTACCTGCTTGGCTCTCTCTGTAAGCTTTTTATTATAAAGACACAGAGTAGGAGTCTGCATTTTACCGTTTACACACGCCCATCTTCTCTGAACAACACCTATTGATCCTCTTGTTGGTAGGGGTACAGATTCAATTATTGCCACTTTATCAAAGATGTTTTATCAATAGGAATATGGGTATTAATAAATGTACAACACTGACAAAATCAAAACGACCAGGGACCAATAATGAACTGTGAAAAGAGTCTCACACTGTAGGTGGCGTTCCCAATAAAACACACAACTTGATTCATTTGAATACTTAATTTGAAAAGAACCGACGAAGAGTGAATTTGAGCACTGACCGTGTTTAATTATTACAACACATACCCAAAATAATCACAAATAACTGCTTTTTAGAGTATAGGAGGATTTAGCTTCCAATCAATAATCCCTCTTTTAACAAAACTCATATACCTTACAAACTACAACAATGCAAAAACAAAGTCATGTCGCAGGCGTGGGTCTGTGTGAGTGAAAGAGGAGTGGGGGGGAAGAGAACACAGAGGTTGCCAGGCAACACGGTCAAGACGATCTGAGACAGGGGATTGCGGGGTTAGCTGCACAAAAGTTGGTTTGCCTCAAGAGGGCGGTAGTGGTCATCGCTGCTCATTGTGAATGTTTGTGTGTGTTTAAGGAGAGAGAGAGAGAGAGAGAGAGAGAGGAGAGAGAGAGAAGAGAGAGAGAGAGAGAGAGAGAGAGGAGAGAGAAGAGAGAGAGAGAGAGAGAGAGAGAGAGAGAGAGAGAGAGAGAAGGAGGGAAGGGAAACCCTTGGAAATCTTGATCTCTGTGAAAACAATCCCTGTCTTTGTTTACTAGAGATTCTAACCTAACCCGGAGTTCCAGCAGAAGCGGAGGTTCTGTTTAACGGGAGAGAGATTATTCTCTGCTCCGAGCGAACAGCTGACTCCGCTGAGCAAATAATCCCCCCCCCTCCATCTCCCCCCTGCCGGTGTTATGGCGTCTTTATATCACCGCCGTAGTTGAGTGATGAAAGGCAGAATTATGGCTTCGCTTGTACAGTAAACGTCTCCACGGCGGGAAGTATGTAACGCAGTTTGAACAGAAACGTCTCTGGAACAGGGATCCAATCACAGCAATGAATGGGCCACAGCGGCCTCTGTCAGACTTTTATTTTTTTAAGATTATTTTTGGCCATTTTAGGCCTTTAATGACAGGACAGCTGACGAAGTGGAAGGTACGGAGGCCAACAGGGGCAAACGCCCTGCAATTCAAGACAACACTTGCAAATGGACACAACACAATGCGCAGCATTTAGCGAATGCGCAGCAAATACTCACAACACAACCAAATACACAAACGCGTTGGAAATACAGAAGCGATGCAAAAAAAGCAGATGCAACAAAAGAAACGCTGCATGCAGATTACATAACTGAAGTTCTCCAGGCCTCTAGAGGGAACAGCTTGATCTTCGACCCCACAGGAGAGAGAGAGAGAGAGAGAGAGACGGAACATGTTTAATCCATAGACTGTATATGCATGCAGCAAAGGGCTTCAGGTCGGAGTCGAACCCTGGCCCGCTGCGTTGAGGAGTAAACCTCCATAAATGGGCACCTGTTCTACCAACTGAGCTATCAGGGCGCCATCAGATTAATAAATCACGTGTGCCACAATACGACAAGTATCAAAATCACATTAATGTCATAACACAATTGTCAGCATTAGCGGCCATTAGCATCAATAAACACACTAGTTCCAAAGTCTGCCCAGAACTACAAAAAGCCTCTTACTTTTTCGGTGTACAGTGTGCTAGTTTGTCTGGCGGGATTTTCCACAAAAGTTCAACTCTCGCCAGAGATTACCGGCCTGTCCTGTCCAGGGGAGAACAGGGCACGTTGCCATTAACCAGGGTGAATTTACCCTCTCTGCAGGTGATGTGAAATACTGAGTTAAGCATTTCACTCGGATCCTTTTGTATCACGGAATATACTGACGTCTCACTCGGCCAGCGAACGGTGCTAGTTGATTTTTGGACAGCACTGAACGTTGCACCCTTCTTTCAGTAGAGAATTACTAGTGAAGAGCCTCGAGATCTGGTCAAGGTTTTATCTGTCTCCGCCGCCTAGTGGCAGGGTGGTACATTCAAAGACCCGTAGCCAATGGGAAGTCTTAGCCTTGCCAAATGTGTGAAACCCCGCTGTTCCACCAGTCTGCCATGGTTCTCATGTTTGAAGGTACTGTACATTCTCCATTTTGGAGACTTCTGGGTGTCGTGGTAGAACGTTCCAGGCTGGTGACTTCCCTACAGGCTGCTTCTCTGTCTCAGAGGAGGCTTCAGGCCTGTGGCTTGTCTCTTTGCTTCAATGTCGCACGGACCGCAACAAGAAACCCTTCCTACCACAGTCAATAAAACTTATTAACGCTGAGACTAGACTGCTAGATAAGACTCTGAGACACCACAATACTGCACTAAGAGCAACCTGCACAATTGGTTTATTTACATATTTATCATACTAATTAAGCAGTTGCACATTTTTGTATTCCCAACTTGTATATATTCAAATAGTTGTTCTTGTTTTTATTATTATTTGTACACTGCAGATCCTGTTTTCCCCCTGTGTGTTTAGGTCTCTGTTTTATCTCCAGAGTGAGACATCTCACTTCTTTACTATCTTTATTGGGAGTTGCACATGCTCAGTAGCTCGGTAAGATCCCATCAGCTAGATAACTCTTTCTCCAGCTTTTGTCAGTCCAAGGCAGGATTAGCTGGGAGACTTCCTCTAGACCAGGGCCACTTGTGGAATACCTGCACAACAGGGACAGGAAGTAGTTCTTTTGGAGATTATGGTCAACTAGTGGCTGTTGGAGCAGTGTTTTTCTATTGAGAACGAGCTAGCATGCTATGGTTAGCCACCTCGTCTCGGCCAGTGACGTAGACTTAGACTGAAGATAGAGACAGAAACCGGATCTCACTCAGAACTGCATAGATAGTTTTTTTTTTCAAGTGTGTTTGCGTGTGGGAGCACCAGACACACAAAATAACCCCCCCAAATCCCAGAAAACGTGATTTATTTTCATGATCTGAGCACTTTAAATGATATTCTCTCATAAAGAGAAAGAGGGAAGGAGGATCTGAGCACACCCACATCCTCAAACACTCATCCCTCATTAAAATCAAAAACACAGCCGCCATCTAGACCACTTCATGTCACTCTCTTCATTAGTGTGTGTGCTAAGAGCACAGATGGGGAACTTTATGACAAGCCACTTGCAACCAGCAACATGTCATCACCACGGAGAGGGGGAAAGGAAGCATTTATCTGGGGTGAAGAGCTCCACCGAGGGCACCATTAATGCGGCACATTTGATTGTCTCTGCACTTCCTCTCCCGCTGCCACGCCGGCTTCCATGTCTTGATTTTATCACCGGTGTTCCTGCTAAGTCGTTTGTAACGGCTTCTCCAATCACTGTGTGAGATTTGAAAAGCTTGATATTGACTCAGTAATCAGATTGCTAGCCTCTTATGTTCAAGAGCCCACGGGAGTCCCAACCCAATGTTCCCCAACACAAAACACTTCAAAATCAAGGAGAGGCATATGGAAGACTTTGAAGGCAAATAGTATGGATTTAATTGAAGGCACTGGTTACTGACTTTCTGTTTCTCCGCTAAAAAGGTTGTTACCTCATCATTCGAGTGAACAAAACCCTGAAATAGTATTAAACTAATCTGAAAGACTGCACCACAGATTTACCTTTGCACTTGGACAATTTGAAATCAAAATGATAAAAACATATTGTCTTTTTTAGACCACACATTCTCGCCTACATTACAGACAATGCAACAATGATTGGGTGTGTCTTCTAGTAGCAATTAATGTGGCCTGGAGCCTGTAGCCTGCAGCAGAGAGAGGAGAGAAGATTGCTTCTTTCTAACTCCACATCCTCCACAATCCGTCCCTATTGGTTATTTCCAGTCAAGCACCATCTTTCCCTAAAATTAACTGATTTTACCTGTAAAATCTGTACCTGTACCTAACTAAATCTTAACCTTAGAGAATTTGCTAGGCCCAGGCAATCAGTGTTGGGCAAGTTACTTCCAAAATGTAATATAGTTAGCGATCTATGTTGTGCATATAGAGCATATTATTTTTGGTGATTCCACTAGAGGAACATCAGAAGCCGGGTTAAGTCCCAGCTGTTTGCCTCAAAGTTTCTTTCGCTGCTTCTGCCTTTGAGGACTGCCTACTTGGCAGCACTTCACTGATGGAAACCGGATCCAGGGAAGTGACCCAGCATGCCTCCTCTCCCCAATTTCACATTCATAAAGCTGGCTCCAATTCGGAGCTCACATTTTAATCCAGATTTGATTTATAAAAGGCCACCGTGTGCTGGAGCTCCAGACAGGTGATCCATTACCGTTTGTAATGTACTCTACACGTTTCTTAAACATATTCAAGGGATTCTTAATCAAATTACCAAGGACAGAATACTGTGACTACATTGCTGTTAATGGGTCAGTGGAAACTAAAAAAAAAATGGAACACAGTTATAAAACCAAGCATTTGATTTAGATTTTCTTTGCATTTGATGCGTTGCTCAATGACAATCTTAAGATTTTTTGTCTGGTGACTTCGGAGCCGCAAAATCAGAAGGTGATTTGGCCGTGATTCAAAGCTGAATGTTCTCCCTCCCTAAATTACAGATTTTTGAGCCGCCGCACGCTGCAACTGTGGAGATACTAACGGAGATATTTCAGTGAAAGTCTGGGGACAGAAACGGAGACGTTTCGAAGAAGATGAACACTAACCCCGTCTGATAGAAGATCAACAGACAACAGGATGGAATTCTTTAATTCTCTCATCAGATCGACAAAACATGACAGACAATTTCCTGTGGCAGTCCCTCCTGGTGTGCAGAAGGCCTTAATAAGTCTGCAGACAGCCAAGATGTCCTCGCAGCAAGCTCAGAGCATTCATGAAGAAATGATTTGAGGAGAGGGTTTTCCACCAGGCGGGTCTTTTGGAGAACAAGGTTTCAGGTGAAGCGTGGCTGACGGTGGGATCCCCTGAGCTGCCAGGCGGCCAAAAGGAGGCCGAGGAGAGAGGTCTGTTGGAAGAAGATGCAGGTCTGTCGCGGTGAATCTGTCGGTGCAAGTAGAGGGGAAGAGTTCTTGTCTGATGGGGCTTTAAAATGTCTCCCGTCCTCCGGGCAACCAATCAGGAGGCAGCAATCATCTCTGCTGGACCAATCCGGTGTGCGCACCTGTTCGCCATTATCTGTGGTTAGGAGATCACCTACTATAGCTGGGTGAGAGATATAACCCAAAATGGCCTCAGGGTCATAAACAATAGTACATATTTAAATGTATTAAATTGTCAAGAAATGCATTCCTTTTTTAAAGTTCACATTGTTTTTGTTAAAAAAAAAAAAAAAAACTGTTGATGGACCCAGGAGGAGACAAAGATTCATAAGGTGTAACAAAAAGGGAGTTTATTCACAAATTGGGTGTGGAGGTTTGGATGGAATCCAGATTCCAGGCAGAGAACTGGAACCGAGCGGTGGAGTGTGGCTTGTGAAGATTAGCTGAAAGATGAGGCAGCGTGGCAAATATCATGGTTGAAAAGGGCACTGGAGCTCTGAGCAAAAGAGAAAAACACACAGGTGGTTAAAAGAAATCCCCCCAAAAAACTCAAAGATGATCAGTACTTGGGGCGGGTTCTAGCTCCCCCAGTGAGAGCGAGCGCCCCACGTCCGCCGGCTTGGACTCTGTGTCTCTGTCTTTGCTATGTGTAATCCCCTCTCTCTCCTTTTCCTGTCCATCCACTATCAAATAAAGGAAAGTAAAGCCTCAAAAAGTAGGTTTTAAAAAAATAATAAAGATTTTAGTACTTTATGTACAAGTGGAGCAAAACACTGTTCACTGCCGGGGCAGCGAGGAATCCTGGAGCTTCTAAGCAGGCAGGTAACAAGGATGATTGTCAGCAGGTGTGGAGGAAACCCAGGTGCCCATAGGACTGCCACGCCCACACAGAAAAACTCCACACACAAGCAATAAAGCACTAAATAACAACACAGCCATGGCCACATCATCACAGTTTCTGTCCTCTATCTTAGAGTTTTTTTGTTATTTGTGCGGGCAAAAATCCTTGATTATGCAGCACGTTTTCTTAAAAGAATGCGATGGAATATGTGGGGTATTTCTGCAATTTTATGTGATGAAATCGGGGGAACTTGCAAAAACTGCAGTTTGATGAAAAACAGACTTTGTCTTGTCGCGTAACTACGTCACTTCATAACGTTCCCATGGCAACAGGGGAAAAGGCTGCGAAGGTGTGAAGTAAACAACATTTTTCAACTTTTTGCATCGAAAATGCAGGGATTATGAAAGCATGCAAGCCCTGCACTATTTTGCAATGGAAGGCCAGGATATTTGAAAAAAAAAAGCGGCCCCCGCAAAAAATGTACAGATATTTGGCTGATTATGCATTGAATTATGCAATCGCATAATCACGTTTTTCTGGAGGGAGTGTTTTATGATGTATACAGAATAAATTGAGTGTTGCCATATACAATCAGTCCCACAACCTGTGTCCATATGGGTGCATATGGCGATACGTGGTGCCACAGCCCAGCTCTTAGACTGGGCTGAGAAAGGCAGACCACCAGTCAAGTTAGCATGTCTGGGGGTGTGTGTGTGTGAGAATATAAAACTACCCGTGACGTTGGCAACTGCTTCAATTAAATAACTGTGAATCGATTTGATGTACCGTGAACCCAATTAAGAAACTTAAATGTGTGGCTATGAAGAAATGATCATGTAATCTTCTCAGTATTACACCATGATATTGAGACTATTACAAGCTTCAGAGACCTTTTATTAGGGCCCAAGCACTTGCAGTGAAAGTGCGAAGGAACATATTGTTTGCGAAGGATTATTATTATTATTATTATGTGTCTTTTGGGGCATTTTGGAGTGGGTTAGAATGCACGAAAACTCACGAATGTGCACAAACGTCAGACCTGGTGAAAATTGCGAAGTTCTGTAGTGATTGGGCTCGGGCTTTGCCACGGACCTCCATAGCATCCTCTAACGAGCTTCAGACTTCTGAAAGAACTAATAAGTTAATACACCAAATTTTGAGGGAACAAAGGTCTCATCTTGAAGTCCATGGAGCCATTTTCAGAAATGAAATTACAAAAGTCCCGAAATCTCGGTTTTGGGGCGAAAAGCTTCATTTTATGAAAACTTGTTTGAAGACTTCAGGATGGACAAAAACTCAACATTTTACAGTCAAGGTGCAGAATAGTAAACTCTTCCATCTGAATTCAGATGCAAGCTTGTGAGTGGTATTGTTGCTCTATAGCGCCCCCTAACTGGTTTTAGTCCTTGGGCACATTTTTGACAGCCTCAATTTATGCAAAAACTCACAAAAATTGGCGGCCACATAAACTGTCTCCCCGCCTGATAAATTCTCCGGTGTGCAGGGAATGTGCGAGGGCTTCCTCGTGCAGCGTGCCCTGGGGTTGAGCAGTAACGCGTACGAGGCCAGGGTGTGCTCCACGACCGGTCCCTCTCCTGATTCACCTCGGTGAGTGAGGGGGGGCCTGATCTCCTCTCCTCACACCCCGCCTTCGTGGAGGACATGAGGGGGGTGTTTGATCGCAGCGTCGGGGTACTCTGTTGATTTCAGCTAGGCAGAGACGGGAAGTGACGAAGTACAACAACTTCGTTACTGTACTTAAGTAGATTTTTCTGATATTTCTACTTTACTATTTTTTTGTGGCGGCTTTTTACATTTACTCCTCACATTTTAAAAATATCGGTACTTTCTGCTCCTTACATTTTTTTAAATTGGCTCGTTACTTTAGTTTTGTACAAGACGTCGTCATGGCGGAGAAGAAAGTGAGAGAAAAGAAAGACTAGCTTATTATCAGGTGAGACTGTGTGTGTGAGTCCATGAGAACTGTTAGTCGTCTAACTTATGTTGTCACTTCATTGAAGCCTGTTGTATTGGTCTATAGTTCTTGAACATTTAATGTAAGTTAATGTTTGAGTTAGAAAAGCAGAAATTAGGAATTATTCAGACTTTAAAGGAATGGATGTTGATGGATAATCACAGACTGGAATATGTCAACTTTTACTCAATACTATTTCAAAACTACTTCAATGTTTTTTTCAAATGCTATAAAATTAAATAAAATTAATGAAAGTAGAGATTTGTACTTGGCAAAGAGCGTTGTGTGGAATCAATCATGTTATTTTGGGGACTTAAAACGAACACTGATGTAGGACAACATGAAGACAACATGAGGGACAAAACCCGTTCTTGCTCCTTCCCGTGGTTCAGCTCCATGAAGGACTCTGGTCCCTCGTAGACTGGAGAGACTTTCTAAAAGAACTGAGCTCACTGTCCACCTGGAGGCCCACAGCAAATGTGAGCGCCTACTAAGAAACACCATTTTTGATTTGATTTATTTTAATTTAATCAACAGTGCTTCACAAATGAAAAAAGGGAACAACGTCTTGTGTGGGGAATGTGGGCAACACAGCTGCTGGAGCAAGAGAGAGAGAGAGAGAGAGACAGCCTGGGAGAAAAGTGCTGCTCGGGTCAACGCATAAGCATAGTGTTTTCATTTCATATTTCATTAACACAATTTTATTCATACTTGTGGAACCAGCTGAAAATGAAATATGAGAAGATGGTTCAAACAGGCAAGACTTAGGTGTAATAGGCTCATGGCTATACCTCATCTTAATCACATTTTAAATATGAGAGTAAATATTCATTGGCAATTTGAATGTGCTGTAGCTTTATCCCCAACAGATTTACACATACATAAATGCCCTCTCACACATCCTGTTTTGTTAATTAAAAGGGCCCATTTAAATTAACGCTTCTACTCGGCCAACAGAAAAGGCAGAGACCCGGAATACTGGTGGAGGACCAGCACCACCACCTCTGACAGAGGTCAGTGGCTGAAGGAATCCCTGGGGGGTGCTCTTCCTCTGTGCCAGCCACAATCCCAGGACAAGGATGCCTTCATAAGATGTAACAGGCTTATATTTATCTTCTTTTATTCCTATATATATATTTAAGAGATATTATATTTCCCTTTCATGGGTATGTCATTTGTCCCAACAGATTCTGATGGTGTTCTCTCTCTTGTCGCCCCCCCCCCCATACCACAGTAGATCTCCTTGAAGCTGTAAGTAGAACTACACCCTCCAGACATGATGCCAGTAGTTTAACCCTCCTGTTGTCCTCGGGGTCAAATTGACCAAAAGAATACAATATATCAGAATTATGACCAAAGATTGTTGAAAAAAGTGACAAATGTTGGAAAAAGCTTCAAAAACGCAGGAAAAAATTCAACAAAAACATTTTTTTTCAAACGCTGAAAAAAGTGACCAAACAAAATCGGAAAAGTCTCCAAAGGCGACAAAAACTTGTTAAAAAGAATTCACAGAAAAAATTGGTAACTGTCCTCAGTACCCGGTTATTCTGCATTTATCCGTCGATAAAACTCTTCTTGGATGACACGATTCCAAAGGATTGAAAATCATAAACTACACTGGCTGTAGCCGTTTGCTGCTTCCTGTTCTGTGCTGGAAGGAGCTCACCCATTGGTGGTTGACAACATGAACATTATTTAACTTCACTACCAAGACTTAAAACTTAGGATAATCTTAAACACGTTTGATTTTGTCAGAACTTCCAGATGATGAAAAGACTGACTGGGACTAACTTGTATGAGCTTACACCCAACAACTCACACAAAAAGGTCAGGCCCCCCCCCCCCCAACTCAGATTTCATTATGATATTGGAAATTAGTCTCCAGCAATGGAGTCAATTGAAAAGTCATTTGGTGGAAGGTCGGCAAAAGCCACAGTGTAAGCGTCAGCGATGGACTCCATTTTGCTGTCCAAGTTTTTCAAATCCGGATTTCTTCAACCCCAAAAGTTGCACCTAATGATGAAAGCATAATCTGGTCCTAAATATTTTATTGCGGTGTGAGTGCAGGGCACGGATCAAGGCAACAGGGCCGAGTGTGAGTGTGCGTTCAAACGTTATTACCAGGAACTGTAGCACGAGGCTAAAATCCCAGGCCTGTGCTCAAGGGACAGGACACTGTGTGATACAGCTCAGAGAGGCTGACTTCGAAACATTTATGAAGCATTCATTAAGTACTGTTAACTCTGGATTGTTAACTATTTTCTAAAAACAAACACGGACAGATGTAACTTCACCTCAGTTCACACAACCGAAAGTGCATCTGTGTGTGCAGTCCCAAAGGAAAAAACTAAAGGAGTGGACTTGTGGCTGATGAGGAAATGAGATGCAGGTGAGGAGGTGGGCGAGGAAGGCCAGGCAGAGCAGATGGAGGAAAGTGGAAACATCTGGGTAGAAAGGCGGGGCAGTTTGGACTGTAAAAATAATGAAAGAAGCTTAAAAGCAGGAAAAGTGTAGTCGATGGGAATGCTTTAAACCTGCACTTTATCTCATTTTCAGCAGGGGGCGACTCCGCTGGTAGCAAATAGAAGTCAGTTTCAAGACTGAGAAAATGACCCTACTTACTGTACATGAAAAGCATTTTCACAAGGGGGTTATTGTCTCAATCACTAGTTTCAAGTCTTCAATACAGCATGTTATTCCTTTTTTAAATAATGGTCCCATTTATTTTAAAATTGACGATAAAGTAGGGGATGTTTTAGAGGCGTGGCTACATGTTGACCTGTCAAACAGGACAGAGGATTAGCAATGCTAACCACGGTGCTGTGGACATTACTATAGACAATAGAACATGTTTTTGGGTGTTGTCTGGATTTTCATCTTAAACTTTTGACCCCCTAACCCCCAATTTCCACAGGATGCGTAACGGCGGCGGATCGGCTCCGCTGTCCGTCAACACCCACCAGGTCTGGATTTGTTGTGGAACGGCTGGGGCCCTGACTGACAGCTGAAGTCTCGAGAATAACAAGATCTGGCAGATTCACGTAGAATAGAGCCACAAAACCACCAACAGTTTGTTTCCATCCAGAGGAGTAGAGAGGGAACAAGGTGTAGTGCAGGGAGATATGATCCTCAATGAGCACGCTCAGACGTTTTATGTTGTTTCTGGGCTTGACTTCCTGTCCCGCACTTTCTGCCATGTGCTGAATTGCCGCAGAGCTCTCCGGCGTCCAACAAAAGTAGAAGCTCTGTATCTGCTCCGGAGGGCAGGGGATCACCGGAGCTGGGACGGAGTCGGGACGCAGCCGTTCCGCAGTCAGTGGAATTACACACGTTGACTTTAATGGAAACCTAATGACTCCGACAACGTTCTGGAGGGGATCCACAGCCGTTCCGCATCCTGTGGAAATTGGGGGTGACTGAGGGAATGAAAGCCGGCAGCAACCGGAGGTCCTCGTTTACCCGCCGGTAAGTCTCCACTCACTGACTAGCATCAGAGGGGTTGAAAATTGGCAACTTTACCTCTTTAGCATTATAAATCTATATAATTGTGATATTATTGTGATTGGACCCATAAACACTGGCTTGTCCACGTTATCTTCCCCAGGTCCACCCTCTTGTCAAATAATGTCACATCTATTTGCAAAAAACAAGATGGTGACGCCCATATTGCCAAACTGGAGGCTTTAAAATGGACGTCCACTATTTTTACAGGCAATGTGGAGCAGACAGGTGCTGGGTAAAGGATGAATTGAAGGAAAATGAAGAGGAACAGGGGATGTGGCTGAGGAGGAGGGACAGACAAACTGGGACAGATCATAGGTATGTGTCAAAGTGTTTGATTATTACATCAGCCGTCCTTAAGTGGCCAAAAGAACAAAATATGCTGCAGCTTTAAATTTAACTGTATGCCATAACAAATTCCAGAAATTGACAAGAATTCTTTTTCTTAACAGAATCCTATTAAACAGCAGCACAGTACACCATAATATGACACTAAACATTAAAAGCTATAGTAATGAAAGGGATTATGGGGATTAGTGGCCCATTAGGACAGGTTTCAGTGCAGCTTTAACAAGAAGATCCTGCCAAACAATAATTGGATCATTTCTGTGTCTCAGTGTTGTTGATGGCCAGAGAGCAGCTTTTAAAGCTAGATGACAGCCATTGATTTTCAGATAATTTTTTGCCGTCATATCTACCGGATGAAACCTTTCCCACAGCTTAGCTCGTCCAACAGTCTCAGCATAGAACTCTGAGACCCACTTATTGTCTACCTCATTAATTATAGTTACAGTGTGTATCAGGTGAAGTCACTAAAGAGAGGCAGCGGTGACTGATCGAACAACTGTAGCGTAGAAGACTGTGGTAACCATAGCCACCAGGTGATGAATCACCATGGGCCCTTCAATTAACTCAGTAAACCAGTTCACCGCGTCTGCTCAAACAACAGTGGGTCACTTCATCAAGATGATAGGAAGACCGTGGCCTGTGGAGACTACACCAGCAGTAGTAGACTTAAAACCTGGGAGTTTTGCGAGACTGTTCAGCGATTTGGCCCATACCTGTAAGGGGGTTCCATAGCGCCCCCTAACATGTGGGAAGGCCTTAACTTGGACATAGTTACTCCGATCTCAGAATCAGAATCAGCTTTATTCGCCAGGTATGAGGACACATACGAGGAATTTGTCTTTGGAGCATCGTTACTCACACTGTGCTTACACATACATATCAACCAAAACAGAAATATACACACTAATATATACACAATATATACATACTCTAAACAGAAACAATATAGAGGCATGAGTGCAATGAAGAGATCAATACAATTATTTAAATGTGCGTAGTGCAAGGGTACTGGGATAAAATAGTATTATGTTATTATATTACAATATGATATGTATATATATATATACATACTGGTGAAAGACGGTTCAAGTCACATTTGCTTAATCATTTCACAAATTTCACTTGTCCATATCAAAATCAGGTGAGCAGGGAAAGGAGTTTGACTTTAAGTGACCTGTGAATTTGCATGCCTGCTGACAGTTTAATTTGTGAAAGACTTTTTTGTCATGCAGACCCAGTTAATAGATCAAATAGAGAGTCTGAGAATAAAGGTCACATCTGAATTAAATAAGTGTTCCAGGCGGAGGGAAGTTTCCTCTGATGATCCTTTTTCTCTGTGTTATAAACCTTGAGGTGATAATTACAGCCTTATGAGGAAATCCCATGAAATGAGATGAAGAGATACCGAGTTTGCTTCACAAAGCCTTCTTCTGATCGGAACAGTACTCACAGGTAACTTGAAGTCTTTTTTGATTTTCCTGGAGCTGATCATTGGTCGAGCCTTTGTCATTTTGCCTATTCTTCCATCCATTCCAATGGTAGTTGACCGTTTTTTTCCCACGTCATTCAGGCTTTGGATGCCATTTCAAGGCATTTCAAATCCTTTTGGCTGAGCAGACTATACTTTTCTGCCCTTCTTTATATTTTTTCCCCTCGCCAATCAACTTTTTAATCAAAGTCCGCTGTTGAACAGCCCATTTTGCTGAGTATTTCAGTGTGAAATGCACTATTACCACCATGCACAACGTTTGCTTCCTTCCTCCCCCACCCACCCACCCACCCCACCCCCGCAAAGTCCTATTGCTGAACAAAAAAGACTACTCACTAGGTTGACATTGGCCAAAGGACACATTGACAGGCCAAAGGAAAAATTGATGAGAGCAAAATTAATCGCATACCAGGGATCATGGATCAGTTTCAATACATCCAAATACTTGACGAAGTCATGTTGCCTTATGGTGAAGAGGAAATGCCTTTGAAATGGGTCTTTCAACAAGACAATGACCCAAAACACACCAGTAAGGAGCGAAGTCTTGGGTCCAGATGAACCAGATTGATGTTATGGAGTGGCCAGCCCAATCCCCAGACCTCAGTCCCATAGACCAATTGTGGGGTGACATTAGAAATGCTGTTTCTGAGGCCAAACCCAGTAATGCAGAGGAATTATGGGATGTAGTTCAATGGTCCTGGGCTGGAATACCTGTTCACAGGTGACTCCATGCATCACAGATGTGAAGCCGTTCTCAGAAATAATGATTATGCAACTAAATAGTAGTGAAGTGATTAAAGCAAACCCTTGAGATATTTTTAAGTTTATACAGTAAATGTTTGAGTTTGTAAAGAAAAATGCAAATACTGCTATTTTTTAACAGTCTAATATTCCTTTTTCTTCACTTTCTGTAAAGGTAGAACACAATCTGATACATTTTGGTCATGTTTTGATTTGGAATTGAATTTGAATGTGCAGTGTTCCCAATGCAATTAAAAGCTATCTAAGGATTTTGTGCAGTATTTACTATAATTCTGAATACAACTGTACCTATCAACTACAGCAGGCTCGCTTTAATCTTGTCAAAAGAACATGGAGGTTGGTTTTTTTGAAACACTCACTGCTCCGTCTTTGACTGCCATTCAAACATTTTTTAAGCCATACAGTATATTTCACACACACAAGGAGACATCCCTTATCGCTTACCATAGCCCTCCAACTTAAGTTCCTCAACTATAAAACTGTCAGAGGTTACACTATTGTTGTTCCTCAGCCTGACATTTTCCTTTCCCTGCTCGGCCTCACTCTTGACCTTCTCCACAGTACGGAGGCCCTCCAGCCGAGCGATGCAATATTCTCTATAGGTGCATATCAACTGCCAAGACCGTTTTCAAAAGGTTCCTCCCACCCTGAGACACCTCACCTGGGAACTACAAAGAACAGGCATTTTCAATCACAGGTCTCAGATGCAGTGGCCTTAGTATCCATGGCCCCTGGGCGCTCCTGCACACGGCTGACCCTTCAGCTCAGTGGTGGGAGCGGTTCAAAGCCGAGCAGGGATAGACAGCCATCTCTCAGCCTCTAACACACACAACACACGTCCACGTTAACCCGTAGGCAAACACTCGCAGGCCCGAGCCACTCAGGCAACTCTGGAGATGTCTGGGTAAAATAATTGCCCGAATTATAAATGATCCCGACACATTTAGTCAAACCCTTTCTCTTTGTTGATACTCAGTAATGATGATTTATGATCATAGGCCGTTAATGCACACGCAGTGCTTCATCACAGCCCTAAAAGCAGCAAGACTCACTAACTCAGATTATTAGATTAATATTTCATGACAGTAATTAGGGCAGCACAGACTGGTTAGGGAGTAAGACAAAAACACTGCTGGTAAAAGGCAAATAGAAGTCACACTTCACACAGAGATAGGCTTCATTTGGAGAATGTGGCCCCAGTTAATAACTTATGCATATATTGTATATCAGACATATCTTATGTTAGTAGTTTTGGGGACATCTTGTCAAAATGCAAAATCACTACAACAGGGTCCAACAGGGAACAGAAATGCGAGTGATCAGACAAGTTGTAAACGAGACAACAGTTTTGCCAGATTATCTAAACCAATTCACATGGAGTTAGAACTGGTGGGTGGCATGATGCAAATTCCCACACGCTATCCTGTTTACTTGCCATATTGTTTATTAACCCTTGTGTTGTCCTCGGGTCAAATTTGAATCAGAAAAGTGGGTTTCTGTTTTTTCAGAAAAATAACGTGGATAGTTCCACACAACACTCTTTACAAGTAAAATGAAATGATCACTACTTTCTTTAAATGTTGATAGTTTTTTTTATTTATAGCATTCAAAAAAGTGTTATGAAAGAACGTTGAAAAAAAGTGACAAATGTCCAAAAACTTCAAAAATATGGAGGACAAAACCCACAAAAACTTCAAAAAGGCGCAGAAAAAAAATTGACAAAACACTTTTTAGTTTTGAAAAAGACAACCAAAACATTGAAAAAACAGTTTAAATTCTGACCTAGAAATACAAAAAGTTGCACCAGAAGTTCAAAGGATCCCCATCAGCTGAGGCCGCAGCTACTCTTCCTGGGGTCCATCACAGACAACCCATTACAAGAAGAAATGTGAAATCCCATCAACGTGAAATACACACTGCCCACAAACACACAACGTCTGAGCGGGAATGTGCAGCCGGTGAGCGCTTCAAGACCGGCTTATATCTTCTTTTTAACTTCATTTCTTGACACCATCAGTTTATTTGTTGCCCTACCGCTCCCACGCAGCAAGCAAACAAATACAGCCGCCGAGGGTGAAGTAGATCAGATCAACACCCCTCGAGATGTGCGAATGGCGGATGGACGTGTGGCAAGAAAAAGTCCTTCCTTTATAGTTTTTTATAGATTTAACATATCTTGACTGGATAACATGAGTTATATATGGCTGTTTTATACAGCATATATGTAAAAAAGGAGTAGAATAAAAATAACAATCAAAAGTTGATCCAAAAAAAAGAAAAAGGACAAAGTGGTGAAAACAACCACTGGATGGGAAAAGGGTATTTTACAATGACTTTGAATGCACCGCAAGGCTGGCGAGGGTGAGTGTGTGTGTTTTTTCAGACAACGGCAGCTACACACTGTTGTTGGAATCCTCTCCAGTAAAATACTTTACACCGTTTAGCCATCGGCATTTTAACCCCTTTTACTCCAGCTGCTAGCTAATGCTAGGCTAACGTTACCTGCTGCCAAGTGGAGTGTTGACTAGCGTCCCGTGAGGCGATGTTTCAGTTCCCTCTATTATTAGCCCCCTCCAAAATATCTTTGGATCTACACGATTCTTGTGGATGACATTTCCCCATTCAAAACGGCGATTTTTTTTTTGCCAAAAAGCGATTACTGTATTAAATAATGTAATGTATACTTTGCTATTCCCACAAGGGGAAATTACAATTTGCATTCTGTTGTTATTACACACAGTCCTGAATTACAACACACCACACACACACACACACACACACACACACACACACACACACACACACACACACACACACACACAGTACCTATACATGCACTAAATGGAGAGATGTCAGAGTTGTCTTGTTTCCGGTTTAGCTAGATCCGGTGGCTGTTGTAGTTTTTCTAACATCACTAGTTATTGCAACCGCATATGAAAAAACTACAAAGTTTGCTAGGCCAAAGAGAACATTAATCTTGCGATAACAAAAAATTGACGGCGTTATAATGGGTTTGCGTTAATGCGTTTAACTGATAGTAATAATTCTGATAGGATGCTATGCATAATGGATGAAAAACAAGTTCATACTAAAGAATACGTGCACTAATTCATTCCCTCCCCTTCCTCCATACTACCCTGGTTGCCTGCTAAATTATTCATTGCATTATATTCACTAGCCCTCCATTAATAGCCATCATGTCAATCTTTAGTTCAGACCTGCCAGTTGTATTGGGTTTTGGGAAAATGTAAGATTCAGACATTTCAAGAACATGATGAACTCGATTTTATAGACTTAGCCTCTAAGTGTAAAAGTTGGCAGTAGTTCTCTACTACCTGATAGGAATAATGTGGCGACAAACATCACGGGAAACCAGAAGTCTTTATGCAGGAGGGATGATTGGATAAGACTGTCAGGTGTGTTGATTGGCAACTATCCTCAGGTGTGTCACTCAGCCAGAAGCTCAGACCAAGGTGCCGCCCACAAACAGACAAACAAGCATAGGCACACAATAGGGCAGTTTAATCTATGGTAAAACATTGTATTTTATAAACTACATGTGTACAAGCTTTGCTTAATTTGTAAAGTAGAAAAAGCTGTCCGTAAAAAGTACAATCTGTCTGAAATGTATTGGAGTAGAAAATAGCATGAAAAGTAAAGTAGCTCAACATTTGGAATTAAGTGGGCTACAGTACCTAAAGGTCCCATGACATGGTGCTTTTTGGATGCTTTTATATTAGTGGTCCCCTAATACTGTATCTGAAGTCTTTTTAATATAGACCTTAGTGGTCCCTAATACTGTATCTGAAGTCTTTTATATAGACCTTAGTGGTCCCTAATACTGTATCTGAAGTCTCTTTATATAGACCTTAGTGGTCCCTAATACTGTATCTGAAGTCTCTTTTATAAAGACCTTAGTGGTCCCTAATACTGTATCTGAAGTCTCTTTATATAGACCTTAGTGGTCCCTAATACTGTATCTGAAGTCTCTTTATATAGACCTTAGTGGTCCCCTAATACTGTATCTGAAGTCTCTTTATATAGACCTTAGTGGTCCCTAATACTGTATCTGAAGTCTCTTTTATGTAAATGTAAATGTGCTGTATTTATATAGCGCTTTGCCAGTCTTAACAACTGCTCAAAGCGCTTTTACATCATACAGGAAACATTCACCATTCATACACTGTGGCCGAGGCTGCTGTACAAGGTGCCACCTGCTCATCAGACACACACTCACACACAGATGCGCAGCACCAGGGGCAACTCGGGGTTCAGTGTCTTGCCCAAGAACACTTCAACAATGACTGCAGGGGCGGGGATCAAACCACCAACCTTCCAATTGGCAGGCAACCGCGCTACCACTGAGCCACAGCCGCCCATGTAGACCTTAGTGGTCCCCTAATACTGTATCTGAAGTCTCTTCTATATAGACCTTTGTGGTCCCCTAATACTGTATCTGAAGTCTCTTTTATATAGACCTTAGTGGTCTCCTAATACTGTATCTGAAGTCTCTTTATATAGACCTTAGTGGTCCCCTAATACTGTATCTGAAGTCTCTTTTATATAGACCTTAGTGGTCCCTAATACTGTATCTGAAGTCTATTTTATATAGACCTTAGTGGTCCCCTAATACTGTATCTGAAGTCTCTTTTATATAGACCTTAGTGGTCCCCTAATACTGTATCTGAAGTCTATTTTATATAGACCTTAGTGGTCCCTAATACTGTAACTGAAGTCTCTTTTATATATTTTTATATATATTTATATATTTGTATATATTTATATAGACCTTAGTGGTCCGTCAGTTTGGTCCGGGGAACCAAAAACGGGTTAACCATTTGGCCAGTGATCAATGAAACAACTCCACCCAGGCAGGGTGTGTGGAGCGGTCCAGAGTCGACTTGGACGGGAGAGACAGTCCATGTTGTCCAGGTTCCTTTCTGCAGTTTTGAAAACACGAGTTGTGTGTTTTACATGATCCAAAAAGTGTTCTCCAGAACACTGAAATACATTTTGCGCTCCCCGTGTCAAACTGTCAGCAGCCGAAGCGACCTGGGTAAGACGTGGTTTTTGGGTGCTCCGGAGATTATTTTCTTCCTCTACCATGGTGTGTTCAGGTTCCAGGAACCAATGGGAAGTCAGCAACCAATGAGAAGTCAGGAACTCTGGTCCCTGGTGTAGTGGCCTCAGCCAATAAAGCTCCAGTGAAACCTGAGCCTTTCTGTCCTTTTCCCTCCTGGAAAACGGTCTTTCTCTATTTTGTAGACTTTTTCACGCAGAGATGTGAGATGTTCAGGATCTCAATGTCCCATGGAGACCCAAAATATTTTGTCTCAAGCACTACCTTTGCCTGTAGGCCACAATCTTTGTCCCAGGCACATGTTGGCCCCATGTATCCCTTGTTTAAGATCAGTTCTTTTTTTTTCAATCAGTTAAATGCCCTGTGAAAAAAAGTCAGCTGTCAATTAAAAAAAACAAAAACATTTTCAATGTTTTAATGAACCAATGCTGTGGTTTTCAGGATCAACCTGTTGCTACACCTAAATGCATACATCATCCTTTGCATTGATCCGTCAACCAGTGCTCTAATGTGACATGAGAGTGGCCAATCAGGCTCCTTATAATGAATGTATTGTAATAAACGGATCAGCTGCAGCATAATAACCAGTGCTAATTTATTCAACAGTAATTATCATCTACTGTGAAATTAGAACAGCAGGAGGAGAGACGTGGAGCTTAGTGAGCGGAGGCACGATGGCAATTCCCAGAATTCTCAGTAATGTGATCGCCATTGTTTGTTTTTATAGGATTACTTTTGGGCATTTATGGCTTTAATGGATAGGAAAGCTGATATATGAAAAGGGGGAGAGAGAGGGGGGGAAGACGTGCAGTAAACCGTCACAGGTCAGACTCAAACCCTTGACCTTCTGTGTTGAGGAATGAACCTCTACATATGTGTGCCCCCTCTACCACCTGAGCTAACCGGCCACTGCCATCACCATTGGTTGTTCTTGCTATGGTACCAAGCTAAGCTAACGCTAAAGAGGGAAAAACTTTCAATCCTTCTGAATCGCGTCATCCAAGGGGAGTTTTACCGGCAGATAACGCAGGGGTAGGCTACTGGAGACATTCACCTGCATGAACGGCAGAAAAACAAACCACTAACTTTCCCTTAAGTTAACTAACACTAGCGGTAGCTAGCTAGCGTGGTTACATTTTTTTCCCCAGTCTTTAACATTAGATTTGAGATGGCGTCAGACTTTAGTCTTTTCAAAGTCTGTTCAAAGACTTCTATTGTAAGGTAGGCCAAACCAGACATACAATGACAACCAAGATTTTTAGCCTTTTATGAAGTGCTAAGTTCAACCCAAACCTTGATCTTTCCTTAAATCTTAGGTTTTTGTGTACCTAAACCATAAAACCAAAGCATAAACCATAGCTTGAAAATAGTAGTAATAGATAAAACTTTCTACTTTGAAAACAGCAGACAAAATGTCCTAACGTGTGTTCTTTGGTTTATACAGAATATGTGAAACCATTCATGTTTTGTGAAGAAATATAGACTAAAAGAACATTCTTTTAAAATGTATGAAGTGACCATCAAAGAGAAATAATGAATGCCACTGGTGTTATTATATACAATGATAAGCTGTGCACTGTGCCACTCGCCTACAATATTTTATCTCAAAAGAAGATAGTGGACAGAGCAACAGAGTGGAGGATGTGCTGCGTGGAGGATCCTGCTGAAGCTGCAGTCTGACTGATGAAACAGGTAAGTCATCAGGACATATTCATATGCTGATATAGATAGGGCTCCGTTTATGGCACACACTAACGCTTTAAAGGAAAGGGCCAAAACTTTAAATGGGTTAGATTTTTGATTTCTTGTAGGGTCAGCAAGCTGTGCCTCCAAACCTTTCATGATAAATGACCATCCACTCAACTAAAATTGGAGTCCTCTCAAAGAAATGCGGTAATTGACTCATATTTCACAAAGCGCTTGAACTAAAAGAAGTTTCTTCCTGACAGGATGGCGGACCAAACGGAACCCCCAGCCAAGGACATCAGCCATAAAAGTCATTGTCTCCACTGATGGAGGTCCGTGTTGCAGAGGCGGTGGCTGGTAGATATTATTTCTATTGTTTTGATAGTGTACAGTAGGTATTATCTGAAATTACTTTTATTCGTGTGCCAATACTATGACTATTAACACATTTGGGCTGGCGCTGGTGGGGAAATGAGACGTGACAGGTGGGGAGAACATTTTCCTTTTTTATGCCTTTATATCTATATCCAGGCATTCCAACTGTCCCGGTGTTCCACCAAAAGCTCTGACCCATCAGGAACTGTGACCGCAGAGGGCGCTGTTGCACGTCGTCTGCCCGTGCGCGGTAGACAATGCAGGGCGAAGAAGAGCGTCTACGCTAAATTTGATCAAAACCCGACCCCTGAAAGCGTGACTGTTCTCCGCACTGTGTGAGGAAATGGGAGCTCATCACACTTCTATGTGAAAAAATACTTCCTGAACAACAGTGCTCAGTATGCCCGGGTTATGGATCCATTCAATGCAGCAGGTTGGTATCTTGACATTTTATTGAATATCATACTCATATATTTACGGAAGAGGATTAGGTCCACTGGTGACATTTTTATGTGAGTTCTGACTTTTTAAATAAAGTCATAAATCTGAGAAAAAAGTCAGAATTCTGACTTTAATCTCAGAATTTTGAGAATAAAGTCATAATTCTGAGAAGAAAGTCATAATTCTGAGAATAAAAGTCAGAATTCTGAGATTAAAGTCAGAATTATGACTCGAATAAAGTCAGAACTCACATACATTTTTCACAAGTGGCCCTAATCCTCTTCCGTATATATTATACATGCATTTGATTTATGTTGTATGCTACTTACTAACTAGAATGGATTGTTGTCCAACTGATTTCTTTGTGTTTATTATGCAATGACAAATAAAGTAAGCCTATTTATTTGTATTCTGTCTGCTGCACCTGCTGTGGAGGACCAGTTTACTGAGATAACATCCGACTCCACCCTGAGGCTCAGGTTTAAAGCTCAGACTCTTGTGAATCCTGGTTTGGAGTGGAGAGGGAGTATCCACTCATCGGGCAGAGAGCTGTGTGCATTCTTCTTCCCTTTGCCACATCATCTCTCTGTGAGATGGGCTTTCAGCTGTTGCTTCACTGAAAACAAAGTACAGGTCTCCGCTGAACATTGGGCATGACTTGAGAGTGCCAGTACCAAGCCTGCAACCTCAAATATATATATGCATATATGTTTGTATATACATACAGTACAGGCCAAAAGTTTGAGTGCACCAGGATGGTGTCAGTTTAACCGTGAGTAGAATTTTAAAATTGGTGCCTTCTAGGCCGAGAAAAGGATGAAGGAAAGCCCCCCCCCCCCCATTTCTGTGTCTGGAGTTTGAAGCGGCTGATGGAAGCCACACTGTTTTTAGTCTCGTCTTCTGTGATATACATTCCTCTGGACACTTTTTTGCAGAACTACAACAGTATCGGCTTCATATATTGTTCTGTGTCACAGCTCTAGTGGGAGTTGAAGTTTTGAAATAGAGTAGGTATATTTCTCATGAGTAGAAGTTAGCCTCCCTGGGTTGTTTTCGGATGGTGAACACATCCCCAGCTGGGAGAAGACCCAGGACTAGGTGGAGGGATTATATGTCCAACCTGGCCTGGGAACGCCTCGGGATCCCCCAGTGGGAGCTGGTTAATGTGGCTCGAGAAAGGGAAGTTTGGGGTCCCCTGCTGGAGCTGCTGCCCCCCACGACTCAATACCGGAGAAGTGGACGAAGATGGATGGATGGTGAACACATTGGTGTTTTCAGATTTTAAAAATCAAATCATTAAACAGGTGAAAATAGCTTATTCCCATATTATAGGCACACGGGCTGTTGCCCGGGCAACAATAGCCCATATCTGTGCATGTCCCTGGACAGCTGTAATATTGCATTGCAGTTGTAAGAACTCTATCTGGCAGTGAACCCATGTTGCCTAGGTCTTTATTTCCCTTTATTTCCTACAGGTGAAATAAGCAAGCAGCACATTAAATACAACTCAAAATGATAAGTAGCGGGCTTGGATTGGGAGGGGGGGACATTACACCCTTGTGTTATCACTTCTATTATAAAAAATGTCAAAGAAATTGTTAAAAAAAAATGACTGTAGATATGTCATGAAATTGTAAACATCATCTTCAAAAATATCTTGTAGAGCTTTTGCAGTCATTGTATAGCATTAGATAGCACTGGTGTTCCTGTTATTGTGTCCAGCCCAGCCCTGGTGCACATGCTACGTACACATAGGATACACAGAAAGATAGAAGATAGAAATATTTTAGGCATGCATTGCACACGCCGTGCATATTAAAAATACAAAGAACCAAATCAGGCTGGAATAGGGAGTGGAGCATGACAGGGTTGCCTGTGGTGAGCCATGCAGTTCCTGGAAACTAATGACCCTTGGCCCCTGGGGGGAGTCGATGGCCCCACAATGAGCTGTGCTAGTATCGGGGGTGTCCTGGGAATACCCGGCCCAGTGGTTTGAATCGGGAATATCTCTGCAGCTCCATTATAGCCGAGTGGGAAATTGTACCCATAAATTTCCACCACCATGCCCTTCTCTTAATTACTTTTAATTTAAGCAATCATTAATGTTGTTGAGGACTTTTGTTTCATTTGTCAGGGTGGAGTGGACACCATGACATCATGCATGCTAATACACACCCCTTGAGAAAGCCTGTCATGTGTCTTTCTTTGGCACGGCCTAACAATGCCGCAGGCGTGAAAGAGGCAGCTCAGGCATCATTGATTATGTATTCTGAGCTGATGGGAAGCCTTTATGATAGAAAATGATATCCTCTGTCACCGTGGGGGGCTTACTACAGTTACTGTCCAGGGAGGAGAACACGATGAATGAAGACTGTAACAGCAAGGAATACAGAATAGGACAATTGTGTTCATTTGAATATTTACATTTTCACAAAATATCTTTGACCTGCTATTCACACTGAAATAAAGTATTAAATATTTGAAATCATAAAAGAGGCAAAGAGTAGCTACTTTGGAGTTAATTATGCACATAACATTCAAGCCGCATCATCTCTCAAAGAGGAGCTCCTCTTTATGAAACTACCGTAGGAATGCAATATTGTAAAATTGGTGATATGGACACTTCCTTCCTGAGTGTTTCTGATATGCATAATGCATAATGGTTATCTTATTTAAATAATGCCTGATGAAAAAAGCTGATGTATGCAGTGTTGCAAGATATACTTAACATATGGTGTAAACTCTCATTTTTTAGGAATTAATAGATTTTTTTGTTGTGTAGAAAACCCTTTAAATGGTTCTTAAAGGTGCCCTGCGACATGTATCTCATGACTTTGAGGTAACGTCTGATGTCCTACCATGGACTCAGTAACTTGGTTACCGTGGTTACCTTGTTTCAAGCCATTCTAGCGTGGTATAGAAAGAATGCATACTGTAGAATATAATAAATGTAGAAAGCATTCATGCAACGGATGTAGATACAGCCTGACCAGAATTAGATTTCCACTGTAATGAAAATGGTTTATATTCATAAAGACAAAAAAATTTAATCTGCAACAGTTTATTTTCACACAGTTTACATGTTGTACTCTATGGCATGTATTCATGGGAAATCAATTATGACAACTGTAAACACAACCAGCGGCAGTGTAAGGGTTAATGCCCGACAAGGTGTCAGGTATTAATGGAAGCTGACGAGGCTTGAACCGTCCGAAACGCGCAAATATATATTTTTTTATCGAAATCTAAAGTCTTTCCGACAATACCTCTGCTTCCCTAGCTATGCCTGAGGGTTTGACTAATACCTGGAATAATTATTCCCATCCCACAAGATTATTATGCAATGCAAACATTATTCCCTGCTCCAGGGAATAAAACGGACCTTAGGAACAACTTGACAGCCTTAGCAACGGGACATATTTATAGTCCGGCTCAGCTCGTAGAACCCTTAAGCTCAGACAGCTAGCTAATGCTATGCTAGCAAGATCCAAAGTCAAGAGCATTGTGTGCAGTTGGCAATCAACAGCTACAAATAATTTGACAGTATGTTTAGTATCAACTTTCTTTGAAAGCAGCATGTACATTTTTGCAATTACTACAAAGCCACATGTAATGCTAATCTCTGGGCTCTAAAATCCGTCTCACCTATACGCACTGTCTGTCACAAAGAGAATGCCAACTAGCAAAAGCAAGAGAGGTCATATTAGAGGCATAATACGCATATCAATGTTACAAAAACTCTTTAAAGGATATTTTATTCATGGGACCTTTAAGCTAGGTAGGGAGATTGCCAGGGCTAGTCCGAGCTTTATGCACACACTACTACACACTTGGCATTTTCAAAAGTGCTGTATTTTGTTTTTGGGTGTGTTATGTTCAGCTGTTGGCCTGACATTTTTTTTCAGTAAATAATAGTTTTTCACAACTTCACTGCTCTCTGAAATTGGGGGCACCCTTTGCAATCTTTCTTTTATTTACTGGAGCTTTAAACTCAATTTATATTTAAATGGCCCTAAAATAAAAATAAAAACTATTCAAGTCAAGTAAAACGGTGTTTATTAAACAAACAAATTTGCCTTAAGGGTTTCACAATCTGTACAGCATATGACAGCCTTTATCCTTGGTTTCTCTGCTTGAATAACCCCCCATAAAAAACAAGTATTCTTGGTATCGAGGGGGTGCCATATTTCTGAGGCAGAATATTCCAATGCCTCTGAAATTTTGCATATGGTAGTGTTGTATATTTCACATATCACAAAGGAACCTTTTTACAGCACTGTATCTTTATTATAAAAGTGGGTGATTTAAATTACTGTGTATGTGTGCGGTTGTTTGTTCATTTGTCCCTCAGGGTTGATTGACATTACAAGGTTTAACTAATTAAACCGGTGCTTGTTGCATCTTTGTGGGGTATAAGGACTTTTTTGCCCCTGATCTCCTACTATTTGTGTGGGCTGACTTAATTGAGTCGACATTATATCAAAAATCTTGCAGCGTGCATTGCCCCTAACCTTTTCCCTGAGTGTGTAGAGGTCCTTAACACAACAGATGGAGCTCATGGGGTTGTGGGTTGCTTTAATTACTTTCCCTCAATAAGCAATTTACATTTGATGAGGTGGCTCACAAGGAACACCAATTAATTCTCACAGATCAGGAAGTGGAATACAGGGTACATGGAGGAAATTGATTTATAACAGCGAGAACACATGTATTTAACCTCAACAGCCAAGAGGAGTTAGAGTCTAACTTTCAATGCATCTTCTAGTCTATCAATCTAACAGTTGCCCATGAATAGACTAACTTATTAGAGCCCTGGGCAAAAATGGGCAGGTGTGCCTCTATCGTAAACTTGGAGCAATTTCCCCTTGGTTTGGTTTCACACCTGGTAATCCAAACACCCAAATGTGTCACTAGAAATTAGCAAGAACGTTTATTCCATTATCACAGGAGGCAGTACCAGAAAGTAAATACAGGAAAGGTCCTGCGTTCTGGACAAGTTTATATTGCTTCCCTCTCCATGGTTAACCCAGCTCATTCTTCTAAAAGGACTCTGGTGTGCCGGTGTTTGTATCCATCTTTAGCGGCGGCTGGTTGTGCACAGCAGCCTGTGAAGCACCCCTGACTACAGGAGCCGTTTAGCTCAGACTTGTGGACAGCAACTGGGCGGTTTTGAAGGTGGTATCACGTTCTCACACTGAACCGCTCCAGAATTTGAGTACACTTGTTTGGTCCGCATTTGGTGGGTACCCGAGTGTGATTTGCCACATTCAAACCTGCCCAAACATACCACACCAATGGGGCAACAAACTCTGGCAGGTGTAAAAGACCCTTAGTCAGCAGACTGGACTAGGGGGTTGGGCAGAAAAGGACTACGAGCCATATGTAATAGTCAAAATTAACAAGCCCTGGGTTCAGACCCAAGTAAAGACAAAAAATCTCAAGTCCAGTTTGCTAGTCAACGCCAACTATCCCATATATGGTCCTTAATCTAAACACAACAATCTGGAATCATGTACCAAGTCAAGACTAACAAGTACAGCGTCAATCTCAAGTCAGACAGACAAGGTCCTAACGTCCTAAAGTCTCAAGTCAAGATCAACTGGTCCAGAGTCGATTAACAAGCCCTGGGTTCAGAACCAAGGGAATCAACAATTCCCAAATCCATCCCAAATCAAGACTGAAGGACATTTAATGCTTTCGCTGTAGCCTGTGTTGATACTATAGCCGGCATGGTGTGTGTCTGCTCATCACATAAACACTCACATTTACACATTTTCACTCCAAAGGCGCAGCATCGGGGACACCTTTCGATTGGCAGGCGACCCGCTTACCACTGAGCAACAGCCGCCCTCTGGAGCGCGTACCGACTCTAGAGTCATAGTGAGGAGAACAAAGAGTCTTCTAATTTCATGTTGTTTATGGAGAAAGAGAACCAGAAAAAGTCGGGGAAATGCAATGTAAACCAACCAGCGGCAGTGTAAGGTTAATGCCCGCAAGTGTCGGGTATTAATGGAAGCTGACGAGGCTTAACCGTCCAAAACGCGCAAATATATTTTTTTATCGAATCTAAGTCTTTCCGACAATACCCTCTGCTTCCTAGTTTATGCCTGAGGTTTTGAGTAATACCTGGAATAATTATTCCCATCCCACAGAGTTATATGCAATGCAAACATTATTCCCTGCTCCAGGGAATAAAACGGACCTTAGGAACAACTTGACAGCCTTAGCAACGGACATATTTATAGTCCGGCTCAGCTCGTAGAACCCTTAAGCTCAGACAGCTACTAATGCTATGCTAGCAAGATCCAAATCAAGAGCATTGTGTGCAGTGGCAATCAACAGCTACAATAATTTGACAGTAATTTTAGTATCAACTTTCTTTGAAAGCAGCATGTACATTTTTGCAATTACTACAAAGCCACATGTAATGCTAATCTCTGGGCTCTGAAATCCGTCTCACCTATACGGCACTGTCTGTCACAAAGAGAATGCCAACTAGCAAAAGCAAGAGAGGTCATATTAGAGGTCATAATACGCATATCAATGTTACAAAAACTCGTAAAGGGATATTTTTATTTCATGGGACCTTTAAAGCTAGGTAGGGAGATTGCCAGGGCTAGTCCGAGCTTTATGCTACACACTACTACACACTTTGCATTTTCAAAAGTGCTGTATGTTGTTTTGGGTGTGTTATGTTCAGCTGTTGGCCTGACATTTTTTTTCAGTAATAATAATATGTTTTTTCACAACTTCACTGCTCTCTGCAATTGAGGGCAGCGTGCAATCTTTTCTTTTATTTACTGGAGCTTTAAACTCAATTTATATTTTAAAATGGCCCTAAAATAAAAAATAAAAACTATTCAAGTCAAGTACACGGTGTTTATTAAACAAACAAATTTGCCTTAAGGGGCTTCACAATCTGTACAGCATATGACAGCCTTTATCCTTGGATTCTCTGCTTGAATAACCCCCCATAAAAAAACAAGTATTCTGGTATCGAGGGGGTCAGCCATATTTCTGAGGCAGAATATTCCAATGCATCTGAATTATGCATATGGTAGTGTTGTATATTTCACAATATCACAAAGGAACCTTTTTACAGCACTGTATCTTTTATTATAATAGTGGGTGATTTAATTACTGTGTATGTGTGCGGTTGTTTGTTCATTTGTCCCTCAGGGTTGATTGACATTACAAGGTTTAACTAATTAAACCGGTGCTGTTGCATCTTTGTGGGGTATAAGGAGCTTTTTTGCCCCTGATCTCCAAATATTTGTTGTGGCTGACTAATTGAGTCGACACATTATATCAAAAATCTTGCAGCGTGCATTGCCCCTAACCTTTTCCTGAGTGTGTAGAGGCCCTTTAAACCACAACAGATGGAGCTCATGGGGTTGTGGGTTTGCTTTTAATTACTTTCCTCAATAAGCAATTTACATTTGATGAGGTGGCTCACAAGGAACACCAATTAATTCTCACAGATCAGGAAGTGGAATACAGGGTACATGGAGGAAATTGATTTATAACAGCGAGAACACAATGTATTTAACCTCAACAGCCAAGAGGAGTTAGAGTCTAACTTTCAATGCATCTTCTAGTCTATCAATCTAACAGTTGCCCATGAATAGACTAACTTATTAGAGCCCTGGGGCAAAAATGGGCAGGTGTGCCTCTATTCGTAAACTTGGAGCAATTTCCCCTTGGTTTGGTTTCACACCTGGTAAAATCCAAACATACCAAAATGTGTCACTAGAAATTAGCAAGAACGTTTATTCCACTTATCACAGGAGGCAGTACCAAGAAAGTAAATACAGGAAGAAGGTCCTGCGTTCTGGACAAGTTTATATTGCTTCCCTCTCCATGGTTAACCCAGCTCATTTCTTCTAAAAGGACTCTGGTGTGCCGGTGTTTGTATCCATCTTTAGCGGCGGCTGGTTTGCACAGCAGCCTGTGAAGCACCCCTGACTACAGGAGCCGTTTAGCTCAGACTTGTGGACAGCAACTGGGGCGGTTTGAAGGTGGTATCACGTTCTCACAACTGAACCGCTCCAGAATTTGAGTACACTTGTTTGGTCCGCATTTGGTGGGTACCCGAGTGTGATTTGCCACATTCAAACCTGCCCAAACATACCACACCAATGGGGCAAACAAACTCTGGGGCAGGTGTAAAAGACCCTTAGTCAGCAGACTGGACTAGGGGGTTGGGCAGAAAAGGACTACGAGCCATATGTAATAGTCAAAATTAACAAGCCCTGGGTTCAGACCCAAGTAAAGACAAAAAAATCTCAAGTCCAGTTGCTAGTCAACGCCAACTAGTCCCATATATGGTCCTTAATCTAAACCAACAAATCTGGAATCATGTACCAAGTCAAGACTAACAAGTACAGCGTCAATCTCAAGTCAAGACAGACAAGTCCTAACGTCCTAAAGTCTCAAGTCAAGATCAACTGGTCCAGAGTCATGATTAACAAGCCCTGGGTTCAGAACCAAGGGAAGATCAACAATTCCCAAATCCAGTCCCAAATCAAGACTGAAGGACATTTAATGCTTTCGCTGTAGCCTGGTGTTGATACTATAGCCGGCATGTGTGTGTGTCTGCTCATCACATAAACACTCACATTTACACATTTTCACTCCAAAGGCGCAGCATCGGGGGACACCTTTCGATTGGCAGGCGACCGCTCTACCACTGAGCAACAGCCGCCCCTCTGGAGCGCGTACCGACTCTAGAGTCATAGTGAGAGAAACAAAGAGTCTTCTAATTTCATGTTGTTTATGGAGAAAGAGAACCAGGAAACAAGTCGGGGGAAATGCAAATGTACCACGTCACGGTCGAGCAACTTGCATTTCCGCGACGTGTAGTTACATTTTTGAGAGGTGCATGTCTGGCTGCAATGTAGGGTCCGGCATAATCACAGAGGGGTCTGTGGGGGTACGCCGTTGATTTAGCAGAAGCATAAAACAGCCTTAACAAGTTCTGAGTTACCTTAATCGACCCCAATAAGTCCCAAGTCAAGAGAAAGACATCCAAAGTTCATTCCCAAATCAAGTCCTACGTCCAGTCCCAAGCCACAACCAACAAGTCCAGATTCCACACTATGATTCAAGACAGAGTCCTTGACCTTCAAGACTTTGCAAAGGCTGCAATATTCAATTGTATAAAGAAGAGTGTGTGAGTTGACAACATGTATTGAGCCTTTCACGGTCACAGTAATACAGAAAGAAAGATAACATCTGCGTATAGTTGGATTAGTTTGCATGTTTTTCAGAAGGTCAGTAAACAAGCACAAGCAAACACCCCTCCTCCCCATCCCACACGCACCCGAGCCTCTTGTCCTCGAGTTATCTCGTAGTCTGTGGATTGATGAGTTTTCTTCAGCCTGGTCGGCCAAGTGTAAAATCCTGTGTAATACATTCCTTTTTAATTTGGGTTGCCTCTAGTCGCTGCATACCAATGCAGTCTTGCAAGGCCTGCATGCAGGTGGCTCTTAGTCCTTTTCTGCCCCCCCACCCAGTCTGCTTCTTAACAACGCCTCTCAGCATTTGACTCAAATTTAGATTGCTCTATCATGCCATGTATGTGTGTGTGCAGTTTACACTCTTTGTCCTCACCTCTACTAATCAACAGTGCAATTAAATTGTAAACCATGTTACTGCATACAGCTCTTAGTGATTTGTGAATGGACACGCCTCATTTTACATTACTCTGTGATTTGGTCTTGCGCATGTATTTATGCAATACAATGTCTAAAAGTGACTATACCTATGTTATACTTTTTGTTGAGTTTTGTATTTTATCCTAAATGTTTCCAACAATGTTCAAACTTTTGAGAACTTCACAGTAACAAGAAGCCCGAGAAGCTCCTTGAGGTATGTATTTATCATGAACATCCTATCTGATCATAGCCCCCATGTCTATTAGCCCATGCTGTCTCTTCTGTCCCTAAGACAAAGCTATCTGTTCACTGCTAGTCCAGGGGAGGAGTGCTCAGGAACATACCATCCGGCTAATCTTCGTACTCACATAAGCAAAGGGGCAATAATGCCTTGTCATAGAGCCCCGGGAAAGATGTGGAGGATGATAGCATTCATTTTATTAACAGAGGTGTTTTGTTGTAAGGTGAGTGATGTTGATGGGATGTTAGTCATAGCTGAGCAACTGTCCACAATCTCTTAGACTTGATTATCTGAATATTTTGTGCTTGATTGCGAGAGATGATCAAGTTAGGAGACAAGAAGATGGTGGGCTGAGATGCTTTTATTCTGAAGGAAAGGGGGGAAAAAAACTCTGGAAACAGAGGCAGGGGCATTAGGGTTACTCTTCCATACAGCATTTTTACATTGGTTGCTCATTCGTCAAACTGCTTCACAGCTTCATGCATAAACACACTCTATTACACACACACAAACTGATGTCTTCATTTGCCTCCATTCTGCCGTCATCACGGTGTGTGTGTGTGTCGTGAAGGGTGTTGCTGAGTGTGCAGTTTTCCCAGCTGTACCACCCTGCCTGCTTTCCACTGGAGCCTGACAAATTTGTCTTGATTCTATACCAAAAACCCATGTCACTCTGACACAAACCAGAGAGGGAACACTGAATGGGTCCTGTTTGGCTGAATGGAACAGGATTGAAAAAAATCACATCACAGCAGTGTGTCTTATGTAGTGCATCTGTTTTTGTTGTTGTTAGTTCAATCAATCAATCCATTTTTATTTGTCACATGAAATCCTACGAGCTTACCTTAGAAATCCAGAGTTTTCGCAAGAGCACAATTTGAATTAGCTCAGCGAGTTCCTCTGGCATCGAGTAATGCTGCTCATTAACTATGCCCTTGTAATCAAGCTGCATCAGTCACATCGGTGTATCTGACATAGGCGGGGCCAGAGGCGGGCTGCACCAATCACATTGGTGCATCTGATATGGGCAGGACCAGAGGCGAGCTGCACCAATCACATCGGTGTATCTGATAAAGGCGGGGCCAGAGGCAAACCGGTGAATCGATCACCGGCGATCGGTGCCCGTTGCATGCCGGTTAGATTTGTGTCCGACTTGATCCCGACTTGCTCTGACGTCATGCACACGTGGGCAACGGAAATCTCACGAGAGCAAGGCGGCCGCAGTTCTGAGACGCAGCCGGCGCAGTTGCTTTTCACCGACTGCAAGAGCCAGGCGGACCCAGAGCATGCTGGGAAACGCCGGCTTCTTAGCTGATTTAACACCTGATTGGTTTACAACATGATGACGTTTTATATAAACTTTTTATTGTTTTTGAATTGGAGGGATTTTAATTGCTATTTGTCTGATTTAAAGACTTATTCTGTCCAGAACACATGTTGTGTTGCTGATAGCGACGTTTAGAAGTCAGAGAGACTAAATCTGAGCAGATCACGGATCATCTCCGGTCTGTTGTTAATTAAAATCAGCAACAGATCGCATGTAGAGCTTTTTGACAGCTACTCTGTCATAATTAAAACAACTGAAGACTATGTACCAGCTGATATGTGGGTCTGATTAGATTTTATTAAATCGGAATCGCACCACAGTGTTTTTCATCACTTCCTGTCCAGCCTGAAGGTGGCTGGAATCGGCTGGAAACTGTCCGACTTTACCGCAGCTTTTTGTCCCCGCCCCCGCTGCTGCCGCCTGCTCTCGTCCACTTTACAGGCGAGGCGCAGTTCATCTCGAACGAGCCTACTCACATCGGGGTATCTGATATACGCGGGGTCAGAGGCCAGCTGCACCAATCACATCGGTCTGATATGGGCGGGGCCAGAGGCGAGCTGAACAGATGACAACAGCCGCTGCAAAGTCAAAGTCTTTAGTAAACATTGCAAGATGGCTACGGATGAACTCTAGTTCTCTGCAAAAGGATACCACAGCTCCTCACGTCCCGCTAGAATCCAACGGAGCCTCGAAGGCCATGAAGCAGAGAAGAGGCCGTCCCAGGTTCAATTGACCACGCTTGCCCTGGCACCCACTGTGAGGTACAGATGGAAATGGACACAGAGATGGTTTTGCTTGTCCATGTTGTTGGGATTGTAGCCATGGGTCGCAGCCATCTTCACCTTCATCTTCACTTTGGCCAGGCTAGCAAAGCCAGAAGGAGACTGCTGAGTGTATTTCCCGATAATGATGAGACTCATGGCTACATGCCATCACCACATAAAGCCCAGTTCAGACAAAAGATTAATGACAAGACAAGTTGAAACTTTTGACAACTTGCATTGCGCTGATCTGCAACATTCTAAAGCCTGCCAGTTCCCACCAATGCTATCAATCATCACCATAGCAACAACTCTTTTTACTTCCGTCCTAACTTCCGTCTTTCAAGCTTTTTTGTAGCTGGATTTGTCATTTGTTTTGTCTAAATATGAATGTAGATAATAGGGTTGGGGGGAAATAAATTGATAAAGCATAGTATAGCGCTATTTTCAGTGGCAGTACAGTATCGATACACAGGCGCCAAGTATGGATCTTTTAACCCTGGGGGCCCTGAGGCCATTTTTACAGTTTAATTTCCGTCGGGATTTATTTTATAAAAAAGCTTGTAAAACATCAACCCTGTTGTCTACAGTCAAGATATGAACATCATTTCGTTTAGGACAAACTAGGTTATTGGAATATTGGGTTGCAGTGAGGTCACTTGCATGTTAAAAATGGTTGTAGGGCCTTAAAGATAAATAAATAAATAAATAAATAAATGAATCTTCCAGATATGTATTGATATCACAGACATATAAGTAAAACCTAAGCCATTTTCCATTCTAAAACACTGTTCACACTGTGAAGAAATAATCATAAATTATACAGTTGACAAAATACATGCATTTTTTCCAAAAAAGTCAAGACATTTTGCTCTCATTAAATTTACTTATGCCAATAATAACATAATAATGTCATATTTATTGATATTACACCCACAGCAATGTTATACAAGCAAATATGTGTCTAAATAGTGCACCATTTGGCCTTCCATAGAGTATATAGGCATTTTTGTCCCCTCTGGCCTTCCATACAAGAGGGGTGCCTTTATCTCCCATATATGGGCATGTACTTCCTGAAACAATAGACGGGAGAGACAGGGCAGACGCGGAGGAGCGAGCCAGCGGCAGAAAGGAGCCAAGACGCGATGAATTATGGACATAAAGTGGACCAATCTTGGATATAACAGTATGGATTTAAAGCCCAAAGAGGCTGAAGTTCCAGGCTGGATAGAAAATCCCCTGTAGAGGCTAGAAAGACCCGGAAAAGACCGCCGTAAAGCCGAAAACGTCAGGATTCAAACGAAACCGAAAGTGAGTAAATTGCTTGTATGGTTCAAAGGTTATTAAACTATGACTCAGAGGTACTTTTTTACTCGTGGGCGAGTGTCTCGGGCTCAGAGGGTTAACACAAATGTGTTGGTCATTTTGTCTGCTTGACAATCCTATTTTGCAGCAATAAAATTGAAGTGATATGAACAAACAGAGAAATGGTTCTTTTTATATGAAACAGATGTTGACAATGTTTCCTTTTAGGGACGTCATTTGAAATTGGGAAAAATCAGAAGTGGAAAAAAAGTTATAAATTGCAATATATCGTAGAATATTGCAATGTGTTTAGAATCGCGATAATATTTTATTTTGGCTTAAGTGTTGTGATGATATCGTATTGGGAGGCATCTGGTGATTCCCCCCCCCCTAGTAGATAATGTTATTTATAATGAGATGGTTGCTACAGCTTCATTTCTAGTGATGAAACGGCTAAAACAACAAGCACTTAACATTACATCTCATAGTGGCCGATCCTCACTGTTTATCTTTTACTCATGGCATATTTGTGTGAATGCTGATTCACCCTCCTCCCACCTGGATCACCAGTGGAGACACCTCCCTGGCTCCTCCGAGTTTCTCGCGGATGACTGGGCGTCTCATCCTATCTCCTAGGGTAGGCACCAGCAACCCTCCTGACAAAAAACATTTTGGCCACTTGTGCCCAGCCTTCACGGTCCCCCGCTGCTCTGATCCCCCAGCCAGTCTCCCGCTCAACTCACGAACAAGACCCTGAGGTACTCCACTTGGGGTAAGGATTCATTCCCTACCCGGAATTCACTCAAAAGGTGACAAACAAAGAGTCAACTCAACCAGCGTAATTGTGTAATGTCTGTGTAACTAAATCTGCTATCAGACATGAAGTTGCACCATAATTAACCCTCTGAGCCCGAGACACTCGCCCACGAGTAAAAAAGTACTTCTGATTCATAGTTTAATAACTTTTGAACCATACAAGTGATTTACCCACTTTCGGTTTCGTTTCAATCCTGACGTTTTCGGCTTTACGGCGGTCTTTTCCGGGTCTTTCTAGCCTCTACAGGGGATTTTCTATCCAGCCTGGAACTTCAGCCTCTTTGGGCTTTAAATCCATACTGTTATATCCAAGATTGATCCACTTTATATCCATAATTCATCGCGTTTGGCTCATCTCTGCTGCTGGCTCGCTCCTCCCTCTCTCTCTCTGTCTGTCCGGTCTACTTTTCAGGAAGTGCATGCCCATATATGGGAGATAAAGGCACCCCTCTTGTATGGAAGGCCAGAGGGGACAAAAATGCCTATAGACTCTATAGAAGGCCAAATGGTGCACTATTTAGACACATATTTGCTTGTATAACATTGCTGTGGGTGTAATATCAATAAATATGACATTATTATGTTATTATTGGCATAAGTAAATGTCATGAGAGCAAAACGTCTTGACTTTTTTGGAAAAATGCATGTATTTTGTTCAACTGTATAATTTATAATGATTATTTCTTCACAGTGTGACTCCCAAGACATATGAGAAGTGTTTTGAGGAGGTTTATACTTATATGTCTGTGATATCAATACATATCTGGAAGATTCCTTTATTTATTTATTTATCTTTAAGGCCCTACAACCATTTTTAACATGCAAGTGACCTCACTGCAACCCAAATATTCCAATAACCCAGTTTGTCCTAAAAAAACGGTGGTTATATCTTGACTATAGACAACAGGGTTGATGTTTTACAAGCTTTTTTATAAAATAAATCCAGACGGAAATTAAACTGTAAAAATGGCCTCAGGGCCCCCAGGGTTAATGAGTCCAGCAGAATGGATCCCCAGAAGCTCGTTTTTTACTCCTCTTATCATCTATATCCCACCACTTAACTCTGTCCAATACCGAAGTCCCTGTGGAGCGGTTCCAAATCAATCCCATTGGCAGAACTATTATCCTCAATCCCATCAGCCAGCTGATCACCTCAACACATTTGAAGGCCACAGTAAATAACACACTCGCACCGTAATGCATGACCTCACTCTGACAGGTGTGTGCTGCAATTACACATCATTATTCCTATTCTCCTGTCTATTAGATCTGTGTAATATGACACACAGGAGATGCATGAAGTCCTGCATGAACTCCTTTGCCTTTAGCATTGGGGTTGTGATAATCAACCCTAATGGGTAGGTTGCCAAGGAAACCAAGACACAAGTGTTTTACTGTAAATTCCTAAATGATATCTAGTATTCAGATAATAGCCAAATTTTCTCTGCTCTGCAACTCTGATTTTTGCTCCAACTTTATTTATTTATTTTTTTACAGTGGGGCTCGAAAGTTTAGGCACCCCAGTTAAAAATGTGTGTTAATGTGCATAAATAAGCCAAGAAAAGAGCAAATGACGGATTAGACATTTGTATAATATGTCACAGAAAATTAGATTTTATTTTCATCATTTGTACTTTTAAAATAACAAAACAAAAAAATGGCACCTGCAAAAGTTTGGGCACCTTGCAGAGTTTCTAGCATGCACCCCCCCCCCCCCCCCCCCCCCCCCCCCCCTCCTTTGGAAAGCCGAGACCTGACAGCGTCATGGATTGTTCACAATCATCATCTGAAAAGACCAATTGATGTCAATCTAGCGGTTTAAGTTTAACCAAAACTAAAATTTCTGTAGATTCTTGTTTTTCCTGAACGCCATACGACTCTGTGGTTCTGCACAGTTGAGATTCCCCTCGTTAAAGACTGGAAATTATTTTTGACCCCTCCAATCTATGAGTCTGCTGAAAGTCTGTGCGTTTAAACGTGGTAGTGTCCAAAAAAGTCCACAGAAGTGTCGCTCACCATTGATTTAAGTTTACTAGAAGTATTGTGAGTGTTTAACGTGGTCAGATAATACTCAAAATCTTCTCTGGAATGGGTCCAGAAACTCTAGATGTCATCCAAATATCTAAAATAGTAGGCAGGCTTTTTGTTGCATGTTTTCAAAGCGGAGCTTTCCCACTGGGCCATAAAGATATTTTCATAAGCCGGGGAAAATTTCTTACCCATTACTGTCCCTTTTATTTGCAGGAAAAATGTACCATCAAATTCAAAGTCATTTTTTGTCAAATTGATCTCTAATAGCTGTAACAGTTCTCTGTCCGGCCTTCTACTATCTAGATATTTGTGAAAGATATCACACATCTGTATCTTTTCTAAATGTCCCTTGATTTCTTTTTGTAAATGTAAATGGACTGTTCTTAAATAGCGCTTTTCTATTCTTAATGACTACTCAAAGCACTTTAACATAGTACAGGAATCATTCCTCATTCACACACATCCATACACTATGGCCAAGGCTGCCGTACAAGGTCCCACCTGCTCATCTGATGCACACTCACACACATTTACACTCCAATGGGGCAGCATCGAGGGCAACTCGGGGTTCAGTGTCTGGCCCAAGGACACTTCAACATGGAACTGAAGTACTGAGCTTGATTGTAGATGGCTGACAGGTGTGCGCAGCGGGAGAGGTGACGATGGAATCTCAAAAAGGAGTGTGTAGTCTAGGGTGACCAAACGGCCTCTTTTGTTTGGACATGTCCACTTTTTACGTACTGTCCGGGGCATCCAGGGGGGGCGTCCGGTTTTCACTTTTTTTCATGGGACCATTAAGTGTGTACTTAAATTGACTGGCGCTTTGCACACAATCCTTCGGTGTTGCGTGACGTAATTCCCAAGAGGCTGCCTCTGCGACGTGCACGTACAGGGAGCAGATCAACAGGGAGCAGATCAGACAGGGAGCAGATCAGACAGGGAGCATTTCAGACAGGGAGCAGATCACACAGGGAGCAGATCACACAGGGAGCAGATCCGACAGGGAGCGTCCAGGCGGACCGCCAGGCTTGTCCGGGTGGGTAGGAGTGCCTGGCAAAGAGAGAGTTAAGATGATAATCTAAAAATGTAGCTGTGTAAAATTGTTCACTATCACAGTTAGATACGATGGGTCTACCTGGTGGAATGAGCTGTGGCACTGACCAGCTGGTAGGAGCTTTGTGGATTTTAGGTAGCATATAAAAGATTCTGGCCCTAGCAGTAGGACCAAAAGGCTTGTCTGGGTGGAACCTGTAGAAGTCCTCCAGGAAGGTGTTGTCAAGGATCTGGCTGGCAGGACTCCAAGAGCCCTCTTCGGGTCCATAACTGGGCCAGTCCACAAGGTACTGGTAACCCAAACCTCTACACTGCACATCCAGGAGGTGGCGTACCGTACAGTCGGGTGGCTGTCGATGGGTCAAGGAGGGGGAGGCACTGCCACAGGGGAGGACGCGTGGGGTAACCTTGTGTGTGTGTGTTGTCTGCGCCGTGTCTATGTGTCTCTGTGTGTGTCTTTGCGTGTGTGTGTGTGTTGTGTGTCTGAGTCTGTCTGTGTGCGGGAATGTTGTCTTTCTGCACCTGTTAATATGCTATTATTACCACACAAAGTTACAAATTGTTACATTTCAAGCATGCTGTTTTCACCTCAAAACACCAACTTTCGTAAAAGTAAAACTGGCGACGTTCTGGCAAGATGATTAGCTTACTAGGTTTGGTTGCTAGGATGCTGACGTCCTTGCTCGCCAGCTAGTAGTTGTGACGTCACATGCAAAGTATGAATTGGCACCTGTTTCTTCACAGAATCAATCATTTCAATAATTGAATACCATTATTTTGAACATGCTCCTTTCACTTACAGATTCAATTCCACAGAATCAGAAGCATGCATGTCATGACATTTGGCTCTATGGGTTTTCTAGGACTCCACAACACTTACTAGTAAATGATTTGCCATGTAGAAATATCACTTTTACCAAAAGAATATGATTTATGAGGTTAGTGATGTTGGACTGCTATTATTTAACTGCATACAGCAGGTTCAGTGTCTTCCTTCCCTGGTTGGACAATCCACTAACGTCTTGAACATAGAAAGACAGAGTCCCAGCCAAGTCCAGTTACTGCTTTGGTGTCAGGGTAAACTGTATTCAGGCATCTTTAAATAAGCAAATCTGGAATTACTGCACTGCTGAGTGAGGAGATGATCCTCATGCTCAGTTTGATTCACAAAAGCCTAATTGACTATTTCAATGTCTGCTGAGGCTCTGAAACCAGAAGAGCTAAACATACAAAAAACATACACCAAAGTGTGTTAGTGAATGGAATGACTTAGTTACATAAACATCATTATAATCACCAGAACCAGGCCATGTGTGGAGATGCTTTTGACTGGTAAGCTCTTTCATGTTGTCTGTGAGAAAGAGACAGGGGTGACTAAGTAGATTTTTTAAATATTAACGCCTCAGGAAAGGATTTCTGCTCTCGCATTGCAACACTAAATTCTCAAAGACCTAGATTTCCAAGGCATCTGTGACATGGGGTTCTCTGATTCTTCTTTAGCCTCCAAGAGAATTCTAATTGGAAAGTGGGACCAGGAGGTTTTGTCCACAGGCCGGATTGCTATCTGCGCTACAACGAATGGTGGACTGCTGCCCTAAAGGGGCTGGATGACAGGGTGAGGACACTTCAGACAAAGTACAGAACAACAGTGTGCTACAAAAGCCAACAAAACATTGTAAGACAAAGAAAATGGCCTCCGAAGCCCAGTCATGAGAAAAGGTGCTCACTGCGGAAACTTGTTGCAGAAACCATTGAGGGAATAAATTCTCAGACATGCTGCGGATTTTTCTTCTTTTCTTCTTCTTCTATGTGTAGCATGTCTTTGTCCTGTGTGTATGTGCAGCCTTATTACCACGACAACAACTCATTCGGAAGCACGGTGCAGTCTCAACACTAACAGCCCGACACAAATGTGTACCGGCTGACCTGTGGCTCTCCCTGATTGCCTGTTATCGGGCTTGTGTGCTCCTCTGGCCCTCGGATGCTTTTCTCTTCCGCCGCTCTGACGCCCAATACAAATCAAAAGGAAACCTGACGATGAGTTGTTCTCTGTTAGGGCTGATTTGATATATATCAGGTCACCTCGCCTCGTCCCTCTTCACAGCCCCTCCGCCCCCAGTGCAAAAAATAAAAAAAACAGGAACAAAACTAATAATTGAAAGTGAGATAGCAAGGGGGGACCAAAGGGCAGAAAATGGTAGCAGGGAGCACTTCACTTGGAAATAAGGCACATCCAATCTCAGTGGAATCAGAAGAGCCGGAGCCGTATTCTCCTCAGCCCTCCCTCTCAATTTGTATTCAGAGACTGGAGTTGTGCTGCTCGGATGAGAGCAAATTCAGTTTCCTATACGGAGTCTCTACTCTCTACTGCCAGCCATTAAATGACCCCTATTTCTTACTCTCCATATTGCATTCAAAAAGCCACATCAACAAAGAGTTCTGTTTGAGTTCCACATAGGGGGGACTTCCGTGTTTTGTTGAAATAGGCTGACATGAAAGTGCAAAAATCATTGCAAGTTGTAGAAATGTCTTTAATTTATTTTTGTCATTTTATCGTTGCCATTATTGTCATTCAGTTAGCTGAATCAGACGGCATGTTTGACCCTTCGGAACAAAACTGCTCATATGTGTGACATCCTGTTGTGTTCTTTAACCCGCCAATGTAGTAAAAGCAGACTTTATAATTCACAATTTCTGTTTTCTGTGATGTTTCCTTTTTTATTGTACAGGACTCTCACACCGCCTCACACCATAGCTCAAAACACCCCGATGAGAGTGATCTCTGGTGACAGGACCACCGCAGCATGGTGTGGGGTTGCGTTTCTCCAAAAGTTGAGTCGGTCCGCTGCATTTTTTGTCCCAGCCTAAACACACTACCCCCATTCAAAATGAATGGATTTCATTCAACCTGCTTAACCAATCTGAATCACCAGAGGCCTGTACTAGGCAAGTTCTACATACCCAGCCTGCCTATGGCCCCCCAGTGGGTAGAAATGGTGATAGGTGTAAACTGAGCCCTGGGTATCATGCTCTGACTTTTAGAAAAGTAAATATCAGATGGGCCGATCTGGACTCTTGCTAATTAGGAGGTCATAAGGGGCAAGGTTGCCTCCCCTTTCTCTGCTTTGCCCGCACAGAGTTTTTGGCCCCCCCATGAGAGAGAGACATCATGACTTTTAAACAAGCAAAGTGGCAGTTGGTCAAGGCCACACCCCCAGCCTCCACCTTGTGCACCCCTCTCTCCTCCTCAAATCTACAGTCACAGAAATGGCACATACTAAGGAAAGCTCATTGTGGGACTGGCTCTAGTGGCTGGAATTCTGCACCAAGACTGAATTTTGGGAAAGAGACTTCAGATACAGTATTAGGGGACCACTAAGGTCTATATAAAAGAGACTTCAGAGACAGTATTAGGGACCACTAAGGCCTATATAAAAGAGACTTCAGATACAGTGCTATGGGACCACTAAGGCCTATATAAAAGAGACTTCAGATACAGTATTAGGGACCACTAAGCCCTGTATAAAAGAGACTTCAGATACAGTATTAGGGGACCACTGAGGTCTATATAAAAGAGACTTCAGATACAGTATTAGGGACCACTAAGGTCTATATAAAAGAGACTTCAGATACAGTATTAGCGACCACTAAGGTCTATATAAAAGAGACTTCAGATACAGAATTAGGGGACCACTAAGGTCTATATAAAAGAGACTTCAGATACAGTATTAGGGACCACTAAGGCCTATATAAAAGAGACTTCAGATAAGCATTAGGGACCACTAAGGTCTATATAAAATAGACTTCAGATACAGTATTAGGGACCACTAAGGTCTATATAAAAGAGACTTCAGATACAGCATTAGGGACCACTAAGGTCTATATAAAATAGACTTCAGATACAGTATTAGGGACCACTAAGGTCTATATAAAAGAGACTTCAGATACAGTACTAGGGGACCACTAAAGTCTATTTAAAAGAGACTTCAGATACAGTACCAGGGGACCACTAAGGTCTATATAAAAGAGACTTCAGATACAGTACTAGGGGACCACTAAGGTCTATATAAAAGAGACTTCAGATACAGTACTAGGGGACCACTAAGGTCTATATAAAAGAATCCATCGAAAGGACACCTGTATGTGTTTAATGTGTTGAGTAACGTTGACAGGAAATTGAACACATGATTAAAATGTGTTGAGTAATGATTCATGTGTGTTTTTAAATGTGTTCATTTATGTGGACTGAATGTTTTTTATGTTTTCTTTAATGATGATTCTATACAAAACTGAACTGAACAGAATGATTGCAGGTTTAATGCACTTCTGCATTGGCTTCACCTCTGAGGCCAGGAAGTTGCCGCTTGGGCCTGGCAGAAAAAGTTTGGGGAATCTCTACATTAACTGATCCTCAGCTGGCTGAGTACAACATGAAGTCATTCCAACTAATCCACTCGGTCTGATCACTCCACATAACTTCAGGTTGCAGTGACCTATGGAGAAACAAAGCCAACCCCCAGTTGGTAGTGAGAACTGGATCAGCGGGGGCAGGTATGGGTATCACTGAGGAACAATGGTGGGGATTTTGGGCAGAAGGCTCTTAGATGATAGTGCTATTACAGGTCAATTACGGCTCATTTGAGGCTGCCGCAGCCGCCGCTGGCATTACACAGCCTATTGCACAGATGATAGTTATAATATGAAATAAGTGGCAGGGAAAGGAGACGGTGGCTGTCGTATTACCCACAAACCCAGCAGGCGGAATGCAGTGGGGGGGGGGGGGGAGGACAGAACATAAGGAGAAACTTTACTGGTGGTTTTATTAGCACGCTGTTCTCTCTTTGAGGACATTTATCCGTCTGTCAAACACCTGCACTGCAGCAACTCAAACATCCCCGCTTGGATTTATCAATTAATCCAAGCTCAATGAGCTCAATATTATTGAGCTCATTAATGAACTCCCAATGTGTCAATGGCATCCATCTCCATATGATGGAGCGGATTTGATGCTATTTAGATAGTTAACCCTCATGTTGTACACGGGTCAAATTGACCTGTTTTTCTATGTCAAAGTTATTTTTAATTCCACAAAATAACATGATTGATTCAACACAATGCTCTTTGGCAAGTACAGATCTCTACTTTCATTTTGGGGTGTCTTATTCAATTTTATAGCATTTGAATTGATTTAAAATAGTATTGCGTAAAAGACATATTCCAGTCTGTGAATGTCTTTCTTTTAATTTTAGTCTAAATAATTCATAATTTCTGCTTTTCTAACTCAAACATTAGGTACAATATCCTATAAATGAGGTTTGACCATACGTTCCAATAATAACTATAAAACTAAAGTTAGTGTTACGTAGTGTTGAAAACGTCAAAAAAGTGACAAACTGACATTGAAAAAAAGCGTTAAGTGTTGAAAAAAGCGACAAAAACGTTAAAAAAATCAATAGAAAGCATCAACTAAAATGTCGACTTTCAATTTTGACGGGAAGACAACACAGGGCTTTAATAAACCAGTTTACATAGTTTGAGCCTTGCGTTTGAGTCTGCTCTGTCACCCATGTATGTATATGTTTGTGTTCTATGAAAAATCCAAATGTACCGTCCTTCTATATAACTGTCTTTCTGTACCATGTTCTTAATAAAACATTCTGTAATTTTAAATAATCTTTTGTGCTTCAAGTTAGAATTTGCAAACTTAGTGACAGAGGACAAAGGTACAAAGGGCTCGGCCCTGCTGCAGAGGCAGGGATCTGTACAGTCCCTGACAAAAGTCTTGTCGCTTGTTTACAAATTGACCTGAAGTGCCACTGAAATATATTTCTAATCAAGATTTATTTACAAGAAATGGCTCATTTTAATCCCAACAGCTTTTGTAATAATGTTTCAGAGCAAAAAGAAACTGTCCAAAAGTATTCTCATATTCACAGCTTGGTAAAGGCCATTGAGTCAAATTTTGCAAAGACATAAGTGTTGTGGCCTTGTCATATGAGCTTCACCTGGGACTAATAATGGATCAATCAGGTCTCAGGTGTGTATAAAAACAACCCCAGTACACTAGACCTTCACATCAACTGCATCTAGACCTCTGCAAACAGGCCTAAGATTCACCCTGAGACTAAAGTTTGGATTATCAAGAGGCTGAAGACCAGATCCACTGCTGATGTGGCAGACACCTTCAATGTGTCTCAGCGTCAAGTACAGAGGATTAAAAAAAACATTTGAAGACACTGGAGTCGTTTTTGACAAGCCCAGGTCAGGCAGACCCCGCAAGACAACTGCTCGAGAGGACCGTTTGTTGGCTCGAAAATCCAAGGCCAGCCCATTTTCCACTGCAGCAGAGCTCCACGAGACCTGGTCCCCTGAAGTCCCTGTGTCAATCAGAACGGTTTGTCGGATTCTGTCTCCAAATGGCCTCCATGGTCGAATCAGTGCCCAGAAGCCAGCACTAAACAAAAGACAATTGAAAAACCGTTTGGCATGTGCCAAGGCCCACAGCCTGCTAAAAGGATGGACGCTGAAGAAGTGGAAGAAAGTGGATTTTTCAGATGAATCTTCTGTTGAATTACACCACAGTCGCCGCAAATATTGCAGGAGACCTACTGGAGCCCGCATGGATCCAAGATTCACCCAGAAAACAGTGAAGTTTGGTGGTGGAAAAATCATGGTCTGGGGTTCCATCCAGTATGGGGGAGAGATCTGCAGGGTGGAAGGCAACATCAATAGTCTCAAATACCAAGACATCTTAGCTACCTCTTATATTCCCAACCATAAAAGAGGCCAAATTCTCCAGCAGGATGGTGCTCCATTGCATACTTCCATCTCCACTTCAAAGTTCCTCAAGGCGAAGAAGATCCAGATGGTCCAGGATTGGCCGGCCCAGTCACCAGACATGAACATCATGGAGCATATGTGGGGTAGGATGAAAGAGGAAGCATGGAAGACCAAACCAAAGAATATTGATGAACTCTGGGACGCAGCAGGACTGCTTTCCTAGCTATTCCTGATGACTTCATCAACACATGGTCTGAGTCCTTGCCAAACCGCATGGGTCCAGTCCTTCAAGCTCATGGAAGTCATACAAGATATTAAATTTGAATCTCACAGCACCACTATTTCATTTGCTGACATATTTTAGTATTTGTAGTAAATTTGTTCGATTTTTGTATAGGCGACAAAACTTTTGTCTTGCCAAAGTTTGACCTTTCTGTCTTGTTTAAATAATAAATCTTTTTTCAGTGAAACTAATTTATTTCAGTGCATTGAACATCATTTGGGAGGGTTTTAGCTTTTCATATGAGTTATTTCTTACACCAATTGATTAATTAAAAGTCAGGTTAATAGCAGGTTCCTACAAAATAGATAGCGACAAGACTTTGTCAGGGATATGTAGACCAGAAAGGGGGAAATCCCTGGTAACAATTACCCCACGTGGTGTTACCCCACGTAGGGGCCAAGCACATACACTGCACCCTTGATGGCACATTATGCTCCCATTGTGTTATCCTCAACACTGACCAACGATAGTACAAGACCCCTGCATCCCATCAGGGGGGTGGGAGGCCATGGTGGGTGTGCCCAAAGCCATGCACATTAACCCTTGTGTTGTCTTCCCGTCATAATTGACAATAAACAATTTTGTTGATGCTTTCTTACATTTTGTCCCTTTAACACTTTTGACGCTTTTTTTTTTCAATGTTTGTCACTTTTAACACTAACTTATTAACTTTAGTTTCAGTTATTTTTGGAATTTATGGTCAATAAACCTCATTTATAGGAAATTATACCTAATCTTTGAGTTAGAAAAGCAGAAATTAGGAATTATTTAAACTAATATTAAGGAATGGATGCTGCTTGATAATCACAGAATGGAATATGTCAACTTTTACTCAATACTATTTCAAAACCATTTCAATGTGTTTTGCCAAAGAGTGTTGTGTGGAATCAATCGTGTTATTGTGGGTAATTAAAAAGAACACTGACATAGGACAACATGAGGACAACATGAGGACAACATGAGGACAACATGAGGGTTAACTAAGGCAGAGGCTTCTCCACCCCTCAAAAGGGCAGGGTGTGCGTCACCTCCCTGGTGTTTCCACCAACCCCAGAGACTTCTGCATCATCACCACCAGCGCTAGGTTCTTCAATGCCACAGGGTCTCTGTCGTTGCCATGCCAACCACTATGCACCAAGGCCCAGAACTCACATCAGTCTGGGTTTTACTGGCGTGGGTGCTGCCAGGACGTGGTGCTTCACACCTGTCAGTGTTCAGAACGTGTGACTCCTGTACTCCTCGGAGCTCCTAATTGGCACCTAGCTCCAACGGAGTGCAGGGTGCTGGCACCTTAGGTTCCTCTTCCATGAGTAATGCCTTGCTGAGTCACATTTTAATGTGATGTTAAACTTAATGCTATCAATATATATACAAGCCATAGGTGAAATCTGCTTTTCTCGAAGTTCCTACCTGTTAAACCCCATAATGTTGCTTTCATAAATTTTGTTCACCATATCAAAATAGAAAATCTGCCAAAGCTTGCAATACATACTCCTTGGGAAGTGTTGAGTTCTCTGTCTTGACATCATAAAAGACAGAATGTATCTCTTCTCTTAAAACGAGTGCACTTGTGCCAGGCAGAGTTCACTGCCTGATGAAAACCAAACCCTTTCACCCAGGAAATGCTTGTTTGTTTCTTCTGGAGTGTTTTAATCCAGACAACGATCTTTTTCTGGCTTAACTCCACCACCACGGCCCCTGAAAGCCTGTAGCCCGCTCACAGTCACCTGTTGGCGGATACACACCTGCCGCTGTCAGCCGGTGTCCCGGAGCTCTGTAGCATGCAACACAACCAGCAGCTTTTATTATTCAATGGCTCTGTGTGTTCACGCTACAGCGCTTTAATTAGTTTATAATACTTATACTGTATATACAGAATGCCTTTATTTCCATTATACACAAGTAGAAAGAAGAAGAAACCCCTTTACAGTGTTGACACAAAACATAAAAATATAAAATGTAAGTAGTTTAGAAAAAAAGAGAGGGTGCAATGTGGTGCACAGTCCTGAGAGCAACTACTGTATATACATAATAATAATAATACACATAAATAGTAGAAAGATAGAGGGGTTGTTTACACTTCTGGTTATCAAAAGTCCTGAGAATTAAATATAGCACGTTAATGGGATTAAGTGATTGAATATTAAATATTGCACTGTAAAAAAATTAAATGGTTAAGTATCAATAATAAATAAATATTGCACTGTGATGAAGTTGCACAGAATTCCAGTATCCATTTAGGTATTATATAACAGTATATTATGAATTATAGCAATATAGGAATTTAATGGTCTATTGGTGAAGTAGCATTGATCACTTTGAGGGGGGGATGTGTTTTGTCCCCACCGGGGACAAAAGTGATACGGCAGAGGCAGGGATAGGTAAACCCCCCCCCCACAGAAATCGTACCCTGGATGCATGTATGTGCTGAGTGGATTGGCAGATGACCTGATCACATACGGAGGAGTGATCCGCACCAGTCTGTTTCACAGCTGGGAGCAAGGGGGAGGGGACGGCCTCCTCTGCAGGGTGTCGTCACCCAACCCGTGTCCCCGCTGTGAGCGCTCCAGCTGTGTCTTAGCGTGAGACTGCCGTTGGTAGTCAAGAGTTACTTTTATATCTGTGCTAGCTAGAAAATAATTCATGCCGGTTGTTGCTACACTCAAGTAGAGTTGCTGGCATGGCAGAATCTAAAGTAACCTAGGTGAGCCAATCTGATAAGCTTGTGTGTGTGTGTGTGTGTGTGTGTGTGTGTGTGTGTGTGTGTGTGTGTGTGTGTGTGTGTGTGGTGTGTGTGTGTGTGTGTGCTCTCGAGATTTATCAGCTGTTGTAGTTGTCAACAAGCTCTATTTGACTCTACATAGATGATAAGACTGTCTGCACTACTTTTTAATAACTCCCTCTTTATGAAGGAGTTTTTGAGTAACTAATGGCTTTTTCGTTGTAGTTTACCATTTACTATCCCTTTATGATGAGATGAGTTTGAAAAACATTTGGGTGTTGCCTTTGTGGCTGGTGTTTATCCTCCTAACAGGACAACGTTCATAATGACAAGTCTTCAATTGGAAAACAGTTTTGGACCAAACGTGATTATTAATAACTTTAACAACCTAGCTTAATGGTTAACCCTCAGGGACCTACGGTCATTTTTACAATTCTTTGTCCGTCTGGTCTTGTAAAACATCAACCATGTCGTCTAGATATGAACATTATTTTTTTTCAGGACTAACTGGGCTATTAGATATTTGGGCTGCATTGAGGTCACTTGAATGTTAAAAATGGTAGAACCTTAAAGATAACTGAATAAATAAAACGGAAAATGAATCTTCCAGATATGTATTGATATCACAGACAGAGCAGGACAAGCTAAGCCAATCTCCTCTAAAACCCTTCTCATATGTCTCGGGAGTCACACTGTGAAGAAATAATCATTAGAACTTATACAGTTGACAAAATACATACACTTTTTCAAAATTATGTCCAGACGCTTTTTCCCTTATGACATTTACTTATGCCGATTATCAACATAATAATGACATAGTTCTTGATATTACACCCACAGCAATGCTACACAAGAATTTGTGTGTCTAAAACAGTTCTCCTATATGCAAAAATAAACAGTAAAACTCATATAAAGCACAAACAATTTACATGTCTTCAAAAAAGGTCCAAATACATGCCAAATCTCAAACCAGTGACGCCATTCTCCTTTTTTAAAACGGCACATATTGCTCTTGTCCGCTGTATAATATCTTTGATGACATTAGACTAGTTTGACCTGGAGGATTACTATCTTTCTAACTTCATACTCTTTGCTCTCGCTGTCGCCCGTATGAGGCATATAGTGTTGCTTCACTTCCGTTTACTTACGGACATGTCTGAAGACTACTACGCAAGCTGTATCTGGGATATTTTGGCTTCACTTTTGTACAGTAAGTAGAGACGTATCATCCATATCTTTTTTACAGTCAAACTGATATCCCTGAAAATTCGTGTTGATTCAAGCTGTATGTGTATATTGTTAAATTTAGTTTCATGTCATTCCTCCCATTGATGCCTTCATCCCGCTCTAAGTCTTTTCACATTGTGCGAAGTGAGTTGGCATGAGAAATTGCACTTGTGTGTTCAGTTACAGGAACTTAAGGTTCAGTTCAGTCTCGGCCAGCCAACCAGCGGTGCCTTCAGTTCTTGGCTCCGCCCACAGACGCTGGCGTGCACACGTAAAACACATGAAGGAGACTCTCAGCTTTGGATTGCTTTGATGAAGAGGAGAGTTGCTCTTCACTCTCATTTTAATTCGCTGGATCTGAAGAGCGAAGCAACAGCTGTCCCTCTCGTGCGTCCTTAGATCCTCCGTCCCAACCCGGTGTGATTTGGATGTCGAGGAAGCATAACTCAGGGTTTCAGTATGCAAAATCCATCCCAGATCTGGGATAGACTTGGAGAACTGGGTCACCCACTTCCATAACTCCAATAAATAGAGGGCATCTCAAGCCAGACTAAAAACAAAAACCTGAAAACCATTGGAGGCTACATTTTACAGGGTGCAATTTTCCGAGAGGGATGTGTGGGACTTCCCCCTTTTTTGATCTACATATCCCTGCGTCTGCTGAACCATTTCTTAATAATAAAATATTAATTAAAGTGATCAATGCTTTACCAATAGACTCTATATTATTGCACTCAAAATAGAAGTATTTCAAACTAAGTAAAAGCGCTGTAACGTGTACAATTCTATTACATTTTATTTATAGTATCAAATCAACAAGAGTTATCTCGAGACACTTTACAGATAGAGTAGGTCTAGACCACACTCTATAATTCACAAAGTCCCAACAATTCTGGTAATCCCCAAAAGAACATGCAGTTAGTGTGACAGTGACGAGGAAAAACTCCTTTTAGGAAGAAACCTGGGACAGACCCAGGCTCTTGGTAGGTGGTGTCTGACGGGGCCGGTGGGGGGGGGGGGGGTCATGCACAGCGGCAATAAAGATAATGGAACTATGACTAGGAAAAGTAGTTGAGGGTCGACCTCTAGCTCCCCCAGTAAGAGTGTGGGCAGTGGAATGCTAATGCAAATGCTAATAATTTCTAGATATTATTATTTTGTTTCATTGCACGTTACCAACCCAACAGGCCGGGTTTACACAATCATAACAGCACACAGACAGCTGCTCAGACAGAAAACTACTCAGTAATATTTCCCAGAAAATAGTATGAATTTCGCGTACTATTGGTTGTATACTAAATTTTAGGACATACTAATCTAAATCTCACATTGCTTTAGCTACTAAATAGCATATTAATATGGAATTTCAGATTCATTATTTAAGAAAAATACATTACTGAAAAGACAGGGACAGTAGTCAGCTAACAAGTGTGTGGTGTTGTGTGTGTGTGTGTGTGTGTGTGTGTGTGTGTTGTGTGTGTGTGTGTGTGCGCGCGTGTGTGTGTGTGTGTGTGTGTGTGCGTGTGAGCGCTTGCTGAGGCCTTTGCAGCAGTGAACTGCTGTTACACAGTCATTGCTCATTCAGGTTGTTTGAGCTCGTGGCCCGTCCTCGTCCCCCCCCCCCCCAGATGATGTCTTTGTTAAAGGGCAGATTTCATTAATATTAAAACAAAGTCATTGATGGCAAAGATAAAAAAAACAAAGGAAAGGATAAATAACACATCGTTGAATAATGCAGCAATTGAATAATTCAGCTAAGGAGGGCGGTTGGATGGGGGGGGGGGGGGCGGGCAAGAGGTTATGTAATGTGGAAACTATGAGTCTTTATTTGTCCATTTTCAATTTCAGGCAACAGGTTTCGCTGCACAGTGTGCGCATCAACGTGCAATATGACAAGCCTTTGGAATGGTGTCAGCAGCACGCTGCAGTTGTGTGTAGAAATCCGGTGGAGGGGGGGGGGGGGGGGGGGGGGGGGTTGCCTAATTAACCCAAAGGTTTCATCTGCACTGGATGGAATTTTGGAGAGATCAGAGCAAACGCCCTCCCGTTTGCACTGCACGATCCGAGCGAAGATGATGAAGGTGAAGTTGATTCAAATGCTGTTTTGTCACCTGAATTCAGTCCTCCCACTCTGTGTGTGTGTGTGTGTGGTGTGTGTGTGTGTGTCTCACACTATTACTAGAATGTAGGTTACATCTAACACTTAGTTACAGCAAGGGCCGGGCTAATAAGGCAGTTGCCATGGTAACCGTTGTCCTTGTCATGCCAGTATAATTGTACTGTGTGGTAGTTCTTGACAGGAGTGTTCCTCAATGTTAATTTTCCACCAAAAGAAACAAAAATGGCGTACACATATAATGATTTGTCAAAACAAAAAACAAAAAATTGTGAAGCTATCTTAAAGGTGGTGTTCAAGTCTTTCTTTTAAGTCTGCCTTCAAACTAAAGTCAGGTGCTTTGGCTCGGAGTATTCATTCAATAACTTTACTGTGACTCATGAGAGAAACTCCACAGTCCTCATTCTGCACTGGTGGAATGTAACTAAGTACTTTTACTCCAGTACTGTACTTAAGTCCAAATGTTGAAGTACTTGTACTTTACTTGAGTCTTTTCTTTTCATGCTACTTTCTACTTCTACTCCGCTACATCTCAGAGAGAAATATTCTACTTTATATTCCACTCCATTCATCTGACAGCTTTAGTTACTAGTTACTTTAGTTACTAGTTTACTTTAGTTACTAGTTACTTTAGTTACTCCACTACATTCATCTGACAGCTTAAGTCACTAGTTACTTTAGTTACTAGTTTACTTTAGTTACTAGTTACTTTAGTTACTCCACTACATTCATCTGACAGCTTAAGTCACTAGTTACTTTATTTCCTAGTTACTTTAGTTACTCCACTACATTCATCTGACAGCTTTAGTTACTAGTTACTTTATTTCCTAGTTACTTTAGTTACTCCACTACATTCATCTGACAGCTTAGGTCACTAGTTACTTTAGTTACTAGTTACTTCAGTTACTCCACTACATTCATCTGACAGCTCAAGTCACTAGTTACTTTAGTTACTACTTACTTTAGGTACTATTTACTGTACACATCAAGATTCCTGCACACAGAACACATGTAGTTTATAAAATCGGATGTTTTATTATAAAGTAACCTAGCAACAACTGATATTATGAGATCATTAAACACACAGCTGTTTGGATCGTATTTTTATTTTTGGCATAAATATATTATATATTATACATATTTGAAGTTCTGGACACGTTTTACCAACCCACATTGTAACTTATAGAAATATGCTTTAAAGAGCCTGCTGGTATAGAAGTCTGTAGCATTAAGGTCTGAATGCAGTTTTAGAGGCTTAAGAGAATTTTTAGGGACATAAATATAGTCAGATAGAGCTCTGATTGGACTGGAGGATTTATTGTTTTTGTCCTATTCAAATTCAAAGCTCAGTTGTGAGCTGAGAGTTTTGTTATTCATGGGGTGTGGTACACGACGTCCTCCTGGAGAGAACAGATCGTGGAGACTTTTATCATGTCATCAGACAGCTGGCTCGGTACAGTCAGCTCCACGTGGAGGGGGGGGATCCCTCTACTGTAGCCCAGCTGGGCTTTTTTATTGACTGAATAAAATGCATGGCGTGGATGAGATACATGCCTGCCAACTGCAATAAAAAGAAAACAATCAAAGATCACAGTCCATCCATCCATCCATCCATGAGCTATACCCGCCTATCATTCAGGGGAATCAGAAAATCCCTATGAAACAGGTTATGGAGGAACAAAATGGGGCATGTATGGGGCTGTATGACATTTTCAAAATGGTTGGTGAAAAGCGGGATAGGAAAGTAAATCTCTATATATAGAAAACCCATTCCAATGAAGTTTGAGCGTTATACAATAATACAATGATTTGCAAATCCTTTCCAACCTATATTCAAATGAATACACTAAAAATATACAATTTAATGTTCAAACTAATACACTTTACTGTTTTTTTTTGCAAATATTCACTCCTTTTGAATTTTATGGCTGCAACACGTTCCAAAAAAGTTGGGACAGGGGCAACAAAAGAATAAAAAGAAAAGAAGAAAAGATCATCAAAAGTTGAGGACTGATCAACAAACAGCAGGTTATTGCCTGGGTGTCAAAGGAGCATCCCCAAAGGCTCAGTGGGTGGGGCGAGGTTCACCATTTTGTGAACGACTGTGTGAGCTAATAGACCAACAGTTCAAGAACAACCTGTTTCAATGTGCAATTGCAAAGAATTTAGAGATTTCATCATTTACAGTCCACAATATCATCAAAGATCCAGAGATTCTGGAGAAATATCTGCACGGAAGCGGCAAGGACGAAAACCAACAGTGAATGCCCGTGACCTTCACTCCCTCAGGCGACAACTAATTATGTAAAAGGACGTGAGCACGTGGGCTTGGAACACTTCAGAGACCCATTGTCAGTTAATGCAACACCAACGATTATTTTCTACCTAAAAATAATATTCAACAGGGTGAACGGCTCTCTATCGGCTAGAACTGCACTATGCAAGACCTACCCTGGTCCTACCAGACTCTGGTCCATTAGCCTGGTCCTGCCAGACTCTGGTCCATCAGCTTGGTCCTGCCACACTCTGGTCCATCAGCCTGGTCCTACCAGACTCTGGTCCATTACCCTGGCCCTACCAGATTCTGGTCCATTAGCCTAGTCCTACCAGACTCTGGTACATTGACCTGGTCCTACCAGACTCTGGTCCATTACCCTGGCCCTACCAGATTCTGGTCCATTAGCCTAGTCCTACCAGACTCTGGTCCATTAACCTGGTCCTATTAGACTCTGGTCCATTTCATTAGTCCAGAGAGTCTGGCCTCTCTTCATTGAAAAGTGTTTCCTTGAAGACGGGTCCTCAGTTGTAGGTTAAAATTATTGGATCTTCCCAGAGCCAATCACCAGGCTAGTCCAGACCTGTCTCCCATTGAAAATGTGTGGCGCGTTATGAAGCAAATCATATGACAACGAAGACCCCAGACTGTTGAGCTGTTGACTGTTGAATTCCACCTACAAAGCTTCAACAATTAGTGTCCTCAGTTCCCAAATGCTTAGTGAGTGTTGTTAAAAAGAACGATGATGTAACACAGTCCGGTCCCCGCTTTTTTGGAACGTGTTGCACTCATCATATTCAAAATGAGCGAGTATCTGCTAAAAAACAATTCTTTTCAGGTTAACCATTAACTATCTTGTCTTTGCAGTGTTTTCAATTGCACATAGGTTTAAAAGGAATTTGCAAATCATTGTATTCTGGTTGTATTAACATTTTACGTCCCAACGTCTTTGGATTTGGGGTTTGTAGCCAGGAAGGAATAAGCTATCTGTCAAGGGACAATCAAACATGTTGACATGTATCGCTTCAGCTAAGTATCCAACCCGTCCTCGGAGGAAAATCACCCTCTATCACCCTGACAAATGACACCCTCATGGGGATCAGAACTAGATGAGGACAGAGATGAGATGTCTTATGACACTGTTTAGATGAAGCCTATTGAACATTTTTTGTATGTGCTTCACCATGCAGAATCACATTCACAATTCTGTCAGGCTGTGTCACTCACTTTCTCACACACACACACACACACGCACGCACGCACGCACGCGCACATCCAGAAGCTGCAGTGGTCAGGCCCTCACAGCTAGCTTCAAAGCCTGAGCCCAAAGCCCCCCAAAAGCACGCCCAGGGCTACACAGGCTGCAGAAATCCCTCCGCAGCCCCCGCAGAAAGGAAAAAAGATCAATGCAGGCTGTGGAGGATAACTGAACTGGATTGAGATACTCCTCTAAAGATGTGTCACATTTGTATCGGTTCACTTTGTCATTAAATATATCAAAACCCTGTCATTGGAAGTTGGATGCCATACTTGTCATTATGTATAGAGACAGCAATGAAAATTAAATGTAAATGAAAAACATAGAGACAGCAACTGTTATTAGAGGTTGAATACCATACTTGTCATTGAATATATTAAAACCCTGTAATTAGAAGTTGGATACCATACTAATATAATAACTAACATAATGACTCGCTGAATGATGAACTGTGAAAATAGAAGAAATGTTGCATTCATGAATAAATATAGTAGTCTGCTGGTATGAAATGGACACTAAGTGGGCTACATAGATATGGAGCTCCAATAAATACATTAAAGGTTCCATGACATGGTGCTCTTTGGATGCATTTACAAAGGCCCTAGTGGTCCCCTAATACTGTATCTGAAGTCTCTTTTATATAGACCTTAGTGGTCCCTAATACTGTATCTGAAGTCTCTTTTATATAGACCTTAGTGGTCCCTAATACTGTATCTGAAGTCTCTTTTATATAGACCTTAGTGGTCCCTAATACTGTATCTGAAGTCTCTTTTATATACCCTTAGTGGTCCCTAATACTGTATCTGAAGTCTCTTTTATATAGACCTTAGTGGTCCCTAATACTGTATCTGAAGTCTCTTTTATATAGACCTTAGTGGTCCCTAATACTGTATCTGAAGTCTTTTATATAGACCTTAGTGTTCCCATAATACTGTATCTGAAGTCTCTTTATATAGGCCTTAGTGGTCCCCTAATACTGTATCTGAAGTCTCTTTATACAGACCTTAGTGGTCCCCTAATACTGTGTCTGAAGTCTCTTTATATAGACCTTAGTGGTCCCCTAATTCTGTATCTGAAGTCTCTTTATATAGACCTTAGTGGTCCCCTAATACGTATCTGAAGTTCTTTTATATAGACCTTAGTGGTCCCAGTAATACGTATCTGAAGTCTCTTTATGTAGACCTTATGGTCCCTATACTGTATCTGAAGTATATTTCCCAAAATTCAGTCTTGGTCCAGAATTCCAGCCACTAGAGCCAGTCCCACAATGAGCTTTCCTTAGTATGTGCCATTTCTGAGTGTGTTGCTTTTAGAGGGGGGGGGGGGGGGGGGCAAGGTGGAGTTGGGGTGTGGGACCTCATAAGGAGCAAGATTCCAGATTGGCCCATTTGAGCTTTCATTTTCTCAAAAGGCACAGCAGGATACCCAGGACTCGGTTTACACCTATCACCATTTCTAGCCATTGGGGGGTTCATAAGCAGGCTGGGGGGAACGCATATTAATGTTAAAATCAACCTGAAAAAGTGAAATTGTCATGTCATGGGACCTTTAAATATATAATGACATGAATAAAACATGTCTTTCAAGGTTCAAGTTAAATTACACGATTACAGAAGCAGACCTTGTCAATGAAAATCTTGGGTCTCTTCCTCCAAGAAGGCTCATTAAATATGTATATGAAAGAAATCACACAAGTAAAAAGAAGAAAAATGAGAATCTTAGACAAACTAGTGCAAGTTTAAATATAGCAATAAAATATAGTGTAAATAAAACATGTATGGTACATAAATGTTGGACGTCCACTTCAGGTCCTGAGAGATTGTGGATCCCGGAAACCTGAAGGATTCCAAGGCCAAGACTTAGTTACCTCTTCATAATTCATGTGCGGCAGAGAACAGTATATTTTCTATTTTAAGATGATCATTTTGCATTGTTGTAATAATCAAAAAGCAAGTGCAGAGTGACAACACTGCAGGATTAAATAAGGCCATATTATTTACTTTGAGTAGACCAAATCCATTTCAGTCACATAAAGCTAAAGTGCAACAGAACATTCTGGACCGCCACGCGGAAAATGTTACAAATAACAGCAATACAGGAATCACTGAAAAACCCTGACATGTTCCCATTCATGAAGTTATTACTAGTCCTGAAGAATCCATAATACAAAGTGCTCGCCGACGTTGCGTCTGTGACCAAAATGAAAATGATTGATGCCTCCACGCGTGCGCTGTTCGGAGGCGAATGACCCAACCAGGCATATCCCAGGCGACCAATCACGATGCCTCTTCTAGATGGATTTTGAATTGAGCCAATACCTGTTTTCTGAACTGGTGTGAAATACTACAGTAGGATTTAAGACAGGACACTACGAGGGCATATATGTGACGGGATGATGAGGGGAGGACCCAAATGCAGAGATACAAAGGCAGGCAGGAGCAGATACACAAGGCTTTATTACAGTCTGTTAACAAAAAAACGATCCAAGAAGGAGCACAAAGACCAGGGGAAAAATCCAAATTCCAAAAGTCCAAAAGATAGGCACAGGAGCAGGGCAAGATGGAAAAACAATAGAAAACAACACTGGGGGAAAAACTCACGAGGTGATCAGGAACGTTGCAAACACATGGAACAGGCAGGCTGACAAAACAACAATGATCGCACAAGAAGCAGAGGAAACACTGGGGTTAAATACAAGAGGTAATTAGGTAATAGGAACAGGCGAGACTCAGGTAAATCACATTAGGGCGGGGCAGGACAATCAGAAAAACAAAGAAAAGCTAGACAAGACAAGACAGGAAGCCGACTTCAAAATAAAACGGAAGTGAAACAAGACGCTTACCGGGGGACGGAACAGACACAGCACACGGGACCTGGGAAAACACTGAGCCCTTCACGGGGAGGCGAAACGGGGAAAAAAACCCAACAAAAACCCCAAACCACAACACATATAATCCAACAGTGAAAACGCTGTCATTTAGATCAGGCAAGCAGGAGGCTCTTCCGCCAATATCGTATTTACTGTAGATGGTACAAAACACACATAATTTTACTGTATGTGTGTGGGATAAGGGGACATGCTTAAAATGAGTGGGGGTTTGTGTGATGGTCTGGGGCTGTTTTGCTGCTTCAGGACCTGGAAGAATTTGCCCTGATAAAAGGGCTATGAATTCTGCTCTACCCAAAAAATCCCGAAGGGGAAGTCCAACCATCTGTTCGTGAACTCAACGAATTTAAAGAGCAAGATACATTTAAATTATACTTAATTCAGTATCAAGTTAGGAGAATCAGAATCAAACTTTATTTAACGGCACAAACAGAAGTAGTCATGACCGAAAGACGAGATCCCGGTAAACGCCCGAAAAGGTTTCCTCAGAGGTTTGGGTGGCCGCCCTTTGAGATGGGGGAGAAGCACAAATCATCCAGGGAGCTCCGGAGTAGAAACCCCTGTCCTTCGGTCGAAGGAGCCGTTGAGGTGGTTGCATTGTAAAGGGTGCTCCTGGGCCATCCCTAAGGTGTTTCCCGGGGACGTCCCCGCTGGGAGGAGGCCCCGGGAGACCTAGGACTAGGTGGAGGATTATATTCCAACCTGGCCTGGGAAGCTGGGGTCCCCAGTCGGAGCTGGGTTGGATGTGGCCGGAAAGGGAGTTTGGGTCCCCTACTGAAACTGCATGCCCCGCGACCCGAACGGATTAGGGTCGAAAATGGGGGATGGATGACAAACACAAGTAAGCAAAGTAATGTTTAGTCATCATAATAACACTACAATTCTTCAGAATATATGTACACTGCTGACATGAACGTCATTAATATCAGAAATTATGACTCAAATACCTTAATTTACACTCAACCTTACCACTTGTCATACTTAGACCTAACCACGTCGACACGTCTAGCTGATATGATCTTGCAATTACCCCACCCACGGCAGAAAAACCGGAGCCTACAGTCTGAGGTACTGCCATGCCATCAATCAAGCTCCAGTACTAGTACTCCGGAGATCCAGTTCCTTTCAGTCTACCATGTGGTAACTACTCTCAGCCAGACACTCCAGTTCTCTAGTGAGCTTTTACTATCCGAGTTTATCTTTGTACTTACACTGTTGTCTCTGTTGAACACAAAATTAGAGAGGTGCTTTCAACCTCCATCCATATAGACGCTGTTGGATCCAGACCTCACCCTTAAAGATTGCTTTAATAATTGCTTCCATACAAAACACATTGAAACAATAACACCAACTGCATTATGTACTATTATTGGTAGTGTTATACTTATAGACTTGCTTAAATGAAATGAGTTCTTTTTTAATGGGAGATGGGATTTGTCTGAACACAAATTACTGTCAATGGAGTCTGGAAATGTGCTAATAGCTGCTTATCCTGCTAAGCGGTTTTTAAATGTTGGGAAGATGTTACTCTACAAACTCGACGCTCCAGCTCAGCTACCAGTGAGCCGGTGAAGGGGAGGCCAAGGATGGGTTTTAATTAGCAGAGAGAGGAATGGCTGCTGAGGCTGGCAGAAAAAACAACAACCCACCTTCTCCTGCAGAGAGGGCACAGAATACAGTAAACACAGACACAAAGTAGAAGGTGAAGATCTGGAGACTCGTCACACCTGCCGAAACCACCGGGCGTACCGATTCCAGCAGAAAGCATCAGAGACCGTATACTGTTATTCTCCTCAATCAGCAATCCATTGTTATTGGTGGAAACGGAGGTAGATTTCCATCTCGGGGCAGAAAACACACTCTTTGTCTCGGCTCGTAAACTGTGGTGAGGCGCGCCGTGTCATCAACCCCTGTTGTTTTTGAAATGCATCTCCGGTGTACGGCCGCTCAGATGTTTTGCATGTGTTCTCGGCTCGCACAGTGGTCCGCGCTCCCACCGAATCTGGTTCTGCCTACGTCTGCCGCTGAATATTAATATAGAACTTTTGCCAACATGGTTACGAAGAGCTTTCCAGAAACACAGCAGATAAAAACAAAGAGCAACACAACCGACAACAATGAAGTAAAATACAAGAAACAGAGGTATCATAAGACACCTGAGAAAATAAATTGTATAAAATATATACATATTGTATAAACATATACTGTACGTATTTGCACATATACATAGTACGTTGATTAGGCAAGGCAGCCCGGGAAGATAAAGCCCAACAGCATAATAAATATTCATAAACACTTTCCTTTATAAAAGGGATTTAAAGATGCAGATGATCTGGGGTGTCTGATTTCAGTAGGCAGAGTGTTCCAGGTCTAAGGAGACAGATATGAAGGATGATGATGGTGTTGAATCAAAAAAATTGTTAAAAACCAAAAATGTAAAAGTATGTAAGCATCATCAGTGAAATGTACCTAAAGTATTGTGAAGATCCAGGATTTAGCCAAAAGATCTGAACATCGGCAACTTCTCCGTCCCTCCTCCCTTTCTGCTAAAGCCCAAAACAAAGGATAGAGCGGGGGGGGGGGGGGACCAAAGTGCAGCTTACCTATTGCATCTTTAAAGTATTAAAAGTAAAAGTACTCTATGCAAAAAAAATCCTCCCATAGTAGAAAGTGTCCAACCAGCTGTGTGTTTAAAGACATCATCATCTCAGCTGGACATGGAACCGTAATATTGTTGCCAGGTTACTTCATAATAAACATCAGATTTTATACACCACATGTGTTTAGTGTGCAGGAATATTAATGTGCAAAGTAACTAGTAACTAAAGCTGTCAGATGAATGTAGTGGAGTAACTAAAGTAACAAGTAACTAAAGCTGTCAGATGAGTGTTGTTGAGTAACTAAAGTAACAAGTAACTAAAGTAACTAGTAACTAAAGTAACTAGTAACTAAAGCTGTCAGATGAATGTAGTGGAGTAACTGAAGTAACTAGTAACTAAAGCTGTCAGATGAATGTAGAGGAGTAACTGAAGTAACTAGTAACTAAAGCTGTCAGATGAATGTAGAAGAGTAACTAAAGTAACAACTAAAGTAATTAGTAACTAAAGCTGCCAGATGAATGTAGTGGAGTAACTAAAGTAACTAGTAACTAAAGCTGTCAGATGAATGTAGAGGAGTAACTGAAGTAACTAGTAACTAAAGTAGCTAGTAACTAAAGTTGTCAGATGAATGTAGTGGAGTAACTAAAGTAACTGAAGTAAATAGTAACTAAAGCTGTCAGATGAATGTAGTGGAATATAAAGTAGAATATTTCTCTCTGAGATGTAGCAGAGTAGAAGTAGAAAGTAGCATGAAAAGAAAAGACTCAAGTGAAGTAGTAAAGTACAAGTACCTCAACATCAGGACTCACAGGACGTACAGTACTGGAGTAAATGTACTTAGTTACATTCCACCAGTGACTGTAAGCAGAACAAAGCTCATTCCTTTCCTCTAAAAGCTGATCCCCAGTAACATGATGTACTTCATACTAACTAACTACCTGTTGGTCACCAGTGGTTTAGACAACGTTATCTGAACATTTTGAACAACCTTCGTCTCTATCCCAGAATGCTGTGTGGCCAAGCCGGACCTTGCTCTGCAGTGCTGTGGAGTAAGGTCAGTAGCCCTTACCCCCCCCCCCCCCCCCCCCCCCCCCCTCCTCAGGCACACTATCCCAGTGAACCCTCTCTGATGACTGTGTGAGATATTCTGGATGTTGTTCAGCATCACCCTTTAACATGGATAGAAATCACATGCATTAGGATATCTCGCATTGGAAGCCCAGTAGGCTTGGGTGTGACGTAAGCATGCAAACACTGATCGGTCAACATTAGCACAGAGCACAAATGATGACAGATTATGAAATATCTCACAGTATTTGTTCTGCTGATGTTCCGGTAATGACTTGACTTAGAGGTTTCCCTCAAAACGAATACTTCTCAGATTTTAGACGGCAGCACCAGAGTCCTCAATTATTCCAATTCATTCTGCTTGGATGGAGCAATCCCCAATAAGCTCTCCCGCAGCAGTGGGTTTGTTTTGTCCAGTTTAATTTACTCAAAAATCAGACGGCTTCAGTCAATAAAAACGTTCCCTGTGCTCACCGGCTCTCCAGGGCTCTTTTTATGACAGGATTAAATTGTCGAACCCACAATTAGGAGGAAGTAATTTCCCCAGTGTGCATCTCTTTTCACTTCTTTTCTAGTCTATCCCACAACTCTTTCCACCCCCTCTTCCCCCCACTAACGGAGCAAGTGGCACAAAAAAAAAAATCCTTTTCTATTCCAAAGAGATAAATCTCATTTTGTTGCGCCAGCTGCAACTTCCAATCTACTTTGGCCCCACAAAGGATAATAGACTTGCAGAGAAGCACAGAGCATTTCCTGGTCCCTGTGCCAGCCGGCCCCTAATGCAGCCAAAGTGATACGAAGATCTCAATTGCATGCTTGTTCGTTTCAGTTACTGTTAACATTCATTTTGCAGGGTTCAGGCTCGGGTCTCACCGCTGTTGTGTGAAGTGTAGCCCCGCGTATCTAACCACTACATGTGTTTCCTCCTTCACCAAAGAGGCCGAGAGTAATCCAGCTGTCTACGCGCTACAGAAAGCTGGATTACATGTTCCAAATAGATCGGAAGAAACAGGCGGGCAAACACTGAGAGACAGCAACGCCAGAGCAGACTAACATCTGATGCACTACATCATCTGGAACTCTCAGGGAAATGTTTGTGTTTGCTGTTTGTGAACATTAGGACACACAGACTTGCTGGTAGCGGTATGTGATACTGCAATATTTGGTACTGATATACAGTCCCTGACAAAAGTATTGTCGCTTGTGTGCAAATTGACCTGAAGTGCCGCTATAATATATTTCTAATCAAGATTTATTTACAAGAAATGGCTCATTTTAATCCCAACAGCTTTTGTAATAATGTTTCAGAGCAAAAAGAAACTGTCCAAAAGTATTCTAATATTCACAGCTTGGTAAAGGCCATTGAGTCCATTTTTGCAAAGACATAAGTGTTGTGGCCTTGTCATATGAGCTTCACCTGGGACTAATAATGGATCAATCAGGTCTCAGGTGTGTATAAAAACTACCCCAGTACACTAGACCTTCACATCAACTGCATCTGGACATCTGCAAACATGCCTAAGATTCACCCTGAGACTAAAGTTTTGATTATTAAGAAGCTGAAGACCAGATCCACTGCTGATGTGGCAGACACCTTCAATGTGTCTCAGCGTCAAGGACAGAGGATAAAAAAACATTTGAAGACACTGGAGTCGTTTTTGACAAGCCCAGGTCAGGCAGACCCCGCAAGACAACTGCTCGAGAGGACCGTTTGTTGGCTCGAAAATCCAAGGCCAGCCCATTTTCCACTGCAGCAGAGCTCCACGAGACCTGGTCCCCTGAAGTCCCTGTGTCAACCAGAACGGTTTGTCGGATTCTGTCTCCAAATGGCCTCCATGGTCGAATCAGTGCCCAGAAGCCGGCACTAAACAAAAGACAATTGAAAAACCGTTTGGCATGTGCCAAGGCCCACAGCTTGCTAAAAGGATGGACGCTGAAGAAGTGGAAGAAAGTGGAATTTTCAGATGAATCTTCTGTTGAATTACACCACAGTCGCCGCAAATATTGCAGGAGACCTACTGGAGCCCGCATGGATCCAAGATTCACCCAGAAAACCGTGAAGTTTGGTGGTGGAAAAATCATGGTCTGGGGTTCCATCCAGTATGGGGGAGAGATCTGCAGGGTGGAAGGCAACATCAATAGTCTCAAATACCAAGACATCTTAGCTACCTCTTATATTCCCAACCACAAAAGAGGCCAAATTCTCCAGCAGGATGGTGCTCCATTGCATACTTCCATCTCCACTTCAAAGTTCCTCAAGGCGAAGAAGATCCAGATGGTCCAGGATTGGCCGGCCCAGTCACCAGACATGAACATCATGGAGCACATGTGGGGTAGGATGAAAGAGGAAGCATGGAAGACCAAACCAAAGAATATTGATGAACTCTGGGACGCAGCAGGACTGCTTTCCTAGCTATTCCTGATGACTTCATCAACACATGGTCTGAGTCCTTGCCAAACCGCGTGGGTCCAGTCCTTCAAGCTCATGGAAGTCATACAAGATATTAAATTTGGATCTCACAGCACCACTATTTAATTTGCTGACATATTTTAGTATTTGCAGTAAATTTGTTCAATTTATGTTTAGGCGACAAAACTTTTGTCTTGCCAAAATTTGACCTTTCTGTCTTGTTTAAATGATAAATCTTTTTTTAGTGAAACTAATTTATTTCAGTGCATTGAACATCATTTGGGAGGGTTTTAGCTTTTCATATGAGCTATTTCTTACACCAATTGATTAATTAAAAGTCAGGTTAATAGCAGGTGTTTCTACAAAATAGATTAGCGACAAGACTTTTGTCAGGGACTGTATATATATATATATATGTTGTGTTACCACTGTATCTTACAGCCTTTTTTGGCCTGAAAATCTAGTCACAGCACTCCGTCTCTGTCCTGCTTGTGTGTGTGTCCTGCTTGCTTGCATGTATGTATCAATCTCTTGTTGATCAATATCAATACCAGCGTTTGATTTTATTGATTCCAACGTTGGTTTCAATATTTTGATAGCTCCCCCCACCACTGCGTGCTGGGGTTGGCTGCAAGCTGTACAGTGATTTTGCTACTAAGTCTCAGAGCAGAGCCAGGGAACAGGACCAATAACTCACCAGGACTCTTTCCAAAACTACTGACTATGATTAATTTATAGTCCTGTTTGTTTAAAGGTCCCATGACATGGGGCTCTTTGGATAGTTTTATATAGGCCTTAGTGGTCCCCTAATACTGTATATGAAGTCTCTTTTATATAGACCTTAGTGGTCCCCTAATACTGTATCTGAAGTATCTTTTATATAGATCTTAGTGGTCCCTAATACTGTGTCTGAAATCTCTTTTATATAGGTCTTAGTGGTCCCCTAATACCATGTCTGAAGGGGGGGCGCAAGGTGGAGTCTCATAAAGTGACATTTTCATGCAATGGGACCTTTAAGTGTATTTTTTTGTAAAAACTCTGGTAAAAGTAGAAGTACTGATTCACCTTCTTTACTCAAGTAAAAGTAACCTGGAAAGATACTTGTACTTTTAAGGATATACTGCTTTGACGTACTTTATACAAGACTGGACCTCACAAATATACATAGAAACACATGCAGTAAACATAGATACCATCACCCCAATCCCCCTATTTGGCCTTCTGCATGACTCACGGGCACATATATGAGCTCTTGTATGAGAGCTGCAACGATGACCGGGGTCTGCAATCAGCTGCCCTGGAGACAGCTGTGGGGATAGCTCCTGAGAGCAGTGCCAGGTGAGGTGATTGTCTCAGCTGATCGCTCTATATGCCTGCTGGTCCCTCTGTTGGGAAGAGGAGGTACGCAAACCATGTTCAAGGGCACGATCAATCTCTAAACACGGTGCACCGTGTTACTTCTCAGACTGGTGTGCAACTGGTTTGAGATATTGGCTGCATGCAAGACTCAGACACCACAATGCTGCACTAAGTGCAACCTGCACAATTGGTCTAATTACTTTTTATCATACTATTTAAGCAGCTGCCCATTTCCCAACTTGTACATATTCAAATATTTGTTCTTATATTTTATTCCTATTATTTCATGTATATTGAATGTATGTATGTTCAAGATAACTTTATTGTCCCCTGAGGGAAATTTGTCTTGGGCATCAGTACTACATTATGCTGCTGTAAACAACATTAAACAAAGAGACTTTTTCACACACATACAACATACAATCCACCCTACATTGCAGACAATGCACAAGTATCATGACCTTTCCCCACTATTGTATCCTAGTATTTCATTATTCAGTGCTGTGTGACTGATTTTGCCGCTGTAACACTATAATTCCCCATTTTATTACTCTCTCTCGTTGTTCTGTCCCTCCTCGGTGAAGGCCATGTCTTATTTCCACCCAGAGCATCCAGGAGGGATCAGCGAGGAGCTGTAGGCGGGGGGGGGGGGGGGGGGGTAAACATCAGAGCAGCCTTCCCAGAAGCCGTGCAGCTGAAGGAGTTGCTAACTCCACCTAAACAGCTGACAAATTCATGTGATGCTTCAGAAGAAAGGACCTCTCATCTAAAAACATTTGGTCGTTGTCTCTCCCCTCCCATGATTTCCTCGCGTCTCTCCTGTGCCTCCTCAGTGGGACGGACGCAAGGAAAGGAGGCAACGGAGGACTCTAGGAGGCTATTAGAGGGCTGTGATGTGATGGGTTGTCTCTCGATAATTGGCTTCCCAGGTGATACCCAATCAACAGAGACGTGTATGTATATTTGTGGTAGTACAAAGCCGGATCAACGCACCCCTGTTTCAGTTTAAAAGAATAACTGTTGCTACGTTTTGTCAGGCCTGAACGTGGCCCATGTTTCCATCCACACATTTTATGCAAATTCAGTAATATTGAATGAAAAATACCTCATGGAAACAGTAGAATTTGATTGGATTTCATGAATATAAGCACAACGTGTCACAGTCTTCCAGAGAACGTGGTGGACCCAGTTGCAGAGACAGCAGGCACTCTAGTGTTTAAGGACTTAATGGAAAAATCCAACTAATGATGTGACCCAGGACAAGGGGGACACCAAGACTAAATCCAGAGGGTAACGAGGTAACAAGAGACAGGTGACACAAGGGCTGGGAGACAGGTGGAAGACATCAGGTAATCACAAGAGTGGGAAAACCCCAAAAGACAGGAAGTAAAACAAGACAAGACAGAAAACCAGACCGTCAAAATGAAACAGGAAACTGAGCAAAATACTAAACAGAAAAACAGACTACCAAAATAAGAAAAAACACCAAAACCACGACACGAAGTTTGTACGTTGGATTTTCCGATCAATTTTACAATTGTACGATTGGATTTTATTTGATATTTTTTTCCACACTTAAATCTCATTACTTCACATAAAAAAACTAACAAACCCAAACAAAAACACAATGAATGCACTCAGATAACACTGTTGTCATGGTCTTTAACATTAATGTAGAAATTCATAAAGTCAAATTCTCTATGAGGTTGCCATATCTTCAAAATGTCTGAGGTTCTGTCTTTACTCTTATAATAAATGTTGTCCATGACCAAGTAGCTTGAGAGTTAATTCCACCAGTGGACTATTGCGGAGGGGTTGGAAGCCGTCCATTTTAAAGCTATGCATTTTCTAACTTCCATCAAAGCAAGATCTACGAACATACTTCCATATTTATTCCACTTGTCAGATTTATTAGTTGCCAAAAGGCATAAATGGTGTGAAAGGGGGACTGAGTCCCTCGGCTCCCAACGGATTAACCCTTAATCTGGAATCGGTGTCTGCGATAAACGCTGATGGAAGCATTATTTGCCGAAGAAATAACAAATGGCAATTTAGGGCATTTTATGGTTATCATGTTATGCTTGGAAGGGTGGACCCAAGCACAGAGAGAAGGCAGGCAAAAGTTGAGCTAGAGGGTTTATTAAAAATAAAAGTACCAGCAAACAAAGGAAGTCCTGAGAGGGGAAGGCAAAAACTAAATCCAGAGTGCAAAAAAAAAAAAAAAAAGAACAGGGAATCCAAAAACAAAAGCAGAAAAGAAACAGAATTAGAGAACAAAAGAAATCCAGGAGGCAAGGAACCAGACACGAACTGAACCACGAACTGAACCGGGAGACGAGACACTACAATGATCTGGCGCAGGACAGGGACGTCCCGGGATGAAAGACATCCGGTGGAACAATCCTGGAAGTGGAACGTTCTAGACACACTGTAAATAATATCTGGGAAATCCCCAGTTATTTACTTTAGATGTCACACTAACACTACTGTATATGACTTTTACAGTAGAATGCTGTAAAGTTTACATTACAACCTTGTCGACATGACAACATCATAGTAGTCTAAGTGTTACAGTTGAAATCACAGTAGTCAAAGCATTACTGTAAAAACATCCCAATATAGCCAGTAGTGCTGTAAATAGTAACCTAATATATTTTTACTTTTTTATCTTATATTGTGATTCTATTTTTTTGATTTTGATTTTATGTAAAATACTATAAATGGAAGTACAGTACCTTTACTGTAAAAAGAATTCACAGTAACTTGCAATTTGCCAGTGAGTTACTGTAAATTTATCGTTACATTTCTTACAGTGTAGAGTCTACTGTTAACCCTGTTCGTCCTGCCCCCCCCCCTTTAACACCCACTCCCAACAAAGTGAATGTTGTTGGTTTTGTTATATTCTGGGAACTGTTTTTAACTCCTTGCTACTGCAGCACTTTGAGATTTCATTTGAAATGTAAAGGGCATTATAAATAAAATTAATTATTATTAATGTGGGAGACAGGAGAAGAAGTTCTGTCTGTCTGCCAAATTGTTGGTAATGAAATGTGGCTACCTCTACCATAAAGAGATTTTTGTTTTGTTTTTATGGAAATTTGGACCTTTCAGATCAGTTTGAGGAGTGCCTATGGTTAGCATTTCACACATTTTATTGTGTTATACAGTGTGGGACTCTGGTCCTGGTCTTGGTCTGGACTCGGTCTCGATACACTCTGTTCTAGTGGTGACTTGGTCTGGGTTCATGTGGTCTTGACTACATAAACTCCGGTGGGAGTAGGCAGCAGTGTCCACCGCCGTGACTCACATGCACTAACATGAACAATCACTATCAAACAAAGAGATCTGGGTACACAGAACACACAGAGGGAGTGTGAATCCATTCCCTGCTCGGCTGTGCTCTGAATGTGGCATGTATCACCTTTTTAAAAGATTTAGTTTTTTAATAACCCACTTAAGTGCCTGGAGTTGGTTTTGGTTTTACACATGGAAACGTTGTAGTACTGGTGAGATGTTTGAGAAATGGTTTCACGGGGAGCTGATTGGGGAATAAACATCTGAAAACAATGCATTTCCATCCTTTAATCCTACTTTTACTGCGTCTGAATGTTTCGTATGAGAGATGGAATTATGGAATCGCTGCGAGAAAGACAGAAGCCAACGTTAGACCGAGCCACTGATTGGTCCCTCAGAGATTTCCCGGGGAGATGGAGAGCACACAGAACATCTCGATTTCTCCTGTAAATCACTAATAATATTAAGGCATGAGAGATAGCCTGCAGCTAGAGGCACAAAGACCGGGGGGGGGGCGGGGCGGGGGTGCAGCTATGACACAGAATACGTTTTGTGGTTGTTATATGTAACGGAGTTTAAAAATGTATTTACTAATTCTAATTCCAATTTACGTTTTATAAAATTATAATATCAGTTAATGTTTGTTGGATATTGTGAATTTCATCTTATTGAGTACAATTAATTATCACATCGCCATTGTTTCCTGCACAGATGTTGTTATTGCATTGCGCCTCTTTTGTGCTCCTGTGTGCCGTAGCTTCGGTTTCCCTCACAATAAGTCTTGTATTGCTGAGGTAGGTGTGTGTAAAATGCCGCTGCGCTATTTTAGTTTTCTTTGAAGATTGTGTTGTGACCCTTCAACATTTATTTTGCAAAGTTAATACATGTTAACTAACTGCTTGTGCCATTTTTACGGTTAAATGTAGCTTGTAATGACGCATTGTCAACTTCTTTTGCCGCCGTTTTCGCGCGCTTGATAATGTAAATAATGGAGGTACATTATGAGTGTGTGAATTCTGTTGGTGATGTTTAGGTGCAGATGCTGTTAATGCTGGAAAACAGACCACTGATGTCATGTTGTCTTCTAAGGGTGTGTGTGTCTTTTGTTGGATGTAAAATTTGTTATTACTGTCACTTTGTTCATTGAAGTTGTCGTTTGTGGAGCATTGTTTCTCAGATAAACTGTATAGCTCAGACTGGAGTTTCCCCGCACAATAACGTCTGTATGCTGAGGTGCAGATGCTGTTAATGCTGGAAACAGACCACTGATGTCATGTTGTCTTCTACAGAAAAATAAATTCCAGGAAATACGTCGATTGAAGTGATTGTCTTTCGTACCCTGTCCAACATCTGTTACACTGGTGCGGACCTTTGGATCTCCAGATCAGCTTGATGCTCATGCGGGAATGCTGTGTTGTCGTCCTGAGCTGCATCTTGGAAAACTATCTGGTCAGGTGTGAGAGACTGTGGATTAGGGTGTACCATTTTCTTTTTTTTTTTAATACATGAAAAATTGTTTATTATCGTTATCTGGTTCTACATGAGTATACACAACGCAAGTACATTGATGGTTTGAATGGTCCACAAAATATAATATGGATGAGTCAGCGACTCCCAGATTGCCAGAGGTAGGGGTGCTTGGCTCAGCGTTGTTGCGACAGTAGGGGTGTAGGCCAGTTAAGGTCCATGGTTGATGGTCTACAGATACAGGGTTAGGTCAGAGCCAGGTTATACTAGTTAGTGGGTCACGAGGGGGGGTCCCCACACTTCCACTCCTCGTAGTGACACACATGCCATTAACCACCTCACAGACATGGTAGGAGAGTGGGTGCTAGATTGGTGAATCATGTAGCAAAGTGGATGTCAGCTGGTGTTGTAAACATGACTAGTGACTATCAGAGCTGCTGCTGACACCCAGAACACTCACTGTAACGATAAAAGACAGGACATTCCACGTGGACCGTCCATCTTAAGTCTGATCGGATCAGATGTTTCGAGGTGACAGCAATGCCCCTCCCCCTGTTCAGGAACTGGATTGCCGGGCCCCAATCACATATCAGGAACCAGGAGATCTCTCTGTGTGACCAAGCGGCGGAGATAGAGCCATCTACTGGGCCAGGCCAGGGATGTTGTGAAGATTGCCCTGCGCCGTGATCTGCACTTGATGTCAACACCGGCCCTCATTCTCTATGATGTTCTTCTCACTATTTCAGTTGCTGCGCCTTCTTGCCTCCTCTTGATGTTTCTGCTACCCTGCCACGCCCCCGAGCGACCCAGGTGTCGTGACTCCTGGCCTACGCTACACCCCGGCGGCGGCTTGGCTAGGGCCTGCGCCCGCCACGGCCCGCCGCCGTCCGCCCTGACTGGTGCGAGGGCTTCCTGTTCGTCCCCCCTTTGCCCCCCCCCCTGTGTCCCTCCCTGCCGTCCAGCCCCCTTCCTAATGGACCTCACTGTGATGTTCCCCCCCCCCCCCCCCCCCACCCCCCCCCCCCCCACCCCCCCCCCCCCCCCCCCCCCCCCCCCCCCCCCCCCCCCCCCCCCCCCCACCCCCCCCCCCCCCACCCCCCCCCCCCCCCTCCACCCCCCCCCCCCCCCCCACCCCCCACCCAACCCCCCCACCCCCCCCCCTCCACCCGAACAAGATGGGATTGATGTTACCAGAGAGAGTGAGGGCTAGTGGCGGAGTCATGTGCGCACAAACTAAAAAGTCACATTGCACTGTCACCGTGAAGCAGACCAGTCCGCCTTGGATGTCCATGGCTGTGCACTGAGAGAGCAAGCCACACCCCAGCCCTTCACTTTCTCTCTCCAAGGCCAGCAGAATGTCGTGGTATTCGCCTCATCCTTCCATTGTCTGTCTCAGTGCAAAGACAATCTCACCTGACTCCATAGTCATCCTCTGTGCGGTTGAGTCAGAATCTCAAACAGTCAGAGGAGAGACTTCTCACCCGTATGGTCGACATGTTTCAGGAGATGATGGAAAAATGCAACAACGTAATAATCCTCAAGGAGTCGGGGTGGGAGATTCAACGTTGCCCTCGTGGCAAAGACGTTTCAGAGAGGCAGTGTGTTAAGGTCGATAACGACCAAGCCACAACCACTATTCACACTGCAGGATCAGCGAGGACTGTTTGTTGCTTGCTTTGCCCCTGGCCACACCAGAGTGATTGTCCCTGCAACAACTCCTCCCCCGTCACATACTCAGGAAAACTAGCGGACCTGATTGGAGGGAGACAGTAAGGTCACGTCGTTAACTCCCAAATAGATGACATGCTTGCTGCTGAGACAGTCTACACGGCAGTGAAAGATGGCGTTAATCACTCTGACATTGTTCGTTTATCAGAATCCACAGAGTGTGGCACCAGTGAAAGTCTTTTCACACATCGTGGAAATGTGGCTGGGCAGTACTCTGGGTGGCATGTTGGACAGTGGTTCAAGGCATGTAGATCAGTGAAACAGCGGTCGAGGGAAAACTGAGGGAAGCGGGGTGCTAACTGACCATAGAGGATTGATGTTATGTGGTCCTAATCGGCTGTGGAGGACTTGGCGTCAAGACAAATGTGCTTTGAAGTGGAGATGAAGTGTATGGCTGTAGATGTTGGCCCCACACTGCGTTCAGGACCGCATGATGAGTTGATTTTCGGAACAAACGTCATAAAGCAATCCTGCGTCAATCCCAAACTGAGTGATCTACTGGAAGACTGTATCAGCCGCTGCCAGCATGACACAGACTATTGAAAGCTTCATGTCTATGCTTTCTGTCGAGCCCTTGGAAAGGTGAGATGTTCAGATAGGTTGCTACAGTCAGGTGTAACTAGCTATGCCTGGAGCCGGGCCGTGAAATTCATCTGGGGGAAAATTGCCACAAAACACATGGCTTGTTGCCCAGGGGGGGCAGAAACAGTCATGACAGAGCCCAATCTTTCCCGTTCGCCTCCCAGAGGTGTGTTTTGGTCGCAAAGATGGTGACCCGCTGTGGGGGAAAGTGGCGTCCACTAAAGCCTCTCAATAATCTGAAAAGCCTGTCTATTGGGCGCTAATCGCCAAACTGGCGGATGTCTATTCTGTGTCGGCGCTTGAAGACATGATGCTGCCTAATGCTCAGAGGTTCCCTCGGGCAGTTGCAGACAGTCAGTTGTTGTCACCGAGGCTACTGCAAAATATATTGTAAGAACACTCAGGGCAGTGGGCCCATATGTGACATTGAGTCGAGTGCCAGTGTCAGAGGACTCAAGGACGGATGGCTGCACCTTGTCTTGCAGTATGAGACATTTTTCATACACCACTTGACTGCGGTTGAGGCGAAGGGTTTGGCTGCATCGCCATCCTCTTGTAGACAGCCGACGTTCAGGCTCCCCCGTATAGGAGAGTGCCAACTGGTCTAAGTACCAGAAGTGCGGCACGCAAGTGCCGGAGGGAGATGAGGAAAGGGAGTCAGCGGAAATCAACAAGTGAATAGGCATCACCATGGTGCTTGGTGAGAAAAAAAACCGGGATTCGAAATTGTACAGACTTTCGCTGAGTTGATAAGAGGACCCTGAGGATGCCCATACACTTCACCACAGGCAGATTGTTTGGCCGCATGGAGGAATTGCTCTTCAGCACAATGGATTTTGACATCCGGGTTTTACAACATGCCACTTCATGGAGCGCCAGGAAGTACTCGCTTCACCACTCCAATGGTCTGATGAGACAATACCGGTGCAAAAGGCTCTGTCACAGCCCTGGGAGCTTCATGCGCATGGATGACCAGCCTCTTTTGGGGCTCAACCCCGATCTGAGTCTACTTGCTACTGGATGACTTGTTGGTGTTTGCACCTGATGAGGGAGATTGCCCCTCCTCAGCCTGACAATGGTGTGAGAGGTGCGCACGCAACAACATGAGTTCGGCCCCTTAAAAGTGATCTTCTCAGGAGCGGATCGATGTGAAGTTTCTTGGCAACATAATTGCACGAAGGTGGTGTTCAACAGACCGGGTAATGGTTGGAGAAAATCAGAACCTGTCAAGTGCTGGAATATGGAGTCTGTGGCGTAACACCGTCCCAGAGCCGCATAAGATCCTTCTTGGGGATGGTAAATTACTACCAACACTTTACCCCAGATACTCTGCCATTGCCAAGACGCTTTTGATCGCTGCAGCGGCTGTCCCCCAGAAAGGGAAGCAAAACACAGACAAGCTATCGAGTAAGGAAGTTATGTGTTTCTGACTGGACACCACGGCAGAGTCAAGCTTTTGAGGAACTGAAGGCGTCCCTGTGCACCAGTGTAGTCCTGGCCAACCTGACTTCACAAGTCCCTTCGTGCGTCGACAGATGCCTCCCTGGAAGGTTTAGGTGCTGTTCTCTCACAAAGTCCAGCGAAGCGTTGAGCACGGGCCCTAGACCTATTGCTTTTGCCCAGCAAGTCAGTGTCACATCCCAACGGAATACCCAGCACACTCCACTGAGTTGAGTTTCTGGCCTTGAACGGGTCTGTCTGTGAACAAGTTGTCAGGGCTAAAAGGGCACAGGTACAGTCTGGACGGGACAATAACCGATTGACTCACATCATGACGAAGCCAAAGCTAGCAGGATCTGTGTGAGCAGCGCTGGGTGGCCAGTTGGCCAGTATGACTTGATATCACGTAATTCCGGGACAGCAGAATGTTGTGGGATGCTCTGACCGTTGTCCCATTGTGTCAAGGAGAGGTGGCTCAGACTACTCGCCGAACCCTATGCAGCTATTCTGAGCACAGTCAGGATATGTCCAGCACTTCGGTCCAAAATGCTTCGGTCAGTCAAGTGGACTAAAAGAAACCCTCTACCGGCGAGGTAGTCCCATGTTCAGTCCACAGGCGTCGCCTACACATGCACGCCCAGTCAGTCACAATGGAAGAGTGTCTGCTGGGCTACCGGGCGCACGTTGAGGGGTGCCGGCCCGCAGCTCCGTGCCTTGGAAGTATCTGCATATCTACTCAGTTGTCCCGCCTGCTAGACAGGATGCCCTGCCTGCCGTACCACTGAAAAGGACCTCCGTGTGCTTGATCAAGCAGTAGAGGAATAAGACTCTAGCCGTGTTATGTCCTATGTGGAGAGACACGGAGACCCTCATTAGAGAGAGAGAGATCTTAAGGAGGCCTGTCTATGTCACAAGATACTTGAACATTGGGATAGGCTCACCATGAGTAATGGTGTGAACTTACAGGATTTAAGGCACATGCACCAGAAGACAGGGCAAAGCGTTTCCAGTATTGTTGTCTGACTCACCAAAACTGAGGTTTACAGGGAATTCATCGATGGAGTGGACATCAAGCTCAGTCAAGGAGCTAAGCTGGCAAGACTAGAAGATTTTTGGCCAACCTTGACAGAGACGTGAGGACTATTCCGCATTGTCAGCGATTGTATCGTCCCAGCCAGAAGGGGAGCCTGAGGGTAGGGCTCTCTCGGAGAACATAAAAACGAATAGAGCCTTGGAGCTAGTCTGTATTGACTTTTGGTCGAGCTGAGCTCCAGAATCAAGTTGTTGAATGTTTTGGGATTAACGGACCATTTACACAAGGATAGCTCAGGATTTCCATGCAAGGACCAGACAGTAGCAGGGTGGCCGGGTTCTATGGGATCGGGTACTTCTGCGTCTTTGATTCCAGAAAAATCCATAGTGACCAAGGTGCTAATTTTGAAAGTCAGCTGATAAGTGAGCTCCTTCGGGTAATCAGGTGTCCGAAGAAAGCTCGCACACAACCCCCTACCACCAATGGGAAAAGGGAGTGTGGAACGTTTTCAAGTCCGGACATTGGGTGGAGGATCCGTGCATGCCCCTGGAGAGAAAGTGACTGGCCGCGACGTTTACAGATATGAATTTCATGTACAACGGCAGCCCACGAGGAAAACGGCTTTCCACCATCTACCTCATGTTTGGTCGGGTCCCTCGCTTCCTGTTGATGTCCTCTTTCGCGCTGTCCTCCATGATCTGATGTGAGAGCCTATGACAAGTATGGGGCATGTCTGTCTGACGATCTGAAAGAAGCCATGGTGACTTTGCTCAGGATCATGCGGCGAAGGAGCAGGATAAGCATGACCAACTATATACAAAAAATCAGGAAAGTGAAAAGGGATCTAACATTGTCTGAGTGAAGAGGGCGTGTTGCAAACAGAACAGAAAGAGGGAAAAAGGAAACTTGCTGACATGGGATCAACAATCACAGCTGTTGTTGAGGTGTGAATGAAGGGACGCGCATCTATCAGGATCTGTGATACAACTCACAGGGGAAGGAGAAGAGTGGTACACAGGAACCATGCTTATGCTAGCGAAGTCTTCCTGTGGGGGCAAGTGTGAGTGTCTGCATTTTACCTCGTCCGGTCAGGAAGCGATGATGATAGGAGAGGCAGGAGAAGCCCGCTGAATAGGGACGACTCTCTTTGTACAGTAGTGAAGGCATGTTACTGAAAATGTGGCAGACACTCACACTCTGTAACTGTGGTAGAGGGACAGAATCTTAACTCATCGGATCTGCTGACTCTGTGAGGAGACTTTTGATGGATTACACAGTGGTCTGTACCTAGCTGTTGCGACGGATGCGCTGATATGACAAGTGTGTTCTGGCTCCAGGCCGCTCTATCTCACCTGGGGGCATTTCAACGAGCAGTCGGTGTCAGGACTTAGCCCTCTGACTGCAAGGGTTCAAACAAAGGTACGACAGCCGGACCCTTACACTTGACGTATGACCGGGCAGACGAGAACCGGACACATCCACATGGTTAATCGGTTTCCACCTATGTAATTTGACAACACTGTTGCACAGAGAAGGGTAGGTCGACGGTTGGCCGCCTAATCAGGCCTGTTAACAGGCTCATACAAACATGTCTAGGCAGGAGGTGTTTGAAGTGAAGGTCGTTCGCAAATCTGTGTCCGGGCTAGACCCATATTCCGATAGACCTGGGCCGTTGTGTCAGAGGTTGTGTCGCATTAGTAACGCTCCGTTTGAATGTTCTACTGTCGTGGAGCCTACACGATACTATGGTTGGGGAATTTGGGGGTGTACCAAAGGAACCCTGTACCAGTTGTTGTATGAGTGGTAAGCGCTCTATCATACTCCTCATCATGATGGCGATACATTTCATGTTGGTTCTCTTGATACCGAACCTGTGTTTGTCGATTGTAGTGTTGTGATTGGTACCTGTAGAGTAGGTGGTGCTCAATTTTAATGAAATTCATTTGGGGGGTGAGGTGTAACGGAGTTAAAAAAAAATGTATTTTACTATTCTAATTTCCAAATTGACGTTTTATAAATATAAAGATCAGTTAATGTTTTGTTGGATATTTGTGAATTCATCTTATTGAGTACAATTAAATTTATCACATGCCATTGTTTCCTCACAGATGTGGTTATGCATGCGGCCCTCTTTTGTTGCTCCTGTGTTGCCGCTAGCTTCGTTCCCCTCCCAATACGTTATGTATTGCTGAGGTAGGTTGTGTTAAAATGCCGACTGCGACTATTTATGTTTACTTTTGAAGATTGTGTTGGGACCTTCAACATTATTTTTGCAAAGTTAATACATGTTACTAACTGCTTGTGCATTTTTACGGTTAAATGTACTTGTATGGACGCATTGTTCACTTCTTTTGCGCGTTTTTCGCGCGCTGTTATAATGTAAAGTAATGGAGGTACATTATGAGTCGTTGTGATATGCTGTTGTGTGCAGTTTAGTGCGATGTGTTACGCTGGACACAGGCCCACTGATGTCAGGTTGTCTTCTAAGGTGTGTGTGTCTTTTTGTTGGATGTAAAATTTGTTATACTGTCACTTTGTTCATTGAAGTTGTCGTTGTGGAGCGTTGTTTCTCAGATAAACTGTTATAGCTCAGACTGGAGTTTCCCCGCACATAACGTCTTGTATTGCTGAGGTGCAGATGCTGTTAATGCTGGAAACAGACCACTGATGTCATGTTGTCTTCTACAGAAAAATAAATTCCAGGAAATAGTCGATTGAAGTGAGTGTCTTTCGTACCCTGTCCACATCTGTTACATATACATACATCCATTTTTCATTTGAAAAAAAGTTTGTCCATGCATCTGTGGCATAATTTTCCTAAGACAAAAAAGAATAAAAACTTAAGCCAAGGTCCACTTTCAAGCAGAAAGTGGACCCTACAGTCCCATGTCAAAATGTCCTGGGGCAAGACCCTGAACCCGGAGTTGCCCCCGATGCTGCCCCATCGGAGTGTGAATGTGTGTGAGTGTTTATCTGATGAGCAGGTGGGACCTTGTACGGCAGCCTCGGTCATAGTGTATGAATGTGTGTGATGGTGAATGTTAACCCTTGTGTTGTCTTTCTGTCAAAATTGAAAATCAACACTTTTATTGACGCTTATCAATGTTTTTAACTTTTTCTTACATATTTGTCCCTTTTTTTCAATGTTTGTCACTTTTTTGACGTTTTCATCACTGTGTGACACTGACTTATTAACTTTGGTTTACAGTTATTTCTGGAATTTATGGTCAATAAACCTCATCTATGGGAAATTCTACCTAATGTTTGAGTTAGAAAAGCAGAAATCGGGAATTATATAGACTAAAATTAAAGGAATGGATGTTGATGAATAATCACAGACTGGAATATGTCAACTTTTACTCAATACTATTTCAAAAACACTTCCATTTGTTTTCAAATGCTATAAAATTGAATGAGACGCCCCAAAATTAATGAAAGTAGAGATTTGTACTTGGCAAAGAGCGTTGGAATCAATCATGTTGTTTTGGGGAATTAAAAAGAACGTTGATATAGGAAAACGGGTCAATTTGACCCGAGGACAACATGAGGGGTAAAGAGCTTTGAGTAGTTGTTAAGACTAAAAAAGTTCTATATAACTTTCTATAACAGTCCATTTAAAGGCTGCTTCAGATCCAAATACACAAGGTCGACACATAGGACACAAAAACACACCTACATGGCAAAAGTGACCAGCTCGCTAAGCAGCAGTGAGTCTTAGCGCCCAGTTAGCGTGAACTTTGCGAGCCACTGATTATGCAAGCAGTTACTTATCTTCTGAGGGCTGTCAGGCACTTGATGGATGCATTTTATTTGCAACTGAGTGATGAAGAGAAATAGACGCAAGGGTCTTTTCCCTCACTGAGATTGAGTGTGCCGGCAACTGTAACCTTGCCGCTCCCTCTTCTTGGTATGGATGTCTATATTCAGCCAGCGTGATGGATTTGCCAGAGCTGTGTAACTCCGTCAGTGAGTGAGATCGTTCATCTGCTGCCATGTAAAATTGCACTGAAGTGGGGCAATCCCTCAGTAGAAGCCTGGAACAGAACTTTAATCACGTTTACTGCCATGGAGAGGGAGCAGAGTGCGAGCCATTTACATATGGAAACTAGCCCATCTCAACAGAGACGACTGTGGGGAAAGAGCCTCATAAACATTTTAATCTACCACCGGGAATGTTGATATTGTCACACTTTAAAGATAGATTTGAGTGATCATCTCGCTATGAAAATGGATATTGGTTGGAGTTGCGTTGATTTGTGCTAGGGAAAAAAGGCTACTGAGAAGCTCCAATACTGGATTGTGACATATTTAATTGTTGCCATATTGAGAGATTTTTGCTCAGGGGGAAGCTCAGAGGCCTGCATTGTGCTGTCTTGTGATATTTTCAAAATGTATCAGTCAATATTGAATGAAATGATGATCAACTGATTGGACAACCAATAGGAGAGATATGGCCACACAAAACCACAGACATCGACTAAATATTACATTTACTTCATGGAGACCTTTCTCCCATTTGGGGACAAAAAAAGCAGCTAATCCATTGAATGTAGGGGGTTACAGCCCCTGAATACATTAACAGTCTTTCTCAGACTCTCACTAACAATCATAGTTAATTTGGCTACAATCTGTAATTTAGTATTAACCATGGACAAAATGTGAAAGGAGTCGCTCGTAATGATGAACCTACATTAAGCCCCTTTCACACATGCGCTGCGTGATAACATGAAGTTATCTACACGCTACCCGGCAGAGCTGGATGTGGGAGCACATGTGTCCGAATCAGTTGGATCAAATGGTACTCAGCCTGCCAGCTCGCTAGCACAAAGCCCTTGTAATGAGGCGATGTGTGAAGAGAGACGCTCATTGTGCGGAGGATTTACAGCGACCAAGGGGGCATGTTTTACACGTAATCAGGGCATCATTGGAAAGGAGAGCTTGATCTCAATTGGCCCTCCCTGCATAAATAAAGTGTGATATATATACAGTGGTCTGCAAAAGTTTGGGCAACCTTGTTAATTTCCATGATTTTCCTCCATAAATCGTTGGTTTTAGGATAAAAAAAATCAGTTAAATATATCACATAGGAGACAAACACAGTGATATTGAGAAGTGAAACGAAGTTTATACCATTTACAGGAAGTGTGCAATAATTGTTTAAACAAAATTAGGCATGTGCATAAATTTGGCCACTGTTGTCATTTTATGATTTCAAAATCTTTAGAACCAATTATTGGAACTCAAAATTGGTTTGGGAAGCTCAGTGACCCTTGACCTACATACACAGGTGAACCCAATTATGAGAGTATTTAAGGGGGGGCAATTGTAAGTTTCCCTCCTCTGTGAATCTTCTCGAGAGTAGCGACATGGGAGTCTCAAAAGAACTGTCACATGAACTGAAAACAAAGATTGTTCACCATCATGAATTAGGGGAAGGATAGCGAAAGCTGTCTAAGAGATATCAGTTGTCTGTTTCGACAGTTAGGAACATAGTCAGGAAATGGAAGACCCCAGGCACAGTTCAAGTTAAGGCTCGAAGTGGCAGACCAAGAAAAATCACGGATAAACAGAAGCGAAGAATGGTTAGAACAGTCAAAGTCAACCCACAGGCCAGCACCACAGACACACAACATGATCTTGCTGCAGATGGAGTCATTGTGCATCGTACAACTATTGCGCGCACTTTACACAAGGAGATGCTGTACGCAAGAGTGATGCGGAGGAAGCCTTTTCTCCGCCCACATCACAAACAAAGCCGCTTGAGGTATGCTAAAGCACATTTGGACAAGCCGGCTTCCTTTTGGAATAAGGTGCTGTGGACTGATGAAACTAAAATTGAGTTATTTGGACATAACAAGGGGCGTCATGCATGGAGGAAAAACAACACAGCATTCCTAGAAAAACACCTGCTGCCTACAGTAAAATTTGGTGGTGGGTCCATCCTGCTGTGGGCCTGTGTGGCCAGTGCAGGGACTGGGACTCTCGTTAAAGTTGAGGGACGCATGGATTCCACCAAATATCAGCAGATTCTGGAGACCAATGTCCAGGAATCAGTGACAAGGCTGAAGCTGCGCCGGGGCTGGATCTTTCAACAGGACAAGGACCCTAAACACTGCTCAAAATCTACTAAGGCATTCATGGAGAGGAACAAGTACAACGTTCTGGAATGGCCATCTCAGTCCCCAGACCTGAATATTATTGAAAATCTGTGGTGTGACTCAAAGAGAGCTGTCCATGCTCGGAAACCATCAAACCTGAATGAATTAGAGGTGTTTTGTAGAGAGGAATGGTCCAAAATACCTCCAACCAGAATCCAGACTCTCATAGGAAGCTATAGGAAGCGTTTAGAAGCTGTTATTTCTGCAAAAGGGGGATCTACTAAATATTGAGTTATTTTTTTTGATTGTGGTGCCCAAATTTATGAACATGCCTAATTTTGTTTAAACAATTATTGCACACTTCCTGTAAATGGTATAAACTTCATTTCACTTCTCAAATATCACTGTGTTTGTCTCCTATATGATACATTTAACTGTTTTTTTTTATCCTAAGAACCAACGATTTATGAAGGAAAATCATGGAAATTAACAAGGTTGCCCAAACTTTTGCAGACCACTGTATATATATATATATATATATATAAAATATACAGTATATATATATATATATTCATACTGTATACTACTGGTCAAAAGTTTGGGGTCACATACAAATTTCCATACCACTCCATTATAGACAGAATAGCAGCTGATCTGAGTGGGGGGCTGACCTTAAATGCAATATCTACATTGCCCGTTTTTAGAAACCATTTATCCAATGTTCCTAAGGCACATTCTGTTTACTGATCTAATATATGTTTTCAAAAAACTAACTGAGAAAACATTGGAGAACCCTTTTGCATTTATGTAAGCACATAATGTAATCTGAAAGCTGCTGCCCTGGTTAAAAAACATACAACTGATCTATGACATGAACTACCACGACTACCACTTTTTAGTCATTGTTCCATTATCTTTATAATTTTATATTTGCTTTGTAAATTATAGAGTGGGGTCTAGAGCTACTCTATCTGTAAAGTGTCTCGAGATAACTTCTGATATGATTTGATACCATAAAATTGAATCAAATTGATATCAGCTGGTATTCTGTCTACAACGGAGTGCAATGAAAATGTCTAAGTGAGCCCAAACCTTGTGAAAATGCACATATGTGGCTTATGTAACTGGAAGAAACAAACAGAGGATGAAGAAGAAGCATGTCACACAAATTCATGGAACAGGAGAGTTGGCTATGACCAAATTATGAACGGTTATGACTAGGGTGCAATCCTGCTCACTCTACCCAGGCGCCACCCCCCCAAAAGTATTACTTTTTGGTTGACTCTCACAGCTCTAAAAGTTATGCTGAAAACGTCTTTACTTTTGTAAAAGAAATGACTGTATACATCTCCTGTATTATTCAAAACTTTCTGCAAATTCAAAACATCACGCGTGTTTCAGGTTTTTTTTTTTTTTTAGGAATCACGAACAGTACACGTCAGCAACAAATCTGTTAGAGAATGAGACGTTGTTAAAACCAGATGCTCCAAAGTTTGAATCTCCATATTAACATATCTTCATTTTTCACACTTTTGTTGCGTTCTTTAACTCCCCCCGATGAAGGATGAAGCAAAATAGACAGTTCCTGAACGGTTATTTTGTATCTCTTTTGGGGAGAGGGTTGTCTTTCATATATACATATATTTTTTTATGATTATTTTTGGGCTTTTCCACCTGTATTTGATAGGACAGCTGGGTGAGAAAGGGGAGAGGAATCATCACAGGTCAGATTCAAACCCCGGACCTCTGCATCGAAGCATAAACCTCAGAGTATATGTGCGCCTGCTCTACCCACTGAACCAACCACGCCACATCTTTCATAACTTTTGAAGGGCATACATCCACCTCCTCCAAATATTTAGGGGGATAAATCCCCTTTATCCCCCTCACAATGTACACCTATTGAATTATCTCAGAAGGAAAGATATACACCCCTAGTTTGAAGTGGATTATCCCTGTTCCCTTCTCCCAGGATCTCTGATAGTCCACATTTTCTGTGCATGTAAGACATGTTTGGCTCGCTCGAAACAAAGCAGCGGAGCCTCAATGCTTCGGAGTGCAAATGGTCAGTTCATCATGTCAAACTCAGCAGATCTGATTATCATCCCCTGCTCTCTGAATTCTGCCAACCAATCATCTCTGGCTACGCTGCCAGGAAGCCAGTTGTACTGCAGAATGATGTGAAGCATCTATCTCCCACACAAAGAAAGAGGTCAATTTGAAAGTAATGGAGTGGAGGGAGAGCTAAAGGGTGCAGATGCTGGTGATTCATATCAATTCAATTTTGCCTTCAGCGAAAGAAATAGTTTGAAAGGTCTAAGGATTTTTATGTTGACTACAGCAATAACAAAATTGTATAGTTGGTATGTGCAGTTACACGAACCCTCCATCAAATAGAAACGATCTTTTTTAAAGGGCAGGGGGCAGTTAAGGACAAGTAGGCTAAGAGGTTTGTAAGGTAAAAGTTTTTAAACAGGTTATAATCTCAGAAAATGAAGACTGAAAACATGTCACAGGATGAAAGTGTATTACAGAGTAAAGGTCTCCCTGTCATGTCATGCTCACACCAGCGGTTCACTCTCATGAAAGAAGACGAGCTTTGTGATCATTGGCCAAAGCTTCTCTTTACGGAAGTTGCTGTGCTGCCTTGCAGGTTCACATCAGGTTAAAAACTACAGACCCCGAACTTTACTGTGTGCAGTTTGTTTGCTGGAAAATCAAGAATGAAACAAAATGAGACAAACTGCAACGGAAACAGGCTTAGTGAATAAAGGATGACACACGCTTGCGCTGCACTGTAGAGCTGAAAGCATCAGGTCTGTGTGGAGCGATGAGTAGACTGTAACCGGTCAATACGTACATAGGATACACTTTACTGGAATGTATCTACATAAGAGTGGCATGACACTGTCATGAACGTGTCATAAAACATAAATTTAGGGGGGGCAGTAGCTCAGTCCATAGGGAATTGGGAGTTGGGGTTATAAGGGGCAAGGTTGCCTCCCCTTTGCCCGCCCAGATAATTTGGCCCACCCATGAGAGAGAGACATCATGGCTTTCAAATGAGCAAAGGGGCAGTTGGTCAAGGTCATAACCCTAACCTCCACCTTGCCCCTACCCGGGGTATATAAAAGAGACTTCAGATACAGTATTAGGGGACCACTAAGGTCTATATAAAAGAGACTTCAGATACAGTATTAGGGACCACTAAGGTCTATATAAAAGAGACTTCAGATCCAGTATTAGGGACCACTAAGGTCTATATAAAGAGACTTCAGATCCAGTATTAGGGACCACTAAGGTCTATATAAAATGTAAATGTGCTGTATTTATATAGCGCTTTTCCAGTCTTAGCAACTGCTCAAAGTGCTTTTACATCTACAGGAAACATTCACCATTCACACACACTCATACACTGTGGCCGGGGCTGCCGTACAAGGTGCCACCTACTCATCAGATAAACATTCATACACATTCACACTCCAATGCGCAGCACCGGGGGCAACTCGGGGTTCAGCGTCTTGCCCAAGGACACTTTGACAATGACTGCAGGGGCGGGGATCAAACCACCAACCTCCCGATTGGCAGGCAACCGCTCTACCACTGAGCCACAGCCGCCCCAAAAAAAGAGTCTTCAGATACAGTATTAGGGGACCACTAAGGTCTATATAAAGAGACTTCAGATCCAGTATTAGGGACCACTAAGGTCTATATAAAAGAGACTTCAGATCCAGTATTAGGGACCACTAAGGTCTATATAAAAGAGTCTTCAGATACAGTATTAGGGGACCACTAAGGTCTATATAAAAGAGACTTCAGATACAGTATTAGGGGACCACTAAGGTCTATATAAAAGAGACATCAGATACAGTATTAGGGGACCACTAAGGTCTATATAAAAGAGACATCAGATACAGTATTAGGGACCACTAAGGTCTATATAAAAGAGACTTCAGATACAATATTAGGGACCACTAAGGTCTATATAAAAGAGACTTCAGATACAGTATTAGGGGACCACTAAGGTCTATATAAAGAGACTTCAGATACAGTATTAGGGGACCACTAAGGTCTATATAAAAGAGACTTCAGATACAGTATTAGGGGACCACTAAGGTCTATATAAAGAGACTTCAGATACAGTATTAGGGACCACTAAGGTCTATATAAAAGAGACTTCAGATACAGTATTAGGGACCACTAAGGTCTATATAAAAGAGACTTCAGATACAGTATTAGGGGACCACTAAGGCCTATATAAAAGCACCAAACGTGCACCATGTCATGGGACCTTTAAGCGCTTTACCTGGTGCCAAAGAGTCTCTAGTTAAGAACTTAAATCACAAAAAACAACATTGTTTGCAATTCTCTGCCAGTGTTTGCACTGCATTTGACTCCAGCCTGCGGCCCTTTGCTGCATGTCATCCCCCCCCCCCCCCCTTTTATGTCTTCAGCTGTCCTGTCAAATTAAAGGCCTAAAATGCCCACAAACATAATCTTGAAAAAATAAATAAATCCTTGTGCTTGAATAATGCCAGCCAGAGTGAATTGGGGATTCTAGTATTTTGACCTTCTGTGCATTGTCGCACTTCACTAAATGTCACCATATACAGTATGTCACTCAGTTCTTGGCAGAGCTGAACATTGAGTTCAGAAATGTCTTGTAAATACAGATAAGCTCCTTCACATCTCCCACCCGCCTGTCTCCCTTTCCCTGCCTCCCTCTCTGTCTGAGACCACCCACTCGGTCCTGGACTGACTGCAGTCAGCAGTGCTTCTCTCAGGGCCCGATGGCCTCTGATGAGCGCACACAACAGTAAGTAGTAGGTGGAGGCGGTGGCACCGCTCTGACCAGGCCTCAGCAGTCAGCATTGCAGAGTAGGAGGCTCAGGAGATGGAGGTGGTGGGAGGACTGTCGCCCTGAGATAATGATTTCAGGTCAGTTACATAACCGAGTCCTCTACAGATTTTTTTGGATGGAAGGTTTGGAAGATCTCAGAGGCAGGTAGTGTGATGATGCAGCTGTGTTTATGGGCCACTTGGCATGCTGTGCAAAATGGAAGACCTTCGCCCACGTGGGGCGCTGCAAATGTGCACATCCGCATACAAAGTAGAGAATTGAACAGGGAAGAGACTGGCATATACTCTAGATAAAGTCAGATACCACCTTTGACTTGACATGCATCTTTGGAATGTTGGATAGCTGTGTTCTCCGAGCTGCAACCATTTATGAGATCCAATCCAGTGCTGAGTTTTTGATTTAAATGTCTTTCACATCTAATTTCTGCAGATATTACCTGAAGTACCTAAATATGCTCCAAATCCCCTCCCATTGTGATTTTAAAGTACAAAAACTTTATTTAAATATGATTAATTATCTCAAAATATACCAGTCACACACACTGAAAGCAAGACGCTAATGGTAACGAGCTAATGGTAACTACAAGGGAATGTTAAATGTTAAAACAGTGTAACAGTAGCACAAGTAGAGTCACGCAAGGATTGAACTGACACAGTTATGTCATTGACAGAAATATTTACCTGGAGTTTGTCCCCATAAACTACATGGCAACTTTAGGTTAAAGCAGCAACATCCCGGAGTGATTTAAATTATGTTTGATTGATTATGTAATAAATGTTTAATGCAGGGGTCTAAACCAAGGAACCCTAACTGAGAGAGAAACTACATACAGCCTATTGGATTGTATGTTGTATAAAAGTGTAGACATGTCTATTTCAAGTTGTACTACTTACATTTTACTTAAATAAATTACGTTGAAATACTGGATATTGTAGGGATAACTTGGACATTGGTACAAGATTTACAAAAAAAAAATCAAAAATCATAAATTACAGTCCTTCCAGAGAGTTGTTTTGCGATTATGGGGCACGTTTTCTTAAAAAAAAAGCAATGGACTAGGCGGGATAGTTATGCATTTTTGCGCGATGAAATTGCGGGAACTTAGCAAAAACTGCAGTTTTATTGCGCAACTGCATAAAAATGGCTGCTCTTTTGTTAAAAAATGCAAACTTTTTCCACTTTCTGCTAAGATATTTGTGACTTTTTTGCAACAAAAATGTGGGTATTATAAAATCATGCAAACCTTGCATGATTTCATGCAGAAATTGGCAATTTATGCAGCGCATTTGGAAAAAAACAAAACAAATCGGGCTCCGCATAAATGTGCAGAATTTGGCTGATTATGCATTGAATTATGCGATCGCGTAATCACATTTTCTGGAGGTACTGAAATGATGGCAACCTCAATCCGGAAAAATAAAATATTATCAGATTTCAATATTAGTTGCATCATGATGAGGAGAGGCTGGTGGAGGTGCAGCTGATGACGGAGCTGCAAACCGGGAAAAAAGGTTCTCCCTGAGGTTTTGTAACCACATACACACACATGCCCTGAACAGTCACGCACACACAAGACCAGAAGCACACTATGAGGGACAGTGGCATTAACTTTGTGAATATGGCATGAATGGATATTGGCATGAGTTGCCAGGCTTTTAAAACATTCCAGGCAACCATACCAAAAACAGTTGTTCTGGAAATATTTAGTCAACCTGGTCTCCTGTATAGATGCTCTGTATATTGGGTATGTAGGAAAATTATGAACAGCCTTAGATCTGCAATGTGGTTATGGGAAGTGGCGTCCTGCCGTATATATATACACACACATGTGTAAATATACATATATATATATATGTCTCCAATTGTCCAATTGTATGGAATCCAATCCAATCCATTACTGGTCAAAGGTTTGGGGTCACTTAGACATTTCCATAGCACTCCATTATAGAGTGATAGTCATTACATTTTTGCCTAAAATTGCCAAAAATAGCACTGGTAACCATATTTGAAGCCATTCTACCAATAAAGAGATGTATTCACGCTTTCATCATGGAGGACCGAATGTAGAAAACCTCCCTGATATAGATCTACATATCAGTAAAACCTTTTTTCTCATGAAATCCACTGATCAATTCCACCATAAATACCTGACCAATCAAACTGCATCACAATCGAGGCTTACAACAAAAGAGTGACCGATACCCACTTTAAAATCCACAACCAAAGGTCAATAACAGTGAAGACGTATCACAATAACCCTCCATCACACAGAGCAGACTGTGGCCACAGGAAGGGCTCCGCTGCCGCCCACTGTCCCACCGGAGTGTGTGGTGGGAGATGAAACAGAAGGAGACAGTAATGCTTTACATCTCCTGACTGCACAGCCCGTGGCCCGATCCGGATAATGGACCCAGGTCACTGATACTAAACGCTGTTATTGACCCGAATCACAGGGAAGAGACAGAGACAGTAAAGAACAGATATTTATTGTTATCCAATAGTCCTGTTGTTTCATCCTCTCTTTTATATCCACAACCAGAGGGGAAAAAAGGCTTTCCTGTTTGATTTTCTGCTGCTGCAACGTCCCAGAAGTGCAGCGAGAAAGATTTGCTACTGTTCAATCATGGCTGACACCCTCAGCCAGCTGTAACATTTGAATCACACAATCCGGGCCTTTTTTGTTTCCCCAGCACCACCTCGCTCCCGTTCTCCCATTCTCTTGCCCTCTCCGCACCGTCAGGTCTCATCCTGCGATTGAGATTTCACTCCTCAGTGTTTTGACACGCACCACAGCCCTAACACTGATTACAGCATCCTGCAGGACCGCATTAGCACTGCATGACCAGACACCCTGCTGCTGTGTGTGTGTGTGTGTGTGTGTGTGTGTGTGTGTGTGTGTGGTGTGTGTGTGTGTGTGTGTGTGTGTGTGTGTGTGTGTGTGCGTTTGCAAGAGTTAGGTGCAAGGTGTGTTTGTTCAGCCTCATGTAGTGCAGCTGGAGCGGCCATGTTGCCACTACTGCCGCCATCACCACCACCACCACATCCATTACCCAACAGCGGCCACACCGTCCCAGCTCAGCCCAGCCTACAGCATCTCAGCTCGGATAAAGTCCCCGAGACTGCCCCCTGTGGGGGATGGAGCATCGCTCCAGGTGTCAGACTAATATTGAGTCCCTTATGCTAAGGAACAACCCAGGAGCAGCACATCTGATATTCATATTTATATGAATAAGGTGTGGGAGGGGGCATGGGGGGGCAGAAGTAACATAATTTACCTTTCAGAGAAGCTGCAGATGACGGTAAGAGAGTTTCCCGCTAGAGTTTTATTGTGCGGTGATTCATGTCAGGCTGCTCTGTAGAAGTCTTGAATAGAAAACTAAGAGTAGAAAAGTAGGAGATATAACAAGTGTTGTCCTCCAGGGTTAAAAAACGGACAAAGATTTGATTCTTTCATACCATTTTTGACTTTTTTAGTTTTCACTACCACCACCTTACTAGTTTTACACTACTTTTTGGAATTCATGGTCAGTAAACCTCATTTATTTAGAATTTTACCTAATATTTGAGTTAAAAAAGCAAAAATTATGAATTATTTTTGTTAAGATCAGAGGAATGAAAATTATCAATAGTATTTGCAAAGAGCGTTGGTAAGGAATCCAATCCATTTTTGTGGTAATTTGGTTAAAAAGAAACCCATATTTCAGATATAGACATTTTTTAAAGGGTCAAATTTGACCCGAGGAAGACAGGAGGGTTAAACTCAGGCGTTAAAGGGTAATTTCCTTTTTTTTTTCAACCTTGACAATTGACATTGGTTCAGTATTCAGCAAGATCGCTCCAGTCTGCAGGCGGAACAAGATCCAATGTAAGTTTATAGGGCCATTGTGCAGCTTGCAATTTATTTTCACAAAAGTGCTTGTTTTGCCGCTGACAGGCTCAAATTAATATTTTGTGATGGTGTGTTTTTGCCATTACCCTGCAGAGATCTGAGGAAGAGTTAACCATCCTCATGAATCTATTCTTTTTTTAAATTAATGGGAATATAATTTATAAAATGAACTGCAAGCTATATTGAAGAAGACTTGACACTAGCAATTTGTCCATTATTTTTACAGTGTATGGTTAAAGCCTACAGCCTCTATCCAATAGCCAGATCATCGATCAAAGCCAAACCACATCCAACCAGATCTAAAACATCTAAATATTCAAAATGAGTCCAGGATGACAAATTTGGGTTAAAATTAAAAACGTTCCTGCTCAGCTTTAGATTCATGTCGAAACACACACGATGATAAAAATACAGAAACACTTTTGTTCCTCTCTTAATCTCCTCATGCATACACACTTGAATATTCATGTTCACACACAACCCCTCCGTTTCTTTTCCTCTGTTTGCCATCCTAGAACCTTTCTGCCTCCCTCAGCATTTCTTATTGGGCCCCCACGCCACCCCCTCCACACCCCCTCCTCACCCCAAAGGACCTGGGAGCTCATTCTCTCTGCGAAGAGTTAACAACTCCCCTCGGGGGTTACGACAATGCAATCAAGCAAGGCAATATGTCTACTGCACAAAGAGAATACCAAAAGTAAATTTAAAAAAAATGAAGAAAGATCGCCCCCCCCCCCCATCAAATTCCTCTCAATAGTTTATTAACTTTCAGGGCTTGCCAGTCTCTGCCAGAGAACCAGACAGAGTGGAAAGACAAGGAGAACACTTTGGATTTCAAGACCACAAGACACTACGAAGGGTTTATCAAAATACTAGTTTGTTACTGCTGCAAAAGTCATGATACGATCGACCCAGTCCATGATGTAACATCGCTATGTAAAGATCTGAACATTTGTGTTTTGCTCACAAGGCCAACACATGCAGATATGGGTCAATTAAACTAATTTCAAGGCAGTGAACAGTGTATGTACAAGTGTTTTGGGTTGGAGTAATCTTATGTACCCTGGTGGAGCGTGCGCCCACCTGGGCTGATTCCTTGGTTGCGGCCTGGGTTCTAGTCTTGAAATGCCAGACCTTCCTCCACAGCACTTCGGAGGAGGGTCTGGTTAGTCCACACAGCAGTCCAGGATCGGAGGAACGTTCTCTGGTTTATTGGCATTTCTTTAAACCAATCACAATCGTCTTGGCTAAGCTCCAAACGGAGCCACGGTGCCTTTGCTAAATAGTCTCAGGAAGGAAGTTGTTTGGTGGAACATGTACAATCAGATGTAGTTTTAGTCGTCAAAAGAAAACTCCGATTGGACAGATAGTCTAGCTAGCTGTCTGGATTTACCCTGCAGAGATCTGAGGACCAGGTAACCATAGTCCTCAGATTGGACAGATAGTCTAGCTAGCTGTCTGGATTTACCCTGCAGAGATCTGAGGACCAGGTAACCATAGTCCTCAGATTGGACAGATAGTCTAGCTAGCTGTCTGGATTTACCCTGCAGAGATCTGAGGACCAGGTAACCATAGTCCTCAGATTGGACAGATAGTCTAGCTAGCTGTCTGGATTTACCCTGCAGAGATCTGAGGACCAGGTAACCATAGTCCTCAGATTGGACAGATAGTCTAGCTAGCTGTCTGGATTTACCCTGCAGAGATCTGAGGACCAGGACCATAGTCCTCAGATTGGACAGATAGTCTAGCTAGCTGTCTGGATTTACCCTGCAGAGATCTGAGGACCAGGTAACCATAGTCCTCAGATTGGACAGATAGTCTAGCTAGCTGTCTGGATTTACCCTGCAGAGATCTGAGGACCAGGTAACCATAGTCCTCAGATTGGACAGATAGTCTAGCTAGCTGTCTGGATTTACCCTGCAGAGATCTGAGGACCAGGTAACCATAGTCCTTAGATTGGACAGATAGTCTAGCTAGCTGTCTGGATTTACCCTGCAGAGATCTGAAGAGAAATTAACCCTAACCCCATAAATTGAGCGGAGTTTAGAACGCCAACATAAAGAAAGTGCGATGTGACGGACATTTGGCCAAAACTTATATTGGGTAAAACCTCCCGTGGCATTGGAACAATCAAACGCTGTTGATAGACTACCCGTGTTTCATCCAACCTGTGGTCTTTTGCTACGTATTGTCCACTCTCTCTCTCTCCTCTGCAACATTACAGCAGTGCATGTTTGAAGCTTCTTATTGGAACATAAGGACATATATCTATGCCTGTTATCCACATGACTTCCAGTAAGAGGCCCACTTGCCATCTGAGAATTCCACATGCAACAGGGAGAATATCCATTTCCTACACTGCTTCTTTTTTTCATTACAGATGAAAGGTGTATAAATAGTGCATAGTGCCGAGATGGAGCTAAGTAGCCTCAATGACAGAGCCAGAAGTCGCATGGTATCACAGTGTCAGCACAAGTGTTCCCATTCCCTCTGGGGGCTCCAGACTCTTAAATGTGTCTTGCCTGAAATAGGTCCCACCCACGAGGAAAGTGTGTCTGGTTCCAGCTTTCCTGATAATTCTTACATGAAAACATGCCGAATCAATGCTAATACAGCTGTATACTGTATACTGTGTGCTTATGTCCCCTGCAGCTATTGATTTTCTGCTGGTGTATGGCGGAGGATATACTGTGCCCAGCCCAATTAAACTGGGCTGGATGGATGGAAATGGATGAATGGATATTATTCATACATGGATATTCATATAACATACACTACCGTTCAAAAGTTTGGGGTCACATTGAAATGTCCTTATTTTTGAAGGAAAAGCACTGTACTTTTCAATGAAGATAACTTTAAACTATTCTTAACTTTGAAGAAATACACTCTATACATTGCTAATGTGGTAAATGATATTCTAGCTGCAAATGTTTGGTTTTTGGTGCAATATCTATATAGGTGTATAGAGGCCCATTTCCAGCAACTATCACTCCAGTGTCCTAATGGTACAATGTGTTTGCTCATTGGCTCAGAAGGCTAATTGATGATTATAAAACCCTTGTGCAATCATGTTCACACATCTGAAAACAGTTTAGGTCGTTACAGAAGCTACAAAACTGACCTTCCTTTGAGCAGATCAAGTTTCTGGAGCATCACATTTGTGGGGTCAATTAAACGCTGAAAATGGCCAGAAACGAGAACTTTCATCTGAAACTCGACAGTCTATTCTTGTCCTTAGAAATGAAGGCTATTCCATGCGAGACATTGCTAAGAAATTGAAGATTTTCTACAACGGTGTGTACTACTCCCTTCAGAGGACAGCACAAACAGGCTCTAACCAGAGTAGAAAAAGAAGTGGGAGGCCGCGTTGCACAACTGAGCAAGAAGATAAGTACATTAGAGTCTCTAGTTTGAGAAACAGACGCCTCACAGGTCCCCAACTGGCATCTTCATTAAATAGTACCCGCAAAACACCAGTGTCAACATCTACAGTGAAGAGGCGGCTGCGGGATTCTGGGCTTCAGGGCAGAGTGGCAAAGAAAAAGCCATATCTGAGACTGGCCAATAAAAGAAAAAGATTAAGATGGGCAAAAGAACACAGACATTGGACAGAGGAAGACTGGAAAAAAGTGTTGTGGACGGATGAATCCAAGTTTGAGGTGTTTGGATCCCAAAGAAGAACGTTTGTGAGACGCAGAACAAATGAAAAGATGCTGGAAGAATGGCTGAGGCCATCTGTTAAGCATGGTGGAGGTAACATGATGGTCTGGGGTTGCTTTGGTGCTGGTAAGGTGGGAGATTTGTACAGGGTAAAAGGGATTCTGAATAAGGAAGGCTATCACTCCATTTTGCAACGCCATGCCATGCCCAGTGGACAGCGCTTGATTGGAGCCAATTTCATCCTACAACAGGACAATGACCCTAAACACACCTCCAAATTGTGCAAGAACTATTTAGAGCAGAAGCAGGCAGCTGGTATTCTATCGGTAATGGAGTGTCCAGCGCAGTCACCAGATCTGAACCCCATTGAGCTGTTGTGGGAGCAGCTTGACCGTATGGTACGCAAGAAGTGCCCATCCAACCATCCAACTTGTGGGAGCTGCTTCTGGAAGTGTGGGGTGCAATTTCTCCAGATTACCTCAACAAATTAACAGCTAAAATGCCAAAGGTCTGCAATGCTGGAATTGCTGCAAATGGAGGATTCTTTGACGAAAGCAAAGTTTAAAGTAAAAAAAATTCTTATTTCAAATACAAATCATTATTTCTAACCTTGTCAATGTCTTGACTCTATTTTCTATTCATTTCACAATGTATGGTGGTGAATAAGTGGGACTTTTCAGGAAAACACAAAATTGTTTGGGTGACACCAAACTTTTGAACGGTAGTGTACATGTGGAAGGCACAGAGAATCCTGACGCGTTAACAGTCATATCCACTGCGCCATCACCACCACATGTCATGTCCCGTTCTTGTTCCGTTCAACATACGTTCCCACACAGAGCGTCAAAAAATGAGGCCAAGAGTCCAGATCAAGCGCGTGGGAATATGACGCTAAAGGCGTCATTAGTAAATGCCAAAGGCCCCTGACCAGGGGTCACGTCTCGATACGATGGGAGTGAGAAGGTACTGGCCCAAATGAGCTGTACCCTGAGTGATCGTGTGCTTCCAATCACAGTGAAGCCACAGTGCTACCCCAATTTGTGCTCTGTCAGTTGTAAAAAATCAATTTCAAGCAATCTGTGTTCAGTGAATACACACACACACACACACACACACACACACACACACACACAAATGTCACCTGAGTCAAATTATTGTTCTGTTACACAATGTTGTACTGAGCTGGCCTGTTCTGCTCAGTTGAAAACAAAATCCACAGTGGACACAATGCACACAAACCCTCCACTGTAACACACACACACACACACAGACTGGACAGCAGCACTAAAGCAGCTTGGCAGACGTGCAGGTGTGCCCAATCAGGCATCTAACAAAATAAAGAGGGAAAAGGTGTAAGCACGATCGGGCCGCAGACGCCTCCCTGTGTGGCCAAACACAAACAAACCCCGGCTGCTTTCTGCACCGACTTTTGTCTGAAGCTGTTTTAGCTGTGTGTAACACACATGCACACCTGCAGCCTTAGACGCAAATGATCAACAACTCTATAATTGTGAAATGAAGCATTGGACTGGATATGTTATATCCACATGGTGAATACCTGAAAATACTCTTTTCATTCCCACATGCTTGAGAATGAAGATTCACTTGTGGTTGGAATGTAAAGTAATGTGGTAAATCAGGTCAATTTATATTGCAGCATAATTCCAGTTTGAGAGTCCAGATAACTTGACAACCCACCGTGTTCAAAGGGTTTAAGCTGGGATATCCAGACCTGCATCCAGTCAGCATGCATTGGACAAGTGGATTTATGTGATGGCAGGAATCTAAAAAGATGTCAGACATAATACCTTTTGGGCTATCTGGCTTCATAAGCCTAACAACCGCAGCCACGCCAAGCAACCACACGACGTTGGTTCTCTATCTCTCCGCAGAGAGATAGAGAACCACTGTGGGTTGACCCACTGTGGCAGTTGATGTGGATGTCATGTATGTATCTCTTAGTTATCCTGTTAAAGTTCTAGACAGCTGGGGGATTTCCTTACTGCCTTTGACACACTGAGCTCCTCTCTCCTATTTATTTCCATTTGTGTGCATCCCGTCCCAGAAACGCTTGTTACTAGGGTGACCATATTTTGATTTTCAAAAAAGAGGACACTCGGCCGGCCTCGAAGACACAAATTCAGACAGGCTTCTCAGAGGCTAATGAACATGCTTTATTATGCCTCAATGGTATGAAAATAACTTACGTAATAAAATATGTAACAACCTGTAACAAAATAGCTCTTTTCACATAAATGAATGAAATAATGTCCTAAATATGACCTATTCTGTGTCAGCTTCAAATTCAGCTTCAACTAAATATCTCCTGAAACCTTTTCAATGTAATAAGATAAGGTGTTTTGGTGTCCATGTGAGCTTTTGAGCCCACAAGGCAGACTCTTGGGAATTACATCACGCAGTAAAGTAAAATTCAATCAATTTAAGTACACGCTTATTGGTCCCATGAAAAACAGCGAAAACAGGAAATTTTCATGAATTTATAAACCCCCTCAGGACGCCCTGGACAGTACATAAAAAGTGGACGTGTCCGGGTAAAAGAGGCCATTTGGTCACACTACTTGTTACTAACCTAGTTCTGGGGAGTTTATTCCCCAGGGTCCTTGCGTTTTATTTTAGCATGTTTCCTTGGATTAAGATGGCAACAAGGTCTTGGTTGCAGCTGTCGCTGTGGTCCTGCTGCACACCCGGCTACACCCTCTGAGATGCCCTGCTGTGTCCTGCTGAACCCCTGCTGTGTCCTGCTACGTCCACCTATGCTCATCTCATGCTCTGCTATGACGCGAACTACTACGACTACTGTTTGTAGTCATAGTTCCATTATCTTTCTTGTGATTGTTATTGTCACTGTGCATCACCCCCCCCCAACAGGCCCCACCAGACACCGCCTACCAAGAGCCTGGGTCTGTCCCAGGTTTCTTCCTAAAAGGAGTTTTTCCTCACCACTGTCACACTAGTTGCTTGCTATTGGGGGAAATACTACAATTATTGGGTCTTTGTAAATAGAGTGTAATCTAGACCTACTCCATCTGTAAAGTGTCTCGAGGTATGATTTGATACTATATATAAAATTGAATTGAATATCACTTCAAGACACACTGCTACGTGGCCCATGCCAGGGCATAAAGGCCCAAGCGTGCATGGTTCACTGATGTACATTGATTGGATCGGTATTGGAGCTGCCTTGCCCTGGAGAGTTAGTCTCTCCACTCAGAGAACCAAGGTTACCTAGCCATGATTACGTTTACGTAAAAGTGGCGTGTTTTGCGGTTTATGGGCAACCGCAAACACCGACATGTCTACTGGCGTAATCCAGACTTAAGGAAACACAGCTGCAGCTGTTAAATGCACCAAGGACAGATGACCATATGTATGTTTAAATTAATAATCAATACAACTATGTTCTTCTTGTCTGTTAACATTACACTTGACCCTAAAATGATTTTGCTGCACAACAAATCTGAAACCTCAAGAATATAATATATGTATTAATTTTTTAAATAAAACATGGGAATTATGCTTTTATTTCTGTAGAAATAGCAAACTTTTTGCATCTTATGCTGAATATGTTGAAATTGCTTCGTAGTGCGCACTCTAGTCCTGAAATGACAACTGACAAGAACAGCAGAGAAGAGACCAGATCTAAAACCGGGATGTCATGCTGTAATTGGCTTGTGAAGTGCATGCTGAATCTGATTGGTTTAACTGAAAAGTGAATGCATGGAAGCAGCTGATCAACTAGGAGTGATGTGACGTTATTCCTTTAAGAACTTACGCTGAACTCCACATGTAGTTGTTTTTTTCAACACAAATGTTTCAAGTTTTCATTGGAAATACTTTCTAGAAGTACAAAGAGTTTGCAGTGAAGTCTGGTAATTATCAAGAGTAAATGGACAATGGTTTTGGAAAGATGCATTCCTGTTATGGTGAGTGTTTTATGCTGTGAGCGCCACAAGAAAATTCTATTTCCCTCCACTGTATTGGAGGCAGGAATCTCAGGGACATACAACTGGACAAATGACATGTGACTGGCTACATACCACAAGAAGGAACATAGAACATGGTGGAAAGCCTTAACCCTTGTATTGTCCTCGGGTCAAATTTGACCAATTTTTAAAAATAAAAAACAACGCTGGTTGCTCCTCACAAAAATAAATAACAGCCCACTACTTTCATTAAATGTGGATGTTTTATGGAATTTTATTGTGATAAAAAATACATGACAGAACGTTGAAAAAAGTGACAAAAATCTCCGTAAAAGCTTCAAAACCATGGGGGGAAAAAAAACAAAGAAATGTTAAAAGGCGCAGAAAAAAGTGACAAAAAAGTGAAAAGCAACAAAAGTTTTGACAAAGATGACCAACACATTTTGAATAATAAATATATGTAATTTCAGAATAACTAAAAGTTGCAATCTTGACAGGAAGACAACACTAGGGTTAAAAGGTCTAACAATTAACACCAGGGTTCAGTGAGATTTTTCTTTTTGTCCAGTCCAGGAACTTTCCTGTTAAATGTGCTCTGCAGCTGTGGAGTGGCCAATTAACGTGAGAAGCTGAGGCAGTTGGACACAGCCATGTGTCGCATGTCTCTTGGGTGAATAGCTTTGACATGTGACCCCCTTACGTTTCCCTCTGTGCACCTAATCCCTCCTGTCATCCCCTGCCATGCTACACCACCTCCATCTCCTCCTTTTCCCCCCTTTTTGTTTCATTCTTCAAGCTCTCTGTCCTGTTCTTTTAAACTGTCACCTCAACTTCCTGTTTGTCACACGCTGCATGTCCTCCTTCCTCTGCCTCATCCATTTTTGATTTGTTTCACTTTACAGAGCTGCTGGGGCGGCTGGGGCTTAGGTGGTAGAGTGGTTGCCAACCAATCGGAGGGTTGGTAGTTTGATCCCTGGCCCTGCAGTCTACATGTTAAAGGGTCCTTGGGCAAGACATTGAACCCCGAGTTGCTCCCAGTCCTGCGCCATCGGAGCGTAAATGTGAGTAGACTAGAAAGCCTTTATTGTCATTATATACAAGTGCAGTACCTGTGCAACGAGATTGAAGCAAAACCTTTACAGTATCAACACAGAATGTAAAAATATAAAATATAAGTAGTGCAGAAGAAGAACGAGAGGGGGGGAACATGGTGCACATTTCACGATATACATGTATAAAATAGTAAGAAAGATAAAGGGTTTGTTTACACATTATGCAAAAATATAATTATTGGTGTATCAAAAGTCCTGAGTATTAAATATTGCACAATAATGAGATTGATTAAACAATAAATATTGCACTGTAATGAAATTAAATGTTTAAATATTAATATTGCACTGTAATGAAATTGTACAGTTTTTTTTTAGGTATTTTATTATATTATTTATAAGTATTGCACAGTAGGTGGAAGAAGGACGTCCGGGGGCCGGGGGCAGGCTGTGAAGTGAAGTGTGTTTGAAGTGTGAAGTGTGTGACTGTTTATCTGATGAGCATTTGGCACCTTGTACGGCCGGCACAGTGTGTGAATGTGCAACACATTCCCACACCCCCCCCCCCCCCATTGCATGAAATACGGCATTTGTTAGTCACGCTAAAATGTATGTTTCTGTGACACGTGGGACAAGAACGGGACATGGAATTGGCATGTGTTAATGGTGACTGGTCCTGTACTATGTAAAGGAGCTTTAAATAGGTTAAGAATTGAAAAGCACTATACTGTATATGAACAGTCAATTGACAAAGCTGCTACTCTTACTTTTGTTTGACTTTGGTATGAGAATGGTTTCATTTTTCAAATCTCAATAGACTATTTCTGTCCTTGGGTTTCTCCTAGCTTGTCGTCCTCATGATTTCAAGTCGCTCGCCAGCTGCCTCACAACGGATACGACAATAAGAGGAGATGTTGGAATCACTTTTTTATGCCAGTCTTGTTACTGTGTGGGAAGATGAAATACCCAGAGGAGTCGTGTATAACTGTAAGGTGCAGAACTATTAGGGGAATTTGTGTTTGACCCCAATGTGTTGCTCTTTGGTAAACCCTGTTACGAGACTGCTGGTGAACCACATCTTCAAAGTTTACTTTATTTTTTTTATTTTTATCTTAACTTTCTTGAATAAAACTTGAATGACACACATTAGAGACGGTACACAGAATCCTCAGAATCCTCAAAACCAGGAGTAGAGGGGCAAATGGAAAGAAAGAGGAAACGTCAAGTTAATAAAGTTGCATGTGATGGAGTTAATTCCTTTGTATAACCCCACCACTGGCACACTGCCAGCACCATCAGGGGTTTCCAATGAAACCAGCAGACACGTTGGCTTCCTCCAGCTGTAGCCTTTTACTTTTTTGAGTTACTCTGTCCTTACCCTGCTGTGTGACTGTACTTTTCATTTTATTCCCAAAGTTGCATGTTTTAGTTACTTGTCCAGTTTGAGCCTTAGCAGTGTGTATTTTTCCATTTGGTTTTCGTGGTACATGTGTTGCATGTTGAAACAGTTATTATATGCATAGTATTGGGATTTGCTGTGTTTTTGTAATTGTTTGTCGGACTGGGAACTTATGTGTAGCAGTTATGATTGCCGGGACCACATCTCCCCCCCACCCTAACAGTTCATGATTGGCCACAGGATCTAATGATGTGCTTGTTAAAAGGTGGATGCTAAACAGGTGTAGCCAAGAAAGGAGGACAAAGAAAGAGAACCCCTGATGTGACCTGCCGGAGAAGAGTTGTGTTCTTCAGTTTATTTTAGTAATTAAAGGCTGAAGACAGGCGACGGGTCCGCTGGGCTGAATACTCCCATAATGTATTTTGACACCCGAAGCCAATTGGTAAAATGCTGACAGGTGTCAGAGCAGAACCAGTGGTCAGTGGTGGTTAAAACTCTCTGAGCCAAATTGGATCAACTTTTTAGTCTTTTCTTTGCATCAGTGGAAGGATTCAACAATGAAAAGAAAAATGTTGGGTGGTTAAATAGCTTTAAAATGTCATTTTGTGTTTAATCTTTGCACTTGAAAAAAAACATATTTATAAATGGAGACTGTATGTGCCATCCATATTTGACTGTTAGCCATGAATTATACATGAAGCTGGGAGAGGGATGCTGACATGAAGAAAAAGTACAATAGCAAACATGAACACTGCTTTACTGAACGTGTACAGGGTGTAGTACAATGTTCATCTCAACACTGAGCTGTCCTTAAATAAATTGTTCAATATCTTTTAGAAAATGTAAAATTACCTTCCTACTGAGAGGGAGATGAGAGGATCAATATCAATCTAATTTCTTTCTTCTAAGCACAGAGCTGGAGTTAAGACTCTGTTAACCTAGCCTAACATTAAGGCTAGAGGGGTACATTGCTACATAACAGCATATCATTAAACTGAAATAGTTTTAAATTATGTTTGCAAATGACAATCTGAAAGAGCTTGAGTTATTATTAACTTCACTCTTCTGCTTCGCTTGATGGGGATTTGATATTCCAACATCGCCTGGAAGGAGACATGCAGCTTTAAGGAGTCTCCCACTGCAGGAGATCAGATATAATGCAGGTTCAAGAATCCCCCCCCCCCCCCCTGCAGAAATTCAGATAGAATGCAGCTTTTAGGTACATCTGCATTTACAGCACTATGCTGAACCGGCTGCGTTGTCCAGTAATATCTACAGTCTATGTACTAAACACAGACCTGAGAGAGGTATCACTCATCTCTCTCTCCCTGCAAGAAAGTGAATCCCCCCCCCCCCCCCATGTTTTACCTTTCCTTAAGGTGTAGTGTCTTTTACTCTTTGAAGGACAATTTTTTTGAAGCATTTATATCTTTTAAATTAAACGTCAATTCAAAATATCAAAAGACTCAGTTACCTATCTTTCTTACACAACCAGAAACTCTAAAGACAGAAAGACAGAGCGGCCTGTGAACATTTTGAAAGAAATCTCCTCCGATTACGGTTCTGAGACGTCCAACCGGGCTGTTAGCTAAGCACGGGCATGCGCCTCTGCCAGTGTGCTCATGGACATTTGAGAAATCGGCAGAGTGCTGTATTGAAAATGAGAGCTTGTCTAATCCTCTGGCTGTCAACAAAAGCAGACAGGTATCACAGCAGCGACCGCCACAGGAAATAGATCTGTTTGCTTTTTTGTTTGTTTCATGGGAGCGATTACTCTCCAAACTGTGCAGAGGGGAAATAAAGGAAATGTTCATTGCAGTTCAGACGTGTCATTGTTCGGGAAGAACCCGAAGATAAATCCTTTAAGACCACTCCGTCTATTTTATCAACTGCAGGGTTTACTCAAGGAAAACAGCCTGCGGGCCCTATCAATTTTCATGTCTTTGGGTCTATGAAGACGGCAGGTTTGCTTTTAAAGGTGACGCTTATCACTCTTGTCATCAGCGTGTCGAGCTGGAGATTGGGGTCTTTATTGTTCTGAGGCAGCCGAGTTGCTCTGGCCTGTCATTTTGCTGAGAAATCACATCCCGTCAGGAGATGTAACAATCTACTGTCAAGTTAGTTGCTACTCACCACAAAGTGTTTTTAGTCTTAAGGGGATTTTTAGACAGACGTAAAGGTTCTCTTTCCTCAATAACTCGATTAGTGGGGGTTCAGGATATGCAAAGATGTCTGGGGGATTCAAGTGCGAATAAAAACCCTTTTGGATAATCAGACACTGCTAGAATCGTTACTCCGTAAGTACTGACATCCAGGGCTTTTGGAGAATCCGCTTTTTGTCTCCATCAGTTAGTCATTTCCTACAATTCCCAGGAGTCTTTTCGACAGCTCCAGTCGATGTGTCTGGAGTTGTCTCGTTTAGGTGATGGATGGACAGAAAGAGTCTACGCACAGTGAGTGGGTGTTCAGAGCAACATCCCTGTCCCCTAGAAATCTACGTCACTAATGGAGGAAAACATGATTATGATAAAGAAATGCTGGAACGTATTAGGCAAGTCCCAACATGTTGATACTGAACATACCAGTCAACCCTCCCGTCGTCCTCGGGTCAAATGTGACCCAAGTTCAAAGTTTTTATATCAGAACATTTGGGCTCCTTTCAACTAAATTTTATTGAATTTTTGGTGTTTTATTTAATTGTTTAGAATTATTCTGACTTCACTTTGACAGTCTGTGATTATCCATCAACACACATTCCTTTGATCTTAAATAATAGAATTATTAATACTTTCTGAATTTTTTAAGTTAAAAGTAAGATATAATTTAATATACAGTGGGGCTCAAAAGTATGGGCACCCTGCAGAGTTAATACCTCGTACCCCTCCTTCTTCTTGTAGCAGCCAAGAGTCTTTTGATTCTTGTTTGAGGTATCTTCGCCCATTCTTCCTTCCAGAAGTCTTCCAGTTCTTTGAGATTTCTGGGCTGTGTGTCACACACTGCTCTTTTAAGGTCCATCCATAGATTTTACATTATGTTGAGGTCAGGAGATTGTGAAGGCCATAGCAAAACCTTCAGTTTACGCCTCTTGATGTAATCCACGGTGGATTTTGAGGTGTGTTTGAGATCATTATCCATATGTAGAAGCCATCCTCTCTTTAACTTCAGCTTTTTCACAGATGGCATCAAGTTAGCGTCCAAATGATGCATAGAAGAAGCCATGGTGCTGATTGTTGGGGGGGGGTCAGATGAGTCTGGGCATTTAAAACCTTAAGATTGGCATCACCTGGTCTTTCCAGACAATGATTGAGAACAATCCATGACACTGTCAGGTCTCAGCTTTCCAAAGGGGGGGTGCATGCTAGAAACTCTGCAGGGGGCCCAAACTTTTGCAGATGCCTGTGTTTCTGTCTGTTTTGTCTCCACCTGCTGTTAGCTCACGTCGCTGCAGTGCTCTTGTTACTTCTTATCTGGACCCCTTGGTGAGTCTAGTCTGGAGTCTCACTGACTACCTCCTCAGAGTCTCAGTTGTGCCCTGGCGTGACCCCCGTCTGCCTCCCTCTAACTTGGTCCCGACCTGAAGTAACTCAACCGTTCCACACATTCCAACACTGTAAACTGTTTCTCTGAGTGGGTGTGTCTGTGTTCTGGGTCAGCCATTGACAGTATTATGAAAATATAGCTATAATTACATAATCTAGTTGCATTGTACTTATTGAATCATATGAACTTTACAAAGTGTTTAACAAGTAAACATGAGAGACTCCGTCAAGAATACTAAATACATTATCAAAAAAACATCTAACATGAAAGAGAAAGCAGAAGATAAACAGAGTGTGGAGGACGGAGACTAAAGCAGTAATATGATATTCTGTTTTAACTCTGACAAGAGGGTGATATCTCCATTCAGCCAGCAGACGCCCTCTCACCCTATCCTCTGAATCAGTAATAAGACCCAGGCGGGGAGTGAATTTAATGCAGCCAAATCTGACGCAACCGGGACACAGACCAGAACTCGGAGTTGCTGATCGGTCTTTGCTCAGCGAACACAACAGGATCACACGACACGTGAACACAGACGTGAGCCTGGGTGATTCAGAGGGTATGAGACCCCGGCTTCATGGTATAGTGATATTGCAATTTGCAGCTTTATAATTTATTATTTTGAAATGTCTGGGTAAAATCAAGCGGGGAGAGGGATTTTGAACTGCACTTTCTGTCCTTGACGACTTTTTAAAAAGCACTGGACTTTCACCCAGGAGACCGGGGACGTGTCCCGGGTGTAATGTTTCCTTAAGTGGCTTTCTTCTTTTACCCAAACCCATCTGTACCCTTCTACCCACGTGTCACGGAACCCTAAGCCCACCCCCGACCTTTTCCTGAACTTAAGGGGCTGAGTTTATTTCACAGAATTCTTCTGTTGGCCAATAAAGTTAATTGACTGAGGAGTCAAAAAAAACTATCCCATAATTTTAGAATACAATTGTTCCTTAAATTGACGTTAAATCTAGTCACCACGCTGAGGGCGTCCAACAGACTCACGTCCTGCTCCCTCAGGTGTCTCCTCAAGCTGTCCCCTGAGCAAAAGACGCTGCTAGATCATATACACCTGCAGCTCAGCCCTGCTAGATCATATGCACCTGCAGCTCGCCCTGCTAGATCATATACACCTGCAGCTCGCTATGCTAGATCATATGCACCTGCAGCTCGCCCCGCTAGATCATATACACCTGCAGCTGGCCCTGCTAGATCATATACACCTGCAGCTGGCCCTGCTAGATCATATGCACCTGCAGCTCGCCCCGCTAGATCATATACACCTGCAGCTCGCCGTGCTAGATCATATGCACCTGCAGCTCAGCTTTTTCAACACTTGATCCTGTTTTGTACTAGTTGTCACTTTTTATGGTTTCAACACTAGTAACACTCATTAACCTAGTCTTACAGTATTTTGTAATGATTTGTTAAACCTGTTATAGGAACATTCTACCTACATGTTGTGGGTTTGGTAGCCGGCGTCCGGAGTCTGTGCAGCTCTACACTTTCTTTTTTCAAAGTTATTTGATATTTCTAATGTTACATTTTCAGCTTATTTTGAACACACACTTTTTTGTGATGAAAAAGAAAATGGGTCAATTTTGACCCTGCGACACAACACAGGGTTAAGAAACAGTGTGAATGTGTAGTGTCACAACTAGACACGAAAGGCACACTAGATCGGCTTAATTAGTGTGACAGAAGAGTCCAAGTGATGACGAAAGGTAACGTTCTCTAGAACAAGCAGCAGCCGGTGAAGGGTAGTGACATTGAGGGTGATCACGAAAGGTAGCACTGACACTAACTAATTAGTGTGAAGGTAGTCTCAAGTTTACAATTGTGTTTTATCTATTTTATGAATTTTGTTCTTGAGGATACTTGTGTTTTATCTGTATAACGGATTTTGTAAAGCACTTTGAATTGCCCTGTTGCTGAAATGTGCTCTACAAATAAAGCTGCCTTGCCTTGGAGTTGGAAAAACTAATATGACATTACAGATCCTTTTCATGAAGACGTGTTACAGATTCAGAGAAATGTGGACCCAAATGCAGAGATGGTAAGCACTGGATACAGGCAAAAAGTAATGCAGAATGAAAACAAAGTCCAAGCAGGAATCACAGGAACCAGGAGAACTGAGGCTACACGGGAAGACTCACGCACATGCAGTTCAAACGGAAAAAACTACAATGATCTGACGCAGGACAAGGGGGAACACCAAGACTAGATCCAGAGGGCAACGAGGTAACAAGAGGCAGGTGACACAAGGGCTGGGAGACAGGTGGAAGACGTCAGGTAATCACGACAGAGAAAAAACACAGGAAGTAAAACTAGACAAGACTTCAGGGTCATCAGAATCCACAAGCCCAAATCCAAATGGGAGGACTGAAGCACTTTAATGCTTCTGCAGTGGATATTATGATGGAGTTGCAAGGAGCTCTTTCAAAAATAACTGATTGTGAGCAATATTATTATATTAGACTGCAAACGAGTGACAAAATGGGTTTGTACAGCAATATGGGAGGGGGGGGGGGTATTACTGTGAGATCTTACACAATGAACTGCCAAAGAGAACAGAAAGGATGAAAGGTCACACCAGTTTTAATTGCTTTTGATTGATCATAAAAATACTTACTCATGACGTACGTGTTGCCATGGTGACCAAACCATAATAACGTATACATCACTTTTACAGCACATGGATTTGTCAGCAGTTAAGTTTTTGAATTCATGCTAAAATCCCATCCTGCGGGTGGTGTGGGTAGCACCAGAGTGTGTTCGGTGTGAGAAGACGCTTAATATATGCCGGAACTGATTTAGTGAGGGGGGGGGGGGGGGGGGTGTCCTCGCTGACCTTCCTAAAACAATTATCTCCTCTGGCTTTGGTACCCAATGACGGCCTAAAGCAATTAAACTGCTTTTTTTTGTCTGTCACAACATGTAAATCTTCTGCTTTCTCCTAGAGAAAATGTACGTTTTGTGTAAAAGTGTAGCCACATTATGCCTAACAGCAGTCATAGGCGCTGTCTTGACACAGTTTCTGCTATGCTGCCCTACTTCCATCCTGATCATAATATGATTCATAAAATGAAGTGGGGTAGCAATGCCCGCCTACCTTTGGACAAAGTATTATCTCTTAACACATCATGCAGTCCCAATTTAAGCTGCTGTTAGAGTGTCAGGCTGAGGAATTGGCAGGCTTAGCATCCCTGTAGGGGTTATTAAGTATCCCAGGACAGAGCGTGCCGTGACTGATGGAGACACAAAAAACCTGTCTGATACATGCTCTAAGGAAGGCTGTCTATGCATTTCCATGTGAAATATGAATATGTCCAGTGGACATTCTCATTAATATTTTAAAGGAGCTGGGATGCTTCACTGCGTGCCGCTGTACAGCGTTTCTTCTGAGACTGGACGAGTACCAACTGGGAGAAACAGTCCTGGTAAAAAAAACAACATCCAAACTTCTTAATATATTTTTTGTGGCATTCTTAGGCTTTTATAGATATGAAAGGGGGGAAAGAGGGGGAAAGACAAGCAGTAAAGGGCCACGGATCGGAGTTGAACCTGGGCCCGTAGCGTGGAGGAGTAAACCTCCATATCTGGGCGCCCTCCCTACCAACTGAGCTATCTTGGCACCCAACATCCATATGTCTAATGACAATTAATTGCGTGGATATTTACTTTGTAATTTGGTGGACCCAGACAGACTCGACAGGGTAAACCCAGCTAAACTCAGTTTTCCTTTTCATTTGATAAATATGTGCAATAGAAAATCATAATCTGGCTCATAGTATCAAATGTATGTACAGTAAAGGTGGATGATCACACCGAAATGCCTTAGTCATGGCTCTGTATAGGCCAATGTCTGGTCCAGACCAAAATATCTCAGATATAATATAGAATAAATCATAAATAACTACTGGTTGGACCCTAAGCCAGCGTTGTGGCAACATAAAACAGAGCTTTCAAGACGAGAGCGGAGTTCACTACGCTGCAAAAACGAAATACTTTCACCCAGGAAATAGTTGTTCATCCTCGGGAGTGTTTTAATCATAATCTGGGATCGCCACGGCCCATTGAAAGGAGCGTCACCTGTTGGCGGCTAAACCCCCCCCCCCCGCTGGTAGCCGGCGTCCGCTAAATACAACCAGCTGCTACTCAGACTGTATGGTTATATTGCGGTTACAGCGCTTTACTTTGTTTAAATTACTGCTATTTTAGGAATAAAATCTATTCTTTATCCATTGGAGAAGGAGCATTGATAATGCTTTGAGGGTGGGGGCTACATTTGGTAACTTTTTTTAAGTCTTGAGTTGCAGCCGTCGCCATCTTGGCTTTAAGATGATTTTATGATGAGAGGCTGGAGAGGACGATGCGGCCCAAGCCGGTGTTGTTCATGGTCGCGGTGGCCCGGCACTAACCGAAATAAGCCAGTGAAGAAGGAACGTATCCAATGCAACACCCCTTCTAAAGCGAGACCTCCAGTGGTACTGGTGCCATTTATCTGCGTATATAGCAGTACGAAAACGCTGAACAAGACATCTTTAGGTCACCAAAAATGTTCCAATTACCTGATTTTAATAACAAAGTAAAAAACACATGGCGAGTTTGTGTTATTTTTTTTGGTCTTGTATATGTTTTAGTCCTGGGTTGCTCCCTTGTCTTGTCTAGTTGTAGTTTCTTGTGGTCTCTTACGTGTCTGTATGTTCTGTTTCCTGTTTTATTTTGATGGTCTGGTTTTCTGTGCTGTCTAGTCTTCAGTTTTACTTCCTGTGTTTTCCCACTCTTGTGATTACCTGATGTCTTCCACCTGTGTCCCAGCCCTCTGGATTTAGTCCTTGTTCCCCTTGTCCGTTGTCGGATCATTGTACTGTTAATGGGGTTCTATGTTCCATTGGTGTTGTCTACCCAGTTGGTCTTTGTCTTCCTGTATTTTTGTTTTTCCGGTTTTTGGGTTTCTGCCTGTTCCTGTGTTTGGATTTTGCCTGCTGTTACTGGACAAATTTTTGTTTAATGGATTTGGTTATTATTTAGTTAAAACCTCAAACTCAACATTCCCGTCTGTCTCTGCATTTGGGTCCACAATTCCCTGCATTGCCTGACACAAACATTCTTAAATAGCGGTGGTTGCGGTTATTAACTGCAACTGCTGCAGTAATACGTTTCACCATAGGCTTCATCAGGCTTCCCATGGCTTTCACTTTACCTCATATCAAATTATGACTTTGCAATCTCAGTACATTGTCCCCGTCTTTTTGCTCTGGACTCTTGTTCCACAGCAACCTTCACTTTCAGCTGCCCTGTCTCTCCCTGATGAGGTCACAGTTGGTCTTGACTCGGGCATGACGGACCACCGAGGTGACCTCTGTGTTGTTTGAGCCTGTCAGACGGTCACTAAAGTTTACCGTGGCAGTATATTGACACAAGCCCCCCCCTTCCTCTTTTGTCACCTGCCTACTGGCAGCAGCCGGGGCTTCCTCTGGGAGTCGGCGAGAGAGAAAGGGAATGACGCAAGAGTGATAATGATGTGAAAACGCGCCCTGACCTTGGGATGATTGGGATCATCGTTGCGAGGGCCACGTCTCCCGGGGCTACAGCTGTGGTGAATCTCACATCACATCTTTACTCAGCAAACGCCCATGCTGTTAGCCCAGATGCTGCTATTGTTTCCCTTACAGAGAGTGCAAAGACATATGATCTCTGCTGAGTTTCTTTTTACTAGCACAGCAGGGAGCCTTTTTACCACACCGCTGTACTCTTATTTCTTTTATGAATACAATGGGCCAAACAAGGCCAAGATGGCTCCTCATGAAATAGATAAGGTTGCAATAGAAGGTACATATTATGCAAATTTCTAGGTTAAAATTTGTTTTTTGAGGTTGTACCAGAATAGGATTCAAAGGTTTTCACCCTGTTTGTTTAGGTCTCTGTTTTAGCTCCAGAGTGAGACATCCCACTTCTCCACTATCTTTGTTGTATGTTCAGTAGCTCGGTAAGATCCCATCAGCTAGATAACTCTTTCTCCAGCTTTGGTCAGTCCAAGGCAGGATCAGCTGGGAGACTTCTTCTAGACCAGGGCCACTTGTGGAATACCTGCACAACAGGGACAGGAAGTAGAACAGGGACAGGAAGTAGTTCTTTTGGAGATTATGGTCAACTAGTGGCTGTTGGAGCAGTGTTTAGCCATTGAGAAGGAGCTAGCATGCTACGGTTAGCCACCTCGTCTCGGCTAGTGACGTAGAAAGCCGTGCAGATGTTGAACAGCTCACCCGGAGTCTGAAGACAGAGGAGATTCAGAAACCGGATCTCACTCAAAACAGCATGGATAGTTTTTTATCCAAGTGTGTATGCGTGTGGAAGCACCAGAGACACAAAATAACCCCCCAAATCCCAGAAAAATGTGATTATTACATTATTTTTTTACCGTCTGACTGAACATTCCTGTATTCACCCTCTATCTGAAATGCTCTTTGTTAGCATTTTGTAAATCATGGTCCCATTTGTTTAGAAGATAAACCTGGGAAGGCTTTTAGGGCGTGGCTACACACTGACCTGCCAATCAGGACAGAGGCTGAGCAAAGCGTGTCCATGGCACTGTGGACATTTAAATAGCTGTGAACTTGTCGGCGTGGAACATGTTTTCATCTTAACCCTTGTGTTGTCTTCCCGTCAAAGGATGAGGGTTAAACCGTGACCCTCTCAATATGTGTTTTCACTCCAGCAAAGTTAATTGGGACATTTACAAACCAAGCTAGCTAGCTACTGCTAGCATTAGCTGGTATCTTAAGGAAAAGTCTGCCAATTTTCAACAAAGCTCCGTGTACTACCGTACATGAAGATGAATCAGTACCATGAAACTATAAGGAACACTGGCTTAGTCATACTCCTCAGCGCTGCCTTTTTGACTAAATATGTCCACTCCTGGCTCCGAAAAACCAACATGGCAACGGCCAAAATGCAGAAACCAATGGGTGACATCACTGATGCTATGTGCATTATTTCATTTTTTTGTGTATGGTCTTTACACCCAAAATACACTAAGCGTAGAGACCAGTATGTGACAGTGTATGTGCTCAGCAGCAACCTTTCTTTACAGCTTCCACACTCCCCCCCCATCTCATCATCCATTTCTCCCAGATTTACTGACTGGAGGAGCTGCGAAGGTCACGGTGGGTTTGAGAGGTCCACCAGGACCACAGGAGTCATCACCCACTGTGGGTATTGATCTGCCCTCTAGTGCTCTCCCACATTACTGTGTGAATTTCCTCACCCCCTCTGTCTGTCTCGCTGGGTGTATATTGAATATGTTTATGTGTAGACATGTATCTAAGGATATATACCTGACTCTGTAAGAGTTTTTTACATGTAAAACGTGGCCACAACCGTCCAGATTTGGAACCTCCACACAAGACTTGATTAGGACCTGAGCGTGTGTGTGTGTATTTCTGGCCTGTGTGTAGTCACTACTAACAAAACAGAGTGTAAATTGTAATTTCTCCACTGGGAATCAATAAACAGTATAAATTATGAATTATTATATAAGACTCACTAGGTGACGCTGGGGGTTTTGAGGCAGCACAAACGCCTGTCTAACGTGTATTTTCTGTTATGTACCGCATTTAGTTATCTAACCAATGTACAACAGACAATGGGCGATTTCACCCAACATTTGAAATAATAATAATAATTATGATAATAAATCATCTTGCTTATCTTTTTTTCCAGGTGAATCTACGTTGATCTAACTAGTCTGGCGTTAAATATAGTTTCCAGTAAGATTATGTGGTAGATACAGTACATATCTGATATTATATCACGCATGACATTAACACATATCTCTGCCATCTTTTCACATGGACATCTTCTTGCACTTTGTACTTCATACTGTGAACTTTTGCACATCCCGGTCAATATTTTAACCCAGTCCTGCACATACAGCTCGTTCCACACTGGGACCCGGCAATGTTGCATTGGTTGCAGAGAGTGAGCCAAAGAGGGGCTGGGTCTGACGGTCCCCTGACTCCCGAACGTCTCCGGAGCTGCGTCGGCCGGTTCTCAGCTCCTAACTTAGCAGGATTTTTAAACTTGTAATCTTTTTTTTTTGTTACAGCATGCAATATATATACTTACTTAACATACTTTTTATTATGAGGGTTTTACCAAGGGGGGGGGGTGTCAAAGTGGATCTGACATATGCATTTAGTGTGGGAGATCTGGGTTTGATTCCCACATCACCCAATGTGTCCCTGAGCAAGACACTTAACCCCTTGTTGCTCCAGGCATGCAACCTCTGAAATATATGGCAACTGTAAGCCGCTTTGGATAAAAGCGTCAGCTAAAGGACATGTGATGTAATGTAAAGTCAAATTTAAAGGTCCCATGGCATGAAAATGTCACTTTATGGGGTTTGTAATTAATATGAGTTCCCCCAGCCTGTCTATGGCCCCTGGGTAGAGTCCTGGGTATCCTCCTCTGCCTTTGAGAAAATTAAAGCTCAGATGTTCCAATCAATGGAATCTTGCTCCTTATGAGGTCATAAGGGGAAAGGTTACCTCCCCTTTCTCTGCTTTGCCCGCCCAGAGAATTTGGTCCCCACATGAGAGAGAGACATCATGGCTTTCAAACGAGCAAAGTGGCAGTTGGTCAAGGCCACACCCCCAGCCTCCACCTTGCCTTGCCCCCCCCCCCCCCCCCCCCTCCTCAAAAGCTACAGGCTCCGAAATGGCACATACTAAGGAAAGCTCATTGTGGGACTGGCTCTAGTGGCTGGAATTCTGCACCAAGACTGAATTTTAGGAAAGAGACTTCAGATACAGTATTAGGGGACCACTAAGGTCTATATAAAAGAGACTTCAGATACAGTATTAGGGACCACTAAGGTCTATATAAAAGAGACTTCAGACTACTCTCTAAACCCCCTCTAGATGCTGCTCTCCCCGGTACGTTCTACACACACACCGAAGGCTTTTTCACATCAGACGTGGACAGCCACTGTCTAAACGACCGTATTTTACAGGTTGGCATTAGATGTAGTGTTACACTGACGTAGGAAAACTAAGATCTGTTGAATAATTTAGATCTAGAACACAATATGTCAGCGATGCTAAGACTTTTAAGGCCTACATTGTTCATTTTGAAATCTTAGACATTTTAATTTACTTTTTAAGACCCCGCAGAAACCCTGATTATAAAGCAGGCACACTTGGGGCGGCCTCTGGCTCACCCAGTACCAGCGTTTGACCCACGTTGGCTGGGTCCTGCAACGGTCCGGGTTGGGGTCCGACCTTCGGCCCTTTGCTGCGTGTCACCCCCCATCTCTCTCCCACTTTCATGCCTATCAACCGTGACAAGCCCCAAAGAATTCTGGACTGGCTGTATGCAAACAATTTCTCTCTCTGATTATATATTCTTGTATTTTATTCCTATTATTATTATTATTATTATTATTATTATTATTATTATTATTATTATATTATTATTATTTCATGTATATTGTATGTATTTATATTCTATCCTAGTATTTCATTTGTATTTATATATTCTGTGCTGTGTGACTGATTTTGCTGCTGCAACACTATAACTTCCCATTTATTGGATCAAGATCTATCTATCTATCTATCTATCTATCTATCTATCTATCTACATCTATGCAAACAAAATGGAGCACAATGACACCAAACGTAACACGTAACAACGTGTAAATATCTCCTTTTGGGTACTGATTTGTTTTCTCCTTGAAAGAGAGACATTTGATTTACAGATCTTGGTTGTGTAGCAGAAGAAGAAAAAACGTCCATATGCAGTAGGTCTTCTAAAGCAGAACAAATACTTGTATCAATCAGATTAGAGCTGGGCCACATGTGTGGGACATGATTTCTGTGTAAATCACACAGAAATCGCTCTAAGTGCACCTTGAATAGTGAATGGGTTTAGCAGCAGTTTGAATGTAAGCCTCCAGGGTGTTGTAACACTGATCTGATCCTGTAATGGCTGTTGCAGGCTGAATCCTCTCACTGTTGAATGAGGACACCTACTGGCACCCAAATCACCTCCATTATTACTTTTTCCTCATCTCTCCGCTCCCCCCTTGCCATCCCCATTTTCTTGATGCATCTCCCCCGCACCTTATTGTCTCCTTAGAAAGCTTCATGTCACAGGCGATCACAGTCAGTGGTGTAGAGGAAATCACAGCCTCAAGGAGCTTTGTGTCCCTCTGCTTCTCCACTCGAGCATATGGAAAAAAAAGTGATTAGATAATGCATCCCAGATCTTTGAAGACCTGTTTTAGGCACATCCAGATCCAGTGGGTATGAGAGAATGGACCCTTGGGTACAGACATGTATAGCCTCACCAAACAGATGAAAATGAATAGGTTATGTTTTGCATCTCATTGAAGGCATTTTAATTTTAATACAGCGTGTCATTGTAGTCGGCTTGCATCTTTTTACATTCAATTTTTGTCTTTTCACAGTCTGCATCTCTGTGTAGTCATTTATGTCTCTTTACAGTTGTTTTGCATCCCTTTGTTGGTTTGTGGCATGGATGTATAGCATTGGAGGTGGCGCATGAAGCCAAAAAAGCTCAACTGCCACGTGTAAAATCGCCTGGATGATCGGCACCGCTTTCTATGGGGCCCCATAGAGGAGGCGCACCAGCTACTTCTGGTTGAGCGCTCTATGGGAAGTCTTTTTTTGTCCCTCATGGCATCACGTGACGGACACAGAAGTTGTAATTCCACTGTTTTGGTCACTTTATCAAATTGGCTTCAAACCCTGGCACACCCTCTGGGGTAGGCATTGTGCTTTGGGTCTTGGTAGCTGTTTTAGGTCTCTTTGTAGTCATTTTTCATCTCTTAAGCTGACCTTACACCAAACGACTTTCAAGTGATTCCAATGTCGCAGACTAATTTCCAACATTAAAATGAATACCTGAGAGTCTTGGTAGAGTTGGGCTCTTCCGACATCTCAGTTGTTTGTGTTAGAGGTCATAAAACTCAGTCCCAGTCAGTCTTTTTATACAAAATCCTGACATGCAGGTAATATTGTTGTTGCTTTTCTGGTTTTAAATAAATTACTATTCTGCATTACATCAAATGTTACCATAGCCTCACCTATGCAGCTGTCATATAAAGGAAAAGCTTGTGGTTGGTAAATACTGAGTCTTTCTACATCCTTGACGTTCCACATCCGGGATTGCTCCATTGTCGATGGAAATTGTGCCAGATGTACCTCATTTAGGCTGGATATCCGTTGCCTTGGGCTTCCTTGAGTTTGCATTTCAAACTTTCTGTGGACTATGGTTACCTGGTCCTCAGATCTCTGCAGGGTAAATCCAGACAGCTAGCTAGACTATCTGTCCAATCTGAGGACTATGGTTACCTGGTCCTCAGATCTCTGCAGGGTAAACCCAGACAGCTAGCTAGACTATCTATCAAATCTGAGTTTTCTGTTGACGACAAAAACAACTTCTGAACGTACACATGTTCCACCAAAATAACTTCCTTCCTGAGACTATTTAGCAGAGGCACCATTGCTAAATAATTATTGTGATTGTTTTAACCCTCGTGTTGTCTTCCCATCAAAAAAACAACAATATTGTTGATGTTTTAAACTTTTTCTGCTATTTGTATCCTTTTTTCCAACACTTTTGATGCTTTTTCCCCATGTTTGTCACTTTTTTTGACAATTGCAACACGTTTTTGAGTTAGAAAAGTAGAAATTAGGAATTATTTAGACAAAAATTAAAGGAATGGATGTTGATCAGTAATCACAGGCTGGAATATGTCAACTTTTACTCAACACTATTTCAAAACCTCTTCAATTGTTTTCAAATTCTATGAAATTGAATAAGACAAAATCACCCAAAGAGCGTTGTGTGGAATCAATCATGTTATTTTGGGTAATTACAATTTGATAATTAAAAAGAACATTGATAAAGGAAAACTTGAGGGACAACATGAGGATTAAACAAATGCCAACTATCCAGAGCACGTTTTTCTCCCAATGCTGTGGGGGACTTGTCAGACCTTCCTTCGCAGCGCTGTGGTGGAAGGTCTGGTGAGGAGCAGACTAATTGTAACTAAATGTTAAAAGTGTTAAGCAAAGGAAATTAAAATCCATCAAACAACCAGGACCTGGTTCCTACATTAGACTGAGCTTTGTCACTTTCCAACAAGAAAGGTTAACTCCCTTCACTTCATTTCTTCATTTCAAAAGGGACGCCAATAGTCCCAACTAAGCATGTGTTAGCGTCAATAACAACGCCAAAGGCACCTGACCAACCATCTGTATTTTACGAGGTGGGAGTGAGCATGTGTTGGGTTGCCGTTCATTCGTCAGCATTCTGGCCATTTTCTGTGCCAGGAGGTTCCCAAAGTATGTTTTTAATCCCATGGAATATTATTTCTTTTACACTTCTACCTGGCATCTCATTTGTCTTGAAGCCTGAGCTGTCTGTCCCACTACTTTGCATGATGTTTGAACAGTTGAAGTGGTGGTCTTGTATGTCTTCTAGTAAATGCATTCCAATTATCTCCATCAATCAGCTTTTTACATCAGCAAACAGTACACAACAGTGAGCATATCTCGTTCTGATGTATACAAAATGCACCAGAAATCTGACAACATTCAGCCTGGTGGGGTCTTTCCACCATGTCTTCAATGATAGAACTATATCCAGGGTGTTACAAAAACCACAATGCACTATCAACATGGGTTGCTCAGAGTTTCTTTTTAACTAGACAAAGAAACTGTGGGGTGACAAGCAGCCTAAGTGCTAAGACAAGTTGTCAGGCAGGTGTGTGCTTTGCCCACACGGTGATCTACCAACTTCCATATTGGGATGACTGCTGCCAAAAAAAAGAGAAATGCTACAAAGGAGGTATGACTGCACCCCTGTTCAGGCCTTTCAAATAAAAAATTCCTCCAAAGGCTCTGAATATTTACTAGATGGATAAAAATGGTGAGCACCATGCTGCGCCAAGCTTTTTGCATACAAACTAACTAGGTGCAGTGGATGCGGGAATAATTGCACCCTGGCAGTGATTCAGAGCGGTTTCAGCATCAGTCCACATCCCAGTTCTGGCATAACTGGGATATGGACTGATGGAAGACCTGGGGAAGTCAGGTTGTTAAGATGTTTGATTTCAGGCTGATGACTGGTGGAAGGGAAGATGGGGACAGCATGGTCATCCTCAGGGTGCTAATTATCTGAGGAGGATCAAGGGATTCCCCCCTTTCTAGCCTACATACACCTGTCTTTGCAGAATTATTTTCATCCCTGTTGAGGAGCAAAAATACACCCCCCTAAAGTGACCAATGCTACTTCGCCAATAGACCATTATGTTATATGTACTTAAAATAGAAGTAATAGAAGTATCTCTGCTATCTTTCCAAATGCACATATTCTTGTACTTTTGCACACCCCCGGTCAAAATTAGGCACATTCCTGCATATAATTGAACTGTAGAGCTCTTCCACACTCGCTATGGGAAACAACAAACATTGATTTAGCAAGCTAAATGCTGAAAATGGCAAGTTTTAAGTTAATTACATTACTTTAAAAGTTGCTCAGCAGTATAAGTAATTCGTTACATCATTACAATACTTCCAATTACCTAGTTCCTATAAGGGCCTCCACAACTACACGTCAATTTCCCCCCCCCCCCCCCCCCATACAATAAATGCAATTTTGTTTATGTCACACCAAATACTGAAACAGGCCAACTGAGCTAAAAGATGCTAAATGTTCATTAGAGCTGAAAGGAGCTGAAGAGTTGGAACATCATTTTCTCTTGATTCACTGCTAAGATACATTTTTTAAATTTCATTTCTTTAATTTTTGGGACTTTTTTGCCTTTATTGGACAGGACAACTAGGTAAGAAACGGGAGAGAGGGGGGGAAGACATGTAGGAAATAGTCACAGGTCAGACTTGACCCCTGGATCTCGTCTTAGAGGCCTAAACCTATTAAAATGTGCGCCTGCTCTACCTCCTCCCAGCTGGACGTGCCTGGAGGCCTCGGGGAAGACCCAGGACTAGGTGGAGAGATTATATCCCCAACCTGGCCTGGGAACGCCTCGGGACCCCCCAGTCGGAGCTGGTTGATGTGGCTCGGGAAAGGGAAGTTTGGGGTCCCCTGCTGGAGCCGCTGCCCCCGCGACCCGATACCGGATAAGCTGATGAAGATGGATGGATGGATGGCCTACTCTACCAACTGAGCCAACCAAGCCACAAGCTACTTTTTACGCATTTGCCAGTCAATCCATCTTTTATACATGAAAAAAGTTACTGTATGATGTAATTAATAGATTTCAAATCATAATCCATTAGACTTCAAGTTAATGAAAGAAGTAATAACATTACCCAGTAACTTCTAAAATAAAGATTACAGTGTGAATGCAGATAGTGTGTACAGTACATGCAGTTTACACAACTACCAGCTCTTGTAGGATCTTCACATGACCCACGGCTACTCTCACACACTATCCAACCAGAAGTAGAAACCGCTGGGAAGATACCACACAGAGCAGAGTAGAGTAGCCTATTTCCAAAGAAAAAATAAACCTAAATGCTCAAACTGATCCTTTAACGTGCATTAAAAGCACAGATAAGACGATGTCACCCAATAACGAAAAGTATTCCAAAAAAGAGAAGAAAAAGTGATGGGCTGAAGAGAAATAAGACCTTAAGAAGCCATTGATTGTCATAGATGTTCTCCTTTTTATTTGCTCTCTCCAGTGTTCAAGGCCAGAATGAGAGAAAAGACTTAATTACAGTTTTCAATGGCTCTTCCTCCCCCTTTTGTCCTTTTCTTTTTCTCCCCCGCACCCAAACAAGTATTCCATGCGTTATGAAACTGTGCCATGGCCATCCAGCCTCACCTCGACCATGATATCAACCTTAGCCCGCAGGGTTTTTAATGCAGGATACCTAAGTGAAAATGTGGGTCATGGGCCCATGATGGGCCATTATGCCTGAGAATTCAATGCACTTCATAACATTGATTCAAAAATCATATACAATACCCCATCCCCCCCACACAGTCCTGTGATAAACATCATTATCTAACGAGGCATGCAGTAGGAGGTAGATTTATTTTACCTACAGTGAAAATCAAACCAATGTGTGAATTAAACTCTCTCCCAAAGACTATCAAAACGAAAAGCTCAGTATGGTTTTAAAAAAATCACTTAAGACACATTGACTCAAGGGAATTTACCTATTTAATACCAAATTACAGTATGTTATAGGGCTTTTTGTTATCTTATTTGTAAACCTAGTCTGGTATAACCTCAAAATACAAGTATGATCCTGAAAATGAGCAGAATATGGGCGCTTTAAAATAGATCTATTTGGAGTAGTGTCTTTTTGTTTTATTTTGTTTTTCATTGAATTGCGTTAAGTGTTTATTTGACAAATTTTGTCAAATTGACCCTTTTCCTTTACCAATGTTATTTTTAACCCTTGTATGGTAACCGGGTCAAATTGACCCATTTCAAAACTGAACAAGAAGAAAAATGGTACAAGTTCCATTTTTCTATCTGAAGATTAATGTGTCTGTGATAAACATGTATTCCTGGATTTGACACTTCTAGTAGAGACTGATTGCATTCCCTAAACATATATGTTATCTCAATTGTTTAAAATTGAGATAAAGACAATATTTGTTAACAGATTGTGAAGTAAAATGTTATTTCAGAATTGTTTTTAAAACCCCAAATAACTTACGGGTCAGTTTGACTCAAGGGACACGAGAGGGTCCTGAACGGGAAGACAACACCAAGGTTAAATATGATTGTATTTTCAAATGTTATAATGTCTGGGAGTAAGTTTTGTCATATAGCTCCCAGACTAGCTTTTAGCTAATGCTGAAGCTAACGGCGATCCAAAATGAAAGAATATAACATTCCCCACACTGGGCCAAAACAAGTTTAGATACATTACGTGGCTTTGATCGGCACTAGGGCCTTACATTGTTTTTTTTATTTTTATTTTTTGATGACCGAAAGAACGAGATCCAGGGTACAAGCGGCCGAAATGGGTTTCCTCAGGAGGGTGGCTGGCGTCTCCCTTAGAGATAGGGTGAGAAGCTCAGTCATCCGAGAGGAGCTCGGAGTAGAGCCACTGCTCCTTCGCGTCGAAAGGAGCCAGTTGAGGTGGTTCGGGCATCTGGTAAGGATGCCTCCTGGGCGCCTCCTTAGGGAGGTGTTCCAGGCACGTCCAGCTGGGAGGAGGCCTCGGGGAAGACCCAGGACTAGGTGGAGAGATTATATCTCCAACCTGGCCTGGGAACGCCTCGGGATCCCCCAGTCGGAGCTGGTTGATGTGGCTCGGGAAAGGGAAGTTTGGGGTCCCCTACTGGAGCTGCTGCCCCCGCGACCCGATACCGGATAAGCGGATGAAGATGGATGGATGGATGGATGGATTTTTATTTTTTTACTATTTCACACATTGTCTCATGGTATACTGTATAGTCTTGCATTGCCAGACCCTCCGTCATGGCGCTGCAAAGGAGGGTCTGGCTAGTCCAAACAGCATTCTGGGATGGGAGTGAAACGTGCTCTGGTTTATTGGCATTTCTTTAAACCAATCACAATTTTGGACTGGTTGTTGCAATTAGAAACCAAACATCAAACCTCATTCATGCCAATACATTAAAACAAAACTTCTTGAGCAACGATCAATCATGTATAATTCTTTATATAGGGCTGTGTAGTGTTTGGAGCAGGTGATACAGCACTCATAATAACCACCACAGACTTGAGACTTGGACTCTAGCTCAGAGACTTGGGAGGATCTCTGCTTTTCTCAGACTAGCCTCTGGCATGAGCCGGTCTTTTCAGGGGTGCATCCCAATTGGCTAATGAGTTTGAGTGACAGCGAGCCGTGTAGGTTTTGAGGACAGACACTTCTGCATTCTTACCATATTAATAAAGTGTTGCTTTGATCTCTGTGCTGGACTAGTACTTGCATACAGGGCCACAAACGGATCAGCCCCAACTTACATCCAGAACATGGTCTAAAACTATACCTCGACCCGCAAACCCCTCTCACTGAGACGGACTACTAATCACTCAATGAAATCCTGACTGCTGTCCTGGCTCCTAAATGATGGAATGAGCTCCCTATTGACATCAGGAACCGAAAGCCTACGTATCTTCCCCCAAAGGTGGACTCTTTCTACACCTCGGTAAACATGAAGGAGGAAAAGGGAAAAAAAGAATACACATATACATATATTCTTGGAGCGGCACTTTCATATGGCTCTTTGTAATTTTGCTCATTTAAAGCTAATGTACTTGCACTCACTACATGTTGTGTGGAGTATGCACCTTCAGGGTTGAAAGCACTTAATAGAAAATCTCTTCAGATAAAAGCGTCAGCTAAATGACATTTAAATGACACGTGTTTTCTGTTGTGTACACCTAAAAGGTGAAGCTTTGTTATGTACGTTAGCATTTAACGCTATTGTGCGTGTGTGTAAGTGTAAGTGTGAACGGTAAAACCCTGAAAATTTAGCTTCACGCAAAACCGGCGGATACCTGGCTGTCCCGCCACAAATTTGATGATGCAATTGTGTTTCAGACAGAGGAGCTGCAGTGGGCATTATGAGAAACAGAATATGTTTTTTGTACATCGAAGCATGTAAAACTATTCAAGCAGACGCCCAAGAGTACAAATACGATGTTGAAAAGGTGTATAAGAGAGGCTCTTTAACACACAGATATGACAGTGATATTGATTTTCTCGTCTAAATTTGGAAATGAAAGCGGGGGATAGTAAGCCCGTTCAAGTATTTGAAGTACGTTTATCAAACAGGAATCAAACATAACTCCCACATTGCTACTTTTTAGCACACACTGACTATACCACACCTCTGCAGTGTGACTGTGGACATACGCAGCGTGAGCATATGTGAAGGAATGTTCTTTATTTATCACCTGCTAACATGTGATCTAACTATTGGTGTTCTCAAGCAGCTACGCTCCAAACAAACCCACCACCTGCCGAGAGGGGCCTCAGTGATAGGTGTGGGGGTGCAGCTGGGCTGAGAGAAGTCTACCTGCTGTTCTTTTAACAAACCTCATTTGCATAATGTGTCAATAACAGAAAACCACAGTTAATTGTCAAAACGGAGGGAAAGGGAGAGAGAGAGAGCGTGAAGAAACGTGTCTGAGCTGTGTTCTTGCTAATGTGTTCACACATGGACAGCGGGAAAACAGCAACATAATTAAATGGGTACTGTCTGCACTTAAAGGTAATTCGTTCACAGTAGTCTGTACTTAAAAGGTAATTGGCAAGAGCAGCGCGGCGAGTTAATTATTCCAAACGACGTTCAATGCTCACATTGTTTGCACAGTTGTTCAATTGTTCAAGTGTGAGTGCAAGCATGTCTGTCTCATTTTGTTTTTGTGATTGTTTAAAATCTGTGGAATGCATAAAGGGCCGTTGACATGGGAATTTCACTTTATGAGGTTTTTTAACATTAATATGAGTTTCCCCAACTGGTCTATGGTCCCCCAGTGGCTAGAAATGGAGATAGGTGTAAACCGAGCCCTGGGTATCCTGCTCTGCCTTTGAGAAAATGAAAGCTCAGATGGGCCGATCTGGAATCATCATAAGCACCAATTCTGCACCAAGGTTAAATTTTGGGAAAGAGACTTCAGATACAGTATTAGGGACCACTAAGGTCTATATAAAGAGACTTCAGATACAGTATTAGGGGACCACTAAGGTCTATATAAAAGAGACTTCAGATACAGTATTAGGGACCACTAAGGTCTATATAAAAGATTCTTCAGATACAGTATTAGGGACCACTAAGGTCTATATAAAGAGACTTCAGATACAGTATTAGGGACCACTAAGGTCTATATAAAAGAGACGTCAGATACAGTATTAGGGACCACTAAGGTCTATATAAAAGATACTTCAGATACAGTATTAGGGGACCACTAAGGTCTATATAAAAGAGACTTCAGATACAGTATTAGGGACCACTAAGGTCTATATAAAAGATTCTTCAGATACAGTATTAGGGGACCACTAAGGTCTATATAAAAGATACTTCAGATACAGTATTAGGGACCACTAAGGTCTATATAAAAGATTCTTCAGATACAGTATTAGGGGACCACTAAGGTCTATATAAAGAGACTTCAGATACAGTATTAGGGACCACTAAGGTCTATATAAAAGAGACTTCAGATACAGTATTAGGGACCACTAAGGTGTATATAAAAACATCCAAAGACCACCATGTCATGGGACCTTTTAGCTGAAAAGGAAATTAGTAGAAAGGGACATTCAGTGCATTCTCTCCCAAAAAACATTTTGAAAGGTATGTTTCATTTCCCAACTCAGAATATCTCCGAACAGACAACTAAGTTAAGCTCATTGACTTATTGAAATATGAGGAACTCCGCTCCTTATCTGATCGGCCCAAAACAGCCCACAGCTCGACAGGAGGGAGCCAAACTGAGTTAACTTGCTGCACCATTGGAAGAAAACTCCCTTTTCCACAAGCCCTGCAGGCGCTCATGCAAGCCTAATATTGTATTCTTTCTTCATATCAGTGAGAAAAGTCTCATCCAATGAGGAGCCTTCCAATAAAACATCCCTGGGTTAAGATTTAAACAAGAAAAGAAAGAAAACGTTAGTAACAGGACAGAGTAAGATGGAAGTGATCTCACACTTTTGCTACTTTTTTTACTTGCTACAAAAGAAATCGTTTTTGCATATTTTACATCAGCAATGGATCAAATGACAAGTGAGTGAGGTGAATAAAATCGATTGAACATTGTACTTCCAATCATCGGGTGGATACAAACATACCTCCAAATAAAAGCTAATATTGCTCTGCATCTGCTGGATGTGTAAATAGCCAACTATTTGCTAAACATGGTTGCCATAGCAACCAATTGCACCATATAAGAATCCTAATAATTTAGTGTCCTCACTCAATTATTAAAATCCGGAAGAAAGAATCTCTGCCGCTGAGTCTGCGGAGGCAACAAACACTCGCAGTCCAAAAATCAGATTATCAGATCAGATTAAGTGAAAGTGAACTCACTGATGTCATATAAAAACAACCTGTGTGCACAAATGTGCTCATCTTTTTTGTAGATAAAAGCTAGTCTCGCTTTGCCAGACCTTCCTCCACAGCTCTGCAAAGGAGGGTCTGGCTAGTCCATACAGCATTCTGGGATGGGAGAAAAACGTGCTCTGGTTTATTGAGATTTCTTTAAAGGTCCCATGACATGGTGCTCTTGGGATGCTTTTATATAGACCTGGGGAACGCATATGAATGAGAAAAAAACTCAAAGTGAAATTTTCATGCCATGGGAACTTTAAACCAATCACAGTCGTCTCGGCGGTGCTAAGCGTGAGACAGAGCCATGGCTAAATAGTCTCAGGAAGGAACTGGTTTTGGTGGAACATGTGTACATTCATTTTGTTAAATGAAGACTCAGATTGGACAGATAGTCTAGCTAGCTGTCTGGATTTACCCTGCAGAGATCTGAGGACCAGGTAACCATAGTCCTCAGATTGGACAGATAGTCTAGCTAGCTGTCTGGATTTACCCTGCAGAGATCTGAGGACCAGGTAACCATAGTCCTCAGATTGGACAGATAGTCTAGCTAGCTGTCTGGATTTACCCTGCAGAGATCTGAGGACCAGGTAACCATAGTCCTCAGATTGGACAGATAGTCTAGCTAGCTGTCTGGATTCACCCTGCAGAGATCTGAGGACCAGTTAACCATAGTCCTCAGATTGGACAGATAGTCTAGCTAGCTGTCTGGATTTACCCTGCAGAGATCTGAGGACCAGGTAACCATAGTCCTCAGATTGGACAGATAGTCTAGCTAGCTGTCTGGATTTACCCTGCAGAGATCTGAGGACCAGGGAACCATAGTCCTCAGAAATCTACCAGACTTTTTAAATGCCAACACAAATGAAGCCCAATGTAACGGCTATCCGGATTAAATAAGTGAAATCCCCGCAAGAAACCCTGGAAGTGGAACATCGAGGATAAAAGCTAACCATAATAGTCCGCCAGTGAAATGGTCCTGTGAACTGAGAACAATTTACCCATTGCCTTCACTTCCTCTTTCAATTAACTTTGTCTAACCTGGGGGGGTGGGGGGGGGGTTGTTTACAACCTGTCTGATTGCCTGAGTGCTTGTTTGTAGGAAACCATTGGATTTAGTAATTTGACTGTGTCCCTCCATCTAAGCTATTACTGATAGGAAGGATGGTGACAACCAAAACCAAGACCTGGGTTCTATGGAACTGGCATTTTTCTTAAAAACTAAAGCAGGGATTAGTATGCATAGTTTTCACAGTGGATTCCAGGCGACTACGGGCAGCGCGATAGCAAGCAGCAACTCGGAATAAAAAAAAGATCCTGAGCCTCTTCCTGTCCCAGGGTGTTTGACTGCTCTGTAATGCATTCAGAGATATCACTCTAAAATTGTTTGGGGGGTCACTGGGAGTCAGGGTATGAGCCTCTGCAGATTGGAGAGATTGTCAGACTCCAGCAGACTGTGAAATGGAATTGGTGTGTGTGTGTGTGTGTGTGTGTGTGTGTGTGTGTGTGGTGTGTGTGTGTGTGTGTGTGTGTGTGTGTGTGTGTGTGTGTGTGTGTGTGTGTGTGTGTGCGCGTGTGTCTGTGCGTGTTTAAGTCTCTCTCTCTTTCTTTCTACTAGTGTTTGCACCAGGGCAGGAGTTTATTGTGTTCGCACCCAGCCTGCTGAGAGACACGCCAGCGACCTGTCATTGTCTTTGTCAAACACAGCGGCAACCATTTTGTAAAACACTGACTCCGCTCACATACGCATAACATCCCGGTTTTTGCCCTAATTCCGAAAAAGACAACATTCCAACTATTGACCCATCCGAGTCTCATGGCAGTTCGTGAAATGGTGACGTCATTTAATCTATTGATATGTGTACAGGGACACGATTTTCTAGGTTGTTTTTTTTCATGGTGAAGAGCACAAATTTTAGTTTGTTTATTGAGTTTTTTTCATTGAACAGAACAAAGACATACAGACACACTCAGAACAGAGTTCCCACTCCAAGAAGTAAATAAACAAGGTACAGTACACACTGAGTAAAAACCAAGCAGGTTGTCAGCTAAATAAATGGAAGCCAGCAGTTGTCCTAGTTAGATTGGGTTAGATTAGCTCTGATTTTTCTTTCACATATTTCAAAAAAAGGTTGCCAGATGTCATAGAATTTGCCAGATGAACCTCTAAGTGTATGTCTTATAAAATAAAGACGGAGGGATGGCATCTGTCCATTTCATAAGGATAAGGCATTGGGCAAGCAACATTCAGAAAGTCCCACTGAGAGCTGTTCAAACTGTAGGCAACAGAAAGTCCTCCAAAAAGAGCTGTGACGGTTATAGACACCTAGAACCTACGTAAGTACGTCAATAGCTTGGCACACCTCCAAAATGTGTGTATATATGAGGATGTGGTCATTTTGCAACGATTGCACGCTGGATCTATGTCTGGGAATCTCTCGGATAACTTCTCTTTGGTCCACTGAGCCCGATGCAATATTTTACACTTTAGTGGTCTGTGCCTTGCACAGATAAAGGAGGGGGGGATGCTTTTTAGTATTGCATCCCAAGTGTCATCATGTGTGATCTCACTTACATCCTGCTTCCATCTAATAGTGGCAAGGGACAGGGTTTTATGGGAGAGCACACATTTTAAACTAATGTATTTCAATGGGAAGCATCTTTTTTGTGATAGCAGCACGATTACGGTAGCGAGTAGTATTGAGAAGTAAAGATCGGTGGGGACGGGTCATGTAGCAACAGCATTGTGTCCCGTGTGTGGCAGTTCCTCTCCGCGTTCTTCTTCTCCTAACCACAACCGTCACGTTGTTGTAGCATGTCTTACGTGTGGCGGTATGTCCCGTCGCTGTTGCCGTCATGTGGCGTTTCATTTTCCTATTGTTGCGTCCCCCGGAGACCGCGGCTCGTCACAGGCTGCTGCAGCCCAGTCTCCTGGCAGTTCGTGACATGGTCCCATTTCGTGGTGACGACCACCAAATAAACGGAAAAAGCGTGTCCCTGTTGACGAATCAATCGATCAAAACAGCGTGACCATTACACAAACTGCCGTGAGAACGGGTTGGCTGACCATAAGCCTGCGGTGAAAACCCCAATTGAGATGGTGTGTGCCTATGTTTCCACATTTCTAAGATTTTTTTCCAAGATTAGGCCCTATGTTTCTGTAATGGGTAGAGAAAATGGCCTCATATATTAGCTTAATTAAAAAAGATAACATTCCTAAAACATTGGAAAAAAAATATTATCCAGAAAAACAAAAAGTTGAGAGGGGTGGACTACACAAGGGTTAAAAGCTAAAGATGCAATGGCTCTGTTTCCCTTCCACTAAACTGTCCTCTAAGCAAATGCTAAGGCACTCAAGATACCATCACTGACAACTAAAACTGGTAAAATAAATAACATTTTCCACAACTTACGGATAAATGCAAGCCACATCCAGACATTGTCAGATATAAAGATGAGGAGCACAAAAGCTCTTCTTCCGACTGCACTATCAGCCAGCGTGGGGCAATTTGTCACACACTCCCAGCTCCGGTTTGATCACTCGTTGTTTGTCAGGGCGAGTGTGTTTCCGTATCAGCAGCGCATTCTGTTACACTCGGTTTCCTGTCAATCACCTGAGACCCACAGGAAGTGGGAAGTCTTCTCCCTGGAAAAGAAATATTGCTTAAAAGCACGTCGCCTCACCCTGTGGTGTCAGATCCCTGTCTTCTGATAGACCGAGCCTTTGTGAGCTGTTCTAAAAGTTTGCGTTGGGACTCACACAGAGTAAGAGGATCCGTTGGCCGGCGCTCGTTTGGTAGTCAGAGGACGTTTGACTGATTCAGACAATTACCATTCACGCATATATATAAAGGGAAACTACTGTTTTTTCAAACTGTACCCTATTATCATTATTATGTGTTTTGTGTCTGACTGATGGGAACAACAACATTTGACATTAGTCCAGTATTAAGCGATATCGCTGCTTTTGGCAGCAGAGAAACAAGCTATAATGTAAGGGCAATTGTGAAGCTTGTATTTACCTTCACAAAAGTGCTTGTTTTTCCACTGACAGACACCGAGTATTATTCTAAGTGTCTGATGAATGATGGAAAGCATGTACTAGGAGGACGACCTTTTTGTTCAAAGTATAAGATCCATTTATAAAACATAAAAACATCTGCTAAAGACTTTTATCATTGTAAAACAATACATTCAAAGTCAACAGAAACAACATAAAACTGTGAAAAGAAGGTTTTGGTTGTTAATAAACTCATTGTTTATCGAGCCAACATGTGAAGACATGTTGGCTCTATACACGCTAAAAGTGCTGTTTTTTAAATGGAGTCTGGTGGGTTTAGTGTTAGCGATCTCAGAGCTGGTTCTGGTTAAACAGAAAAGTCTGAAAGAGGTTTTGAAGGTCTATCTCTGTAGGGATCCTTTCCATAATGTTGTCAGACACTTTGAATAACAGCACTTTTAGTGGGTTAGGGTTACCCAGGGTTACCACATTTGCCCCGTAGGGTTACGTTGCAGCTCGGTCTTTTACAGCGTTAGATTAGATACTACTTTATTCATCCCACAATGGGGAGATTCACTTGTTACAGCAGCAGTTTTTCCACAACATAAACAAACCAACATGCAAACAATGATGACTGTAAAGTGGCATTATATAAAAATAATTGTAAAGTGAGGTGGCTTTAGCACAAAAATGTTGCAATGTAAGTAAGTAAGTGACATGTAATTAAATAATATAGCAAAAGTAACCATAATATAAATGAAATTGAAGTGTGGCCATAATATAAGTAATATTGAAGTAGTAAGTACTCATAATGAAAAACTATAAATATAGATAACAACGTATTAAGTATTACGCTAACGTTCACGCTTCATGCTGGACTAATTCAAAAGATTGTTGGTATATCAGTCACTTACACTCAAAAACATAGGGAAAAAAGGGTTCATGTTGAAAAAATGGTAGTTACCCTTTAACCTGGAACCCACAAGGGAAAAGAAAGCCTATCCCAGAAAAGGGAGTTTAGCTGTATGTGCCTGTCTTGTGTCCTGTAGCATCTCCATTTGCTGTTCCTCCACTCATTTGCTCCCTGTTCCTCAATAATAATCTGGCTTTACATGTGCATGTAGAATTAATTGTGTCTACTGTAGCAACATTGAAATCAGTATTCACCACATAGTGTTGGCTGCCGTTCCCCTTCTGTGCGGACTGTAATTGGACGCTCCCATGGAGAGTGTTAACACCTTTCCTGGCTGCCCACAGGAAGGGTAGTAGTAGGATCTTCTTCTACTGAACTTAAACCCCCCTTATGAGTGGAAATCAATCGAGTAGGGAACTACTCAGAGGACAAGCAGGAAGGACAGTGGGACATTTTGTTGAGGTTTTGTCAGGAATAAAGACTCTAGTACAAATGTAAAGCTAGAACTTCTACTAAAGCGCCCATATCATGTTCAGGTTCATAATTGTATTTTGAGATTGTACCAGACTAGGTTTACATGGTTAGATTTTCAAAAAACACCATATTTTTGTTGTCCTGCACATTGCTGCAGATCCTGTTTTCACCCTGTGTGTTTAGGTCTCTGTTTTAGAGACATGAGACATTTAGAGAGTGAGACATCTTACTTCTATCCTATCTTCGTTGGGAGCTGCACATGCTCAGTAGCTCGGTAAAATCCCATCCGCTAGATAACAGGAGGCAGGATTAGCTGGGAGACTTCTTATAGGCGAGGGACACTTGTGGAATAGGAAGTAGTTCTTTTGGAGATTATGGACAACTAGTGGCTGTTGGAGCAGTGTTTTTCCATTGAGAACCAGCTAGCATGCTAGCACTAGCGTGTGACATTGTCTCTAGTGACGTAGAAAGCCGTGCAGATGTTGAACAGCTCACCCGGGTATTGAAGACAGAGGGCATTCTGAAACTGTATCTCGTGGAACGGATGTGGACAGGGTGTGAAAGGCAACCACTTCAGTCAACGTTTTTCTTGAATTTATTTTTCTGTAGAAGATCAGTGGTCTGTTTCCAATGTTCACGACACCAACTGCCCCTCAGCAATACAAAACGGGATGGTGAGGGGAAACCCAACCCGAACTATAACAGTATTCACGAGAAACAACGCTCCACTCTCTCCAACATCTTCAACAAACAAAGTTATAAATTATACATCCAAAAAAAGACACACACACTTGTGGAGCGTAACATCACATCAGTGGTCTGTTTCCATTGTTCCCAACACCATCTGCACCTACACATCACACAACAGAACTTACACACTTATAATGTACATCCATTACTTACGAAAACGGGGAAAAAACGAGTTACACAATGTGTCATTACAAGTCACATTAAACTGTAAAAATGGCACAAAACAGTTAACATGGTATTAACTTTGCAAAAATAAATGTTGAAGGGTCACAACACAGTCTTCAAAGAAAACAATAAAATAGCGCAGCAGCATTTTACACACGACCTACCTCAGCAATACAAGACATTATCGTGAGGGGAAACCGGAAGCTACGGCAACATGGGAGGGACAAAAGAGACGCAATGCAGTAACATGCAGCAACATCTCTGCAGGAAACAATGAATTATACTCAATAAGATGAAATCCACAAATCCCCAACAAAACATCAACTGATGTTTATAATTAAATAAAATATGAATTTGAAAATTAGAATGAATAAAATGCATTTTTAACTTTGTTACACTCACTCAAAACAGCATGGATAGTTTTTTTCCAAGTGTGTGTGTGTGTGTGTGGAAGCACCAGAGACACAAAATAACACCCCAAATCCCAGAAAAAGTGATTTTATTTTGGTGATATGGGCACCTTGATAATGTGTGTATGTATCATTGTCAGGACCAATTAGAGTTTATAAAGCACACTTGCTGCTCATTGAGTGTGTGTTTGTGTGTGTTTTATCCCAGTTTTGAACTTATCGTGACTGTTGGTACTCACCGTGGCCTGTCAGCTTTGCAGAACAGACTTGTTAATTGGACATCGTGGCGGTGTGAGTAGCTGTTACACTGTAACACACACAGAAAAAGGTGAACGGCATCGCTAAGTGCCGAAGATGTTTCCCGACATCAGGAGGATTTCTGACTGAACTCAAATTGCTTTGGGCAGAAAGGTGAGTTAAGGTTACAGCCGACAATTCAAGTTTAAAAACCAGCATTATAGATTATATCAGGGGAAATCATTACCTAACAAGTGTGCTTCCTCTTCTGTACTGCCATACACACACACATACACACACACACACACACACACACACACGTGCATTACTACTACATTAGCATTCTCTGGGCTGAAAGGAGAGCTGCAGGCTCTGTGTTCGCCTCCCCCCGGGTTTCTTTGTAATCTCTTTCTTCCAGCCTGCTATACTTCCCCTCTGTACCGGCTCTCACACACATACACACACACGCACGCATAGACACACATACCAATCATGCATGCATCTACACATTCTATCGAGCACGTGCACATATGCACACACTGGCCCTGCCAGGCTACCAGTCTCTTTGATTGCCCTCCAGTTCTCTAATGAATAATTTAGCTCCAAATACATTCCGACACAGTGACACCCAGATAAAGGAAGTGAAGTATGGAGTGAGGAAGAAGGAGTAAAGTTGGAGTAGAGGTGAAAAGAGATGGATAAGGAATGTTGGCTTTGCTGACAGAATTAGAGTGAAGAGAGGAAACGGATAGAGGGGAGCATATAGTAATACTCCACCAAAAAAATCAATTTTAAGTTTTACACACGGCGTTTTGGGCGTTGCCATCTTGTTTTGTTGCAACCGGACATGACAATTTTTGAAGATGACATAGCCAAGCCAGTATTGTCTATGGTTGCAGTGGCGCTGCGCTAAGCTAAATGCTAAATAGGGAATGCATAGGAGACATTCACCTGCATGGACGGCAGAACAGAAAATCTGCAGACTTTCCCTTGAGTTAAAAGCCAACGGACGCCAGCCAGCCGGCATTAAACTACCGTAATTCCTCAAATAAAAGCCGGGGCCTTTATTCACCCAAACTGCAGAAGGTACCAGGCTTTATTAGGGGCAGGCCTTTGTTTCTAATTCCATAGGTTTGAGAAGTATAATTGTTCTAAATTAAAAGCCAAAGCGTCAGCTGGCTTGCATCCGGGTCTACTGAATCAACAACCCCAAAGCTTAAATTATGGAGATTGAGAGAGGAGATATCTGAGGATGAATGGAGACAAGTCTGTAATAACGCTTAAAACTACTTCAATACAACTGGATGATGCAGACTTATATAACTTCTGTCAAATTAAATAGGTTTCGTAAAAAATGTCCGTGATTCATGCTTTAAATGCAGAGAAGCTCAGGGATCATGTGTGCATTGTGTTTGGGAGAGCAGCATTGTTAGAGACTTTTGGGTGAAAGTGACTAATATTACAGATATAATTCTATCTTTGAATATTCCTCTAGATGCAAAAATGATTTTGCTACACTTATATCCAAAGAACCTTAAACTAAATCACCAGCAGGGTAAATTTATAGATTTTGCTATATTACAAGCTAAAAGAATGATAGCTCTTAGCTGGAAAAGGTCTAATCCACCAGTTTTTGGAGCGTGGGTTAATCCCATGGCCCAGTGTATGGCCCTGGAAGAAATAACATATTTAAAAAAAAACAATATGGATGTTTATGAAGCCGTTTAATTACTACATTAAAAACAACAATATTGGTCATTTCTTACGGGAGGTGTATTAGTGGTATTCATTATTGGATTATATATTTTATTTCTGCAATAGGGTCTTGCTAGAAAATGTAAGTTTTATTGTAAAGTACATTAATGTATATTTGGTTTGTGGGTACCTTGTAATATTTGTTGTGCATTTAGATTGACTCTTGTCTGATACCTTTAATGTTTCAATTCACTTTGAAAAGCGTAGCCAATGGCACCAAAATGTAGGAAATGACATCTACCATGGTAAAATGTTTGAGGACATAGATTGGTCCCCGCATATTTTCAGTGCCTCCCACGCCCGTGGAAAGATCCAGCATGTAGGTATTGGGTGAGCTTTCACGTACAGCGCCTAATTGTGTAATTCTGATAAGAGTTTTTGAAATGTTACAACAGATAGGATAAAAGAATTTTAACGATGGAATTTAAGAACTGGTTTGAAATCATGGAAGCGCTATCTAACATCCATCCATCCATCCATCTATCCATCCATCCATCTATCCATCATCTGCAAGCAGGCCTCATAAACATAAGCTCTAGGCCACGCTGTGAGCTGTAAGAGCAGCACCATTACCACAGAGGCCATTGATTATCCAGAGAGAATGCGGGCCTGATGGCCTGTAGGCTTGTCTACATCTCTAAGCAGAGTTGTATTCTCGCATGACTAACTCATAACTCAGCGGGCAGGCTATAAATCCTGACATTGAACATGGACGTAAAAAGCTTGAGACTGAAATTATGTTAAGCTTTAACAATATTTCAGCACAGCTCGGTACATAAAACTCTATCTGATTCACATAGATCACATAAGCACTATCTTATTGCTATAAGACGATACATATCATTTCAATTAAATTTACATGGGGGGGAGCGGCATGCCCCTCGGACCACCCCCACATCCCCCTCCCCACCGACAGATCTACGGATATACAGCACCCCCTCCCACATTATAGTTCCAACGTACTTGGACTTGTTCCACGTTTGTGATCTTCCAGCAAACAAAAATCCAGAAAAAATGCTTAAATTATTTTTATTGAAAAAAAACAAACACCTTGATTGGACGTGGAAGGTCCTTGTGCAACAGCAGCAAGTGTTCATGAATGGAAGTTAAAGTCTTAAGACAAGTTAAGTCTCCATGGATGGACGTGACGTATCCATTTCTTGCGATTTAACCTCTAAAGCAGGGGTCTTCAACAGGGGGTCCGCGACCCCTAGGGGGTCCGCGGAGGTACTGCATGGGGGTCGCGAAAGTTTTGGTTGATTAGACTTTTTTTTATATTCCCCCCCCCCCCCCCCCCCCCCCCCGCAATTTTTTCCATTAATTGAAATGTCTTTAAATACACATTAACATGAATTCAACACACTGTAGTAAACAGATAAATGGAGGCAGAAGATGTCTTTCAGTCATCAATGCACACATGCCACTATAGGACCAGTTTGATATAACACAATTTTATACAATATATATAATTAGGGGGTCCCCGCTCCATCTCGCCGTCAGTTTGGGGGTCCTTGGCCTGGAAAACGTTGAAGACCCCTGCTCTAAAGCATATCTTGTTGCACACTGTGTACCTACAGTATAAGGTATGACACAACTTGAAATGTGTAAATTTAGATTGTACAAATTGTTTGCATTAATCCCAGCATGCACACAGACACACACACACACACACACACACACACACAAACACTTGTTTCTGTGAAGTGTAACGGCCCTGGCCAATCCGCCAGCCTGTCGTGTGCTGCTCCTTTTTGTCTTCAGGTGCTGAGAGTGGGCGTGGAGGTGGGTTGGGGGGGGGTTGTCTGTACCTGGCCGGCAGGGCGTGGCCTACAGAAGGCATACAGGCCTCGGCCCTGCTGGGACTCTCTCTCTCTCTCAGCTGGTCCTACTGCAGCAACCACCATTTTGTTCTTTGTTTGGTTTGTTGCACCTTACAACACACTTCACTTCATTCATTCACTCATCCATGCACTGCACACACAACTGATGTCTTCTGTACTTACACATCCCACTGTTGGGTTAAGTTTTGTTATTTTAAACTTTTTGGGTACATTGTCTGTGTGAGACCTCCATAAAGCTCTAATTACTCCTGAGTGGGTGAGTGTTCCGAGTAAGTGGCTGGAAAAGCTTTTTGTCAACTGATGACTGATTTTCCACTTAGGTGCAAGCATTGCAATCAGACTAGTTCCTTCCTATTATTCGATGACAAGGCCTCTGCCGTTTTTATTTGATCTTGAACTTCTTACGGTTCCGATTATAAGTTCTGTAGTTGAACTCACCACAAGAAGCACACAGCAGTGGGCTGTGCTACTTTGTGTTGAAACATTGGCTTAGTGTGCACTACGGGACCTTCTCAGCTTGTAGAAGAATCCAAACGTGGTTTCACAAGTGTGGTAGATAAGGTTTACTTCAGCAAGGTCACCAAGCTATCAGTGTGATTTATGTGGAAACTGAGCTGCTCCCACCAGTTATGTAGCAGTAAGTAAAAAAACTGGCTTAACTATGTGAAATCCTTTACCTGAGGTCAACAATTAGCGACGGAATAAGGAAAAACATCTGCAGAATGGAACTCATTAGCATGTCATTTCCATATATTACATAGTTGTGATTATTATATTATACTCACAGTTAAATTGATTTATTACGGATGTTATCTTATACATATAGTAGAGTAGAATTGTTCCAAAAACAAGAGACAGGAATTTCTGCAGTTTCATGCACTTCTTTTTAAAACAAGCTGTTTTCTCAGTTAGGTTGATAAAGTCACAAAAACTGTGACATCAATACCTCTTTAAGACAGATGGTAGAGATGGGATTCCAATGTTTATGACCCGCAAGTTCTCAAGTTGACAGACAACTTAAAGTGGTTGTATGATTATTGGGTGTTAGAAACACTATATCCCGACCTAATAACACAGTGGGCCCTATTTCAGCAAGGTCCAAATCCACTTTTTCTAGTTTGACGGCGGTAAAAAGAGTCCGTGCGCCGGGCGCATGGTTCAAAAGGGGTGTACTTAGTGTCTTCATTAATTCATAGGTGTGTTTAAGGTGTAACATGCAACCAACCAATCAGAGGTCCTCTCCCATTCCTTTTAAAAGCCAGGCGAGTTTGTACCTTGGGGCATTGCTATTATATTTTTCGTAATCCCCTGCTTGTGTGTGTGTGTGTGTGTGTGTGTGTGTGTGTGTGTGTGTGTGTGTGTGTGTGTGTGTGTGTGTGTGTGTGTGTGTGTGTGTGTGTGTAACAAGCATAGTGTGCATGCTGTGTATAAGCCTAGGCACATTTTACTAATGCGCTGTTAAATTAACAATTTTCTTTTATCATTAAATGGCCAGTCAGATATGTCTCCACTTTCAGTAGTAATTAAAACCTTGATGTTCATTCACCAATCAAAAACCACTGATTGCGACATGAAAATCCTCATTCGACACTTCGGCAAAACAAATTCCGTTAACAATCTACAAAATCTGTGCAGGGCAACTATACGTCATATAGTTCAGGTGAGTGAAAAATCAGGATTAAGACAGCATGTCTAACTATAACACTTGGTTAAGGTATGTGGTATGGGGTTGTCCTTTAAGAACAAGTGGCAATAAAGGGATGATTGTTGATTGATTCAAAGTGCAAAACCTGTATCTAGCACAGTCCGAGCCTCAACACTGCTGAGCTCTTCTTTTAAGTAGCACTTTAAAGAAAAAGTGTGAGTGTGTAGTGTCGTAAATAGACACGAAAGGCAGCGCTAGATCGGCTTAATTAGTGTGAGGAAGAGTCCGAGGAGACGAAAGGTAACGTCTCTAAAAACAGAGTTGTGAAGTGTAGTGACACTGAGGGTGATCACGAAAGGTAGCACTGACACTGACTAATTAGTGTGAAGGTAGTCTCAAGTTTACAATTGTGTTTTATCTATTTTAATTTTCTTTTTCTTTTTCTTTTGAGGATACTTGTGTTTTTTCTGTTTAACTGATTTTGTGTGAAGCGCTTTGAATTACCCTGTTGCTGAAATGTGCTCTACAAATAAAGCTGCCTTGCCTTGCCTTTTGCCAGAACCTTCCAAAACATGGAAGCAGGTGGAGGTCGGGGGTGTGTCCTTGACCAACTGCCACTTTACTCGTTTGAAAGCCATGATGTCTCTCTCTCATGGGTGGGCCTTTCCCCTTATGACCTCATAAGGAGCAAGATTCCAGATCAGCCCATCTGAGCTTTCATTTTCTCAAAGGCAGAGGAGGATACTGTAATAGGAAACTTACATTCAAGCAAAGATTTCATATATATGCTTCTATAATATGCACGTATTGTTGATTATTCATAGAAGAATTCCCAACTGCCTCTGAGTGTGTATGAATTTTGGATCTCTTATTGTGTGTGTCCTCCCTGAAGGAGAAGATGACTTTTTTATGACTTTGCATTTTTCCCCTAAGGACAAATGCCACAAACCAGTTGTCTCAGTAGAAATGTTTGTGCTACCAGGTCCCAGGGCCCAGGTCAGGGCCATAGAATATCTAGAGGGACAAGATGTTCTTTTTTCAGCTAAGATAGAATGGCCGGTAAAGAAACTTGACACACAAAGGACAGATGCAAAAGACGTAACAGCTCCGCCTGTCTGCCTGCGAAGATTAATTGTTCTACTAAGATTAGACTGTTTTCCAGACAAGGTATGTTTTTTCTCTGGGGGAAAGGTTAAAAGGCAGGAAACTGTAGTTGTAAAGTTGCAAGATGTTTGTCACTCTGTAGCTGGTGTGTGCATTGTGAAGACTGCTCTTGTCATTTAATTTTTCTCGGCAGACAACAATTAAAACCAATTAAGACCAAACCTTGATTCAGTTTGCATCCTGTCTTAATTTTGTTCCAACAAGGTCTCACTTCCAACAAATTCCTCTCTCGCTGTACAAGAAACTTCCACGACAATACCCAGGGCTCGGTTTACGCCATTTCTAGCCACTGGGGGACCATAGGCAGGCTGGGGGGACTCATATTAATGTTAAAAACTTCATAAAGTGAATTGTTCATGCCATGGGACCTTTAAACATATTTCGGACAAACCCAGGACTTCCACCCAGGAGACCGGGATTCTTGTCCCGTTCGTGTCCCTGTCCTATGTCACTGAGACTTACATTTCGTAACCCCACCCACCGTCTTTTCCTAAACCTAACTATCTTGTTGTTGTGCTACATGTTACATGTACGTCCTGACCCAGAGCGTTAAAAAGTGACACCAAGAGTCCAGACCAAGCGTGTCTAAATATGACGCCAAAGGGGACTTTTTGCATCAGTAACAAACGCCAAAGGCACTGAGAGGGAGTCACTGGCTCACATGGGTCCCCCCTCTCACCCTGAGTTGGGTTGGCTTGGGTCTCCTTCGCACAGGACTCAATTTCCACATTAGGTGTATAAACTCAGTAAATAAATGGCATTACATCAGTGGGCTCAGACTTCTTACCCTATTGTGCGTAACTTGGACCGACATGCACAATGCTTTTGTGTTGCGCCGCCACTCTTCTCTTGATTCCCACTTCATTATCAGACAGTTTTTTGTTGTTCAGCCATGGTTCCGTTCTCTGTGCATACACCAACTTACAATAGAAAATCTGCACACTGGGAATTTATTTATTGCTTATCCTAGATGACAAACCTCCAAAAAGAAGATTCTTTTCTGGCCTCCACCGCCACGATGGGCCTCTTAATCTCACAGTCTGTGAAGTTTTTTTGTGTTTTGCAGCATCAGCCCTGTAATTGGACAAAGATAACATGGGGGGCCTATCTATAGTCATTTGCATAGTAAATTATTGGATGAAGCAAGGCAGGTTCAGTGGCTCGTCCACTTGGATAAAGGAAAGGTGCACAGGCCCAGTTTTATACATGTGAATATTTCTGAGGATGTACTTTTCAGGTTTTTGTGCGTACGCTATCTTTAAGTATAAAAAGACACAACTTTCACCCAGGACTCCCGGACGTGCCCCGCGTAGCACAGAAACATATATTCTTTAACCACACCCACGATCTTTTCCCAAACCTAACCGTCCCGTCCCAGTGCTGCATGTCGGCCAGTATGTCCCGACCCAGAGCGCCAAAAGTGACGTCAAGAGTCTCGACGCTAAAGGAGACTTTAAGAGTGAATAACAAATGCCAAGCGTCCGTATTTTACACAACGGGAGGGCGAGAATGCGTTGTAAGGCGCGTCATGTTGGGGGAATGGCGCCTGTAGTGCAAAGCGCTTTGAGTCGTGGCTAAGACTACAAAAGCGCGACATATATGCAGTTGATTTGCTAACAAAACACAGAACACTAACTTCAGTAATCACATGTAATTAATATGCAATCAGTTATACTGCATTGGAACCATCAGATTAGAAGTAGATGCCAATGAGAACATCTTTACAATGAGCTCATTTTCAAACAGGTCACGTTACATACTAATAATATTTTACTTCAGTATGCTGTTTAAAGTGTCTTTTCAGGGTCTTGACTCCAGCACCCCCCCCCCACCACCACCCATGAAGCGGCTGCTGGCTCCTTTTCATGGCTGTCGGCATCATTTGCTTCTCCCTACATCTTATTTATGTATTCTGGATAATTGTCTCTGTTTATATGGTGCAATGCATTTTTTTTTTTTTAAATAAAAATAACCTGCCCACACTCCTTTGCTATTCCTCCCTCTTTGTTCCTGTCAACTTGTTCCATCAAATCAAAAAGCATCCCTCCCTCCCTCCCTCCTTCCTTCTCTCATCCTCCTTCCCCTCACTCTCTCTTCTCTCACGCTCTCTGAAAACAAATTGTATTCTATAAATGTTAATTAGCATGCCATGGTCTAGGGGATAAGAGTAATGGTGTACATGGGGCGCTGGCGGAGAAGAATTCATTACCAGCCGAGACACCTGCTAGATTATAAACAAGTAGCAAACACTGATAATGCTGCTGTTTTGCCTGTCTCACTAATGGAGAAGTTTACAAATGGACTTTTAAAGGAGAGGGAGAGAAAAGTATCACAAACAGAGTTTATAAGTCAAATATTTCTGTGGTTATTACGAGGGCTGTTGCATCGATTCAAGTATTTAATCGCAATTAATTGCATGATCGTTCATGGTTTAGTCATGATTAATTGACGTTTGGGATACGATCTTACAAAACCGTTCACCAAAACAATTCAATTTCAGTTTCTATGATTTCGTCAGCTTATGTGAGACGCCGAGCCGAGCCTCATTTGCATATTATCTGGATTCAACTTTATGTAAATGAGGAGAAGGCGACTTGATACCCCGCTTCTCCAAATTCCCTGCGACACTACCCTGAATGCATTGCTCCAATAGAAATGAATGGGAAGAGGGCAAATGATGTTGACAGCGGACGGACACCTTTAAGCTCTGAAGCCGTTCAGGGTGCGGCCATGTCTCTTTAGAGCGTACACCACATCCAACGACGCTCACCGTCTTCCTCCCGGCGTGCTCGGTGACGGCATCACGTTCTCCATGATGTGCTTTACTCTGCCGCGGCGAGCCAGACAGCCAATGGCGGTTTGGTGATCCCCTGGGTGTTGTCACGGAGCACTTTACGCTTCCCCCTAGCCATCCACAACATCACTGCTGCATCGCTTCCTAATTTCCCAAAGTACGCAGCGGCCTGGGGCCATCAACTCGTTATTATCGCGTTAATTTTGACTTAGTTATTAGAAACACTGTTTGAGTCGGTGATCCAAATAACTGTTTAACTGTTTTCTAAAGCAAGCTTATTGAAGACAATAGAAAGTAATTTAAACAAAACTAAAACAGCACCTTAAAGGTCCCATGACATGGCGCTCTTTGGATGCTTTTATATAGACCTTAGTTGCACCCTGTCTCTGCTCTCTTCCCCTTTGTCAGTCCTTGATTGCAGGAGTGAAGCCTGGTGTGCGGGAGTCAGGGTTCCAGCTGTAGCTCTTCAGACCCAATCAGCTCTGCTTTAAATACCTGGTCAACCTACCACTCCTCGTCAGATCATAGTTTAGACACGACGTTAGTCTCAGTGCTGATTCTACCGTTGGAGTCATTTGTCTGCCTTGCTTGTACTTATTTGTTTTTTTTGTCTGCCACAGTTCCCGTTCACCTGACTTCTGCCTCCACCTCACTCCAGCCATCCATCACTCCTGCTCTTCACCCTGGCTAACTGGATTATTGGACATGGTACCACTCACGCTCTGTACTCTGGATCGCTTTGGATTTGTTTTGGACTTGGTTCTCATCATCTTATTCATCGTATTCCTGACATTGGACTGGAATAAACCTGTTTTACTATCATTCTGGTCTGCATTTATGTTTGCAATTGGGTTCAACTACTTCTCCTTTAATACTGTATCTGAAGTCTCTTTTATATAGACCTTAGTGGTCCCTAATACTGGATCTGAAGTCTCTTTTATATAGACCTTAGTGGTCCCTAATACTGTATCTGACGTCTCTTTTATATAGACCTTAGTGGTCCCTAATACTGGATCTGAAGTCTCTTTCCCAAAGTACCTTGGTCCAAATTCGACTCAGAGCCAGTCCAAAGACCTTTCCTGAAGTGTATTCTGAATCTGGAGCTTTTGCTTATTTTTTTTTGTTTTTTAACTCACAAAGTGAAATGTGCATGCAATGGGACCTTATGGCATACAATTGATTACTGTTTGCCATTTCTTAGGTCCCAAAAAAGCTGGGTATTGGCATTTGAACTAGATTAACCTGGAGTTCTTTTGTTTCCCAAGGTAAAATTCAAAAACATCTTTTTCTGCACTTTTTCAGATGCTTTTGATACTTTTTTATGAATAAAGTTATATCTTTTACACTTCCTCTTGGAACATGTGAAATTATACCAAATTTGTTTTGGTACAAAAAGCAGAAATCATGAATTATTTCCCTAATGGTTCAGATCAGAGGAGGTTGAGTGGATCACAGGATGCTGTTTTTAAACCATTTAAACATGTATTTTAACCATCTGTGTTATTTTTGGCAATTTGGTTGAAAGAAATCCAAATTTCTTTTTGGCATGATTATGAAGGGATTCATATGACAATCTGAAATATGAAATACAGAATCACAAGATTCTTGTGAAAACCTATCTTCTGAATCTTTGGCTGGTCTAAATTTCAAAACACACACACACACCACCATCTGCTTGAAGATTGCAGCAGAAACACAGGAATAGGAGAGGTGATGAGAAACAAGATACAGGGACCTGGAGAATAAAAGCAAAACGGCAAGGGAGGAAAAGTGAGTGTGGCAGAGTGAGAATGAGTGAAAGAATAAATGAAAGAATAAATGAAAGAAAGAAAGGGGCCAGGGCCTCTCATCAATATTTCATTTGCGCTGAATACACAGGGTCAAGGTGGGAATATGTGTGTGTGGGGGGGTCTCTTCAGACTGTGCTGAATTCAGCAGGAACATAAAACCGGCCGAGGCGAAAGTCAATACGGGCGAGCTGTTGCTTCTCCTGTGAGTTGGGAGCGGTGGCAGGGATCAGCAGGTCCTCAACACTAGTTAATACCAGCTGACTCTGTTGAAACACACACACACACACACACGCTGCTAAGCTCCCCCCCCATCTCCACTCTTGTGCGACGGCAACTTGCTGAAGCAGTTTGCTGCAGGTGAAGCACCCACTAACCCTGATCTTTCATTTGTGATAAATCTGTAATCCAGACTCAAAGGATCACTGGCGCGCTGTCATGCTTGATCTCTGGGCTGCAGGCAGCTCCGAGAACCCACTGTGTGATTCACTCATAGAAATGGGTGTTTGAATCTATTTTGGTCGGCTCGTTATACGTATTATTGATTGTGTGATCAAACACAAGACGCCTACAGTGTTCTTCCAGCCTGTGCATTACATCTCCATCCTCCTCCTTCTTTATTTAGGCCCTGCTGAAGCATCTTTCATCGTTACACCGGGCCCTCAAAGCCCGATAGCCTTCAACCAGTATGGGTTCACGGCCAAACAAAACAACTGCAGTAGGCAACGTTTTGATTTGCAGTTGTCATTTTCAAAAGGTTTTGGAGGGAAGTCAAACAATTTCGAATAGGACTGCATGCCTCGTATGATTGTAAATCAATTTTGCTAAGTATATCTCCCATTACTCTACGTTTTTCCAATAGTCCAATGAAAAGAAATGAAAAACCAATCAATGAATGTATTGTTTGGGTATCCAAAACTGTTACAAAAACATCAATGTGTGCGTTTACATGCACAACAACATTGCATTATTATTCCAAATAAAATAATATGATGATCAGATAATCATGATTAGATGATCAGAAAAAGGCTTTTTTCCGAATATAGCATTTTCCGATTAAGACGTGGGATATTGTGGTATTATTAATAATAATAATAATAATATATTTTATTTATTGGAGCCTTTCAAAGCACTCAAGGTCACCTTGCAAGAAAAAACAACGTAGTATTATTCTGGTTTTAGAGGCATTCTTTGGACATTCAGAATATGCGTCTCAATCTGGGTTTTTACTGCAGTTTGTGACAGTTTGTGACAGTTTGCAGTTTACGGTCAGCTCTGTGCGTTGCTATGGTTACTGTACACAAACCTACCAGCCAACAGTTTGCAGGGCTGCAGACCTGATAAGGAAGAGAAACACAGCTACTTTCGAATATTATCAAAGACTTGGATATCAACAGGTTTTTGGATCGGTTCTCACATCGCTATGGCGACCTTTTCAAGAAGCTGGTTGAAGGAATGAAAGACGGACGCTGTCGCAAGGACCAACAAGTCCTCAACCGCTGGAAAAATAATGTTTCCTATTTTGCATGGCTACATGTAAATGTGAATATTAGTGGAATATTCACTTTTATTATCCAATGAGGGATAAGGTGCTTTTGGCAATTACTGCTACAGCTTCTAAAGTCATTGGATAGAGGTTGAGGAACACTGTTTTAGGCATGTTAGAAGCCCAAACTATTGGATCAGTAATAATAATAATAATTTATACTGTTCATTGATCCCCAGCGGGGAAATTACAATCCACCGTTACAACCCTGTCACATCATGAATGAAATATAGATCATGATATAAAGTGTTAATTGTAAAGGAATCTCTTTTTATTATCCATCCAGAGCTGACTTTTAACTTTTGCTAAATGACATTAAGATATCCCTTTACTGTGTAAACATAGTTTGTAGTAATATGATTGATGGATTTTCTTACAGCATATGGAGCCAGACTGTGAGACACTTTTAGTATGCTCACATCCAACCAAACACCTTTGCATTGCTTTGCAGTAAGCTACACTATGGAGAGACACCAAAGGATGTCAAACTGCATAAAATCCGCTTTTTTTAGTAGTAATTGCCACTTCAGCACTTGGAATGGGTGTTGAATTCAAAGCTGTCAACCATATTGTCAATTATAGGCTCCCAACAAACATCGAGGCCTACATGCAAGCCTTTGTTTGGAAGAGCAAGGTGAGATATGTCTCTGGCACATTCAATTATTTTATACTACAGCAGACAACTACAAGGCATATCTGATGAAATACGCAAGTGTGTATCCGAGACAAAACGGTGCATGAGAGTGAAAATTCTGCATCTGTTTGATGGCGAGCACACAGTGCCTCTTGTATCAAAACCGGCATGTTGTGGCTTCTGTGTACAATTGTGTGACTGTCAAGACACGTGTGATGGATGTGCAAGCCCCCTACAGAAAATGCTTTAACAATCTGTTACAGATAAACAGAGAATCATTCTTTGGAAATGCTTACAGAGCAGCTCACACACAACGCGTGTCATGTGACATGACACAGCAAGGACTTTGTGCAGCACACACAATTAATATCTTAAAGGTCCCCTGACATGGGGACCTTGGTGGTCCCCTAATACTGTACAATATAGACCTTAGTGGTCCCCTAATACTGTATCTGAAGTATCTTTTATATAGACCTTAGTGGTCCCCTAATACTGTATCTGAAGTCTCTTTTATATAGACCTTAGTGGTCCCTAATGCTGTATCTGAAGTCTCTTTTATATAGACCTTAGTGGTCCCTAATACTGTATCTGAAGTCTCTTTTATATAGACCTTAGTGGTCCCTAATACTGTATCTGAAGTCTCTTTTCCAAAATTCAGCCTTGGGGCAGAATTCCAGCCACTAGAGCCAGTCCCAAAATGAGCTTTACTTATTATGTGCCATGCCATGATGTCTCTCTCTCTCTCTCTCTCTCTCTCTCTCAAGGGTGGGCCAAATTCTCTAGGCGGGCAAAGAAGAGAAAGGGGAGGTAACCAGATCTGGAATCCGGGCCGATCTGGAATCTTGCCCCTTATGATGTCAAGCCACTGGGGGCCATAGGCAGGCTGTGGGTAGGCATTGCAATGTTAAAATCCCTCATAACGTAACATTTTCATGCTATGGGACCTTTAATGTGTCAAATTTGATGGGCTAACCTCTCACTGGTAAAACATTTATAACGGTGTACCCCAGGGCTCTGTTTTTGGTTCTCTGTTATTTTCTTTCTATAATGTCGCTGGTGCCAACCTTTATTCTTATGCAGATGATACTGTGATATATTGTGTCCCCCTTTAAGGAAGCTGGGGCCAAACTGTAGGCCGTCTTTAAAATTATGAAAATTCAGCTGTCACAACTAAAGTTGGTTTTAATTTCTGTTTGATTGCTGCTAAGGAAAATAAGATCAAAGTTGTTTCCTGTCTTAAATATCTCAGTTTTGCCTTGATGGCTGCCATTCTTTCAAACCTCAGGTTGAGAAACTTTTTAAAAAGTTAGCGTTTTACTTCAGAAACAAGACATGATTCCTTTTTGAAGCCCCTCACTTGGAATGACCTTCAAAATAAAGTAAAACTACATAAACTATTCCCAGGTGATCTTGTTAGAATCCAGCTGCCATTCACGTTAAGTAAATACTTTCCAACATCTGAAGGAATTTGTGTTTACTATATAACTTTTCATTTTATTTCAGCTGCTTGTTGTATTTTTTTTCAATGTACAACACACTTTTGAAATGCTGCTTAGAGCCACACAAAGGCTAAAAATGAAATTATCAATTTAACTGCTGAGTAATTCAGTTGTAAAATGTTTAAATAAAACCTCATATCAGGTTGGTATTACATGACAATATTTGGTTATTAATAAAAGTTCACTGCCTGCCTCCTACAGTGTATTGCTACATCAAACTACTATTCCAGTGCAGTAGTGTAAGTGTAAGGTAATGTGCAGTGACCTCTGTGCTCTATGGACTGAGGAATCTTTATTTCACAGCAATAATTACCAACAGAGAAACTGCTCTGAATGTGAAGGCTTAGACAAAAATAAAATATTCATCATGGCAGCCACTCTTTCATTACATTATACTTGCATTCCAATAAACTGCTCTTTAGGAACAATGTTGTTTTATATCATGTTTAGACCTCAGCATGGCAATGAATTATTATTATCAGTCCTGACACAGGTTTCTTCCTATCTTCTTCCACTGTTCCCTCTCTCTGTGTAATGAATAAATAGAATGGGATTATCAGCTCACTTGTAGTCCCCCCACATTTTGTATTTGAAATGAGCCACACTTTGTGCTGGCAATTTGCCTTCATCTAGCTCCGGTTGATAATGCAGAGCCAATTAAATGGAAGCAAATTGTTGCTTTTGGGGAAGTCACGTGGATGAAATGCATGCTTTTTATGTAAGGTGCAACAGACATTGCATAGGCTGTGTTTCTATGAATGCAAAAATGACTAGTAAAGATAATTTGCTGGAAATCATCAGTCACACCCCAGTTTTCGGAAACCTTCAGGCAGACTATCCTTGACAAAATGTGAAACTTTGCTGGAGGCGTTTGATTGGACGTCGTGATTAAGGAAGACAAACATACCAAATGTAAATGACAAATGGAAGATTTTATGGCAATAAGTAAGAAACTGAATGTCCCACACTACAACATGGCCAGGTGATAGGTTTGGTGCAGGGATGGCAGATAAAGAATGATGGGAAGCAAATAAATGCTAGTTAGACTTTAATGGCTGTGACCCTCAGGCATCAGATGTGTGTCAGCTCCATACATACCAGCTGCCTTCACACAGGATGGGAAGAACCAACACATTCTCACTCCCATTGCTTGGTAAGGTGCCTTTGGCTTTTGTAACTGATGGATTAAGTCTCTTTTAGAGTCATGTATAGACACGCTTGGTCGGTACCCAAAAAAGTATCGTTACCTAACCCTAGTCGGGACTCTTGGTGTCGCTTTTTGGCGCTCTCGAGACTCGCGGCTAGCCCTTTAGTGTCATATTTGGATACACGCTTGGTCGGGACTAGGGTAGGGCACCTTTTATCGTAACCATGAAAGTTGGTTCCGGTGCCCAACGGTACCTTTTTTAATAATGTAATGACAAAAAACTATTTCAGTTGTAAAAATAATTATATTCATATAATAATGTTCATCCTATATGTTTAGTTATTTATTATCTCAAATAACCATGACTCATAAATTTAAAGGACGGTCTGGTCACAGCAATCTGAGCTCAAACTGTCTGTGTACAGCGGATTATTAATACTTCACATTCACAAACATACATAATCAGGTTCTTTATAAATGAAGGATTCATTCACCTAAGAATATACTTCATACAGAATAAGCACACATGACTTAAAGCGCCCATATTCTGCTTATTTTCAGGTTCATAATTGTATTTTGAGGTTGTACCAGAATAAATTTACATGGATTAATTTTCAATAAATATCATACGTTAGTTGTACTGCACATTGTTGCAGATCCTGTTTTCACCCTGTGTGTTTAGGTCTCTGTTTTAGCTCCAGAGTGAGACATCTCCCTTCTATCCTATCTTTGTTGGGAGCTGCACATGCTCAGTAGCTCGGTAAGATCCATCAGCTAGATAACTCTTTCTCCAGCTTTGGTCAGTCCAAGGCAGGATTAGCTGGGAGACTTCTTCTAGACCAGGGACACTTGTGGAATACCTTCACAATAGGGACAGGAAGTAGAACAAGGACAGGAAGTAGTTCTTTTGGAGATTATGGTCAACTAGTGGCTGTTGGAGCAGTGTTTTGCCATTGAGAACGGGCTAACATGCTAGTGCTAGCATGTGCTACGGTTAGCAGAGGACATTCAGAAACCGTATCTCACTCAAAACAGCATGGATAGTTTTTTTTCTAAGTTTGTAGAAGCACCAGAGACACAAAATAACCCCCCAAATCCCAGAAATAATATAATAATATAATACAATAATATGGGCACTTTAACTAAATTGAGCTTGAGGTTTTCAAAAAAACTGGTGGGTACAAAATGACTCATTATGAAATCTGATAGGTACGCACACCCACTGTCCCCACCAAAATCGACACCTATGTACACCGGCGGCTACGTAGCGAGTGAGGTCACGGCTGCACCGCAGTGGGAGGGGTGAGCTGCTGGGTTCTTCTCAATTTCTGGCGTTTATTAAGCCTTATCCAGATTTCTGCATCCCTCAGGTTTAACTTCAAGATCGATGAATAAAAGATGATAAAGTGAAGCTGTGGAGACTGAAAATTGGTCTTCATCGTTACACGATTCTTCCCTATTTCGAGCCATCATTTACAGTGTCTCTGACAATAGCTCAGATTATAAATATCACAGCTACATAAACGAGTTATTACATTTCAAGCCTCAATTATGAAGCCACATGTGTTCCTTGGGTGAAATGAAGGGGAATAACAGCTTTCTATACTCAGTGCCAGTTATCGAGCATAATCTCCTCTTCATTTTCTTGTGTACATAGATAATACAATGTAGCCACGGGTGGGATATTGATACATAGTTTGGGTTTGCAGACTGCTGTTGAGACAGAAAGGAGGGGCTTGTGAGCAGAATATCACATTTTCTTTTGCATCTGGCTGCTGCTGATGCAACAGATCAATCAATGAGAAGAGTAAAGTGAGTAAGACTGTGAATGCCTGGGATGGTTATTGTTTGACTGATTTGTGCTCTTGTTTACTGTATGCAGAACTGAGTCAGGCTGGAGGGACATTCACAATAAGACTTTTATTTGTCGGTGAAAAAGCATTGAGGCTGTTTAGAATGCAGCTCCAGCCCTCCTTGGATGTCTAAGTGCAGCAGCCTTGCTTTCAACAACCGCTGACAGCCTGAGGACACAAAGCTGCTCTGTGAAAAATGAACTTGTGCCACTTAGTCGCTGTAGAAAAAAAGAAAGATACCCACCTACGAGCAGAGGTCTGAAGTGTACAGGTTTGCTAATGTCAACGTCAACATGCATAAAAATGACCCCTGGCTTTAAAACTGAATAACATATACATAGGAGATGCAAGAGACAAGAGGTAGGGAAGAGGTGCGGGTATAAAAAAGTCATCCAACACACTCTGACACAGAGCATGTACGATGAAAGAACACATGTACGTGCAAACATAGAATATGTAGGAGTAAGCATACACACCTGGATGAAAGGCCAGGGGGACGAGAGAAAGGGAGGAAGTTAAATGTGTCTGCATGAGACTGTGTGAGACACGGTTGAAAAGGCATCGGTACTTCCACTTGGCAACTCCACCGTCTTCCCACTCCAATCCCCTCCGTGCCCTCATCCTATCAATGACCTTCTGTTGTAACCAGTAGGAGTGTCCCAAGGTGAAAGCAGAAAGGGGGAACCCGGGGTCCGTTTCTTCCAATTTCTTTCTCACCCATTTCACTGCTAGTTTATCCTTATACATTTCATTTTCTTTTCTATTTTTTATTTCACCAGTGAACTTGTTTTGAGGAAAATGTACTGTTGAAGTCAAACGGACATTTCAACAGGATTATCTGGAATTGAAGCCTCTGTTCTACTCGTCTCAGTAGCCATAGACTGAAGCAAGAAAGTAGAAAAAACACGACGAATGCCGTTTTCACATTATCACGGAAAAACAGCTTTTGCTCACCTCCCCTATCATTGTGTATTTGGTATGTACATTTTGTGCATGTATGTCTGTATGTATGTCTGTATGTGTGTAAATCCCAGTAACTGAGCAGATTGTGAAATACTCAGACCGGCCCGTCTGGCACCAACAACCATGCCACGCTCAAAATTGCTTAAATCCCCTTTCTTTCCCATTCTGACATTCAGTTTGGAGTTCAGGAGAGGGTCTGGACCAGGATCACGCCCCTAAATGCATTGAAGCAACTGCCATGTGATTGGTTGATTAGATAATTGCATTTATGAGAAATTGAACAGGTGTTCCTAATAGTCCTTTAGGTGAGTGTACGTATATAGCTATGTATGTATGTACATATGCTTGTGTGTATGTATGTATGTATGTATGTACAGTACATAAATACACTCATATTTTCTCATGTTATGCATGCATGCTTTTGTATGTACAGCATGTACGTATGTTTGTAAATGCATTAGAGTAGGCGTGCTGTGTTGAGGAGTAAACCTCTATGCGTGGTCCGACCTGCAGCCCTTGGGGTGAAGACTGAGTCTCTGGACATGGCGCACACACACTCTACCCGGTGACTGCAGCCTTCCATTTGTTCAGTATGAACAAAGCCTTCAGTGTGGCAGGAGCAGCAGTTACCCGGTCCGGCAGCTCTCTTTAGAGCCGGGACGGCTGCACCGCGACACGCCTGTGGCGAGGCAGAGGATACGGGGCAAGAGAAGGGTGAAGAGGTGCCAGCACCCAAAGGAGAAGGAGCTGTCACGGGACCCAGCCATGCAGAACTGACATGTCCTCGTCCCCTTCTCTCTGCGCTGTAACCTCCACCATAATGCATGTCGACTCTTTTTGCATCCTGACCCAAAGCTGACCTCATCCATCAAGCAACAAATGCTATGAAATAGATAAATATTAACCTTGTGGATCTCCTGGAAAATCAACTTTAAAGTCCACCAAGATGGAGTCAGTGATGTATGTATTAAATGAGAAGAACTAGTGATTAATCCAATATCAGCCATATTTTATATATTATACTAAATAAACCCAGTAATGTTGGAAATGAACTTCATTCAGGCTGCAGGTATGTTTTTTTCAAAAATAACTAATATATACATGGCTGTCCTATGAGATAGACATAGTATCATTTCAGATTATACCACAGTCCAAATGTTGCAAAGCAATGTAACATGATGCAAGATTATTGACCCACTCGGCAGCCCCCCCATCTCTCATTAACATAGACTGGATAAAGCCTATGACAAGAGCATATATTTGCATTTTGTATAAGTACAAGTAACTTGTATTAGTGTTAATAATGTTTAAAAAATTAATCTCTCAGTGTAGTCAATGAATACATTGAATACAGTACTTGTACTAGTACTCCAGTACAGAAGTACTGTACTGGAGCTCTTTGAATGATGCACTGGGGATAAACTAATAATGGTGTCATCATTCATACATAATATAATATGTTTTTGTGGTTTACATGTGGTTGCTTATTTTGCAATTTTGCAATGAATTTTATAACTATTATTTCATCTTGTCTTAAATTTTGCATGTAGGAAAGTTGTGATGTTGAGTGTGTGTAGGGGGAGGGGGGTTAAGATGGGTGATGTGATAATGTCGTGAGTTCTATGTTTTGTGTAAAAAAAATAAAGGTAATCTCAGCAAATAAAATAAACATGGCAGCTGTGGTTTGACATCAGAACTTAGGAAAATGTGACATGGCTGATGATCTGGGGAGTCCAAATGTATTTTCAGAGTAAAAAGAGGAAGGGAATGTTCTGGGATACTTACTGCGAGTAAATAGGTTGTCTACGTGTCATCATTCCTCAGGATAGTGAAGTGGTCCCATGGATACTGCAGAGCGGAATAAGGTACACTGAATACTAAAGTCTACATGGACAGTGCTTTTTAATGTCATTTTAATGTATTTCATATTAAATAAATCAGAAAGTCCTGTATAAACTTTGTCATAACGTTGACTACTTGCAATTCAGAGAACACGCATGACGACCCAGCTGAACATTTTGCTTCTTTTGTCCTCGGCTAACGTCAGAATTACAAGGCTGAGCCTGTGATGGAAAAATAAAGAGCACTGCTGTTTACCATCAACTCCATTTTCAACCGAGTGTATAGGGTTAATAAAGCTCCCCAGAGAGAGAGAAAAAAATCCCTAATATAAGAGCTGTGAGAAACCTGCGAAGAATGGGAGGGTATCTCGTAGTAAAGCCGCAGGCAGGAATTTCATTCTGAGCAGCAAGGTCTACAAGACCTAATTGATAGAACAATATCCTGCTTCCGTTTAACATGGTTTTCCCCGCTCGAGCCCACGAGTGAGTTGTTGTTCTTTGCTGCTGCTAAACCTGGGGCAAAGAATACAATTTGCCAAAGACATGATCGCAGCGGGTCATTGCCCCGAGGTGTTCGCGCTTCTAAACAGACTAAATGTAACAAGAAATTATTTCTAAATTACCAACCTCCACAGATGAAATGTAAAATAAACACCAGCTTGAGCAATCTGTGGGTAGCAATTATTCACTTGGACATTGGAAACTTTGTTTTTCTTTGAATAGCAAAAGAATGTGAGGAAAATATGTGGCTTGTGGTATTTTTCACACCCCAAGATTATAGAGGAATGGCTTCATCGGGCTGTTTTCAGACATAACCTTTAAAGCTCCAAACAGTTTACATTATAACGTGTCATACTGAAATTGGTGAAATCCATGAAATAATAAACGTTTCTCATTACAAACAATAACAGAAGATGGAAATCATTTCAAAACCGTTGTAGCTATCTATGGTTGATTGGTTGCTAACGTTAGCTCAAAACGCCATTCAACTGAAAGCCTTTGTTGTGTTTGATGCTAACTTGTAGCTAAGCTAGCAGTGAACCAACTTCATTAAGTAGGTCGATTTTTACTGGATTGAGTTACAGAAGTCTCTCGTTGCAAAGTGACGCATGCGCACATCTGCACTCGACTCACATCGGGGAGTGACAGGTGCGACTCGCTAGTATGTATTCTGCAAAGTCATGTTTGAGGGCTAATATGGCCAACAAGCCAATAAAGCCTCAGATGCTGTCCTGTAGCTTACTAATGTAAATTAATACAAATGTAAACAAAAACGTGATGATGTCTGACAAGAAAGCCATACATTTTCAAAAAGCATGAGACATATGACTCACTATGTTATGCTTCATGTATCCATATACCATGTTGACAATGTGACATGACGTGACATCAGACTCAGATAGAGGAGCTACAAATGGAAACAAGCGCCTTGTGGGGCCAGAGATTTTTTGTGGATTTGTTGGCATCTGCAGCTCAAGAATTATGTTATGAACTTGTAGCCTACATATGTTCTTCCGAAAAAGTTGTGGAAACCTGGATTTCTTTTCCCTTTTCTTTAAAACCCAGACAGCTTTGATAAATGTGAAAGGAGCACACTGAAGGGCTAACAGCTCCAGTGTTTTGTCCTCCAGAAACTTTTGCCCATGCCCTTCCCGTGTGAAAGCTGTGTTACCCCCATCCATGTTGGTGTAACTCTGGGAGAAGCTGCCTCCCCATAGCCCCATGGAATTTGCCTCAGGCCGTTTTGTCAAACTTCTCCCACTTCAAAGCCTCTTGGCATCCACTAGAGAGGCCACTGGGGCTTTAGCATCAATTTTAGATCATAAAGTGGAAGAGAGAGCAAGGGTGAGAGAGACTAAAATCTTAACAAAGAACCACCAAGAGCCAAGCATGTTATTATTGCCGATAAAACTCAACATCATCCGGGGTTAAAAGATTGGATTGGGCAATGTAGGCTGAACAATTCAAGGTTATTCTGTTCAACCCAACAGCTTCATAGTCACTACATCAGTGGAATCAAAAGCAGCATGTTTAGCTTGTGTTCAAAATGGAGGAAGACATTATCCTTCACACCCTGCTCTGTGGATTTTAGAATCTCTCGATAACACCAGTTATTTCTTTCAACATAGACCACCCTAATTTCCTATGTGTTTGTTTCTAAGTGACTGGTGGGAACAACGATATTTGACATTGGTTCAGTATTAAGCCGGATCGCTGCAGTTGACAGCAACAAAACAAGTTACAATCTAAGTTAATAGGGCAATTGTCCAACAGACACCTAGAATATTAATAATTTTATTAATACTTAGAATACTTACTGCTGGACCAATTTAAAGATTGTTGTTCCTATCAGTCTCTTTGCCACAAAATCATAGGAACGTAGGGTCCGGGTTAAAAAAAAAAAACCCGCTAGTTACCCTTTAAACCAAGCAAACCTCCAGTTTGTTACAGGCTTTTTTAAAAACATTTTCCATCCAAAGGCTCGTACCTTTACTTTGTTTACTTACATTTCAGATCTTTACTCATTCTCACATTATGTAAAATTATACTGATTGCAGTACAGTACAACAGGAACCTACATTAGAGGTTAATGAAGTCTGGCATGGTGTCCCCACGAAAGAGATGTGTTCCCTGGAGTTTTGGGACGACAGCGTGGGTGCAGGTTGGACATTAAAGGTTAGATGCCACAACCGCTTAAAAGCACTCCTTAATCTCCCCTCCACTGCTGACACAGGACTCAATGGGGGGTGGGGGGGCGCTAATTGAGGAACGAGGATGCAACCCAGCCAGCGGCTGCAGGGCCAACGCCCGCATGGTTTCATACAAATTAAGAAATATTGCATGAAAAATGTCTCATGGAAACAGTAAGATTCAATTGAATTTCACAAATATGGACAATGTTGTTACTTTTTAACACGTCATCACTGACACCCCAAAACTGCACTATGTGCAACCTGCACAATTGGTTTATTTACATTTTATCATATGATTTATGCAGTTGCACATTTTTGTATTCCCATCTTGTATATATTCAAATATTTGTTCTTATATTTTATTCCTGTCATTATTTCATGTATATTGTATGTATGTGCTGTATATTGTATCCTAGCATTTCATTTATATTTATATTTTGTGCTGTGTGACTGATTTTGCTTCTGCAACACTATAATTTCCCATTTTTTTGGGATCAATAAATATCTATCTATCAACAAAGACAGATATAATTGGACTAACGAGGAGACGAGAGACTTTTTCAATTTAATTTATGAGCGAAATATAACGACTTAGCATCAAACACAACAAAGGCTGTCAGTTGAATGGTGTTTTGAGCTAACGTTACCAATCAAACAACCATAGATAGCTACAACGTTTCTCATTCCCATATTCTGTTATTGTTTATAATGAGAAAACGTTATTATTTCATGGATTCCACAAATATGCCGTAAAATGTTTAAATCTGAGCATGCGCCACTCACTGCACTCGAAGTACATCAAGAGTGACAGTGGCTTAAAAAAGCCCTCCAGTCCTGCCTACCTGGAGCAGATGACCAATCACAGAAGACCAGCTTAGAGTTGCGTAACACTTAGCCAGGAGTAGAACAAACTGTTGAAACCGGAGTTTTCAGAACAATTTGAAATCTGAACGTTTTAGCACACAGGAATTGGTCCAAAATACATTTACCTCATTAAACGTTTGGCCACATTTAACGTGAAAATCCAACATTATGACATTGATATGACAAAAAACACAGAAAAGCATGATATGTCCCCTTTAAGAGATGGGTTGGAAAAAACAAATGGAGACAGGTAAAATGAATGAAACGTGAAAAATTGAAAAAAGGTAATATAATAGTTGATTCTGTACAATGCACTTTATGTTACATTAAGAGAAAGCCCGAGCTGCATTGATTGGGTCTGCAATCAATGCAGCTCGGTTTCTGGGTTGAGCTCCAAAGGTCCATATCGAAGTTGTGTATTTCTCTGGAGCTTGACCCGTGAACTCTCCATACTGAATATTGATCACACGCCACACACCACTGACACTAACTTCTCTTTGTTTCCACTGTACAGACACACACATACACACAAAATTGAATTTCCCACCAGCCTTATCAAAATAGAAACTCGCCCCAAGCCATCTGTGGTTGAGCCTGAGTGTAATGAGAAGAAAATATTATAGTGAAACATTCATATTTGTAGACTTTCTAATCTGGTGAATTCGTAAAAGGGTGGGTGGCCTTCGCGTGTTGGTATTGCCGTATCAGTCAGAGCCCGAATTAGTCTCTTTTTATGGTAATCATCACCATCATTATTACTTACTCCAGGGAGAAGACACACACACGCCATGAGGTGAATGGGCAGAAGAGAAATCATCCTCTATCCACACGTATGTTGACTTTTCCAACACTTCTTCACATTCAAAGTTAAATTCAAGTTATTTGTTTTCAGCCCTGTATTCGGTTTTATTCAATTTCTATCTTTCTGGTTCTGGTATTGCAGTTAGGATGAGATACCTTTCTCAATGACTCATAGTTTCTACTAGGGTGACCACATTTAGATTTCCAAAAACGAGGACACTCGGCCCAGCCTCGAAACACAAATTCATACAGGCTTCTTAGAGGTTGATGAACATGCTTTATTATGTCTCAATGGTATGAAAATAAATTATGTAATAAAATAAAACGTGGAACACCCTGTAACAAAATAATAGCTCTCTTTTCAAATAAATAAATATAGAAATATAAAATAATGTTCTAAGTACGACCTATTCTGTGTCAGCAAAATCCATCTTCAACTAAATATCTCCTAAAACCTTTTCAGTGTAATAAGATAAGGTTTGTTGGTGTCCATGTGAGCTGTGAGATCTCCTGCGCTTTTATTAGACACCGAAACATATGAGATCTCCATGTGGAAAGGTTTTTTGTGCAGTTCAACTGTGAAGCTGCACTAACACTTCGGCATTTTGTGTACAATGCTGCTCCGCTGTCTGATCTGCTCCAAGTATGTGTTCTCTGTCTGATCTGCTCCATGTATGTTCTGCTCCCTGTCTGATCTGCTCCATGTATGTGCTCTCTGTCTGATCTGCTCCCTGTATGTTCTGCTCCCTGTCTGATCTGCTCCCTGTCTGATCTGCCCCCTGTATGTCCTCCCTGTCTGATCTGCTCCCTTTATGTGCTCCCTGTCTGATCTGCTCCCTGTATGTGCTCCCTGTCTGATCTGCTCCCTTTATGTGCTCCCTGTCTGATCTGCCCCCTGTATGTGCTCCCTGTCTGATCTGCTCCCTGTATGATCTGCTTCCTGTATGTGCTCCGTCTGATCTGCTCCCTGTATGTGCTCCGTCTGATCTGTTCTCTGTATGTGCTCCGTCTGATCTGCTCCCTGTATGTGCTCCCTGTCTGATCTGCTCCCTGTATGTGCTCCCTGTCTGATCTGCTCCCTGTATGTTCTGCTCCCTGTCTGATCTGCTCCCTGTCTGATCTGCCCCCTGTATGTCCTCCCTGTCTGATCTGCTCCCTTTATGTGCTACCTGTCTGATCTGCTCCCTGTATGTGCTCCCTGTCTGATCTTCTCCCTTTATGTGCTCCCTGTCTGATCTGCCCCCTGTATGTGCTCCCTGTCTGATCTGCTCCCTGTATGATCTGCTTCCTGTATGTGCTCCGTCTGATCTGCTCCCTGTATGTGCTCCGTCTGATCTGTTCTCTGAATGTGCTCCGTCTGATCTGCTCCCTGTATGTGCTCCCTGTCTGATCTGCTCCCTGTATGTGCTCCCTGTCTGATCTGCTCCCTGTATGTGCTCCCTGTCTGATCTGCTCCCTGTATGATCTGCTCCCTGTATGTGTTCCCTGTCTGATCTGCTCCCTGTATGTGCTCCGTCTGATCTGCTCCCTGTATGTGCTCCCTGTCTGATCTGCTCCCTGTATGATCTGCTCCCTGTATGTGCTCCGTCTGATCTGCTCCCTGTATGTGCTCCCTGTCTGATCTGCTCTCTGTGTGTGCTCCCTGTCTGATCTGCTCCCTGTATGTGCTCCCTGTCTGATCTGCTCTCTGTATGTGCTCCCTGTCTGATCTGCTCCCTGTATGTGCTCCCTGTCTGATCTGCTCCCTGTATGTGCTCCCTGTCTGATCTGCTCTCTGTATGTGCTCCCTGTCTGATCTGCTCTCTGTATGTGCTCCCTGTCTGATCTGCTCCCTGTATGTGTGCGTCGCAGAGCCGCCCACAAGGCAGCCTCTTGGGAATTATCTAACGCAACAAAGTTGCAGTAGTAATGTGTGCAAAGCGCCAGTCAATTTAAGTACACGCTTAATGCCCCGGACAGTGCGTTAAAAAGTGGACATGTCCGGGCAAAAGAGGACGTTTAGACACCCTAGTTTATACAGAAAGATAACAAGGAGGAGACTTTTTACATTTGTAGGGATTTTGCAACTATTATCGGGTTAGGGAGGGTGGTGAACAGTATGTTTCACTTTTTAAAAAGGCCCCTTTTTCTTGGAATTTTACTATTTTATTTGGCCCCTTCACTTTACTAAAGGCGTGTTGAAGCACAATATATGAATGTGACTCTTGACAAATTTCACCCCTACACTTGCATGGTATGTAGCGCTGATAGGCCACACACACACACACACACACAAATATGCATTCATACCATTCTTCTTCTGATCTCAGTTGCCCAGCCTATTCATCATACGTCCCCTCATAAACCACCACTTTTCTGTTTACCCCCAGCTCTTCTGTCTCCCTTTCCCAGCCTCTCAGCTGCTGTTTCATCAGCTGTTCATCACCGCAGCAGCAGCACACTGCCGAGATGCACTGCCGCACCAACAAACACACCACAGCTAAGATGGTGCGGCAGGGGGGCTTTGGCTGCTGGCAATTTCACACTGAGACTGACACTGATCCCTGCACGCATGTAAACACACACACATCATATACATGGTTGTATTTCTTGCACTTCTTAGGGCCTTCCACTGAATACATTCATCCACCAAACACTTCCCTGGGCACTTCACACACACTCTGGGGAAATAACTAAATTAAAAACAAATGAAGGCCTAAAGAGGCTTTCTACCTTTATCAACACAATTACAACAATCTAAGTTACATACAGGTCAGAGACCTGACCAAGACTCTGAGTGGTTGAGAGCAAGTCAAGACCAAGACCAGTGCCAGAGTCCCGCATTGCATGACACAACAACAATGTGTAAAATGCTAACCATAGGCATTCCTCAAACTGCTCAAAAAAGTCTACATTCCCATAAAAACATCCATAGAAAACAAACTCCTTAAAGTTAGGTAGTTTGGGAGTGTGTGCAGGCCTCTCCACACTGACCACACTGTGTTTATACACAGTGGAAATGTGCATGTGTTTCCCGGTGTGCACTATTGTCTGCTTATGGCCATCACTCTGCCTGTCTGACTGAAGCAAGATTGCCACTAACTGGTATCATCCCTTGGTTCTCACCCCGGGGTACCACATATTACCGTTAATCACAATAACAGCAGGGCAGCAGCTCCTCGCTCGTATGCACACAAACACCCCAGCACAAGATGAAACAGCCGCCGTGGACCTTGAGACAAACGAAGGTGAGGAGGCGCTTCTGAGTTATATTTATTCCTTGCGTCTATAGTAATAGTATTGTCTGACAAGGAGTTCACTTACACGCCATACCAAGTAAGAAAGACATCGAATTTTACAGCCTCCGATCTAATTGACTGAAGCCAATTTAATAGATTAATTCATCCCTGGCAACAAATTGCTTGGAGGGTTGTTTAAACCCCTAAACAATCACCCGTGTTGACTCATGGAGCACTGGGAGCTTGTGAAGCGCATCCTGGTTAAACTAAAACAAATATACACAGATAGATGGGAGAGCAGGTTTGAATAACAAGGGTTAATGCTATGCAAGCTCGCCAGCCACTTAGCTACATGCTGTAATCCCTGTAAAAAGAGATGAAGTGGCAGTTAGGACTTAAAGGTTGCAAGCTAAAACTAGAATAGTGCAAACGTTTATAAGACTAAAGTCATTGATTCAGTTTTGATTTAAAGGTCCCATGACATGATGCTCTTTGGATGCTTTTATATAGAAGACTCTTTTATATAGACCTTAGTGGTCCCCTAATACTGTATCTGAAGTCTCTTTTATATAGACCTTAGTGGTCCCTAATACTGGATCTGAAGTCTCTTTTATATAGACCTTAGTGGCCCCTAATACTGTATCTGAAGTCTCTTTTATATAGACCTTAGTGGTCCCTAATACTGTATCTGAAGTCTCTTTTATATAGACCTTAGTGGTCCCTAATACTGTATCTGAAGTCTCTTTTATATAGACCTTAGTGGCCCCTAATACTGTATCTGAAGTCTCTTTTACATAGACCTTAGTGGTCCCCTAATACTGTATCTGAAGTCTCTTTATATAGACCTTGGTGGTCCCTAATACTGTATCTGAAGTCTCTTTATATAGACCTTAGTGGTCCCCTAATACTGTATCTTAAGGAAAAGAGACAAATAAAACAACACACCTACACAGAGAAATAGAACTTCAGCTATAATGCTACATTTATGGTAAAATCAAGATACTGAACACTGACTAGCTAGCTCACAATGATGTTTATGACAATTTGGGGAAATTTGTCTCCGGCATAGTACCTACAATCTGTTGCTTCACAACACAAACATGTAACACAAAAAACATTCTAAAATCCACATAAGATCAACGAGTTGCATGCACAAGCACAAAGACCAACTGGCAAAATAGAAGCCGCAACTTCCAACAGAATATACTTTGTTTATAAGCATGAACCCATGAATATTACGACGGGTGGTTTTGAAAGGGGCAGAGTGATGTAGAACATTGAGCTTCATGAGTGCACCCTTGCATGGTAACCTATAGATAACGTCACCCTGGCAACGGGTGATGACATCAACAGACATCAAACCCCTGGAGCACACCCAAGTACTGACCCCCAATTTCCATTGGGTGCAGAACGGTTGCGGTCCGGCTCCAGAACGGCGGCGGAGTCATTAGGTTTCCATAAAAAGTTTTAAAGTCCATGTGTGTATTTTCACTGACTGTGGAACGGCTGCGTTCCGTCCCAGCTCGGGCGGTCCCCCGCCCTCCGGAGCAGATACCCACAGCTTCTATTTTTGCCGGGCGCCGGAGAGCTCCGCAGCAATTCAGCACACGGCAGATAGTGCGGGACAGGAAGTTGAGCACTGAAACAAAATAAAACATCTGGTTATTTTTCAAAATAAAATAGAGCGTGCTCACGGCGGATCATGTTTCCCTTAATGAGAACCGGTCCAAATGGAGAAATGCTCGCTGCAGGCTTTCTATAACACACTAGAATGGCTTGAAACAAGGTAACCATGGCAATTGTTCCACAAAATATTTTAGAGTCCATGGTAGAAGTTCAGATATTACCACAAAGTAGAGAAAGAAAAAAAATACGTGTGGCAGGGCACCTTTAAAAACTACCTAAAAGCCAGAACACATCTATTCTCTGCCTATTGTTTCCCATTATTTTCCTCTTGAAATATATCAACAGTGGCCAATTGAAACAATTAAAAAGGCTCCAATTGGGTTTTTCTTGCCTTTTTAATGTTGTTCCTAATCCCCCCTCCTAGATTTAACTCAGCCAATTGTAGAGAAAATGAATGTTCTCAGTGTGAGTGAAGGAACCATGGGAAGTGTGTGTACTAACCGCTGCTGTCAGAGGGAAGAAAAGCTGCCGTGTTAGAAGTTTGTAAGCGTGTACAAACTGTACAGGATATGGGAAGAGTCAAAGCTACATCTCTGTTCTCTACAAATGAGTTTATAAATCACCAGATACATTTAGGTATGTAATCGTCCATGAAAGCAGCAACTCCCAGAGAGTCAACAACAAAAAAGCTTTAATTAAAAAATACAATTTATGGGCCTTTCTCTGCCTCTTTCACCGTTTCCCTTAAACACACAAACACACTTAAGCACAAAGAGGAGCTCTCTATTTCAGTAGACACAATGAGACAGAGGGCTTTGTTTTAATTAAAGGAACACTTCACCAAACTGTGAACGTCTGTAAAAAAACATCTCCTCCCTATCTGCTAGCTGCCTGTCCCCTGAACACACTGTAAAAAACATATCCTTCCTATCTGCTAGCTGCCTGTCCCCTGAACACTCTGTAAAAAACATCTTCTCACTATCTGCTAGCTGCCTGTCCCCTGAACACTCTGTAAAAAACATCTTCTCACTATCTGCTAGCTGCCTGTCCCCTGAACACTCTGTAAAAAACATCTCCTCACTATCTGCTAGCTGCCTGTCAACAGAACACACTGTAAAAAAAAAAACACCTCACTATCTGCTAGCTGCCTGTCCCCAATAACTGACAAGAGGGATTTTAGGGGTTGGGGGTTGGTGCACAGAAGCACAAAAGGGTGGGGGATGGGACGGGATGAGGAGGGGGGGGGGGGGCAAGCTAGTCTTGTTTTGTTTGAAAATGCTTCAAACTTCAACAAAAAGTGCCGCAACCCAACATCGCTTAGAGCCCCTTTAATAGGGCAGGGTGCTGTCACTTGGCAGAAAATGTAAATGTAATTACTTGAAACCCTTAACAGCACAAACGATCATTTTTACGGCACAAGCAGTGTTTAGAATAATTTTTGGATGACATGGGGGCCAGCTCCACACAGGTTTATTGGCTGACTAAGATTTACTTATCGATTCAATTTAGGTATTAAATTGGGTATTGAATGGCAAGGCATTTTTTGAAACTCCATTGGAATTTGCTCGGTTCCTAAAAAGTATCAAATTCTGAACCCAGCCCTATTGATATGTGACCAAGACCGCTACCCGGTTCTTCACTAGTTCTAAGATCAAGTTCCTCAATATTCCTTCTGATCCTTGTCTCTTCCTGGGCCATAAGGCTGTGGTCCCTCATAGTCGTATGAATATATATTTACAACCTCTTTAGTGTCAAATTTAGAATTGGGATTCATGTTCATTAATGTCAAACTCACAGTATATGATGTCATGTCTAACTGGTCATTTTTGGGTCAGGAATACAAATCCTTTTTCTTTTGAATTCAATACCTATTTCGCGTTGATCATATGGCATTAAATCCTCACCTGTGTGTGTTGTGTGTGTGTGTGTGTGTGTGTGTGTGGTGTTGTGTGTGTGTGTGTGTGTGTGTGGTGTGGTGTGTTGTGTGTGTGTGTGTGTGTGTGTGTGTGTGTGTGTGTGTGTGTGTGTGTGTGTGTGTGTGCGTGCCAATCCTGGCAAAAGAGATAAAGCAATGCAGTGTGGCCCTTATTTTTCAACAAAAAAACAAGACAGAATATAAAAATGAACTGCTGTCAATTCGTATGCAAATCATATTTTTTCCTAAGGTTTTCTCTCTGATTGCCACTGCTGAGATTTCTCGGAAAGAAACAAAGAAGCAATTTCTCTTGAGAAAAATAACACCCCAGACTGTGCCGTGATGGATTGTGGCTTCAGATTGACAAGAACATCTGTCAGCGGGGTATTTGATGGGATTTTGATGGAGCTAGTGACTGAACCAGAGTATATGACTGAAAATAAAGTAAGCTGAATATATATTTCTCACAGTATGCTGTATGCAATGCACCACATTCTTGGTTACTCAGATATTGGACAGAAATGATCACAAAACTTTTGATAGCGGTATATCAACAACATCCAGTCTAGCTGCATTTGCAAATGTCAAGTTATGTAAGACTAATTTAAAGGCCCCGTGGCTTGAAAATGTCACTTTATAAAGTTTTTTAACATTAATATGCGTTCCCCCAGCCTGCCTATGGCCCCCCAGTACTGATCATAATCGGAGTTCACTTCCTGGGGAAAACAAAAGACTTTCACCCAGGAAATGTCTGTTCCCAGGAGTGTTTTAATCCAAATCACAATCTTTTTTCTGCACTTAACTCGTTGTTTTGGTGCCTGAACTTTTCCTTTGTCGCCACTCAATAAGGTTCACTTTGTGTTACCTTAGCTCAACAGTGTCCACCATGTCGCAGAGCTCTGTAGCGGCTAAACACATCTACTAACTACCGCTGTGACCAGAGATCGCAAAAGTACTCACGTCCCGTACTCAAGTAGAAGTACAAATACTTCTACAAAGTTCTCTGGTAAGAGTAGAAGTACTGATTTAACTTCTTTATTCAAGTAAATGTCAAATGTCAAAGTACAGGCTTGGAAATGTACTTCAAGTATAAAAGTAGCCTTGCAAATGACAAAGCTACCTGGACCAGACCGATGATATTAGAGTCCAAGCTGAGGAACTTCAGTGGACATGAAAAAAAGACTCTTTAAATGCCATTGGCTACATTTTAAATGGATGTCTGCCAACAGGCCTAAAACCTCACAATCATCCCATATGATTATTGCGACAGAGACTGGGACTCCAGGTTGATACGATTCTGACAGAGGAGCAAGATATGTTATGTCACATTGTTGTGAACAGTTGTGATTCTGTGAGAATTCACAGATCCAGTTCCTTTTTTTTAATCTTTCCTTAACATTTTACAAATCTACATGTGTGTGTAGCGTTTGGAAAGAAAATAAAGGATAGAATACGAATGACTAAACAGACATTAATGAAGAAATTCCTGATGCCTACTGTCTCAAACATCTCTCTCAGACAAGGCCCAGGATGATGGGAATGTCTTGCTGCTTGTCTGCTGAATCTCCGTTTTCTTCTCTTTCCATCACGTGGCTGTCCGTATTACTATGTGCGAACGTTAGCACCATCGAGCTATGTGATGGCCACAGCCATGGACACACAACAAGCTTAAGAGCAGTAACCTCATGCACTCATATTTTTCCTTAGGTTTAGGTGATATGATTTTGTGTATACATCTTCATTTGTTGCAACCATTTATTCAGTTACAAATAACTTAAAGGACACTTGTTTCATTTCACATGCATCATGCTTTAATTGATTTATATGAAAGTATCTTTTAGCAAGTGCACACTATTAGTTACTTTTTGATGGTCATACTGTTCTATAACCGGTTTTTCTTTTGAGCTTACCAGTTGGAGTCCACACCCGGGAGGGATTCAGGTCTGATGGCTTAAAAGGGGTGGCGCTTGGAGAAAGAGCAGCTTTATAGGGGAGGTGGCCTAATTGGACACTTCCACTGCTTGATATGTCTGGGGGGGGGTAGCTTTATTCTCGCTGTAGGTATTCTGGGGTTTCGATTTTATATAAAGTAGTTTTTGTCGAGTTAAGATAAATAAAAGGATATGTTATTTGGAATGCATTTTTAGGTAGGTTCGTCATTATTTGTTTCGGAAGTTAGTTTGCAGTTATTGTTTGTCTCCCCCTGTGTGTTTGAATTGGTCTGATCAGCCAATATATGAGTCCCCTTTGTGTCGGTAGGCTCGTTCGAGATGAGCCAGGTCTGCGCAGAATCGATCACCGGCGATCGGCGCCCGTTGCATGCCTTTACCGCAGCTTTCTGTCCCCGCCCCCCGCTGCTGCCGCCTGCTCTCGTCCACTTTACAGGCGAGGCGCAGTTCATCTCGAACGAGCCTTTTGTTAGGAGGTCAGTTGTATTTTTGAGTCACTTGTGTTTTGAGCCTTAGTTACTGTCTGTTTATTTGACCTCTTTTAAGGGCCCAGAACTTTATCTTTATTTTGTTGGAACTATTTTTTGGGAATAAAATTCTTGCATTTTGAATTTCTCTTGTGACTCCTCATGCTTAACTGCTTGGTCCCTCTCAAGCTGCAATGATTTGCCGCAAATGAATGCCGAATCTGTTGAGTTGTATTAGCGGTGGGTCAAGTGCAACGTCCAGTATAGTCCCATCCATTTAGAATGAATTTCGGTATTGATGACGTGAAAAATAACGGTAACTCCAGTGAAATGATTGTAAACTTGTTAGCGAGGACTAGATTAAGACTGGATTTAAAGCTGATCCTGGTTTCCAACGTCGCCCCAGGTGTGTTAAAACACGGACGCACATGAGTTCTCTCTGTTGATGCGACATGCGACCTCGCTAACTGGTGATCAAATCCCTTGCTAACTTACTTTAAATGGGCCAGAATTATAGACCAATACAACAGGCTTAAATGAACTGACAACATACAGTTCTCATGGACTCACACACACAATCTCAGCTGATTATCCTCCAGACAGCTAGTCTTTTTTTCTTTCCTCTCGCTTTTTTGCTCGCGGTGTAAGGCGCGTGTCCGCGGTATTCTCCGACATAACAACCTCTTGTACAAAACTAAAGAAACGAGACAAGTTTGTTAAATCTAAGGAGTAGAAAGTACCGATATTTGTGTCAACCCTCATGTTGTCCTCGGGTCAAATTGACCCATTTTCCTATATCAATATTCTTTTTAATTCCCCAAAATAACATGATTGATTCCACTCAACGCTCTTTGCCAAGAACAAATCTCTACTTTCATTAATTTTGGGGCGTCTTGTTCAATTTAATAGCATTTGAAAACAAATTGAAGTGTTTTGAAATAGTATTGAGTAAAAGTTGACATATTCCAGTCTGTGATTATCATCAACATCCATTCCTTTAATTTTAGTCTATATAATTCATTATTTCTGCTTTTCTAACTCAAACATTAGGTATAGTTTCCTTAAAATGAGGTTTATTGACCACAAATTCCAAAATGAACTGTAAAACTAAAGTTAATAAGTTAGTGTTACATAGTGTTGAAAACGTCAAAAGTTGAAAAAGCGTCAAAAGTGTTGAAAAAAGGGACAAAAACGTAAAAAAGTTAAAAACATTGATAAAAAGCTTCAAGAAAAGTGATTTTCAATTTGACGGGAAGAAATTTTCACTTTTTTGGACATTTTCCATACTACATAACACTACCTTATTCACTTTAGTTTTACAGTTATTTTTGGAATTAATCATCAATAAACCTAATTTTAAGAAATTTATACCTACAGTTTGAGTTAGAAAAAGAGGAAATTAGGAGCAATTTAGATTAAAAGTAAAGGAAAGTCAGTTGATGGAAAATCACAGACTGGAATATGTCAACTTTTACTCAATACTATTTACAAAACACTTCAATGTTTTTTCTCTCCAAATGCTATAAAATTGAATAAGACCCTAAATTAATGAAAGTAGAGATTTGTACTTGGCAATGAGCGTTGGAATCAATCATGTTATATTGGGGAATTAAAAAGAACATTGATATAGGAAAACGGGTCAACATGAGGGTTAAATAACTAAATCAAGTCAGCCACTGTAGGCGGGACCAGACAGCGGTCTTCTAGTTTCATAGGGGTTTTACATTTTGGTGTGCATAAAGTTTCGTTCTATATCATACGGACCATCCATTCATGAGAATGCGTTGTCCAGCTCCACAGACCTGACGGCAGGCCTGTCTGAAGGTCAGCAGTTGAAATCCTCAGACCAGCAAAAAAGTAAGAAAATGCATATTCAATTCAATTTTATTTCTAGTATCAATTCATAACAAGAGTTATCTCAAGACACTTTACAGATAGACCACACTCCAGAATTTACAAGGACCCAACAGTTCTAGTAGTTTCCTCCAGAGCAAGCAACAGTGCGACAGTGGCGAGGAAAAACTTCCTTTTAGGCAGAAACCTCGGTCAGACCCAGGCCAGGACCCAGACCCAGGCTCTTGGTAGGCGGCGTCTGACGGGCCGGTTGGGGTTAGAATGAAGAGTGGCAATAACAAAAATAGAAAAAATTAGTAGTTTGTAGCAGTTCTTTGTGGTAGTTCATGGCATAGCAGCACGCTGTGCGGCATTACAAGGCCCAGCAGGACGTAGCAGGACGTAGCAGGACGTAGCAGGGCGTAGCAGGGCGTAGCAGGGCGTAGCAGGACGTAGCAGGACGTAGCAGGACGTAACTGGACGTAGCAGGGCGTAGCAGGACGTAGCTGGACGTAGCAGGACGTAGCAGGACGTTGCAGGGTGTAGCAGGACGTAGCAGGACGTAGCAGGGCACTGCAGTGTAGCAGTTGAACATGGCATCACAGAACATGGAGCGGGACCATGGCGACAGCTGCTACCCTGATTTTGGAGCCTCTCTGATCCGAGGGAACATGCTGGGGAAAAAAAATATTAAGATATATTACTCTTAAAATGTAGATGTGCTGTAAAATGAAGCGCTTGATGCAAAAATGCTCCAACAGAGAAGAGGAGGGGCAGGCCGGCTTTAGAGATTTTACTGAACAACACCAAAAATGTAAATGTATGACAAACCATTGCAGGAAAGTAATGCTTTAAAAAGTCAGGAGTCATTTAAACGAGCTCCTTGAAAGCACATCAGATGTTGCTAAAAAAGATTTATTCACAGTCGGTTATGCATAGATAGTTGTGAATAATTAATATTCATTTAAAAAAGGGGGGTGCTATTAAAAAGTGGTTTGGGGGCTGATTCCCATGATTTAATGTTAGCAGTGTAAAAATAATATCTTTTTTTTCATTACCATGCCTAACCTAATGAGTCATTGCACTGCATTCCGTGGTCCGTGTGTTCTAAATACCTGCGCCTCATTAGAATTCCCCATTAGAAAGTGTAATGGGTGATGCTGGGAAGATTTTACCCAGCCCCGCCAGGAACAAGCACCTTTTCAATAATGCATCGAGAAAAGACTCTGCACTTTGAATTCCTACTGAGATATGTTGATTTTTACTCCTCTCTTTCAATTTGATGCATTTCCTAGAAGGTGTCTGCTATCAGTAGGTTTCTTTTTTATCTGTAAAACACTAAATTAGGCTCTTGCATTTCATATTACCCCAATGAGTCTCAGTAAGAGCAGGAGATTTTTACCACTTTGGCAATCCTCTGAAAAACAGGATTTTTTCAACTTGAAAAAAGTGAACTATAATGAAATATATATAATGCTTTTCGTATGAGTACTTCATGACAAAGTGCAAGATGTACAAATGAACAAATTGTTCAGTTATTGCATAGTCTAAGTCTGCATGCATCTGCAGGATCATCCTTCATGTGGTCCTGGTTGTTCAAACAGCATCCATGGCAAACACTGGGGCTTTTTAACCCTAATACACCATATCCCTCACAGTGATGTAACATTCTCTCTGTAACTGATATTAACTGTAACGTTATTTATGGTCTTGAGCCCAAATAAAAGCTGGAGTTTTATTAAAGTGGCAGTTGGTCAATGCCACAACCCCAGCCTCCACCTTGCCCCCCCCCCCCCCCTCTCCTCCTCAAAAGCTCCAGACTCAGAAATAGCACATACTAAAGAAAGCTCATTGTGGGACTGGCTCTAGAGGCTGGAATAGAGGCTCTAATTTTGAGAAAGAGACTTCAGATCCAGTATTAGGGGACCACTAAGGTCTATATAAAGAGACTTCAGATCCAGTATTAGGGGACCACTAAGGTCTATATAAAGAGACTTCAGATACAGTATTCGTGGACCACTAAGGTCTATATAAAAGAGACTTCAGATACAGTATTAGGGGACCACTAAGGTCTATATAAAAGAGACTTCAGATACAGTATTAGGGGACCACTAAGGTCTATATAAAAGAGACTTCAGATACAGTATTAGGGGACCACTAAGGTCTATATAAAAGAGACTTCAGATACAGTATTAGGGGACCACTAAGGTCTATATAAAAGAGACTTCAGATACAGTATTAGGGACCACTAAGGTCTATATAAAAGAGACTTCAGATACAGTATTAGGGACCACTAAGGTCTATATAAAAGAGACTTCAGATACAGTATTAGGGACCACTAAGGTCTATATAAAAGCATCGAAAGAGCACTATGTTACGGGACCTTTAAATTAATATTCCATAATACTTTGTTTGACTAGTTTACTACTGAACCCGGCGCCCCCCACCACCACTAGTAAATTCTTACCTGCTTAAACAATTTACTCTGACAATTAGTATGCAAGGTGCTCTTGAGCTCAGCGCCACCCAAGACGATTGGGATTGCTTTAACCCTTGTGTTGTCTTCCCGTCAAAATTAAAAAACAAAAACCTTTGTTGTTTTTTATCAAACTTTTTCTAACGTTGTTGTCCCATTTTTCAACACTTTTGTCACTTTTTTTTGACGTTTTCAACTCTATGTAACACTAACTTATCAACTTTTGTTAGACAGTTTTTTGGGGAATTTAAGTTCAATGAACCTCATTTATAGGAAATGATACCTAATGTTTGAGTTAGAAAAGCAGAAATTAAAAAGTATTTAGACTAAAACTAAAGGAATGGATGTTGATGATAATCACAGACTGGAATATGTCAACTTTTACTCAATACTATTTCAAACCACTTCAATTTTTTTTTTTCAAATCCTATGAAATTGAATAAGACCCAAAATTAATGAAAGGAGAGATTTGTACTTGGCAAGGAGCGTTGGGTGGAATCAATAATGTTGGCTTGGGGAATTAAAAAGAACATTGATATAGGACAACATGAGGACAACATGAGGGTTAAAGAAATCAAACAAGCGTTTGCATTCCAGAGCGTTTTTTTTCTCCTATCCCAGAATGCATGTGTGGTGTAGCCAGACCTTACTGCGCAGCGCTGTGGAGACAAGTCTGGCCCTGTGAGACTTGCCAGGACAGGAGGGACATAAATTGGGCAAAATCAGACACAAGAAATGCACTCACGTAAATATGTTCGCTGACAATAACTCCGATATAGCGGTCGTAGTGCCAAGTGAGTAAAAGGAAATAATCTGCTTTGCATTCATCAACACGTTGGGGTCATACCTTGGTTCAGACATCAGGGTTCAGCACGAGTTTGGTACAGTGGAGGGGGGGAAAAACAAATATCCCGAAGGCAATTGGTTTTTATTGTTTATGTCTGTGGCTGTGCCCCCCAGTGTCATCTAGTCTCTCCATTATGGGGCGCCGTTTGTAAAGCGGCTCGTGCTGAAAATAACAGCAACATTTTGTCACATTTAGCTTTAAATAATGTTTAAATAACTGGTATGAAATTTTGAGGGTCACTTTCTTGCACATTTACAACAATATTTGTCAACTTGGAAATATTTTAAATAGTTAAATCCAAATATTAAATGTTACACCTAAATGTTAAATGTTAAATCTATATGCTAAATCTAAATCTAAATGTTAAATCTAAATCTAAATGTTAAATCTAAATCTAAATGTTAAATCTAAATCTAAATCTAAATTTAAATCTAAATATTAAATCTAAATCTAAATGTTAAATCTAAATCTAAATCTAAATGTTAAATCTAAATATTAAACTAAATCTAAATGTTAAATCTAAATCTAAATCTAAATGTTAAATCTAAATATTAAATCTAAATCTAAATGTTAAATCTAATCTAAATGTTAAATCTAAATCTAAATCTAAATGTTAAATCTAAATATTAAATCTAAATCTAAAAGTTAAATCTAAATCTAAATGTTAAATCTAAATATTAAAACTAAATCTAAATGTTAAATCTAAATATAAATCTAAATCTAAATGTTAAATCTAAATCTAAATGTTAATCTAAATCTAAATCTAAATGTAAATCTAAATGTTTCGGGTGAAACTAAATATTTAGCTAATAGCAAATAATGTCGGTAACCGGAAGTACCAAAAAAAAGCTCGAGGAGGTCAGTGTATGTTTATAGTGTCAAATAACGAATAAAAATCCTCTCATCGGGAGATATGGACTCTTGAACTTGGATAACCGTGAAAAAACTACCTAAAATAATAAACACAGTTGGGGAAAACTGTATTGAAGAGTACTTTGAGTTTTAGTGTCACTTTTATGAATGGTGTGGGAATTATAGCCACTATAGCCAGCCACGGGGGGGCTCACTTTGACTGGTCTGTCACGTTCGCTTGCATTAAGGTCAGCAAGAGCCTATCCCCGCCCGCCCCGACAAGACCGGTACTGTTGGCCATGGTCACTCTGCGTAATGTCTAACGAATCCGCGTTAGCCGAGAACATCGGCAGAGCCGTCCCGGTGGCTGAACAAACTTATTCAACAGCGACAGCGACAGCCTCAGGGCCACCGCAGGCCACCTCGGTAAGTATGTTTTCCAAATCACGGAGCTAGCAACCCTGTTGTCAAGGCTAACTTAACTAAACTAGCTAACGGTAGCTAGCCAGTAGAGATTTGCTACTACCTTGACAAACAAGACAATGCTAGCTCCGTTGATTGGAAAACATACTTACCGAGGTGGCTGCGGTGGCCCTGAGGCTGTGCTGTCGCTGTTGAATAAGTTTGTTCAGCCACGGGACGGCTCTGCCGATGTTCTCGGCTAACGCGGATTCGTTGGACATTTCGCAGAGTGGACCATGGCCAACAGTACCGTGTCTTGTCGGGGGCGGGCGGGGATAGGCTCTTGCTGACGTTAATGCAAGCGAACGTGACAGACAGTCAAAGTGAGCCCCCCCGTGGCTGGCTATAGTGGCTATAATTCCCACACCATTCATAAAAGTGACACTAAAAACTCAAAGTACTCTTCAATACAGTTTTCCCCAACTGTGTTATTATTTAGGTAGTTATTTTCACGGTTCAAGTTCAAGAGTCCATATCTCCAGATGAGAGGATTTTATTCGTTATTTGACACATAAACATACACTGACCTCCTCGGCTTTATTTTGGTACTTCCGGTTCCGACATTAATTTGCATATTAGCTAAATATTAGTTTCACCCGAAACATTTAGATTTAACTTTAGATTTAGATTTAGATTTAACATTTAGATTTAGATTTAACTTTAGATTTAGATTTAATATTTAGATTTAACATTTAGATTTAGATTAGATTTAACATTTAGATTAGATTAACATTTAGATTTAGATTTAATATTTAGATTTAACATTTAGATTTAGATTTAGATTTAACATTTAGATTAGATTTAATATTTAGATTTAACATTTAGATTTAGATTAGATTTAACATTTAGATTTAGATTAACATTAGATTTAGATTTAACATTTAGATTTAGATTAGCATATAGATTTAACATTTAACATTTAGGTGTAACATTTAATATTTGGATTTAACTATTAAAATATTTCCAAGTTGACAAATATTGTTGTAAATGTGCAAGAAAGTGACCCTCAAAATTTCATACCAGTATTTAAACATTATTTAAAGCTAAATGTGACAAAATGTTGCTGTTATTTTCAGCACGAGCCGCTTTACAAACGGCGCCCCATACTCCATTGATCTAGCTGCAGCAGCCTGAAGTGTGTAAGATGTAAACAATAAGTACCGCACATCATTTCAAGACTCCATCTGGAACTTGTAAACAAAATAAGACCGTCAGCTGTAAAACTGAAAACACAGCGTCTCTGTTCTCTGCAAAGACAAACTAAATCACCTGATCACTGCAGCGTTGTCCCGTCTCCTGGACGGTCTCACCGCACAAAGCTGCTCCCTGCCTGGATAATACTATATAGCATAAACTAATCTAGAATTATCCCTCATGTTGTCTTCAGGTCCAATGGACCCGTACAGTTTCTGTCAATAATGTATTGTATTAAGTGTCCATTTTATCATAATATTCCGATTTATCCGAAATAATTGAACATGCACATGTATTTTATGTTCCATTAACCCTTGTGTTGTCTTCCCGTCAAAATTGGAAATCAACACTTTTGCTGAGGCTTTTTATCGATTTTTTAAAAACTTTTTTTTTTACATTTTTCTCCCTTTTTCCAACATTTATTAACTTCAGTTTTACAGTTATTTTAGGAATTTATGTCCATAAACCCAATTTATAGGAAATGATACCTAATGTTTGACTTAGAAAAGCAGAAATTAGGAATTATTTAGACAAAAAAATAGGAAAGTATGTCGATGGATAATCACAGACTGGAATATGTCAACTTTTACTCAAAAGTATTTGGAAACCCACTATTGAAAGGTTTTTTTCAAATGCTATAAAAGTGAATAAGACACCCCAAACTTAATGAAAGTAGAGATTTGTACTTAGATTTTATGTTACTTAGATTTGTAATCAATCATGTTATTTTGGGTAGTTACAATTGGGTAGTGAAAAAGAACATTGAAGTAGGAAAACGGGTCAGTTAGACCTGAGGACAACATGAGGGGTGGAGGGGGGGGGGGTCACATTTGAGCGTTTGAAAATGTACTTGAAAGTAACGCATTTGCTACATTCTGAAGTAACTAGCTACTTTTAAATTTGTAACTGACTATTTGATTTAGTTACTTGTTGGAAGAAGTAACTGTCACTAATTACTTTTTTAAAGTACCTTGCCCAACACTAATACATGAACCCTTCCACCCCCTACTACACACTGTACACCGCCAAAAGGTGAGGAGAATTTCCCAAATAGCCTACGGTTTCACTGCACTCATGTGAAATTATATAAATAAAGATTATTACTGCAGTCCACACACCACATTCATTAACATGGCTCAGAGCAAACTGGAGTGCGTACAACCTCAAATATGCAAACCAACTGTGTATGCAGTTGCTGTACACACCTTCTATAGTATGTATTATGTATGAGAACAGCGCTGTTGCTCTGAGAGTTGCGACGCTGTGGGAAAAAAATAATAACATGTGCATAAAAACATACGCACGCAATGAAAACTGTTACACACCACAAGTCTAAAAAGCTTATTGCAAGTCAGTAAAGTGCAGGCCAGGGAGTGTTAATGGACAGCAAAGCTTGATAAGTGCATGTCCACGCTGTGACCCGCTCAGACTGACATCAGTACCTTTGAGGAGCCGCACGCCACAACGGCCTGCATGTAGTCTGGATCCACGCAAGGAAATGGACTGTATTTATATTAACACACACACACGCTATTGGCGTCCGTTTTGAAGCAAGTTAGGTTGAGGAAAAGCTCGTGGGTGGGCTTGCGGTTCCATGACACAAGGAAATAATGGGACGGAGACACACACAGGACACCTGGGTGAAAGCCCAGATTCAACCCAAGTTTAGTCTTACAATGACAATATTAAAGGTCCAATGACATGGTGCTCTTTGGATGTTTTTATATAGACCTTAGTGGTCTCCTAATACTGTATCTGAAGTCTCTTTTACATAGACCTCAGTGGTCCCTAATACTGTATCTGAAGTCTCTTTTATATAGATCTTAGTGGTCCCCTAATACTGTATCTGAAGTCTCTTTTATATAGACCTTAGTGGTCCCTAATACTGTATCTGAAGTCTCTTTTATTTAGACCTTAGTGGTCCCTAATTCTGTATCTGAAGTCTCTTTATATAGACCTTAGTGGTCCCTAATTCTGTATCTGAAGTCTCTTTATATAGACCTTAGTGGTCCCCTAATACTGTATCTGAAGTCTCTTTTATATAGACCTTAGTGGTCCCCTAATACTGGATCTGAAGTCTCTTTTCTATAGATCTTAGTGGTCCCCTAATACTGGATCTGAAGTCTCTTTTATATAGACCTTAGTGGTCCCCTAATACTGGATCTGAAGTCTTGTTCACGAATTTCAGCCTTGGTCCAGAATTCCTGCCACTAGAGCCAGTCCCACAATGAGCTTTCTTTAGTATGTGCTATTTCTGAGTCTGTAGCTTTTGAGGAGGAGAGAGGGGGGGCAAGGTGGAGGCTGGGGGTGTGGCCTTGACCAACTGCCACTTTGCTCGTTTGAAAGCCATGATGTCTCTCTCTCATGTGGGGGCCAAATTCTCTGGGCGGGCAAAGCAGAGAGAGGGGAGGTAACCTGGGCCGATCTGGATTCTTGCCCCTTATGACCTCAGATCGGGCCATCTGAGCTTTCATTTTCTCAAAGGCAGAGCAGGATACCCAGGGTTCGGTTTACACCTATCACCATTTCTAGCTACTGGGGAGCCAGAGGCAGGTCGGGGGAACTGATATTCATGTTATATTTGTAACATTGTAATATTTCTGCATCATAACGGAAAAAGAACATTTCTTCGGGGCTAAATTACGTGGTATCGGATTGATGCATAAACTCCAGTACTTTGCAATTCTGATACCAGCATATTAGGCAGTATCAGAAGTGTTTCTGATACTGGTATTGGTATGAGAAAATCTCTAACTGTTACCAGAGCAAGCACCTTGCAGGTAACCGCAGGAATGTTGCATGCCAGTGCAAGTGTGACGCACACGAAATGTATGGTCACATTTTATGTAATTTTGTCTGTTTTATCTTAGGTTTTATTTAAATGAAAGAGAACCATTTGATATAAGCCATAATGTTTAAACATTTATTTTGCTAAGAGTACAAGGCTCTTTAAGAACAGCATTGGTGCTGCCAGCAGGGGGCAGTGTGGCGCTGTGCTTTGCTCTCACGGACACTCTTTGTGAGCGGACTCTCGTTGCTTCGTCATTCTGCTGAGCGACGCTGTACTGAAACAAGCACTCGTCTCCTGCTAATTTTCTCTGTTACCAAGGACATCATATCTGCCTACAGCGTCTCAATCTGAGACCTGTAACAGATTTTGGGGGCTCGTCCGGGATCTACAACACCCATGGTGGAGAACGTTGTGGATCCAGTGATATCTGAACCTGCGGACCATCGTGTGGCACGTCATCAGAGCGGGGGCTGCTAGAATCCAGGACGTCTGACTGCTGCCAGAGCGAGGGATTCAAGGGCCGAGGACATCTGATGAACGTACACAATGGCAGACGAAAGGAAGAAGCTGGTTTGGATGGTGAAGAAGGGACTGTTCGCCTTTCTGCTGAGGAGTTGTTCCAGATTACAACAGCTATCCACAGACACCGGACCAAGACCCAGCTAAGTTAACAAACAGACGAGAAAACCTGTATGGATTATGTTTGTCATACGTAGAAAGTAAATTTTTACTGGAGTTAGAGGATGAGGGCATGTCACAGATACTTTTCCTAAAAGATATGATTGGTGAAATGATTAGCAACCGTAAGCAGGGTGAACCTTCCACGGTGGGTGGGGGAGATTTACTGTGCCTGGGGCTGATGTTTTGCAATCTTTACCATCTGATGTTGGTCATACTAACACACATCCTACAGGTACACACACTGAAACTACAACAACAGCTGTAGCTCTCAAACGGAACGCACTTGAATCACAGCTAAGTAAATTGCTCTGTAGTTATGATGAGTTGTGTCAGAAGCTTAAACCGGGTAGTGCCCCCTTAACTCCACACACGGCCAACACTCAACCGACTGACAATGACAGTAACCAGTCAGTCAGTACACATGTCATGCAGTCACTTATTCAAACGCTGACCAACACTCCACTAGCACCACTGAAAGCGTGATTGCTCTCAAGACCTTCCCCTCTGCAGAGGAAAGAATTCAAGTCCATGGTGGACAAAATTGGGATAACACATCTGAGATAGCTACAGTAGTATCAGTAAACAGATTGATCAAGGATTAAAGGAAAAGCACACCAAAGATGAAATCACAAGAGCGTGTTTCGTGTCATAAAGCCTGGCAACTTCAAGGAAATGCTCGCCAGCAAAGATGAAATGACAATAACGGAGCTAAAGAGCTTCCTACAATCACATTTAGGGGAAAAGAGCAGCACTGAAACTGTTTCAAGAACTGATGAATGCCAAGCAACATGAACATGAAACGCCACACCAGTTCTTTACAGAAGATGGGGCTTAAACAAAAAGTTATATTCACATCAAGGCAGACAGATTCGACATTAAGTATGAAGCACGAACAGCACAGAATGTATTCCTTCGACAGTCTATCAGGGCTGGGTGAGAAACATGGATGACATCAGACGTGAGTTAAGACCCCTTCTCTCAGACCCCACAGTCACTGATGAGGCCTTCTGAGGCAAGTTACAAAGACAACAAGTGAGGGAGTGAGAGGAAACGACGCTTGGGACGCAGCAATCGCCCAAAATTAGTCACGCTCAGAGTAGTGAAGTGGGCATCAGTGAGGTTAACAAAGGACAGTGTACCACTGATACAGTGGCAAAGATGAGCTACTCCACCAGCTGAGCGCTCAAGTACAGGCCCTGACACAGGCAGTAAGCTCCCTACAGTCAATGTTACAGCAACAGCAAAGCCGTCAACATCTGAGCCTCAATCCCAGTGTACTTGCCAGTGTCTCATAAAACAGAACAGACAGTTAAGAAAAGAGAGACCACATGGCTGCCCTAACTGCATTGCCAGTAATCGGAATAACTGCAATCACTGCTTTACATGTGGGGAAGAGGGCACGTGCTGTGGGATGTTGAAAAAAACCAAGCCGTCGGAAACGCCCCCTGGTCATGGCAGAGGGACAACCAGTGACCGACTGTAGTATTCAGTCCCGCCCAAATCCAAACAAACCAGTACCAGCACAGGTTAACCACAAGCTCATCGACTCTCCTCCATCAACAGAGGCCATGTCTACGTCACAGCGAGTAGCTAAGCTAATTGGAAAAAAATGTTTATTGAAAGTAACCTGAGTGGTTATACTGTGACCGCCCTGCTAGATTCCGGCGCCCAGGTTAGCATCATCGAGCCGAACATGGAAACAAAAATACCTGCTCAACAGGAAGTGCACCCACTGGTGAGCTTATGGGAGATCAACGGCTGGATCTCACAGCAGCTAATGGAGAAACCATCCCATACGATGGATGGATGGAAGTCACCTTTAACTTACCTGGCACGATGATCCAAATCTTGCCATCAGAGTACCTCCTGGTCAGTTGCGTGAGCCTTGTGAGACCAATATTGGGCTCAACGTGATCGAAGAGCTCATCCTAGGGCAGGAGAGTGAAATTGAAGCCATTGCCATTATTGTGAAATTGCTGAGGAGGCTATGCAAATTGAAAATGACAAAGCTGAGGCAATTGTGAACTTTGTACAGACCCAGGAACCAGTCCATGACAATGGGCTTGTGAGGTGGTCGGCATGAGGCGTTATCCACCAGGTCAAGTTGTCCACGTCAAAGTAAGGTGCCAGCTGATTTCACTGATTCTGTGGCGTGTTCGAGGTCAAACCATCCAGACCTGAGCTGGACAGCTAGATTTGTGATGGTCTGGTTGAAGTTCATCACACCCAGCAGCCTTATGTTGAAATCCAGTGTGCAACTACACCCACACAAACATTACCTTGGGCAATTTCACCAGTGTTAGGCAGTATCCAGCCAATCGACAAGATAGTGGAACAGACCAATTAGACTGCATTGAAGTTCAAAATGTCAAACTCACTTGTGCCTATTGGGGGGGACAAAGGTCAAACAGAGCAACGGTCCCAGCTGTGGCATCCCCCCGTTGATGTAAGCCAATGAACGATGAACAGCAGCAGTAGTGAAGGAAATGCTCTATGAGGAGTCAAATGCATTTGCTCGGGATGAGAACGACATAGGGTGTGTTCCAAGCCTCCAAATGAGCATAACTCTGAAAGACGACATCCAGTGCAGCGGTCCTATGCGGCGGTCCCAAGCCTCTCTACAAAGAAGTCAAGGAGTACATACAGGATTACTAGCAAAGAAGTGGATAGTAAAATCTAAGTCCCATACTCTGCTCCAGTGGTTTGTGTCCGCAAAAAGGACGGAAAGCTTGAGGCTGTGCATTGATTATAGGCTCCTGAATCAAAGACAGTCCCAGACAGGCACCCCCTGCCACGTATTCAAGATCTAATTGACACGCTCGGGGATACAGCGGTCTCAATCTGGATCAAGGGAAAGCGTACACATCAAGGCTTCATTGCAGAGGGATCCGTCATATGACAGCATTCATCACTCCATGGGGTTGTATGAGTGGGTGCGCATCCCTTTGGGCTTTCGAACGCCCCAGCCGCATTTCAGAGGAGATGGAGGAAATGCTCAACTCCTGCGAGATGAATGCTGCATTCCATATCTAGACGACGTCCTCTGCTATGCTAAGACATTTGAAGACCATGTTGACGGTACTGAGACGCGTCCTGAGGGCCCTTCAAAAGCACGGAGTAAAGCTCAGGCCAACTAAGTGTGAGCTTTTCAAGAAAGAAGGTGGTTACGTGGGAAGGCTGGTCTCGCTGATGGAGTGCGGATTGACCCCAAGGATCTGGAGGCCATTCAGGCGTTGAGATGTAAAACCCCTAGCACTGTTGGAGAAGTTCGTAAACTAGTGGGATTCCTCAGCTATTATCGGGCGTATGTACAGGACTTCTCTAAAATCTCCAAGCCTATGTATGAGCTCTTGCAAGCCAAACACACAGCCAATGTGATGCCTCAGCTCAAGCAAAAGAAGGGAAAAGGGGTACAGCTGTCATCCAGGACCCCGATACAGTGGATGGAGGAGCACCAAAGAGCCCTAGACCATCTTGTAGATATCCTGTCCAACCCACCCGTGCTAGGTTATCCTGACTTCGACCTCCCTTTTATACTACACACAGATGCATCAGAACAAGGGCTTGGTGCTGTGCTATACCAACGTCAGGGAGGGAAGCTCAGAGTAATAGCCTATGGATCCAGAACACTGACACCCGCAGAGCGAAATTACAACCTTCATCAGGCAAACTCGAATTCCTGGCGTTAAAGGGGCGATAAGTGAGAAATTCGAGATTACCTTTTCTACGCACCCCACTTTGTTGTGTACACTGACAACAATCGTTAACTTATGTGATGAGCACTGCCAAGTCAATGCTGTCGGCCACCGATGGGTTGGTGAGCTTGCGATTTTCGGTTTGAGGTGAAGTACAGACGGGGAAAGTAAATGTGGATGCTGACACACTCTCCAGATTGCCATTAGACATTGACAGCTATGTGAGTCATGCACAGAACAGCTGCCCAGAGACACCATTCTGGCAACATGGGACGGCAGTAGAGCAGCTAAACAAGGAGATGTTGCTTACGTTGCCGCCCTGAAAAATGTCAAAAGAGAGTTTGCCTTACAGTCACCGGAGTTACTCCCAACCATAAGCTCTGACGAGCTCATCAAATCCCAGCGAGGAGGATCCGACCATCAGTCAAGTCATCAGACTAAAGAGACTAGCAAACCTTGACCAGTGACATGAGAAGGGAGTTAATGGTCCTAAAGGAAAATTCTGCATGAATGGGGGAAACTTCACTCAAAGATGGGTGCTGTACAGAAAAACCAGCCACAGGAGTCAACTAGTCTTGCCCGCCCAGTACCGACCCTTGGTCCTGAAGTATCTCCATGATGATATGGGTATATGGGGACCGAAAGAGTCCTCGGCCTCACTAGAGACAGTTCTATGGCCATACATGAAACAGGATGTTGAGGCTTATGTGACAAGAAAGTGTCCCTGCATCAAGCAGAAGAAACCTGTTACCCATCAGGGCGCCAATGGGGAGCATTACCACCAGCTCACCACTTGAGCTGGTGTCTATTGACTCCTACACTTGGAATCTAGCAAAGGGGGCTTGAGTACATTCTGGTAGTTGTAGACCACTTTACCAGGTTTGCACAAGCTTATGCTACCAAAAACAAGTCGGAAAGACAGCTGCAGAAAAACTCTTTGATGATTCATTCCACGATTCGGTTACCATGGAAACTACATCAGTGACCAAGGGAGAGAATGAACTTTTCCAAACCTGCAACAGCTCAGTGGAGTGGGTCACTCAAGGACCACCCCTATCATCTCAGGGAAATCCGGCAGAGAGATTTAACCGTACTTTGCTTCAACTGCTCAGAACCCTGGAGGAGAAGGAAAAGGAGAGATGGAGAGAACATCTGCCACAAGTCGTCCAATGCCTATAACTGTACCAGGCATGAGGCGATGGGTTTTCCCTTTCTACCTAATGTACGGCCGACACCACGGTCTGCCTGTGGATATGATATTTGGATGGCTGCTGATGAAGAAGCAACCTCTCCAAGAGGCTATGCGGAGAAATGGGCCTCTAGAATGAAGGAAGCTTACAAACTCGCCTCTGAGAATCCAACAGTCAAGTTCTCGGGGAAAGAAATACTATGATCGACACCTGAAGGGCGTTGTCCTTGCACCAGGGGACAGGGTGTTGGTGCGTAACTGAGTGAAAGAGGAGGTCCCGGTAAGCTAAGATCGTACTGGGAAGGCAGATTCATGTTGTGAAGGAGAGGATTGCTAGGGGCCTGTCTACAAAGTGACACCGGAAACAGGGGGAGACAAGGTACGAACACTACATCGCAACCTGCTTCACTTGGTCAATGACTACTGTAGATTTACCCCAGCAGTCACAGAAATCTACAACTAGAGAAAAGAGAGACTCAACAAGACACCTACCCACTCTGTCAGAAGAACCACAATGTCGACAGAGAACCAGAAAAAGGCAGTCAAATGCAAAGGAACAGAGAGAATGGATCTCAAGCAGTGGCTCTCTGAGGATGAGGATGATGTACCACAATACTGGCTAAGAATACCTGTAAGAAAAGGAACTGAGAGACACAAGCAGCGCTGTATGTGAGCCTCAAAGAAACCCTAATCATGCAACAGCCACTGAGAGATCTGGAGAAACCCGACCACTCAGACTGAAGAGACACCAGAAGGGGTGGACGCGTCAGTGTAGAGAGCGAAGGACTAGACACAGTCAACCTGGAGAAGAATGGACTGAAGTGGAGCACTTTCCTCTTAACCATGCAGAATGTGAGCAGGAAGATGGGATGCAGCAAGAGGATAGACCAGTATCCCCAGATAATAAATGAGCGGCCCTATGATGAGCAAGCTAAATCCACAAACAAGGAGGTCCACTCGTGACAGAAAACTACCCAGATGTTCACATGAATCGTTAGGGCAACCTTCCTCCCAACCAGATCAGTGTGCACACAGTGGGGGCTGTTAGACCACCTTCAATGCCAATCTGGGAAATGCAGACCATACCCTTAAATACCACACACCGTTCAGCATAGTGCCATCCCCCCACCATATCAAATCCTATCTTACACTCCAGCCGTGCCATACACTGCACCACCACAAGTTGTATACTGATGGCACACATAGGCATACAATACTTACACCCACACATACTTACTGGAACTTACCTTGGGTTTGAAAGTGTTCTTGAATGTAATGTTTGAGGTTAAAAGTTTAGAAATGTCTGGAGCCATTTTATTATTTTTTTGCGGGAGCGTGTGACGCACACGAAATGTATGGTCACATTTTATGTAATTTGTCTGTTTACTTAGGTTATTATTTAAATGAAAGAGAACCATTTGATATAAGCCATAATGTTTAATCATTTATTTCTGCTAAGAGTACAAGGCTCTTATAGAACAGCATTCTGGTGCTGCCAGCAGGGGGCAGTGTGGCGCTGTGCTTTGCTCTCACGGACACTCTTTGTGAGCGGACTCTCGTGCTTCGTCATTCTGCTGAGCGACGCTGTACTGAAAACAAGCACTCGTCTCCTGCTAATATTTTCTCCTGTTACACAGGACATCATATCTGCCTACAGCGTCTCAATCTGAGACCTGTAACACAAGCATTGTCATGCAAACACACCCCAGATACACACGTCTATCAAGACAGAGGGACAATGGTGGCAGGTGGGAGCTGATGGGAGGGACACATGCCGCACAGACATCTCATCTCCTCTGGGATAATGTCATTATGCCATCTGATGATTACATTTGCCTTATTTGATTTGCAGGAGGAGCATCCTGTCTGACACAGTAGAGGAGGAAACTGGGCGATGATCCGTGCCAGTTTCACTTCTATCATCCCAAGACAAAGATTACAGCACTATAACTTGACATTTAGCTCTACACTGAAGGGAAAAAACATCCCTCACAAAGAGATTTAACCCAATCTTTATCCTCTTAATTGGTCAAATCCTCAAATACTTTATAGCGTGAAATTGAATGTATGACACCACAATGAGGGCGAAGAAAAAAGGATGGATAAATGGAGGGTAGATGGGGAGGGGGGGGAGCAGTAATGGTCCCATTGTTGTAGCAGATTAGGCCCGCTGACAGACCCTCCTCTGATAGGCTGTCTGATAAAAGACCACCAATTGGAGACACTATTTAGTGGAACTGTCCTTTCTCTCTTCATACCAACAAATACCAGCTTCTTCTTAAGATACGTAGTCCTCAATGCCTTTCTTTCAGCAATGTCTTTCTCACTTATCTTTAAATTCACTAAACTCTGCAACAGACAGCTCACAGTAAAGATGTTGGCCGGGCAATGGTTCTCCAATGGATTGATACAGTTCTTAGTGGAAGGCGTATTTCATTGTGCCCCTTAAAAAAAGGGTTTGATTTGAAAAATTCTGATTCCAATTCCGATTTTTCCTTTTAGTTCCGGTTCTTATCGATTCTGATTCTTTAAGGGGTGGAGACGTGGAGTTGAAACGGGTAACATGTTTATTTCACAGATAAGAGGAGGATTTTATTTCGATTATTTTGACCATGTGTGAAGTGAAATTATGAACAAATTGTGAAAATTGATTTAATTTATACTCTTTATTGATCCCCAGTGGGAAAATTACAATTTACACCCCTGTTTGTTAGTAATAGTACACACAGGCCTGAAATACACACACATGTTCAGGACCCATTTATGCCCAAAATGGAGAGATGTCAGAGTGTGTGGGCTGCCAGTGCTGGACCAGAGCCCTGTGTGGTTAGGGGGGTCCGGTCCCTTGCTCAAGGACACCTAGCAGTGCCCAGTAGGTGTAGGGGCATCTCTCCAGCTACCAATCCACACTCTGTACTTTGGTCCGTACCGGGACTTGAGACCCTCCTGTTCCCAGAACGACTCCCTACGGAGAGCTACTGCCCCCCCCCCCCCCCAATGTGGGCTTCTATGTGTGGCTGACTGACTGAATGTGGATTAGGCCTTGGCATGGCTCTTCTACAAACATGAGTTACTGTGTGAGAGCTGTGGCGGTTCTTGTGAACCATGAAAAGAAATAAGGGTCTGGGGATGTACAAAATTGCCAGCTGCATTGAACCCTGCACACCGTTATTTTTGCTTTTCTTGTCCACATGTAGACAGGCGAACACACCCTCTGAAAAGTTAAGGGATCTAAATGGGAAAGGGTTTAACTTTGTACCATTTGTGTGAATGTGAGAAGGCAAAGCAGTGAACCCGCAGAGATACTGTGCTGTCCTTCATTATTTAGTGTGCAGCCTGAGAAACCCTTGGAAGTACAGCAGCGGCGCGGGGTTTGATCCAAGTCCCTGTGCCCTGTCGCCGATCCTCTGAAGTATCATTAATTATCAGACATTTCCTTAGGTATTCTAGGCACAGCCCGTGTTGGTTCAAACAAGAGCCTGCCCACATCAATTTCACCACTATGTTGGCTTTTCTGAGGCGTTATCAAAGATCTGCCGTTCGCATTAGGTTCTTGTGCCCTCGCCGACTCTATTCCTGTTTCATTGGCAGTCAGTGCAGCTCGCCAGCTCATCACCTCGTCTCCACTCTCCACCCCCCCCCCCACACTTTTCTCTTCCCCTAGTTCTATTTTCCATGGCCCACAGTAACTGCCCACTCTGTCTTAGTCTCCTTCCCTCTTTTCTTGCGTGCCAGCTTTTCATTCACACTGAGCACGGCTGCTGCTGCTGCTCTGTAGCTCCACGCTACACTGCAGCAAAGAGCCCGCAACCTCCTTCGTCTCCACCTTAGATTTGATTTTTTTTTTTTTTTTTTTTTTTTTTACCTGGAACAAACAGTATGTTGAAAAAAAAAACTAAACAACAGAAAACACAAAGTTGGAAAAGGATACACGGGAGAAGGAGCAACAATATTATACTTTTACAGACTTATCTGATATACATATGTACATACATATGTATATACAACATACAAAATTGTAGGTCATACAACACTTACAATGTACAACAACATTATTTGTCTAATTTTCCATTTTGGGATTAGGCTGAATCCCATTCCTTCCCCTTACCCCTACCCCTTACCCCTTCCCCTAGCTTTTGCGCGTTCACGCGGGACCTAGTGCTGTCCCAATACCTACTACGACCGCGGGGAAGGGGATAGACCAAGGGCTGTATAGCCCTTGAAACCTAGTGTGGATGCGACCTCACTTGAAAACACACAGGCATCAATGGCTGCCCGTCGACCAGAGAGACTCATGAATGTAAGTACTTTCGGCTTAAATAATTGATTAAAAAGTTACGACAGTCTTGTTTTGTGGTCTATGCAGTCCTGTACATGTATACTTGCAACCATGTTCCTAACTGAAACTTTTTAAAAATCGCTAGCTTGCAATGCTAACGCTAATCACTAACGCTAACGTTGAACAGTCCCACATATTTCTGCCTTGAATGGACTGTATACATCGCATAGATTGTATAGCTACATATATATTAATATTAACGGTCTACGATACATCGCTACGTGCTTCACATATACTAAGTACTACACAGATAAGAACATCTGCCTCTGCACTACCAAAGTGAACCTAAAATATATAAATATTTAAATCCATATGACACTGTTGTCCAAACCCACACAATCAACAGACAGAGACGGCATCTTGGAGGTTTGTGATCAATTCTGTATGGTGATGTCACCAAGTGGTGTCCCATTTCATAGGGGTATGTTTTCACCCCTACCCCTTACCCCTTGGTTTCAAGGGCCAAGGGGTAGGGGTAAGGGGTAGGGGTAAGATGGAGAAATGGGATTCAGCCTTAAAGTATTTGTTTTGTTAATGTGCATGCAGGCTGAAATTTAAATTTAAGCTGCTAGCTGCTGGCTAATAAATGCAGTTTTTTTGTGGTCCACCTCAGTCAAGAACGGAGAAATGTTGAGTAACATGACAGCAGTCTGATGTGTGTAGAGGTCTGTATGTTGTACTGTAACAGTGTGATGTGTGTAGAGGTGTGTGTGTTATACTGTAACAGTGTGATGTGTGTAGAGGTGTGTGTGTTATACTGTAACAGTGGGATGTGTGTAGAGGTGTGTGTGTTATACTGTAACAGTGTGATGTGTGTAGAGGTGTGTGTGTTATACTGTAACAGTGTGATGTGTGTAGAGGTGTGTGTGTTGTACTGTAACAGTGTGATGTGTGTAGAGGTCTGTATGTTATACTGTAACAGTGGGATGTGTGTAGAGGTGTGTGTGTTATACTGTAACAGTGTGATGTGTGTAGAGGTGTGTGTGTTGTACTGTAACAGTGGGATGTGTGTAGAGGTCTGTATGTTATACTGTAACAGTGGGATGTGTGTAGAGGTGTGTGTGTTATACTGTAACAGTGTGATGTGTGTAGAGGTGTGTGTGTCGTACTGTAACAGTGTGATGTGTGTAGAGGTCTGTATGTTATACTGTAACAGTGGGATGTGTGTAGAGGTGTGTGTGTTGTACTGTAACAGTGTGATGTGTGTAGAGGTCTGTATGTTGTACTGTAACAGTGTGATGTGTGTAGAGGTGTGTGTGTTGTACTGTAACAGTGTGATGTGTGTAGAGGTCTGTGTGTTGTACTGTAACAGTGTGATGTGTGTAGAGGTGTGTGTGTTGTACTGTAACAGTGTGATGTGTGTAGAGGTCTGTATGTTATACTGTAACAGTGGGATGTGTGTAGAGGTCTGTATGTTGTACTGTAACAGTGTGATGTGTGTAGAGGTGTGTATGTTGTACTGTATCAGTGTGATGTGTGTAGAGGTCTGTATGTTGTACTGTAACAGTGTGATGTGTGTAGAGGTCTGTGTGTTACACTTTAACAGTGTGTGGTGTTTTCAGGCCATTTGATAAAGGTAAAGATACTACAACCGTTCACAACGCTAATGCTCTAGTGAGGCATAAAGGTAAAAGACACTATGACTGTTCATGTACTTGTTCAGTCCATTCCACAAGGTCACCCGACAAACTCAAATACACATGATTTCTCAATGTGTCCTTACATTCTCTTTTCAAAATCTATTATGTCTGCGCTCATTCTCGAGGCCTTCTACTCTGAATCTTTTCTCTCTCACATGCCTTTGGTGTGGGAGATCTAGGTTCAATTCCCACTGTGGCACATCGACCAATGTGTCCCTGAGCAAGACACTCAACCCATATTTGCTCCAGAGGCTCTGACATATATACTGTATGTGTGTGTGTGTGTGTGTGTGTGTGTGTGTGGTCTAGGTATAGCTACATTTGTGGGGACCAAAAATTGTGAAAACAGTATACTTATGGGGACCTGAGTGCTTTGTGGGGACCAAAATGCTGGTCCCCATACCGTTAAAGGGCTTTTTGAGGACTAAGACTTGGTTTTAGGAGTAGGGTTAGAGTTAGGTTAGGGTTAGGGTTAGGGTGAGGGTTAGGGTTAGGCATTTAGGTTTGATGGTTTAGGTTAGGGTAAGGGGCTAGGGAATGCATTATGTCAATGACTGGTCCCCACAAAGATAGGCAGACACGACTGTGTGTGTGTGTGTGTGTGTGTGTGTGTGTGTGTGTGTGTGTGTGTGTGTGTGTGTATGTATGTGTGTGTGTGTGTATATATATATATATATATATATATATATATATATATATATATATATATATATATATATGGTTGTACGGGTACGGTGCACAGTTCTGCGATGCTATATACATGTATAAAGAAAGAAATATGGTTTTATATACAGTGTTATATGCAGTGTGGATTATTGCACGTTATTTGAATATTGCCCAATAGTGGTGATTATATTCAATGATATTGCACAGAGTACAGATTTTGCACAGTAATAGAATTGCACAGTAGTTCAGTGTCAGTAGTATTAAATATAACATACTGCACAGTTGGGTAGAAGGAAGTCCAGGGGCTGGGGGGTTGGACTGTGAAGTCAGTGCATGTGTGAGTTCAAAGTGCTTATGATTTTTTGAAAAAAAAATGTCCTTGAATCTGTCAGTCCTTGTTCTGATGCACCTGTAGCGCCTCCCTGAGGGCAACAGGTTGAACACATCAAGCCGGGGGGGGGGGGAGCTGTCCTCGGTGATGTTCTCTGCTCTGCTGAGGCAGCGGGAGGAGTCCACGTCTATCAGGGAGGGGGAGGGCGGCCAATGATCTCCTGTGCTGCTTTTACTGCTCTCTGTAGCCTCTCCCTGTCGGCCTCGGTGCAGCTGCTGAACCCTACCGTGATACTACGTCAGCAGGCCCTCCGTGGACGAGCTGTAGCTCAGCAGCAGGTTGGAGTCCAGTTTCTGCTTCCTCAGGAAGCGTGGCCGCTGTTGGGCCTTCTTGATGTGTTGACATTCTTTATTAGGAATAACCCCTTGAGATGTAGCATCTCGTTTTCGAGGGGGTCCTTGTCTGCTGTGATGTTGTCTGTCCAGGAGATGTCAGCCTTGTTGCTATGCCAACAGCTCCAGAATCCAAGAGTGGCCGAGCGATCTAGAGAATGAACAGAGAGAGGGAGCAGAGCGACTCCAAACGTTAGATAAAACAAAGCGAGTTCCAAAAGTTGTCAATATGTGAACAATGCCTGGGTTTTTTCCTAAAAGCAGAGAGAGCCTTGGTCCCGGTGTGTGTTTTTTTTTTTTTGGTTTGTTTTGTTTAGTGCACCTCAATCTCCACTTCAACCCACCCCCCACCCCCACCTCGCTCTGACCTGAGTATAACGTTACAGGGGCAACAGGGGCCTGCCCTGATTTCATTTTATTGCAATGTAATACTGCCAAGTCCCAGAGAGCAGTCTCCTGTATTAGCATGTCATCGCTTATTCATGAAAGCCTCCAAACACATGCCTGATTCACACCCACATATTCACACACACACACACACACACACACATACAAACATGTAACATACACATAGGCCCAATGATAGCTTTGGAGGATCCGGTTCACAACAGGTGAGTCCTGCTTTATATGTATATGTGTGTGTATATATTTATATTTAGTACACACAGACACAGCTGAAGAGAGCGAAACACACTAGGGGGTTTTGGTTCTATAAAGAGTTGTTGGACTCAGTGCTGCTCTGGAGTTATCCAACTGAAGAAAGTCACTGTGTATCCTCTGCATCTGCAGCCACACTACATACTGTATGTAGTTAGGAGTCAAGTACAGTGGGGCTCAAAAGTTTGGGCACCCCAAGTAAAAAATGTAACGTGCATGAAGAAGCCAAGAAAAGATGGAAAAATTTCCAAAAGGCATCAAATGACAGATTAGACATTCATATAATATGTCACAAGAAGTTAGATTTTATTTCCATCATTTACACTTTCAAAATAACCGAAAACTAAAAAATGGCGTCTGCAAAAGTTTGGGCCCCCTGCAGAGTTAATACCTTGTACCCCCCCCCCCCTTTGGCAAGTACCACAGCTTGGAAACGCTTCTTGTAGCCAGCCAAGAGTCTTTAATTCATTTTTCAGTTTCTAGCTTGTAACTGGCAGTGGCTGAGACAGTCCACTCGGCGCTGGGGGTATCAGCTTTCTTTGCCGGTGTTGTGTCAAAGTTGTCACCCTCTCGAATCTTGTTTCCCATATTAAACAGCGATTTGGTTTGGATACCAAAAGTTGTGGAAACACTTATACAACACCTGACATAACTCCCTTATGTTCCAGTAACAAGTCAGAAAAGGTCATATTTAATGAGATAAGACTAAAAATGGGTAGTTAGAAATTCCAACTACCTCTTTTACCTGGAAACCAGTTTAACTGGAACACACCATTAAGTTATAGGAGTCCAAACATGTGTTGTGATAAAAACGGGTCAGTGACTTTGCTGCATAGCCAATAAAAAAGATGTTTAAATCCCCTTTTATGCTTCCAGTCATAAACTCTGCATATGTTTGACTCTGTTTGCATTCCCCAGGGAACTATAATAGTTTAACCTTTCTTCCCCCTCCTAAACAATTTAGGACCACTATGATTATATGTCACAACAACAGCAGTGCTCGAAAGCAAGTCAACAACCAACAGGGATTGTTGTGAAATCTATTTACACAAGTGTCAGTGTGCATTAGCGCTATCATTTCAGAGTGTGTGCTGGAGCGGGGCATCGCTGCAGAGCGTCAGCGCTGGCTCACACACAGTAAACGTCTAGTGTTTGAAGATGAAGATGGATTTTCTCATCAGGGCTTTATTTGCATTGTTTTACAGTGAGGTACAGAGTAATGTGGAGCGGTTTTACTATGTAGATGCTGCAAAATCATGACTACTAGAATAAAAGTGTGACACAGCCCCATGGCTGTGTCCAGAAGAGTAAAATGGACACAATCTGTACAGGGACAAGCTGGACTGGAACAGGCCGACCTTTAGTAACAGTTGGAAGGAGCAGAACGAAAAGAAACTGTGATATAAACCTAAAACTCCGACCTTTTCTTTTCTCTTCTGTCACTGTCTCGTTGTCTCGTTGAGACAGTGGTACCCCACGTCTCATTTAGGTCACTGTCCAACATCATGAGCTTATGTTGGACAAAGACCTGGGGTACCATGCAAAGAGGAGTACTACAACGTTGTGCCTTTATTTGAATTGATTTGATTTATTGGTGTATCAAGTCGAAACACAGTAATCCAAAAGATGACATGCTAAATAAAAATACTTAATTCCAGCACAATAAACAAGAAGCAGACTAAAAAGACACACAGTGTGTAAAAACTATCCAATTTATCAATAGATTTATGCCCCCCCCCCTTATGCCCCCTGTATTTTAACATGGGGGGATACTTATTTAACTTTTTTCTTCTTTTTTCTGCTATTCATGTACTTTTGTTTTTGTTTGTTTGTTGTTTACTCTTTTGTTTGGCTGTTGTATAGTATTTGTTTTGCTGTTGTATAGTATTTGTTTTGCTGTTGTATAGTATTTGTTTTGCTGTTGTATAGTATTTGTTTTGCTCTTGTATAGTATTTGTTTTGCTCTTGTATAGTATTTGTTTGTTTTGCTGTTGCTAATAGTATTTGTTTTGCTGCTGTATAGTATTTGTTTTGCTGCTGTATGTATTTGTTTTGCTGTTGTATAGTATTTGTTTTGTTTGCGTATAGTATTTGTTTGCTGTTGTATAGTATTTGTTTTTCTGTGTGTATAGTATTTGTTTAGCTGTTGTATAGTATTTGTTTTGCTGTTGTATAGTATTTGTTTTGTTTTGCTGTTGTATAGTATTTGTTTTGCTGCGTATAGTATTTGTTTTGCTGCTGTATAGTAGTTTGTTTGCTGTTGTATAGTATTTGTTTTGTTTGCTGTATAGTATTTGTTTTGCGTTGTATAGTATTTTTTGTTCTGTTGTATAGTATTTGTTTAGCTGTTGTATAGTATTTGTTTGCTGTTGTATAGTATTTGTTTTGTTTTGCTGTATAGTATTGTTTTGCTGTTATATAGTATTGTTTTGCGGTTGTATAGTATTTGTTTTGCTGTATAGTATTTGTTTTGCTGTTGTATAGTATTTGTTTTGCTGTTATATAGTATTTGTTTTGCGGTTGTATAGTATTTGTTTTGCTGTTGTATAGTATTTGTTTTGCTCTTGTATAGTATTTGTTTTGCTCTTGTATAGTAGTTGTTTTGCTCTTGTATAGTATTTGGTTTGTTTTGCTGTTGTATAGTATTTGTTTTGCTGCTGTATAGTATTTGTTTTGCTGTTGTATAGTATTTGTTTTGTTTTGCTGTATAGTATTTGTTTTTCTGTTGTATAGTATTTGTTTTGCTGTTGTATAGTATTTGTTTTTCTGTTGTATAGTATTTGTTTTTCTGTTGTATAGTGTTGTGGTTTGGGGTTTTTGTTGGGTTGTTTTCCGTTTCTGCCTCCCTGTGAAGTGCTCAGTGTTTTCCCAGGTCCTGTGTGCTGTGTCCTGTTCCGTCCCCCGGTAAGCGTCTGTGTGTTCACATTCCTGTTTTTATTGTGAAGTCGGCTTCCTGTCTTGTCTTATCTAGTCTAGCTTTACTTTGTTTGTCTGATTGCCCTGCCCACGCCCTAATGTGACCACTGACGTCTCACCTGTTCCCCATTACCTCGTTACCTCTTGTATTTAACCCTGTGTTTCTTTGTCTCTTGTCGGATCATTCTGGTTGTTCCCTGTCTTTACGTCACCTTGTTGCAGTGTTCCTGATTCGTTCCTGTTCCCTGATCCTGGTTATTGTTTGTTTTTGAATCTTTTTGGGAATCCCCCTTTTCCTCCTTGGATTTTGGATGTTCGTTCCATCGAGGCTTACGTTGTGTTTTGGACAATAAAAACTTTTGTGTTCCTACTCCTGCCTGCCTCTTCCTCACTGCATTTGGGTCCGATCCTCATACCCCCCGTAACATAATGATCCGACCAGCTATGGACCCAGCAGCCTTCGAGGAGTTGGACAGGCTGGAGTATGCCGTTGGCCGGTTCATCGTCGAGCTGGGGAAAACCACGGACGTGGGGCGCCGACTTAGCATCTGTTCCCTGATAAGGAACGCTGTGACAAGCAAGCCCGGGCTCTTTGAGGTCCCAGGCATGAAGACCCTACTCCGGGAGGTCTACCGACTGGAAGCCAGCCTGCAGGTCACTCTTACCCCCACCAGTGAGCTGGCGCCTAGTGTTCCAGACCCCCAGCTGACGACGACCGCCGCCGCGGAGCTACAGCTGACGACTGCCACCGCCGCGGAGCTACAGCTGACGACTGCCGCCGCCGCGGAGTCCCCCCGGCTGACGACTGCCGCCGCGGAAGATCCCCAGCCGCCAGCTTCCGCCGTTGAGACGGATCCCCAGCCGCCGGCTCCCACCATTGAGGCGGATCCCCAGCCGCCGGCTCCCGCCGTCGAGGCGGATCCCCGGCCGCCGGCTCCCGCCGTCGAGGCGGATCCCCGGCCGCCGGCTCCCGCCGTCGAGGCGGATCCCCGGCCGCCGGCTCCCGCCGTCGAGGTGGACTCCCGGCTGCCTGTTCCCGCCGACGAGGCGGACCCCCATCTGCCGCCGCCCGGCGCCTTGGACTCTGGGCTGACTTGCCCCCCCGAACTTGGTCAGTTACTCAGCTTCACCAAGCCCCGGCTGGCGCTCGGTGGTCCGGTTCCTCGGCCGACGGCCAACCTTGGTTGTCCTCGGTCGGCGGTCGGCGCCCCCGACCCCCAGCCGGTGGCGGGGCCTCTGCCCTCTCGGGGCACTGGCTCCCGGGGTCCCCCTGGTCCCGGTTCCGGGGGTTCCCCGGGACTCAGTCCCCTGGCTTCCTCCGGTCCTGGCCTTAGTCCCAGGTCCGCAGGAACCCCTGTTCCCCCAGTTTTTTCTTCTCCCAGTCTCCCTGGCCTTGTGTCTGTCCCTGTCTCTGTGTTTGATCCCCGTCACTGTGTCTGTACCCGTCTCTGTCTCTGTGCCTGTTCGGTCTCTGTCCCAGGCTGTTCCTGTGCCTGCGTCTGTCCCAGGCTTGTCCCAGTCCCTGTGTTTGTCTCTGTTCCAGTCTTTGTCCCTATCCCAGTCACTGTCTCTGTCCCAGTCACCATTCCTGTTCCCATCTTCCTTCCTGTCCTTGCGTCCACCCCGTCCAAATTTGCCGCCACCACCGACCCGTCTGTAGTCTCGCCGTCTCCGTCCGTCCCACCCAAAATTGTCCCTGAACCCGACCCGCCTGTCTCCATGCTGTCCGTCCCGTCTATGACCACGTCTGTCCCACCTGTTTGTTCCGAGTCCAGCCTGCCCCCCAGTGAGATCTCTAGTACGCCCCCCCGTGGGCTTTCTCGTATCCCTCGTGTGCCTCTTTGTAGGCTTTCTCATATTCCTCGTGCTCCTCGTGCGCCCTCTGCTGGGCTTTTCCTTGCGCCCTCCCGTGGGCTTCTTCGCGTCCCTCTCTGTAGGCTTCCTTGTGTTCTTCGGGCGCCCTCTAGCGGGCTTTTCCGTGGGCTACGTCTGGCGCCCTCTCGTGGAGAATTCCGGAATACCCGCTCTTGGGTCCCTAGTGCGCCCTCTCGTGGGCACCCTTGTACATCCCCTCGCGCCTCGTAATGCCCTTTCCTTGGTCTATCTCCGGTCCCAGTGTTCGTTAGTCACCCATACTCCCTGTGTCTCTGTATATTTCTCCCTTTTTCTGTTTGTTTCTCTTTGTCCCTGGGTCAGTGTCTCCCCTGCTTTGTATGGACACAGTTGATCAGGTGAGAACTTATGAGATCATGAAAGTTGTTTCAGAAATGTGAATGTCTGTTGTTCTTCTTCCAGTCTAGTGCAGTTTTTAGCTTCTAAAGCCAGAGAGCCTTCTGTTTGTTGGTTGGTTTGTGCGTGTTTTTAGGGAGAGATAATGGTAAACGTGTGTATGTATGTGTATCGTGCTCTCTTCATTTCTCTGTTTGTATGCCCAGTACAGGCTCTACAACTCTAGTCATTACATTGTTACTGTATGTGTGTATATGTGTATATGTATATATGTATGTATGTATATATGTATGTATGTATATATGTATGTATGTATATGTATATGTATATATATGTATGTATGTATATGTGTATGTCTATATTACCGGGATCCTGTAAGTTTACATATGCATCTACATGAGTTGTTATGTCTTAAGATCCTGTCGTTCTTTACAGTGTTTGCTTTCAGCTAACTCTTGATGTTTTGCCTTTTTGTTTTTGTATCTTTTTGTGTTGTAGCTAAACGTCATCCTTCTTCTAGCTTCTCTGGTGGCACTCTGCTCTCAGTCCCTCACCTGTCTCTCTCTTTGTTCAATGTCTGTCTCTCCCTTTCTTCCATCGCTCTGTCTCTCGTGCTTTTTGTGCCTGTCTATCTTGTTCTTTGTCCCTCTCGCGTCCTTGTTTTCTTTTTGTTTGTGTGGGTGTCCTGTCTATCCTGCTCTCCGTCTTCTCCCTTTTTGTCTCTCCACCCTACTCGTCCAGTCTCTCTGTGTGTCCCCTGTGCTCGGTCCCACTCCCTTCCTGTGATCTCTTTACGTGTCTCCCTGTGCTTTCCTCTCTCTTTCCCTGTGTCTGTCCTGCTCTCTGGGTTTCAGTCCCTTTTTCTGCCTGTTTGTGTGGGTGACTCTCCCCGTTCCTCTCCGTTTCTAGTGTTTTTTGCCTTTCTATCTAGGCTGCGCTGTACCTGTGCCCTGCTTGCTTCTCTGTCTTCTCCTCCTAGCCTCTCTTGGTCTTCATCCGCCCCTTCCGATTACTCGTCTCAATCGCACTGTCTCTTGCTTTCTGTATCTGTCTGTCTTGCTCTCTGTACTGTATCTGTCTGTCTTGCTCTCTGTGCTTCTCCCTCTTTCGGGGTGTGGCTCTGTGTCTCACTGTCTTTCTGGTTGTATCAGTCTCTCCCATGTCTCTCTTGGTCCCTGTGTCGGTCTAGTGCACTCTGTCTCTGCGTCTTGCTGTCTCTTCCCCTTTCTATGTCTGTCTGTCTTGCACTCTGCGTCGCTGTCCCTTTCTCTCCCCCTGTTTGTTTGTGTGTAGCTCGCTCTCTTTCCGTGTGTCTCTGTCTCTTGCTCTCTGTGTCTCTCTCCGTCTCCCCGTCTCTCTCTGTCGCTCTCTCTCCTTCTATGTGGGTCTCTGTGGTTCTACCGCTCTGTCTCTTTCTCCTCCTCTGTCTGTCTTGTTCTGTGTCTTTCTCTGTGTCCCGCTTCGCCCTCTCCTTCATCTCCTTTCCCCATCTCCTCTTCCTTGGTCTCCCAGTTTGGTTCCCTCCTTCTCAGTCCCTCTCTCACTCCCTCCTTCCAGTCCCTCTCTCGCTCCCTCCTTCCAGTCCCTCTCTTGCTCCCTCCTTCCAGTCCCTCTCTTGCTCCCTCCTTCCAGTCGTTCCCTCCTTCCAGTCCCTCTCTCAGTCCCTCCTTCCAGTCCCTCTCTTGCTCTCTCCTCCTCGATCCCTCTCTCGCTTCCTTGTTGGTTCCCTGCCTTGTTCCCTGTTCTGGTTCCTTCGGTCTGTGTCCCCCGTACTTGAATTCCCCTACTCCTTGGTCCTGTCTCTAGTTGCCCTTGTGTTCTTGGTTCCCGGTTTGTTACCTTTGTTCCCCTGCATTTTCTTCTCTGTGCTCCCTTGTTTCCTGCTCTGGCTCCTTTGTGCCTTTGTTTCCCTGTGCTCCTTGGTCCCGTCTCTCCCCCCCTCCTCTTTGTCTTATTTTCTGGCCTCCTTGCCTCTTCCTCTTTTGTCCCATGTGCCTCCGTTCCCTGTGCCTTTGCTCCCCATGTTTCTCTGTCCTAGTGCCTTTTGCCCCCGCTTCCCTGTGTCCTAGGTCCCCTGGCCCTCGGTCCCCCTCTCTCCAGTCTGTGGTTCGCCCTCTCTGGGTTGTTTTCTGTTCCGTTTTGGGTTTTTTATTTGACATCTGGAATCTGTCTTTGGGGGGGGGTACTGTTGTGGTTTGGGGTTTTTGTTGGGTTTGTTTTCCCGTTTCTGCCTTCCTGTGAATGTCTCAGTGTTTTCCCAGGTCCTGTGTGCTGTGTCCTGTTCCGTCCCCCGGTAAGCGTCTGTGTGTTTCACTTCCTGTTTTATTGTGAAGTCGGCTTCCTGTCTTGTCTTATCTAGTCTAGCTTTACTTTGTTTGTCTGATTGCCCTGCCCCGCCCTAATGTGATCCACCTGACGTCTCACCTGTTCCCCATTACCTCGTTACCTCTTGTATTTAACCCCTGTGTTTCCTTTGTCTCTTGTCGGATCATTCTGGTTGTTCCCCTGTCTTTACGTCACCTTGTTGCAGTGTTCCTGATTTCGTTCCTGTTCCCTGATCCTGGTTATTGTTTGTTTTTGAATCTTTTTGGGAATCCCCCTTTTCCTCCTTGGATTTTGGATGTTCGTTCCATCGAGGCTTACGTTGTGTTTTGGACAATAAAAACTTTTTGTGTTCCTACTCCTGCCTGCCTCTTCCTCACTGCATTTGGGTCCGATCCTCATACCCCCCGTAACAGTATAGTATTTGTTTAGCTGTTGTATAGTATTTGTTTTGCTGTTATATAGTATTTGTTTTGCTGTTATATAGTATTTGTTTTGCGGTTGTATAGTATTTGTTTTGCTGTATAGTATTTGTTTTTCTGTTGTATAGTATTTGTTTTGCTGTTGTATAGTATTTGTTTTGCTGTTGTATAGTATTTGTTTTGTTGTATAGTATTTGTTTTGCTGTTGTATAGTATTTGTTTTGCTGTATAGTATTTGTTTTGCTGTTGTATAGTATTTGTTTAGCTGTTGTATAGTATTTGTTTTGCTGTTGTATAGTATTTGTTTTGCTGTTGTATAGTATTTGTTTGCTGTTGTATAGTATTTGTTTTGCTGTTGTATAGTATTTGTTTTGCTGTTGTATAGTATTTGTTTTGCTGTTGTATAGTATTTGTTTTGCTGTATAGTATTTGTTTTGCTGTTGTATAGTATTTGTTTTGCTGTTGTATAGTATTTGTTTTGCTGTTGTATAGTATTTGTTTTGCTGTTGTATAGTATTTGTTTTGCTGTTGTATAGTATTTGTTTTGCTGTTGTATAGTATTTGTTTTGTTTTGCTGTATAGTTTTTGTTTTGCTGCTGTATAGTATTTGTTTTGTTTTGCTGTATAGTATTTGTTTTGCTGTTGTATAGTATTTGTTTTTCTGTTGTATAGTATTTGTTTAGCTGTTGTATAGTATTTGTTTTGCTATTATATAGTATTTGTTTTGCGGTTGTATAGTATTTGTTTTGCTGTATAGTATTTGTTTTTCTGTTGTATAGTATTTGTTTTGCTGTTGTATAGTATTTGTTTTGCTGTATAGTATTTGTTTTGCTGTTGTATAGTATTTGTTTTGCTGTTCTTAATTTATGAATTCCCTGTGCGGCGTCCTTGAGTGCCAAGAAAGGCGTCTTTAAATAAAATGTATTATTATTATTATTTACTTCCCCATATGATTTGTATAGACGAGACCGAAAAATGTCTGTTAAATAGCGTGGTGGGGTCTCGTGATCCCATATGGAATGGGCCAAATGTTTTGCATGATACAGAGAAAATACAACTAACTAAATAACGTGTGAGTTTACTCTATGTTATGGATCAGAGCGTAATACCAGCCCTTCTCCATTGTGCCACATACTGCACACTAAATAACTGATTGTCTGGAAATGTCACATCCCATCACCACCGTGTGTACTCGTCACACAGAAGACGGGCCTGGCATTGGGGATTTAAGCTGAGATGTGTTAACATGGAAAGCAAGGAAAGGCTGTAAATCAGTTTTAAAGAAAGACTTTATTTTGATATGACCTTCCCCTCCTCTGCATTGCAATGAAATGTCAAAGCACACCTGAGCTCATTCAAGGGCAAAAAAAATGAACTAGCAGCGTGCATTCCCACTCCCTCTTACTCCCCGATGGGAGTCGAGTGAAGATGAGAATCACACATCACTTTGTGACATGTAGCATACAAGATGCTAACAAAAGACATTAATGTCAACACAGTAGAAATGGACCTACTTAACCAAGTTGGTTCACTGTTGGCTACAAGTTAGCATCAAACACAACAACGGCTGTCAGTTGAATGGTGTTTTGAGCTAACGTTAGCAGTCAAACAACCATAGCTAAATTGGTTTTGAAACAACTGCTAGCTTAGCTACAAGTTAGCAATCAAACACAACAAAAGCTGGCATGTGTATGGCGTTTTGAGCTAACGTTAGCAACCAAACAACCATAGATAGCTACAACGTTTCTGAAATGATTCCCATCTTCTGTTATGATTAATGCCGTTTTGAGCTAATGTTAGCAACCAAACAACCATAGCTAAAACGTTTTTAAAACACAACAAGGCCGTCACTTGAATGGTGTTTTGAGCTAACGTTAGCAATCTAACAACCATAGATAAGCTAGCTGAATCAGCTTAAAAATGACTGCTACCTTAGCAACAAGCTAGCAATCAAACACAACAAAGGCTGTCAGTTAAATGGCGTTTTGAGCTAGCGTTAGCAATCAAACAACCATAGATAGCTACAACGTTTCTGAAATGATTCCCATCTTCGGTTATTGTTTGCAATGATAAAGTTTATTATTTCATGGATTTCACAAATGTCAGTATGACACGTTATGCTGTAAACCATTTAAATCTGAGTACGTGCGACTCAAATCTGCACTCGACTCACATCGGGGAGTGACACTCCCGTTAAACTTTTTTTTTTTTTTAAAGAGCAGGAACACTCGGCTTTGCTTGGCTTTGCATCAGTGGCCTCTCACTGAAGCTGCATGTCTCTATGTTGGCTGCCATGCTAATTGTTCCAAGTGTAAAGAGGCGCGAATCAATACGCTAAAGGACTGATAAACAGAGCGTGTCAGATGAGAACGCACCGGATCGTTTCCTCCTACATACCTCTCCTCTAACTACAGCAGCCTCGGGGATTCAGATTCCTAAGAGGCATGCATTTTTCAGCTTTTGCCTCTGAATTGAATTCTTTTGGACATCCAGACAACACTTGAATGACATAATCAAACACCCTGTCATGTGTTAATCTCATGTTTATGTCTAGCGGTGTCTTCAGCCATCACATCATGTGTGTTGATGAGGACCTTTTTGAAGGATCTTTACCCAAACCAACGCTGCCACCTGTTGTTCAACCCATGCTAATGCCCAGACTCAGGATTGGCATGCATTAAATGTAAATAGGACCCTGTAATACCTTTAGTCCCACAGTGTAGACCTAAAGGATAGCCCTGTTGCACATTTTATAATGACAATCTTATCCCTCATAAATCCGCTGATTAACATTTTGATCACGGATAATCTTCATCAGGATGTCCCCGTGAAAGGCGCAGCCTCTGAAAGTCAACAGAATCTCAATGTGCAGCAGCATGGCGAGATGTGAATATGGAAAGCCATAAGGGTCATAATACGTTGACGTCACATGCTTGGTGGCGTTTACTAGACACCTGGGGTCTGTTTCAGGCAGGTTTGACACACTCTGAGTCTAACCCTGATCTCTGATTGATTCACCCTGAGATGGGGAACTCCGAGTTTTGAGTTGGTACAATCAAACTCTGAGTAGGTGGACTCAGAGTTAAGTTTGTGCACCACCACAATAAAAAGGCAGCAAGAATGGAGCCGTAATACTACAATTCACCATGGTAACAACCACAAACAAAACATGAAATACTCATGCACGCAGTTTGAACATGTAATTACTTTTTAAAAAAGCATCACAGCCTGGGAGAAATTTGCTGCTTCAGTCAATGCGTAGGCTCTAATATAGTGAATTTATTTCATTTTTAATTACAGGTAACCTATAATATTACTGCTGAAAACTGGAATGGTAGTAGGCCACAGCTGTCATTTCATTTAGGTGTAATCCTGCGGGCAAAACAATACACTACTACTAATCCCATTCTGAGGTTGCAGCACCATCATTAACAGAATTATGATTTACAATCATTAATTTGTGTTTAATGTCCCTTACTGGTTTGTGTCCAGGGAACTGTCCAGAGAATGGAATGTGCTGGGATGTAGAGCATGTCCACGATGGGTGACGTTAGTGATATGAGGACGGATAAGGTATCGACATATCTGTTAGACCGGGAAGACAAACTATACCGCTCAAATAGGTAGTTCTGGAATTTGGAAATGAAAATATATCTATAGCTGGGCTTTAATATATCTCCTGACATATGTTTAACTCCCTGAGAAGTAATACAGCTTCTTCATCAGCGGGATCGTCAAATATAACGTTTTTTAGTCCGCCTACATGGTTAATAAACCCATATGTTTTTTTCTCATGCAGATAGACTGAGCTAAAATGTGTCTGATACAGACTGAATGAATGAATGAATGAATGAATGAATGAATGAATGAGGAAATGAGAGAGCGCTGTGTCAGAGGAAGGAGACTTAGAAGAAAACCTGCTCCCGACCATGTTAGGTTCACAGGCTCAGTTACCATAGAAACTGACTCACGGACTGGAGTTACCTGTCTTTCTAAGGTTTGATTTGTCTCCCTTTCTGAAACAGAACACCCAGAGTTTTCCCTCATCTCAGGGTTAACTAACTCAGTTTTCACTAAACCTGCGTTCTGAAACGGACCCCGGAACGGCGTTCAAAACCGCATGAGAATTGTGACGCGTCATGACCCTTTTGGCTGGGAGGTCAGCCGGAGTGTAGCGCCGACCCCCTTTCCCGCATGCAAACATCACACAGTTTGCAGAGCAGCCTGACGGGAAATTAACAAAAGGATGAGGAACCCAGTCAAGCTTCGCTCATACTATATTCATCCGAGGCCACTTCACACTCTCTGTCTGATTCCTTCACTCGCTTTCTTTCTAGCACCTCTCAGGCTTTAAATATACATGTGTGTGCTCTACACCCACTGCCAAAGCCTGTCCAGGTCAACCAAATACGCGCTTGTCGAGGAATATTAGAGAACGGGGCAACTGGGGAAAAACAAAACATCATATAAAAAAGAAAAGAGGGAAGAACAGGACAGAGTGTGAAAAAGAGAGAGAGAGAGAGAGAGAGAGAGAGAGAGCATGTAGCATCAGAGGCAGTCGAGAGTTCCCCAGGAGTTATTGCGGAGCGTCTGTCGGTTTGCGGCTGCGTTCTAAATAATGGATGAGATCCTCCAATGAGATAAAAAACCCAAAATTTCACGCCGTTACAAGGACATAGACTGCTGTGAATACTAACTACTCCTGTGTGCTTTCATTTGGTTTACTGTGTGATCATGCGGGGCCATCCCAGTGCCAGGCACTATAGAGCTGTGTGTGTATCATCACCTGCCTGCTATAAGAGATCCCCTGCACTCTAATGAGCTGGCTGCTGCTCCCGCTGTCACATAAGAAGGCACATTCATTCTTCATAGACCTACTTCTCTGTTCTCATATGCACCATACTGTTTCCATATTCTCCCTTTGATCACCCACCTCCTGTTTACTTATTGATATAGCGAATATAAGGAAAGTATGCTTAGCTGCCAGCATTAAGATTCGGTCCAGTGTTGTCATTGCACTCGCCAGTGGTGGAATGTAACTATTTACTCAAGTACTGTAGGAAGGGTGGGCTAACTACTGTTTAATTTTTTTTACAACCTAGGGCAATGGGGCAAAAGTGCATCTCAGATTATTATTCCAAGTGTCTGACAACATTATGGAAATAATCCCTACAGAGATAGATCTTTAAAACCTCTTTGCGACCTTTCTGTTTAACCAGAAACAGCTCGGAAGTCGCTAGCGCTAAACACACCAGACTCCATTCAAGAAAACAACACTTTTAGCTCTGCGTAGAGCCAACATATTTTCACACGTAAACGGTGAACTAAGTGTTTATTTCAACCAAAACTAGACTTGTCATGATTGGAAAAGTGGAAAGACGACCGAAAATGGCTTTTCATAGTTTTTGTTTTTGTATTTTACAATGCTAAAATGACTCATTGAAGTGCATAGCAACACACCAAAATGAAAAACAACATCTATGTTCAAGTCCAAACATTTACCATACATTTTTTACATTTTGCACCAAACAACCCTCCACACTAACCCCCCACTGTATGTACATGTAAGCCTTCATGCGTGGATGACTTCCTCACATAGTAATAATAAAAGTACTGTATGTGGGTTTTATCCTCCATTACATCTCTCTTTACAGGACAGTGTGATGACAGCGCAGCATCACTCAACCTGTCACCCTGCTGTACGGTAGCATCAGAGACAATGATAGCTGTCACTGCTACTGCTGCACGACCCTAGAACCACACACACACACACACACACACACACACACACACACACACACACACACACACACACACAGCTCCATGATTCTTGAAGGTTATACTGCTCCCTCTGCACAGTGCATTTCTTTCTCGGCATATATGGTGAAAACAAAGTCAGCAGGAGGGAGTAACCAGGATCAGATAGAACCAGTATTACTGTACGTACGCACCGCCGCCGACTTGAACTTCTAAAGTTACTGAAAGTTAGTCATTTCTCTCAGCTGCAAGGAGCGGCAACTCTGTCGGCGTCGCGTTTTGGGCGTTTTGAGCAACCAGAGCATCAACCAGAAAGTTGAAAGTAGGTCAACTTTATGGTAATGAGCTATGACCCGGTTCAGCGGCAAGCAGTGGCTAACGCGGAATATAGACGTCCTGGCTGATTCCGGCAAAACATCATTTTACATTTTCATTGTACTGCACATTGCTGCAGATCTTCTTTTCACCCATTGTGTTTGGGTCTCTGAGTGAGACATCTCATTAATACTATCTTTGTTGGAAGTTGCACATGCTCAGTAGCCAGGTAATAGCTAAATCTTTCTCCAACTTTGGTCAGTCCAAGGCAGGATTAGCTGGGAGACTTCTTCTAGACCAGGGACACTTGTGGAATACCTGCACAACAGGGACAGGAAGTAGTTCTTTTGGAGATTATGGACAACTAGTGGCTGTTGGAGCAGTGTTTTCCATTGAGAACGAGCTAGCATACTGTGGTTAGCCACCTCGTCTCTAGTGACGTAGAAAGCCGTGTAGATGTTGAACAGAGACTGAAGACAGAGGACATTCAGAAACCGGATCTCACTCAAAACAGCATGGATAGTTTTTTTCCAAGTTTGTGTGCGTGTGGAAGCACCAGAGACACAAAATAACCCCCCAAATCCCAGAAAAAGGGATTTTTTCGTAATATGGGTACTGTAAAATCTCAGCCATCACTGGAATATTAGAGGAACATTAATCTTGCAGCTGGGGTGAGTGATTCATTGAAGTCTTGTTTTACCTAAACTATTTCAAGGCAATGTATGTATAATAGAATTTTTTGAAAATGCAAATGCCATGGAATATGCTAATAATGTCCCTATGAACGTATCAATTAAGTACCACATAAACGCCACCAATGCTGATGTGGGGGTGTAAGAAGAGGTCCACAGTAAATAGAACATTATGTACTAAAAACAAAAAGCAATCTACAGCAATAATGTATTAATATTATGGGGGTATTTTATGAGGGGCTGATCCCCGCGTTGACTTTGATGAAGGATATGTGGCACATTCATTTCCATATCAAGTCCAGAAGTGAAATGATTTTTCCAATAAATGTCACAGTGAGTCTATAAAATATTCAAGATGTAAAACCAGCATTAAATCCTTCCACAGGATGACATGTGGGGGAATGTTTTTTTTCCCAGTATTTTTATATGGCCCTTATTAACCAGGCTGTTTGTCTTAGCTCCGTATAGTTCCAGTTTATTGAATCTTGGCTCTTATTTTCATAGTTTAATTCAATTCAGTGTTATTTATAGTATCAAATCATAACAGAAGTTATCTCGAAACACTTTACAGATAGAGTAGGTCTAGACCACACTCTATAATTTACAAAGCCCAATGTATATTAATGTTACAAAAAACCTCATAAAGTGATATTTTCATGCCATTCCTCCACTTTGGACAGGCCCAGGCTCGGGTGGTTTTATCTTGAACCCGAGTTGAGTCTGAAGTCTTTTGAGAATAAGTCTCAAGTCAAGTCTGAAGTCACTGTGTGTATATATCAACAATTTTTAATTTCCAGGATTTTTTCAGGTGGCGCGGAAAATTTCCCCGAAAGTCCCTCATTTTTGGCCGGATGTCCGTCGCCTTCCTCTTTCTTTGTGTTCTTTCTGAATTCCGGTGGATTTCTGAGGACTATGGTTACCTGGACCTACAGTATACACCTGCAATTAATGTGACAACAGTTACCACCATCGTTCATTAATCTGGTCTCTGCAAGGTAAATCCAGACAGCTAGCTAGACTATCTGTCCAATCTGAGGACTATGGTTACCTGGTCCTCAGATCTCTGCAGGGTAAATCCAGACAGCTAGCTAGACTATCTTTCCAATCTGAGGACTATGGTTACCTGGTCCTCAGATCTCTGCAGGGTAAATCCAGACAGCTAGCTAGACTATCTGTCCAATCTGAGGACTATGGTTACCTGGTCCTCAGATCTCTGCAGGGTAAATCCAGACAGCTAGCTAGACTATCTGTCCAATCTGAGGACTATGGTTACCTGGTCCTCAGATCTCTGCAGGGTAAATCCAGACAGCTAGCTAGACTATCTGTCCAATCTGAGGACTATGGTTACCTGGTCCTCAGGTCTCTGCAGGGTAAATCCAGACAGCTAGCTAGACTATCTGTCCAATCTGAGGACTATGGTTACCTGGTCCTCAGATCTCTGCAGGGTAAATCCAGACAGCTAGCTAGACTATCTGTCCAATCTGAGGACTATGGTTACCTGGTCCTCAGATCTCTGCAGGGTAAATCCAGACAGCTAGCTAGACTATCTGTCCAATCTGAGGACTATGGTTACCTGGTCCTCAGATCTCTGCAGGGTAAATCCAGACAGCTAGCTAGACTATATGTCCAATCTGAGGACTATGGTTACCTGGTCCTCAGGTCTCTGCAGGGTAAATCCAGACAGCTAGCTAGACTATCTGTCCAATCTGAGGACTATGGTTACCTGGTCCTCAGATCTCTGCAGGGTAAATCCAGACAGCTAGCTAGACTATCTGTCCAATCTGAGGACTATGGTTACCTGGTCCTCAGATCTCTGCAGGGTAAATCCAGACAGCTAGCTAGACTATCTGTCCAATCTGAGGACTATGGTTACCTGGTCCTCAGATCTCTGCAGGGTAAATCCAGACAGCTAGCTAGACTATCTGTCCAATCTGAGGACTATGGTTACCTGGTCCTCAGATCTCTGCAGGGTAAATCCAGACAGCTAGCTAGACTATCTGTCCAATCTGAGGACTATGGTTACCTGGTCCTCAGATCTCTGCAGGGTAAATCCAGACAGCTAGCTAGACTATCTGTCCAATCTGAGGACTATGGTTACCTGGTCCTCAGATCTCTGCAGGGTAAATCCAGACAGCTAGCTAGACTATCTGTCCAATCTGAGGTTTCTGTTGCATGACTAAAACTACTTTTGAACTCGTTCCACCAAAACAAGTTACTTTCCATGCTTTTTTGCAGAGGCGCCGTGGCTCCGTCCGGTGTGATGATTGTGATTGGTTTAAAGAAATGGCAAAAAAACATCCCAGAATGCAGTGGAGGAAGGTCTGGCAATGCAAGACCAGGCCTAAGTGCGACTTAAGTCTTGAGTCCCCATCTCTTGCAGAGCCAAATAGTAGTTGTTTTGGAGACATTCCCAACTTTGCTGTATCAGTCATTGTCTAGTCATCTTCATGTGAACAGCTCAGGGCATGACAGCTCTACCTATCCATCTCTTACCTCACCAATCTGTCATATCTGCTCTCTCACAACCCAAACAACAAAACCTCAAATGCTATCATATCTGTCAAATGCCAAACCTGGGCTATCTGTCAGATCCCCCATTCTGACAGCACATTGTGAGATATATCAGAGGCAAAAATCTCTCCCAATCATTGATATCTGCCAAAGACGGGGGGCTGGATGTGATGTTGCTATCTATCGCTAGAAGTGGGGGGGTTGACAGGTTGCGATACAGCAGCTGGGAGAAGAAGAAGGTTTGGAGAGTAAAGAGAGGAGAAGAAGAAACACAAGGTCTGACACAAGTGGAGAGGAAGTTAGCACAGCAAAGCACCGTCACAGTATGTGGTGACAGTGAAGACAAGTTACAGAAGCAACAGAAGCTGGTTGTGAACATGTTATGTTCCATTCTGGGAGAAAGCCTCTCCCATCTGTTTTCATTGTAACACTGTTTTCCTACCTGAACATCTATCTGTGTGAACCAACCTTGAAACAATCCTTCTGTTCACAGTGTTGGGAGTAACGCGTTAAAAACTAACGCAATTACAGTAATGTATTCCTTTTTGCTGTAATTTGCTGTAATAAAATTACATTTTGGTAATATCATCCTAGTTACAATCTCTTTTTGTTTTTAAGAATTCACCAACACCGAAAGAGCTGTGAATATTTTTTAGTATTGTCACTACCCAATATGAGTCAAGTGCAGATTTGGCAGTAGCACACAAGATGCTAACAAGACACTTTGTCCATTTCTTTAACTGTCTATGTGTATAAACGGGTACACACTTCCGGTCTCCTAAATGGCGTGTCCTCATTACCAAGTGTAATGAACGTCGTGTGGATGGACAAAGTTGTATTTGTGTAATTTACTAATATTTTATTTATTAATGTTACTTATTTGCATAGCTTAAAGACATATTAAGTAGGTGTGGGGGGAAAAAATCGATACAGCATTGTATTGCGATATTTTTAGTGGCAATACTGTGTCAATACACAGGCGCCAAGTAAGGATCTTTTACAATTTATGTGTTGGTCAGTTTGTCCTATTTTGCAGCAATCAAATTGAAGTGATGTGAACAAACAGAAAAAATGTTTCTTTTTAGATGAAACAGATGTTGACGAAGTTTCCTCTTGGGACGTCATTTGAAACTGGGAAAAATTAGAAGTTGGAAAAAAGGTTATAAATTGCAATATATCACAGAATTTTGCAATATGTTTAAAATCGCAATAATATTGTATTGTGGCTTAAGTATCGAGGTGTCTAGTGATCCCCCCCCCCCCAATATTAAGCATCACAGAGATTAGTTTTGTTAGGGCGTTCACAAACATTGTGTTGACATTTGGAGTGCACATATACATTCAGTAGCGTTGAATAGTGTTACGATGTATCAAGAGCTTGAAGCAGGTCATACTATTCTAATTAGTGGATGCTTCAGTGCATGCATACGGCATAACAAATGTTATAAATAAGCTGTTTTGTTGGCATGCATGCTGTGACGCAGAGCTGTATCCCAGATGTGCGTATAGCTGTGTGTCATTGACTCCTATTGAAATGACTTACTGCTGCAGCTTTGTCCTTGCGATCTGAATGCACGCTGTAGAACATGAATCTCTTTTACAGCAACTCATTCACTTGTCTTTTTTTTCCCTTCTCTCTCTGACAAGACAGCTAGTAAATGGGCCAGGTTCCCCACGCTGCAGGTTCCAAATAACATCTTAAGTGGTTACAATGGAACAGGGAGTAGCTGAGGTGTGGATAGGTACATATAAATGGCATTTATGAGACAACTTAACAACCTTCTACTATCAGCTGTACTAAACTCCCCATCCACCTCCTGGCATGCAGTGGCGTACAGGGGAGCAGCTAGACTGGAGATAGCCATTAGTGCCCAGTGCGGAGCCCTGTTGTGTTCCGGGCGCAGGTAATGGCCCACTTTGAGGCATGGTGGGAGCTTGTCAGGGGGGTCTAATGAAGACAAAGGGAGGGTTTGTGGAGTAGAGAGGCATTTCTAAGAAGGGGCTAATGCTTCCTTAATGGAAACCTCTGCCGTCTTTGACAGATCGTAGGGTTGGAGATGGCGCTTACACAATGGGCGTTTAGCGAGTGGATCCATATGTGCACAATTGATGTACAGTGTGCTGCAGGTGTACCGTGCAGAAGGCTTTTACGATTATGCTACGATTGTGATCACAGCCCAAGGCCCTGCACAAGTTCCCGTTGTTGCTGGTTTGCAGAATCCATGCATTACTTGACATTTCAACCACAATGTGCAAAAAGACAGAACAGAGATTTCATCATTACAATTGGATAAATCACTATACACCCGGTTACAAATGTAACATGTAGCAAGAGTAAATTAAAACTTTCCAGCTGTCTGGAATGGCCCTTTACACTCTGTGTGGCCATGGATTTCTCTGGTTACACACCGACTTTTAGGAATTGTGAAGAGATAGATTCAACAAAATATTGATATCAAGGGACGTGCAAAAGGAAGATCAATGGCTCTGCCTCTTGCTCTACTCACACAACCCACTGTAACGTAGCAGAGACGTAGCAGTTACCCTATACTCCAGTGTAATCTCTAGGCCTTCGTAAAGTGCTCCTAAAGATCTCAGAGATGTTGATCTTTAAGCTACAGATGGTGCTATATTACTGTGAACACACGTCGTGTCTGACCAAAAGGAATATCTGAGAGGAGAAAATGCAAATGTGATGTTCTACAGTATGAACATAAAACATGTAAAGTATCTATTATTTAAAGCTGCACTCATTGATATACCCACAGCAACAATTAATCTTAAATGTGTCAAACTCACAGAGAATGACCAGCATCAGTATTATCACCTCCTCCATGTCCAAAGGTGAAATAACTTGTACCAGCTGGGAATCAGCTTCGTCGTATGCTGTCTGGGTTTCCACCAGACTATAATTCTGTATACATGTACATGTCTGTAAGAAGTGCAAATTAAGCAAACAAAGTACCCCCAAGTTTTAAAAGTCTGTGCCAATGCAGGAAGTAGTGGGCCTTTTTAGGAAGCCGTGCTGAAAGAAAAGGTGTGAAGGCGGTGGATGGATGCGCTCCGGCTCCAACTCTTATGCAGGAGCTTGCCGTTCACTTCCTTTTATACACCTGCAATTAATGTGACAACAGTTACCAGCATCTTTCACTTATCTCAATTACACGGTAGTGGCCATGCACAGATCAGAACAGTCACATTTAAATTAGTCCGAGGTTTATCAGAATTGGCCAAGTGAGAATATGTGTCTTTATAATTTGGGTGGATGTGGCTCAGATGGTGGAGTGGTCACCTACCAATGGGACGTTTGGTGGTTGGTTCCTTGGTCCTGCAGTCCCATGTCGACGTGTCTTTGGGTCAGGGTCAGGGTTAACACTGAATTCCGAATTGGTCCCAATGCTGCGCCAATGGTGTGTCAATATGTTCTTTTTAAAGATGTGTTGGCCATTTTTAGGCCTTTATCGTGAAGGCACAGCTGAAGACATGAAAGGGGAGAGAGAGGGGAAATGACACACAGCAAAGGTCCGCAGGTTGGAGTCAAACCAGGGCCCATAAAAACCTCTATATATGGGCACCCGCTCTACCAACTGAGCTATCCGGGCACCCAATGTGTAAGACTCTTCTGATGAGCAGGTGGCACCTTGAATGGAAGTCACAGCCAACAGTGAAAGAATGTGTGTGAATGGTACCTCTACTATGTAAAAAGCACTTTGAGTTGTGATTAGGACTAGAAAAGCACTATATAAATACCGTCCATTTGCATTTAGTAAGAAATGTGTCAGTCAGTCATTGCATTGTTATTCTCTGCTGTGGAAAAACTAGTGATTGGCAGTCTGGGATGGGAAGAGGCATTGTTATTAATAGCACAGCATTGATTTTTGACTGCCATGCCACACATCATTCAGATGGGACGTTCAGAAAAATAGCTCTGCTCACAGGCTGACTCACACACACACACACACACACACACACACACACACACACACACACACACACACACACACACACACACACACACACACACATGGCAGGATAAAAAGTACTGCTCCACCTATATCCAATCTGTCCTGTAGGCCCACAGAGCAGTGCAATGATGGAGGACTGGCTATAAAGACTTCAGACCATTAGCTTCATTGATACCTGCCAAAGGGGTGGGAAAGAAGGCCGGAGTGGGGGGGGGTACAAGCAGAGTGTCACAACAACGTTATAAAGATGTTGCTGACAGGAAGCATGAGGCCCTGTGAGCTCTGTGAGCTGACATTGTGGCATCACTCAACCCCCCCCCTTCACACACACACTCACACACAAACAAACACACACACACAGGAACATAACAGTAACAAATTACATTTACCCTTGTTACTAGAATAAAGCCTTCTGTTTGTCTCTCTTTTCATACTTCCATTTGGACTTTTTAAAAGTTATACTACAAATTTTACCCGCCGGACTCAGCGCCAGGAAGTATCACATGATATCAGGTCTCGCTATGTAAAGAATTGCTTCACAACACTGCACACACACGCCCATGCAGGAACCGGCTAACAACATAGCGATGGAGTTTTTCCCACTATCGTCATGGCTGAGCCGGCAAAAAAGAAGCAGAAAGCATCGACGGAGGAACAGAGAAACAGCAGACTGACTGAGGGAGGGGTCAAGCACAAGTAAACACAGGGCCGCCAAATATCTATTCTGAAGCTTTAGGGGGGGGCTCTATAGAGAAACCTGCAAGAAAACAGCGAAGAAATGGCCAAGACTTCATAGCACCCCTTTAAAGTATTTCTCAAAAGAATTGTACTTTTTTGGACCTCCATTGGACCTCAGTTTGGAAACAAATGTATAGAGACAAATCATTTTTGATCCCGTTTGAATTAAGCCACAAATAACCTGTACAATGTTTGTTAATTTAAAACATAATTAGGCAAATTGTAATGGGTTCTTCTCTGGCCTGTGTTACACCCTTCCACCAAATTGGGCCTGTAATGTTTCCATAATCCTGCTGACAGACAAACAAACTGAACCTTGGCCAAAGTAACCATGCTGCCACCTCATTTTGCATCCCCCTGTGGTCATTTTGCATCACTTTGTGGCTGCTTTGGGTCTCTTTGTAGTCAGCGTGTGTCCCTTTTTGGCCTTTTCTGGGTTTTCTTGGCAGTTGCTTAATTGCCTTTTTGCTGTCGTTTTGTTTCTCTTTATTTTGAGTCTCTGTGTGTAAGCCCGTTTAGTAAGTCCTTCTGTGACTAACCTCCCCCCCCCACACACACACACACACACACACACACTGACACATTGTTTACAGCTTTCACCTAAGGAAATAGGCACTGCCAATGATGGCAAAATGGCAGGGATAACTACGCCTGTGTCGCGGTAGCATTAAGACTGAGCACACAGTGTCTACCTATTGCACTAAATCCTATCAGAGAGAAGTTCACCTGTCATCCTCTTCTCCCGCCCTACACATGGCAGTGTTCACTACATCATTGGACACTGCTCAGTGTGAGTATCATGTGAGGGGGATAGGGGTAAAAAAGGGCATTTTTATTTCATTATATCAGGCGTTGTTGCCGGAAATCTACTTGCGGCAGCACATCAGAGACAGGGAGAGGGGAGCTATCGGCTCGAGCTGCAACCCCAGAGGATACACTCTCAAAGAAAGTGTGGCAAAAAATGTATTTCGGGGTGGATCTGTCACTGTAACAATTCGTTAGCAGAACACAAGACAGTAAATGTGGTGGAAGAGTCCCATTGCTCATGCTTTTCTCCCTGACAGGAGAGGAGAGAGGCGGGCTCTGAGCTCCCTGGCGTGCTGCCACACTGCCCCCGTGTGGTGGGAGATTGAAACTAGAATGCTGCATGCTGCGGCTCGGTTCCTTCATCATTTGCTGAAGTGGTGTTGGCTGTGGCAGGGTGTGGCAGTAGCTTCACATGATTCTAACCAAATGGACTTAGCCACAGACCGACTTTGGAAATGGCCTCACCATTCATGCAAAATATGCTGTATATGCAAACTTGAGAGCTCAGTTTACAGATATGAAGCATTAATGATAAGCATTTATTCCAGTTGTGGGTCAATTTGAAGATTATGTAGATCGCCTCCATATCTGTGAGTTACATAATCCTGAACCACCGTGGTTCTGGTGATGGTGAGGATTATGGCAAACTCAATGTCACAGCGGGCCACAATGGCAAATGAGAATCACATCAAGCACCATAAGTGTGGTCAAATATCTTTGACTGTAGTAGTGCATGTCTCATATAGTCTTCTCACATAGAGTTTGGTCACAGCAGACTCACAGCCACCTGTTTCAAACTCACTGGTTCTGTGGGATTTTCCGAGTCTTAAAGTCTAAAATGTGCCAAATTCTGCTTTAAAGGAGAACTCCACCAATCTTTACGCCGAGACCCTGATACACCAACCCCATAATCGGCTTTTGGACAGTCTGGCGAGGTCGCTGACTCGAGTCTGTTCGGTGTGGTCCGTGCCGTCGTCCGTCAGAGGGGCCGGCAGCGTTTATTTTGCCCGACTTGACATGCTTGGTCAGAAGGCGGGCACTGCCGGCAATTGGATTTAAATAACCAATCTGATTGGTGGAGAGCTAACCCAGAAATGTCAAGACTAGAGTCTCTCAAAATGTGCCGAAAATCTTTTAACCTGACCTAAAATGATGACAGATTCAGCAGCTGAACGGTCTATTTCTCCTTAAAAGGTTTTCAGAAACCCGTTTCGGGGATCTATTTCAGTCAAATGTGAGATCGTATTCTGAACAAGTCGCCATGACAGTCCGGCTTTGAATTTCCGGAGAAACCAGGCCCACCTGACGCGATTGTCCGAGGCGGTTAGTCCGACTGGTTGGTGTGTCACGGCCATTAATCTTGCTATGATGCTATAAATATGTTTAGTACTTTTGACCACTCAGATTGGCTGATCGGTTGCACACAAAATGGACGAGCTACAAATACACATGGAACTGCTGCCTGAGGATTATCACCGAAGCCTGGCTGAACACACTCATCACGGATGGCAGCTAGCAGCTAGCAGATGGCAGCTAGCAGCTAGCAGATGGCAGCTAGCAGCTAGCAGATGGCAGCTAGCAGCTAGCAGATGGCAGCTAGCAGCTACCAGATGGCAGCTAGCAGCTAGCAGGGCAAGACATGGTAGGGGAATTTAAACAATGTCTGAGTTGAAAACACATCTTGTTGTCATGTAGGGACCTTGTTCATGTTGCACAGACATTTAATTGCATTTTGTGTCTGTTAAGAGGAACAAAGGCTCTAAAACTTGCCCCAACATCTGCCTTTTTAGTTAACTGGGAGCTCTGGACGTAGCTGCAGCTACTCCAGTTTGCTAGCATTGATTTGGGGTTTTCTGTCGACTGTACTTGCATATTTAGATTCAGATCAAGATTAACGTAAAAACTGGCCCAAGTCCTCCTTTAAGTGTTGTTAAGTGTAATTACAGTTTGAAAATCGATTCCCGTCTTTTTGGTTTGGCGCAGATCTAGGCGGGCCAAAATGTATTGTGAACCTAAATTGATATGCAGACCTCATCAAACTGTGTGAGGGGCCAGATTTTGGCCCTCAGGCCTTGAGTTTGACACATGTTCCAGACCAGTGGGTCTCAACCTGGTGGTCGGGACCCCCAAGGGGGTTGCAAGATAATCAAAATAAAATATATATGTTTTAACTTGTGTGGGTTTGGGACATTTCATGTGGTATATTCACAGACAGACAGACGTATGACTCTGTATGGTCGAATGCAGACAGACTTAAGCAATAATAAGGGAAGCAATAATAAGTCGGGGGGGGGGGGGGGGGGGCAGACACTACAAAAACATCTGCTACAGAGCCGGTAGCTAAGTTTCTTTAGAAAAGACAACGGACAAATAGAGTCTTTAAACGCTTCAGATGTAAAGTTATTTGCTGTCAAAGTGACACCAAAATGAATGACAGTCCCTGGGGGGGACTAATCATATTTCAGGAGTTGGGGTGAGGCGGTGCCCCCCTTCTAGCCCCACCCCTTGGTGTCATAAACTCTACAGATTGTAAAGCCCCTTAAACCGAATTTATGTTTTGTGATATTGGGCTGTACACAATTGAGTTGACATGCCATTCTTTAACGTTATGATTCATGAGGGGGCTTTTGCCTTTGTCAGAGTCAGAGGCAATGGACTGTGGCAGTATGGGCTCATCATAACCCAAATCCTCAAACAATGCATGTTATATTACAGTAATGATTCTCCGCCATGTACTAATCCCCTCTGGGAGGGCGGAGGCTGCAGAGATCTACAGGCTCCGTAAAAGTGCATCCAGCTAAAAATGACACTTTTTCATCTCTGTCAGTGAACTTTGGAAGCTGTGCACCCTGAGGAGCGGAGTGATAGATAAGGCTGGCAGGTGTGGAGATGTGTGTTTAGGTGCTGACAGGTGTGTGCAGCCTCATCCACACACCCGTCTTAAGGTTGCAGGGGGGGGATTTAGTGAACCAATGGCTGCCTGCCACCAGAAACCTTCAATATGACACCTGACATCCCTCATTTGCCTCTGTGTGTGAGCATTTTAAGGCAATAAACCAACCTTTTTTGCCAGAGAGACATTTTTGTCAACACCATTTTACATCCTAAGCAATTCAGCAAAACAGCTTCACAAGCTGTGAGAGCTTCCTCTGAAAACAAAAATAATGACTCCGGATTACAATCCATTACAGCACAACAACTTCTTGCTTCACATTTTCTGGCAGCACTGTGCCCTGCCCTCTGTATTACTGTAAGCACGCGAAAAAGAAAGAGAACATCAGAAAATGTTGGGGCGATGCCAATTATGCCACATCCTCAGCGTGCCACAACTGCACACCCCGGGGGGCCTTGTAGTAAGACAGGAATGGCAGACACACACACACTAACAAGCCTTTTGGAGTGGTGATAACAGCACTTAACCATAAATAGTTTCATCCGCCACAGTGTGAGAGAGAGAGTAAAATGACGGTTTAATCCTAGCTTTAAGCCGTGGTATAAATAGGACTGAGAGCAGAACACAGGAGATTAGGCCATGGGATAAACTCTTCACTTGTCTTCTGAGAGCACACCACTGCGAGGTGCAAGGGAGAGGAGAGGAGAGGAGAGGAGAGGAGAGGATGAGGAGAGGAGAGACGAGAGGAGAGGAGCTAGAGAAAGAAAATAAAGAGGAGAGGAGAGAAAAGGACAGGTTAAAGATTATGGGATTTTTGGGCAAATACAGTATAATGAGTGAATGTCTTTTATAATACCCAGGGAATGGGTGGTAGACAAAAGTGTTAGTTTGTGTGTGTGTGACGCAGTACTATTTCATGCATGTAGAACTCAAGTGAAATATTTCAATATAAAGTGGTGTCAAAGGCTTTGTGAAACTTCCGCCCATCTACTAACCCGAGTTAATCCCAGGCATGGCAGCAGCCGCAGATCCACCCAGTGTGGAAGTCTCACTCCCTGCTGCTGACTCAGCATTCATGAAAGCCAGTGGCAGCCAGCCAAGGAAGCAAAGGGTGAAAACTTAATGTTTCAAAGCAGATTCAATCTCAGAGGGAGATTTGGACCCGGCCAACATACCTAATATTTTCATACTGCTCAAGAAAAACTCCATTAAGCTACATTGTGTGAAGTGAGTGAGGGGGAGATACTCGTGTGTTACTTATAAAGTGCTTGGCCTCATTATCACAGGCCATATAAAGCTTATTTCTAGTAATGCCCATGCAATGCACAGCGACTTTATGACTAGCATGTAGATCATACCATACAAGCCATGAGCTGCAGCTTAAAGTCCTCCTAAAGCTGCCTTTAATAGACTGTAAGCCGGCAGAGTGTTGTTAAAGTGCATGTGTTTATGCCCTTTTTTCATGTGTTTGCAAACCACTGATGGATTATCTTATCATGATAGTAATAGTGGGTAGGGGTTTTTTTTGCGTAAAAGTTCCCAGTGGCACATCCAGAGTTTTCTTGTCAGGCAAGTGGGGGACTGAGTTCTGCAGGAGGGGCATAAGCTTTTACTGAAGGAGATCAAGTTTGCACTCTGAGGGGTTGGTGAAGGATTCCTAAAAATGTTAATTTCCAACTTGTCACCTTCACAGTCTATCTGTTCTCCCTCCTGTATGTAAAGTCCAGTAATATTGTGTTTACTCTACAACTGGGAAATATGTCCTGAGACTAGTCTCGCTTTGCCAGACCTTCCTTCACAGCGCTGCGGAGGAGGGTCTGTCTAGTCCACACAACATTCTTGGATGGGAGAAAAACATGCTCTGGTTTATTGGCATTTCTTTAAACCAATCACAATCGTCTCGGGCGGCGCTAAGCGGTGCCTCTGCTAGATAGCCTCAGGAAGGAACCTTTGAACTTGTTGTTTTAGTTGTGCAACAGAAAACTCAGATTGGACAGATAGTCTAGCTAGCTGTCTGGATTTACCCTGCAGAGATCTGAGGACCAGGTAACCATAGTCCTCAGATTGGACAGATAGTCTAGCTAGCTGTCTGGATTTACCCTGCAGAGATCTGAGGACCAGGTAACCATAGTCCTCAGATTGGACCGATAGTCTAGCTAGCTGTCTGGATTTACCCTGCAGAGATCTGAGGACCAGGTAACCATAGTCCTCAGATTTGATAGATAGTTTAGCTAGCTGTCTGGATTTACCCTGCAGAGATCTGAGGACCAGGTAATCATAGTCCTCAGATTGGACAGATAGTCTAGCTAGCTGTCTGGATTTACCCTGCAGAGATCTGAGGACCAGGTAACCATAGTCCTCAGATTGGACAGATAGTCTAGCTAGCTGTCTGGATTTACCCTGCAGAGATCTGAGGACCAGGTAACCATAGTCCTCAGAAATCCTGAGGCTAATGTGACTGATGGGTACAGCCATCTTAAAGCAAGCTGCAATTTCAAGCTGTTGTTGGACACGCCCATTTCCGTCCACTAAAAGTTCTGTTCTTGCCACTGACATGCTCAGATTATTATTCTGTGTCTGGCAACATCATGGAAATGATCCTGACGGATGTTGAACTTTTAGTTAAAGAGTAAGATCCTTTTTGTTTAACATGAAACTTGGACTTCACTTGAGTTTTTTCCTTATCAGCTCACAGACTCGTACGTCTAAGAAGACAGACACAAGGAAACCGATCTAATTAAGGAAGCAATTCATTCCAATAAGCCTCCAAAGCCTACATTTTTAAATGCCCTAATTGGGATCAGCCTATCTAGAGGCACATCTGTCTGCAAGTGGTTTAAAATTGTGGGACAAAGAGTATGCAGGCAGGTTTGCCCACTTAAAAATCTATACAGTATACGGTGCAAACCTTTGGGATGGTCATTTGAGCGCAAACAAAAGTGCATGTACCAACCCCCTGAACCACTTCTGCTCAAATAAAGCACACTTCCTGCTTTGCACTCCCACTGCAGTTCTACATCCACAATTCTTTTAAAACACTCCACACAATTCTTTACATTTGGCACGATCTTCATGAATAAAATCTCTTGTTTTCTCATGGAACAGACTGCTATTCAAAATGCTAAACTAAGATGTTCTCCTATACCAGTGGTGTAGTCTAAAGTATTGTAGTGGGCATACTGTACTATATATTGGCCAGAATCTGCATTTGTAGGAGGGGGGCCGTATCATAGTTGGGGGTCATGGTGTCCTCCCCCAGGGAAGTTGTATGCATCAATAACTTCATTTCCTGAATTTGGATACACTTTTATGCACCTATTTACAGGGGAAATAGGCCTACCTTTTAAGCACATGTGAAGAAGAAAAACACAGATGACAATTCAAATGTGTATCAGAATAATAATGGAAAGTATGTTGTTGCATGTCATTGGGCATTGGTATATGGAAATCTTGGAGCTTTCTTAGTGTATCACATAGACTGCACCCCTGCTCCTATCTACTCAGACTCCTCACATGGGCAATGATGCACAATTGTTCAAGTAGCAATCAAAGCTTTGGCGATAACAGGGCCACAGCTGAGATCTTCTGTTTTAGAGAAATGGCCAACATAGGAGAGAGGCCTTGCAAGAGGAGTGAGAGTAAGAGGAGAAGGGCGGGGAAGAGAAAAGAAAAGAGTCAGAAAGGGAAGGAAAAAGTAGCACGTATGGGGAATTTGCATACAATACAACAATAAATACAGAAAAAATAGGCCTACTGTTTACATATATAAGTATTTAACATAAAAAGAGGCTGTATGCATTAGTGCAGGGTGTGCAAATGTCGAGGGATGTGCAAAAGTTCAGGATTTATAGAGTGTGCAGAGGGCAGGATGTAGGATTGAGAATTAATAGGCAACTACCCCTCGCCTGTAAAGTGGACGAGAGCAGGCGGCAGCACCAGGGGGCAGGGACATAAATCCGCTGTCAAACCAGACAGATTACAGCTGTTTCCTGTTTCAACAGGAAGTCACAGAAACACCCACATCCTGTTAGGTCCTTTTCTGATTTAATAAAATGTAATCAGACCCATACATCAGCTTGTACACAGTCACTGGTTGTTTTTATGAGTAGCTGTCATAATGCTCTACGTGTGATTCTGTACAGAATAAGCCTTTAAATCAGACAAATCCCTCCAATTGAAAATCAATAAAAAGTTTATACAAAACGTCATCATGCTGAGTCGATTTTGAACCATCGGCTGTTAGATCGGCTGAGAGCCAGGCGTTTCCCATCATGCCCTGGGTCCGCCTGGGTCTTGCAGTCAGTGCAAAGCAAATGCGCTGCCTGCATCACAGAACTGTGGCCGCCTAGATTTCGCAAGGGAGTAAGCCAACCTCCACAAAGCGTAGCTCCTAGGGCGCCATTTAAATGCTAACAAGCACTCACCCGCCATTAGCATCCCATTGACTCCCATTCATTTTGGCGCCACTTGGACAGCAAATAACTTTACATCTGAAGAATTTAAAGACTCTATTTGTCTGTTGTTTATTTCTAAAGAAACACAACAATGTATAATGTATTCTGTGTTGTGTGACTGATGGACGTGTGCTGCTGTAACACTGTAATTTCCCATTTTTGGGGGAACAATAAATATCTATCTATCTATCTATCTATCTATCTATCTATCTATTTATCTATCTATCTATCTATCTATCTATCTATCTATAAAAGGCTCAGTTACCTTGTATCTCACGTTATGGCTCCATAGCAGACTTTTTTGTAAAAATAGGCTTTTTGTCACATAGTCAACAAATCACCGTATTGTCAGGAGAAGCTCGCAGACAGTTTGGACTTCCATTAGCTGTTTAGGTTTAAATACTAATGTTAACTTTAGGTTTAATTACTAATTACAGATGATTGATAGACTTGTATAGATATAGGCAATAATATAACAAAAACATATACTAAAATATGAAGAGGAAATCTAAATCTGCTAAATACGCAATAATTCAGATAAATGTATATGATGGAATAGTGGCATATTGTACAAGCAAAAGTCTTGTTCACACATGGGTTTTACATTGAGCAGTGTTCAATTGGTTCTTACATATTTGTATCATCTGTTGACGTTTGCCTTTTGTGTGTGTGTCTTTGGATTTCTGTTTTTTTTTGGAGGCGGTCAGAAAATTACTTTAAACAACTGACTGTAATAGGCAGCACTGCAGCATCAGGACACAGATATTCTCGCGACACGAGAACTAAAGTTTTGGACTCATCTCGCTGCCACAGCGCTGCGGATGCTGTTCTCTCTCTATGGCTCTGGGTGGGACTAAACTGCGCTTTATTTTTGGCTCCAGTGGCTTGCCGTAGCGCCAGTCTCCGCCTCCACGGATAAAAGGCGGCTGCGCGAAGTCTGCCGGTCTTCTCCCACGTCAACCGGAGCAACAGCCACCATCACCCCACCACTCAACCGAGCGTCATAATGTGAGCATACTATTCCTCTTTTACGTGTATATCGATATAAGCCTATGTGTTTAATTCCCCCTGTTGTTTAAACGTCTGAGTTTGAAGCTACCCTTGACGTTAGTTTTCAGGAGTCGGTATTTTCTTTCATGTTTGGTCTAACGCAAAGTTACTATGGCAGAGGTACATTGAAACTTCGCTGTAATGCTGTGATTTCAGTGGTTACGTTAACGCTATGTTGACTGACGCTATAATGGGCTAACGGTGTATTGGTGCTGCAGTCCTGGCAGCTCTGACATGGCAGGTCGGTGCAGCAGCGCGAACAAAAGACCATGTGGCGGTGTGTGAGGCCTAGGCCCGTGCTGTTATCCCCAGAACAGGCTGTAATAGCTATTAGCTATGTGGCTAAATGAATTAGCTATTTCGGCAGTAATGGGTTGCTCAGCAAGGTGAAATTCTCTTCTTTGGCAGGAGTTGCGCTAACTGTAGTCCGGGTTTAAGACCGGCTGTCAAGTGTAGCCGGCCGCAGGCTAAAACTGCTTTAACTTCAGTGATCTGTGTGCGCACGTGCAGTCAAATGCCTTAAAGAAAGGCGAGGATGTTCTCATGAATAAGAGCTGACGGAACACTAATTTTGTCCCTACATGCTATGCTAATGTCGCCAGGCTTCAACTTGGCCGAGCGACTAGTAAAATTCACGTTAGACTAGACTTGAGTAAATGTCAACTGCAGTAACTAACGTGTTTTAATAATTCTTGTATTCACTCTTGAGCTAATGCTCATGATACAGCACCATTAGACATTTTTTTTTTTTTTTTTACTGAAGCCGGTTTTGCGTATGTGTAGGAAGGAAGAAAGTAGACAGAACTTGACGTGTCAGCCAATAACAAGCGCACTTCCTTAAAGTGAAAGATCATTGTAGTCGTGCATCGGCCTATTGTAGGCCGTGTGTCTAACCCTCATGTTGGTCTCGGGTGAAATTTAACCCCGTTTTGCAAGTTAATATTTTTTTTTTATATCTGAAAATAAAACGCTAAAGCTACAACAAAACATTAAACGTCAAAAATACGCGACCAAAACATAGAAAAAATGGCAAGCATTGGGGAAGTGGAAAAAGTCAAAGTGATTAAAATATTGAAAGACGTGACCAACAATGGGGGTGGGCGGGGCTTGTGACAAGTATTACCATAGGGACGAAATTTAATTTTTTTCCCATGGTTAACTGGCAGACAACGCAAGGGTTAACGTTACATCAGCCTGTGATTTGGAGTAACTTTAGCAGTCATCAGGTATGGTTCAGATAGGGAACAGAACTTGATCCTAAACCGGTATTGTTGGAGGCCTAACTTTTGTCTACTCCATCTTTCTGGGGCTTTTGTCACATCAGCTCTTTATTGGTCTTTTAAACTTCAGGGTCAATGATTCCAGTAGATGGAAGAAATGCAGGTTGCGTCCAATCAGAAGTGCAAGAAAAGTGCTATTTTAAAATGCAAGTATTGACAGGTGGTGCATAGGCAGAACTAGATAGATATAGTGTTATAAGAGCAGAATAAATGACAATGTATAAATGTGCTATGTAGTAGCAGTGACATTGTACGACTAGTATGAATTATAGATGTCTATTAACCGAATATATAATAAGAAACTGTAATTAGGGATATTCTGTATGAGCATAATTGGTTGGACTATATGTTTCAATATTCAGACCCTATACACATCCATAACATGACAAGGGGGGTACATTGACAAAACATGTGTTATGATAATGAAGAAAAGTTTTTGCATTCAAACATTTTAATTTGTTAAATAATTTTGAGATTGGACTGAGACAGTTGTATGAATTGCATTTATCTCAGACAAACTTTGGAATTGTCACACACTACATTTATATGGATTGGTAGTGAAGTAAACTCTTGTGAAAAGTAAGAGTTGCCTTAGGTTCTTAGGTGCAGTCTCTGGACTTGAAAACGTGAGGATAAGCAGTCTTTACTCTGGGTAGGCGGGGCTGGCAGCCAAAGTCCCAGCAGCTCAGTTCAGGTGGTCTGAGTGTCAGATCCACACTGCCCGGAGCTGCGTGTCTATGCGTTCACTGTGAATGGGGACGGGGGCCTCTACAGCCCGCCCCACTGCTGACTGTGCCAAATGCGACCGAGACCCGTGAGTGACTCTCCAGCTGTTTTCCTCCCGCAGACTTTTGTATTTCTTATTTTTTTTTTTCTGCTTTTGTTGTAGAATCATGGCAGAGCAGAAGGAGCGCACATTCATTGCCGTCAAGCCCGATGGTGTGCAGAGGGGCATCATTGGAGAGGTCATCAAGAGGTTTGAGACCAAAGGCTTCAAACTTGTGGCCATGAAGATGCAACACGTAAGTAAACTATTATTTTTCTTAAAGCTTTAGCTTAGATGAGCCTATTGCAAAAGAGTTTAACTTGGCTTCTTTCATAAGTCCGTGGTATTTTTACCATCTGCAGTGTATGCACATGACCTTGAGTGTGCCGAGTGCCAGACCTCCGGTGAGCTTAACCTGCGTGTCTATTTCTGCCTGCAGCATAGATTAGCACAGAGTCAGGGTCTCCTGATCCTCTAACATCTTACCAGGAAGTGTGGTTCACTCAGGAATGTACGTTATGTGAGAATGCATACAAAAAATGTTGTGTAATGAAGGTGACTTAGATTAACACTAATTGATGAAATTAGCTCCCGGTGTTGGTGGAGAAGTCGGAAGTGAAATGAGAAAACGAGCCAAGTGCAGTCTGGGAGAGGAGCTCAGCCTGAGAAACGGCACTGATTGTTCAATGGAGAGCAGCAGGTTCAGTTTCATAAGTTACCAGAGCCCCAAACAGCTTCACTAAAATGACTTGAATACTGAGTTGATCAGATTTGACTTGGAGTAGTTAACTCCAGGGAAGTGAGTTTAGCATTGGAGCAGACTAGATTGACCATGTGACCAAAGTTGTTCCATCAGACAAACGGTAAGGGTGGAGGGGACATCAATACAGCATAGTATAGCAATACGTTTTTGTTGCTACACGGATGCCAAGTATAAATCTTTTATTGTCTAAATTGCACATGAAAATATAAGTTTTTGGTACTATAATACTTTATTATTTTTTTTAAATTAAACTGATATAGACGGACTGTGGTTATTAAATGAATCTCCAGGCTGTAGCCAGTAAAGTAGGGCTGAACAATTAATCAAATTTTGATCATGATTTTGGCACAGATCAAAATAATTATCATTTTGGCCATAATTGTGCCGCCCTATTCTGACAATCAAGGCAGCTGCTGCGGTACGCTGATCGGATACCAGTGCCCCTCTCCACACACAGTTTAAATAGTGAGCTCACAGGGATAAATTCGGTAGCATGGGGTAAGGATTTGCTATTAAATCTTAAAATATGGACCTGTAATGGTATAGAATTTGAAATGTCATGTTTGATGCTTAACTTCTGTCCACGCTGTCTCCCTGCTGCAGGCTTCTGAGGACCTCCTGACTCAGCACTACCTTGACCTGAAGGACCGGCCGTTCTTTCCTACCCTCATGAAATACATGACCTCTGGGCCAGTTGTTGCCATGGTAAGAAGAGACATGCAACGGATTGAATAAATTCCTGTTTCACACCCTCTTTTATATACAATTCAAACCGAGCCAGTGAACGCGGGTTGACGCTGGTTCGGACATTCAGTTACAACATGGTCATAACCAGCAGCACAGGGTACCAAAACCCTCACATGCTGAAAATGGCCACAGGGTTAACACATTCAGCAAAAGGGCTAACTGCAAACTCCAGTCCAGCTGAAGTTTGAACCGCTGCAGAGCAAGACTGACTCATGAATTAGGAATAAAATCACAATTAGGATTTGTTTCAGAGCAATTGTATTCTTGGTTGTGGCATTCACATTGACGTGGTCTTGGGTGTAACCTCTTCACCCGGGTCGCACCAGTCTGTCAATGCACCGTTCACCCCTTTTGAAAAGCAAAGTGAACCCTGGTTTACACCTCCAGTGTAAAAGACTGGTGTTTAACCAAAGCCCAGGAGACCATTTATGGAACATTAAACCTGATTTTCTGTTGAAAATAAAACCTGTAATACGTCAGCTGTTTGGAGTACTGTGGAAGAGCTAACCAAGCAGCTGTCTTCATCCCTGTGTATTCCAGGTGTGGGAGGGCAAAGGTGTGGTGAAGACCGGCAGGGTGATGCTGGGTGAGACCAACCCTGCCGATTCCAAGCCTGGGACCATCAGAGGAGACTTCTGCATCGACGTCAGCAAGTGAGTGTTTAGTGAGGAGCCCTAAACATGTCAACACTGCAGTCGGTAGCCCAGAAATAACTTTGTGGGATGTTAGGTTTCTTTCTTTGAGCCAAATTCTCTTAGCTGCTTTGTATTCATTCCTCTCCGCTTGCTTTGTCCTCGTTTCACAGGAACATCATCCACGGCAGTGACTCTGTCGAGAGTGCCAACAAGGAGATCTCCCTGTGGTTTAAAGATGACGAGCTGGTCCACTACACCAGCTGTGCCGCCAGCTGGCTCTACTGAACACTCGGGGGTCCTGCAGCAGTCGGTGCACTGGGTGGAGACCAGTAAAACATTTGCCTCAGATTTCCTTTTTGTCCTTAGCCTGGAGGAGAAGAACAGAAGTTCTTCATGCCTCCGTCCTCACATTCCCCCCCGCCCCTACTCATCATACTGTACTTGGATCTGGTCCGTGCAGATCTGTCTAGTCTGAATTAATTCCTCTGTCCATTCCTTTAGGAAACATTCATCCTTACATGTACAGTTAATGACTTTGGCTGTTGGTTTTGTTAAACATGATCTGCTTTCCAATAAAACGCACACAATACCCACAGGCTGTTTGTTCATTGTTCAGATTACGCATCTTTAATGGACATATGATCCTATGTGACCTGCTTAACTCCGATGGGATTAGGGAATGATTCATGTTTAAATGTGCTGGTTCATATCAGATGCCAGGTGGGATTGGAGGAAGCCTAGTCTAAGACTAGGTTTGCTTTCAGATCCTCTTTGTGCTGTGATGACATCAGAGGACCGTTGTGGTTGAGTACAGGGTTTTAAGTCTCTTTAGAAACCACCTTATTTACCAAATGCACTGTTGATCTAATAAGAAGTCCAAATAATTAAAGACCCCCCCCCCCCCACCAATAAAAATAGTACATGTGAACAGTGGTAGTACTGAGTTTGAAGTCCTGCAGGTCAAAGTACCGGCACGTACTCGTGCACAATGCGTCATAGAAAGTGGAATGTTGTGAAAATAGAGTACTGGTGCTGCCCCTTCAGTGTTACAAGTGTCAGAGGTTCCCCCCCCCCACCACCCTATGAGAAACTTGCACCCCTTCATCAAATCCCAATTTCTGCCAAGTAAAATCATGTAAGAAGTTTTTCATACAATTAAACTAACACTTGTTTTGGTCAGCTGTTCTTTACTAGAGTGAAGTTGAGTATTTCATCAACTTCATTACTTAAGTTTCTGTCTTCACTTAACTACTTTTCACACACTCTTACAAAAGTGCACCATTTAGTTAACCCCCATGTTGCCCTCTGCTCAAATTTGACCAATTATCAAAATGTCTTTTTTTAACCATATTACCCAAAAATTACATGGATGGTTCCCTACAATGTTCTTGAGTACAATAAATGATCACTATACTTGCATTTACAAACAAAAAATGAATCTGTTTCTAAACAATATTTGACATACACCAGTCTGATTTTTCCATCAATATCTGTCAATTGTCTCAAATTATAATTTCTTTTAAAAGAGGTTTATTGACCATGAATTTGAAAAATAAGTAACAGCAGTGGTGATAAGTTGGTAAGTGGTGCGTGTCCAGTACTGGTGGTAGTGGACAAAAGGGACAAAAACATTGAAAGGCTTTTCTATTGTGAGGACAGGAAGTGCATGGTTGGTGTGGCGACAACACAACGGTTAAGGGTTATGTGGATATATTTTAGCAATTTCTATTTCTTTTTTTTCAAATTAGTTGGCACGATGAAAGCTCACGTTGTCCCGGACTACAACGCACCGGTTTCCTTGATGGTCTGCAGCATTCACACGCTCTGGTGGTGTGAGAACGTTGTGAAGTGTGTCCAGAAACGTGAGAATACGGGCTGTGTTGTATGGTCCAAGGTTGGCATGACGGTGGAGGACACCATGCAGACTGGAGATGGCAGAGCACATTGTGATGTTCCCACCACGTTGGCCGGGAACATCTATAATGGCTCTGTGGCCAATGACGTGTCTCCGCCTTCTCCTGGTCTTTGCTAGGTTGAACCCAGCCTCGTCTATAAAGATGAACTCATGTGGGATTGCATGAGGATCCATTTCCAGTACTCCCTGAAAACAAAGAACAAAGATCTGACAATATGGTGTTATCCAGTACTACTGCATGGATAACAGTCATTATAGTACTTACATCCACATGTCCTCGTCTGACCTCTTTGTTTCCTTGAGAGTTTCTCTCAAACGGCTCCTTGTAAATTGGTTTCATTCTAATTTGGTTTCGCTTGAGAATGCGAGCCAATGTGGACAGACTGACTCGTTGGATGTTGTCTTGGATGATGTGGCTTTGAATTTCTCGTAATCTGATTTCATTATGTTCCAAAACCAAGTTTACAACGCCAGCTTCCTGTACCCCGGTGAATATTCGGCCCCTTCCTCCACCATGGTGTCGTCTCTCAGTCCTTTAGAAAAAATGAAATAAAGAAATATACAGGGCTTGGACATTGCAGCCTAAATATTTTTCCCCCACAGTAGAGTACATTGTACAGGAAACTTGTACAGTTCATAAATAGCTGATGTCATACACTGAGTAAACAGGTGTCACCCAACTGATACACTATGACATGGGGTGTACTGCATGTGTACTACATGAAATTTTAGTTACATACCTGTTCTCCAGTCTAAAGGTCCGGATGACAGAGGCGACAGGAAAACGGCTCCAGTTTGGCTGCACTCTCTGTCCAGCCTCACGCATTCTCAGCCCACGGTGGATCACATGATCTACCGAGGTTGCTCGGATTTCATTTGAAAGTGTTTGTCTTCTTTGGCCATGAACTCCTCTACCTGCTCTACACCTACCTCTCACTCTTCCTCCCCCTCTTGTTCTCAACCTCCCTCTTCCTCTTCCCCTTCCTCTCTCTGCAACGTCTTCCATTGTTGCTGTTAAAAAAAGGTGCTCACCTGTGGTCTTTTTATAGTGCTTACATCCTGATTGGAGTGTTGGCAATTAACCAATGAGGTGTTTGGCCAGGTGGCACATGTAATTAGCCAATTACCTCATGTAGTGTCATTTTGAATAGCAGTGTTTTGAAATGGCAAACATGTGACTTTATGTCAGATTGGTGTGTCTTATGCAGGAAACTGTGTTCAGTGCGTTTAAAAAGTGGCATTTTGAAATGCAAAATGTGTGTAAAGCAGAAAATGTGTTTAGACTTTTGGAGACTTGAGAGGAAGTTTTGCTCTCTGTGTGTCAGTTTAAATAATTGTGCTGTGCATGTCATTTTAGTGTGTTAGCAACTGGAAAAAACTGTAAATGCTACTGCCTGGTATTGCCTCCACTGGTCCTTTAAATGCCCCTGCCTTGTACCCACTAGTCCTTTAAATGCCCCTGCCTTGTATTGCCTACACTGGTCCTTTAAATGCCCCTGCCTTGTACCCACTAGTCCTTTAAATGCCCCTGCCTGGTACTGCCTCCACTGGTCCTTAAAATGCCCCTGCTTGGTATTACCTCCACTAGTCCTTTAAATGCCCCTGCCTGGTACTCACTGGTCCTTTAAATGCCCCTGCCTGGTATTGCCTACACTGGTCCTTTAAATGCCCCTGCCTTGTACCCACTAGTCCTTTAAATGCCCCTGCCTGGTATTGCCTACACTGGTCCTTTAAATGCCCCTGCCTTGTACCCACTAGTCCTTTAAATGCCCCTGCCTGGTACTCACTGGTCCTTTAAATGCCCCTGCCTTGTACCCACTAGTCCTTTAAATGCCCCTGCCTTGTACCCCCTGGTCCTTTTAATGCCCCTGCCTGGTGTCATTGAACAAAGACTCCCACAGCGTTTGAAGTCGTAAGCCTTTTTATTCAGTGTAAAAGTCCGATCTTACAAAAACCACCAGATAAACTTTCACAGCCATGCGGGACAGTTGTAAACAAAGAAGCCATCCATTACAACCAATATATGATCCAAACATTTGGCTTTATTTACAAAGTCTATCAAAGCTCGATCACAGCACAAATTTACCATATGAAAGGAAAATGGTATACACTATCAAAAAGATGTACAAACTTTAAACTGCAATCTAATAATGTACCTCAGGGGTCAATGTTAATATCAATAGATTTATAACTATTAACATAGATTTTTTTTTTTTCTCATTTGTATCCAAAATAAATTTTGCACCATAACCCTCTAAACTCACAATTATTTTCAGACAATAGTAATCCCAATACATTAAGTCATTTTTATCAAATATATATAGCACCACAATATAATGGTTTAATATAATCAGGGGGGCTATCACATACAAAAGACCCGTGTTAGTATCCAAGAAAAAAACAAATATTCATCTCCAGCCGGTTCCTCACCACTGTGCACATCTGGCAGAACCCGTCCAGGGGCAGGAGGAACTCTGCAGAGTCCTGGTATGGAGGCCCATTACTCTCAGGGAAAGAACAAATACTCCGCAAATCAAAATTTACTTTTCAGTTATGAGACACCTCCACATTTGATGCCAAAATTATAATAGTCAACATGAAAGGCATCACATGTTTGATAGTCCAAATTGTGAGGTGCCAAGTAATAATGTTGACCTTCTAAGCCAAAATTAAGATAGCTATGAAAATTTGGTCAACATTGAGAAGAGCTAAATTTTTTTAATTGTCTTTGAATGTTTAATTTAAGTACGCACCATGCATTAGTAAGTCAGAATTTTGAATGAGTATCTTGTCCTATTTCTTAAAAATGTGGGCCTTGCATGAGTATTTTACATCAAGCCCAACTTTAATATATTTTCTTAATATTCGTGGCAGCAATGGGCTTCCATACGTCGATTACAGCGGCAGAGGAAGTACACAGGCCGGAGAACAACCAATGACGGTCACAACAAAAAAAACAAGCTCAGCACAACATCGGCACAACGTGTTCTGTTCTACATGCATGGAGCAGATCGGCGCAGCCAATCCCACGTCAACCCACTGCTTCCACCTCCACCTCCACCTACTGATGCCCAAACACTTTAAATACACAGCGACCCGTGGGCGGAGGACAAGCCTGTTCCATTCTTAGATTCGGGGATCAAGGTGAAACAATAAAGTTTAATATCTACAAGGAAACATGAGAAACAGATCCCAAACAGTGTTGATTGTGCATTTGATTATTTAGGGTTAATCTAGAAGAGGGTAGCAGCAGTTAGTCCATAGAAGAGTCTTTCTTTATTTTTTTTTGTACTAAGATATTAATGCAGTTTGGTCATGGAGTACTTTATGCATCCAACGTCAGAAGGAAATAACTGGTGTGACAGATCCGAACCTGAGACCTGTCTGCATCAAATGATTGTGACACACTGTCTTTTATTGCTCATTTGGTCTTAGAAGCTGAGCGTTTCAGCTGCGCTTTGTATCCAATCTGATCAGGAGACAAATCAAAAGGAAGGAAGGAAAAACTGGTAAAAAAAAACAAAAACAAATCTCATATCCCGTCAAGAAATAAAAGAAAAAGCGGAAGCCACAAAAAGAACAAATCACGCTACAGAAAGCAACACACATCCAGCCACGTTTGTGACTCATTTCCATGAAGAATTTAACAAGAAAAACTACAAACATGGACAAGAAGACATGAAGTTGCTAGTGAGATAAGACAACTGTTGTTTGAATAATATGGAAGTAAAAAACGGCCCTAACAATTAGTCTGGAAAGCAAATGAATACCTCAATGTGAAATGTAACCACTACGGGATACTTCATTTTTAATACCACTGAATTGAGAGTATTAATATACTTAACTCTGAAAACTACCCATTTGAACTGCTATGATTTCATTGTATGTCAGGTTAGTTTAAAATGGTGCAATTTCAAAAATTTGACTTCGAAAGAGTTTAATACATGTCTAAAACAAGAGGTGAAATGATGATGATGATAATTATCGCACAAGACTTAAGATAAAAATGAACTAGACTATATATAATTTTTAAGGATCTTCTATCTGAATTTGTGTGCAACAATTGAAAAAGAAATTTGCTTGAAAAGTAAATAAATCCAAGAGTTTCATATGACATTACAGCATCGTGTGTGTAGTGGTTACTATTGTAACTGGAGTACTATTTCAGTTGCTCATAAGGTTTCTAGTTACTACGTGTTATTTTCTTTCACCAAAAAGATGCACATGATTTGCATTTGAGCCTCTCAAACCCAGCTAATTCAGACTTGTTACGACGCTTACACCCGAAAAATAAAATAAAAAAAAGAGAAACAATCTTCCTGAGAATCTACTTATGAACCTTACTGGTAGAAAGAGAAATGATGGATCATTTACCGTCACTGAGAAGTTTTAAATCTGCTCTGCATTTCTGTATGTGAACCCACGCTCACAAAATAAATCACAGTTATACAATACCATTTTGTTAAATTATCTCATATGTTAATTATATTCATGTAGTGATCATGACATTTGAGGGTGCTATACCTTTTATTTAACATAGCAAAATAATACGGGATCTATTATTATTGCATATCATTCAAATTAGAAGACTACGTCATGTGCGGTGATAAAATTCTTCCATGTTTGGTGTCTAGTCTTCAAGTGGATCGTTTTAGCTAATCATCTTCATTTGCATATGCTAACACAATTCCATAGTCTATTTCACGCGGTCTTTTTATTTTCATTTTAGCTAAACGTGGCTAGCATCAGGAGGTAGTAGATAAACAGCTGCAAAGATTTAGCTCTAAGAAGAATGAAAGGAGTCTAGTCTTTTGTAACTCCATACCATCATAGTCATGAAGCATATATATATAATATACTGTATGTATTTATGCCACTTTTAGATGCCGTTGTGTTATGTGAATGCTGCCCTCAGACTATTGGAAAAGCATTTTCATGTTTCATTATTGACAACAAACCTGTTATTGTGTGGCTCAGGTGAAACATAAACTAGCTTGCATACATATGGCTCTGACATAAAAACAACCTAAGCAATACAAAAAAAAAAAATAATAATCATGAATGCTTTGCATATTACCCTAACAAAATATTTAACATTCTTTTTAGTATATGGATGACAAAACAGTTTGATGAGTCCAACCTCTTATTTTCAATAACATAAACCCAAGTCTGATGCTACACTGGCTGAAGTATGGAGTCTTAAGTGTGCCACGTTTTCAGTGTTTAATTATAGTCATCAATAAATTACTCATTTTTGAAAAGCAATGATACATTAATTGAATTTAACTTGAAGTAATGCATTTAAAAAGAAATCACGTATTTAGTTCTCAATTTGACTTTGCTTACACATCTTATGCTGCTTAATTATTCCACGTGGACCGGATCCACAGCTGGCCATCAGAGCTCCTGTGGAGAAAGGCACTATGGGGGTGGGGGGGGGTTTCTTTAAATAAAAATCTATGCTGCCATTGCATTTTTAAATCAAACTATCATAAGGATATTTTTATGTAGGGTTGCTTTTTTCCCCAATATCAATTTGTAATGCATTATCAAAACAAAAAACATTTGCTTTTCTAAAATGTATTGAGTGACTATAATTTATTACTGAGTAAGTCTATAACTCTGATGGCATACTTCAGACTCCATAGAGGGAGGAGGAGGAGTTCCAGATGTCCTCCTCTGTGTATAAATACAGCAGACATTGTCCAAAAGACAACAGAGACACACGTCTGCAGTCTGAATCACTGCTGTAGTGAAACCTTTGACAGTATGTAAGCGAAGTACCCGCCAGCATCTATAATATTTGAATATTCTGAATATACTGAGCTGTCCGGTTAGGCTGAACACACATCGGTCCGCTGTGTCGTCTGAGGTCCGTCACCTGACAGCAGCTCCACCCAGACTGTAAAAGCTCAGCGGACATGTCGTAGGGTTGGACAGTGAGAACAACACGTCAGCGTGCACCCTATCATACCAGTAAGATTTCCCTTTTATACAACACACCCTGCAGCTCACCTACAGTCACTAGGTTCATCTGTTTCTCATTTAGTATTTCTTTAAAACTTAGATATTTTTTTTAAATGGGAAGAAAAGACTTCTCTCCACAGCGTCATCATTTCTGTTCAAAATTACAGCACAAAGAAATTGAAATACTCACAATGACTCACACATGTGAGCGAGGGCACTCCTGGGCTTGTTAGTTGTAATGTGGGAGCTCTGATTTCTGCGATAGGTCCCTACTTAAAGTCCACATCAGGGTATCAAGCCCCCGTACACTGTTCCCACATTAGCTATGTGCTCTCCTGATTAAGCTTATCTCAGCTAACGCAATCTACGGTTCTCTACAGGCAGGTTGAAAGGACAACGTTGTGCGAAGGTCACAGTTTTGTAACATAAACCAGATATTCCCCACTCAATATAGCTGAAGGATATTAAGATGTACACATGTCAGTGTTAGTGAAAGCCATATGGAATGTGCGAAAGGATTTCTGTAATCACACACACACACACACACACACACACACACACACACACACACACACACACACACACACACACACACACACACACACACACACACACACACCACACACAACACACACACACACACACATCAAATTGGTTCTAAAATAGAGAGAGCAGTGTTAATGTCGCCCCTCAGACGCTGGCTGAGAAATGCCAAATAACAATTTATATAGTCAAAGTATTAATCAACGAATAAACAATTAGTTCCAGAATCTAATTCATTTTGGTGACTTTGATAAATCTTAGGGGGTAAAAAATAAATGATGTGGTTGAAAGGGAATTAGATCTTCTGTAATGGTTGAATCAGAAATGACTGCAGCGGGGGAAGTCTTCTGGCCAATATCGGAAGCAATAAAGCAACTAAAAAAAGTCAGTAATGCTGAGCAGCACTGTACTAACAACTCTCTTCAAAACACAATCCTTTATATTTATACTCTGTAGTTCTATTTGAATAGGTCTCCACATTCTATATGAATATAGTCACTTTTATGGAACAATGCACATTAAGTTTTCCACACAGCCACCAAAATGTAAATGCAAAAAAAAAAAAAAAAAAAAAAAAAAGTACAATCAGACAAAAACAACTCCAAAATCATTACAAAATAAAAGAAAAACCCACTTCAAGTACTATTAACAAAGGATAAGTCCACCTGGCAATATTGTTCAGAAGAAAATAATCAAAATATACACAACTCTGTTCCTCTTACTCCCAGCCTCTCTTTTCTCCGCAGGCCGTTTGTTCAGTGGCTGACTCTCTGACCTGAAACACACACACACACACACACACACACACACGCACGCACGCACGCACGCACGCACGCACATGCACGCACACACACACATACACGCGCACACACACACACACATACACGCGCACACACACACACACACGCTAGACCTGGCTCAATAAATGGTTCTCACAGTTTCTACAGGTCTCTGTGCGCGGCCCAGATTGTGGCAGAGGCAGGTGGGCTGGTGTCGACTTGCAGGACTCCCATTTCGGTGAGAAAAGGGTTGATTTTCTTTTTCTATCCGAATATCTCGTCTGATTGGAAGTTCCAGACAGGAAAGGAGAGAATTATGTTGTTTCATCCGTAGGTGGCAGGAAAGAGAATGCCCAAACGTATGTGACCCAGGTTTTGTGACTGATTATGTGCACACACAGCTACAAGGTTAGAAAATGGTTCAGAGGGATGTTCCCTTCAGGATTTTTCAGAAGTATGAAAGTGCCCCCTTCTCCTTGTCATCAGCATCTCCTGTACTGACTCCGTAGAAGGCCTGTGGCATTGGTCTGAGTGAGATTCGAGACTGGTTTGACTCTCCTAGTTCCTGACCTTGCTGGGGTTTTCCAGAGGTGTCCTGCCCCGGTTTGTCCTTCTCCGCCCCGACCTCAGGGTTCCTGTTTGATGTAGTAGCTGCCGGAGCCGTTGCTTTCCTGGTCGGAGGTGCCCTGTGAGAAGGTAAACTCGTCCATCTCAGCCGTCTCCTCCTTCATTCGCAGGAGAGACTCTACAGACAGGACAGAGACAGATGAGAGACAACAGCGGCACAGGTGAGCCAGGTGTGTTCGTGTACTTGGGAGTAAAATCCTGGAGGGGCCTTTGTTCCAGGTGTAAATTTTAACTTCCCATGCACGGTTAGCATCAAGATAACTACTTCAAATGAAAGAAAACATGCCATATGACTGCTTGAAACTTAAAGTGCCCATATTATGAAAAATAACTTTTTCTGGGATTTGGGGGGTTATTTTGTGTCTCTGGTGTTTCCACGTGCATACAAACTTAGAAAAAAACTATCCATGCTGTTTTGAGTGAGATCCGGTTTCTGAATGTCCTCTGTCTTCAGTCTCCGGGGGAGCTGTTCAACATCTGCACAACTTTCTACGTCACTAGAGACGAGGTGGCTAACCGTAGCATGCTAGCTCGTTCTCAATGGAAAACACTGCTCCAACAGCCACTAGTTGACCATAATCTCCAAAAGAACTACTTCCTGTCCCTGTTCTACTTCCTGTCCCTGTTGTGCAGGTATTCCACAAGTGGCCCTGGTCTAGAAGAAGTCTCCCAGCTAATCCTGCCTTGGACTGACCAAAGCTGGAGAAAGAGTTATCTAGCTGATGGGATCTTACCGAGCTACTGAGCATGTCTCACTCTGGAGCTAAAACAGAGACCTGAACACACAGGGTGAAAACAGGATCTGCAGCAATGTGCACTACAACAAAAGAATTGTGTTTTTTGAAAATTAATCCATGTAAACCTATTCTGGTACAACCTCAAAATGCGTTTTTGAACCAGAAAATGAGCATAATATGGGCATTTTATATAACCAGACCTTCACTGACATGAAGAAATATTCATGTGAAAAACAACGACAACAACAACAAGGTTGATTTAAGAGTAGAACATGCAGCATCAGCAGCGCCCAGCTCCACAGCGAGGCCCTGTGCGCGGGACTCAGAGGACGGTCTTCTGTTAAAAATGCCGTCGAGCTCCTGAAGGCTCGGTGCCGTGCTGGTTTTATTGTTAGTGTGACGTTACCTGATTTGTGGGTTTGGTGGAGGTGGGTTCGGGGCCGGGGCCGAGAGGGCCCCTGGGCAGGATAAGGGGGCGGACTCTGTTCTTCGTCCCCCGAGAAGCTGCTCCTCCGCCTGCCTGTCTGACTGAAGGGCCGCCGACCAACTGGAATCTTCCTCTCTAAACACCAAGCCAGACTCGGGTAAGCTACCAGGGGCTCATTACACACAGGGGTTCAGTTCAACCGTTGTTGATGTTTAGAATATGTATTGTGATCAAATGTTAAAAAGGTTACAGTTCAGGGTGATATTGTTTTATTTAACCTCACACTGTTATTACTTGCATCAATATGCCCATCTGAATAAGCCCCTGGTAAGCTGTAATCAGACTGCCAAGCCCAAGTAAGCAAATACACTGTTAGCTACCAAGAACAAAGCTAAAGCAACTAACACATGTATGGAAGTCCGTGGCTGCCAATTTTAAATAATGAATAATTAAATTAGCATTTACCATTTGCATGGCCATGACGTATGGCAACATAAAAATCTCACTAAAATAAAAATTAAATAATAAAAATTAAAATAATGCAAAAAAAGAAACACCTTTTTTAGTGTACAACAATGCATTACATTTGCTATAAGAACATTTTTCAAATTGAAAGAATGTGTAAATTACACTGGAAAATTTGTCAGTCAAGTTTTCATGAATTCATTTGGATTTTGTCATACATTCTGTGCACACAAATGGCATTTCAATTTGATTAAATTACTTCATTTGTATTGGCAGCCATAGACTTCCATGTTACTGCTAAATTTGACCAATTTAGCATTAGCATTGACTTTTGTGTGTGAAAATGTGAACCTAGTTGGGATGCAACACCAGAAATTCTGCTCTTAAATACCTGAAGTATCTCAAACACTTTGCACCCAAGTGTGCAGGCATTGTGTTACGAACTATCCCACTCAAAAGGGAAAAGACAGAACTTTCGTCTCTCTACAACACCCAGCAATGTGACACAAGAGGTCCGACGGAAAATACTCCTGACACACCGAGCAGATGGCCAATCTGACAGCAGCAGAGTTTCTACCACGAGTGGAGCCAGTGACAGTAAGAGGAACAGGAGAAGAAGAAGGAAGGAGTGAAGCGAAACAAATCGACAGTGCACAACGGATTACTCACTTTTCTTTTGGCCTTTGTACTGCTGGGCCTTTTTCTTCTGCTTGGGTACAGATTGAGGCATTTCTCTGTTACCTGAAAGAAGACCATAAGACAGGAAACTATAGGACATTTGTGGACAGTGAGGTAAAGTGAGGTGAGGCACAAACCAGGAAAACAAATATAAATAGAGCATATACTAGCACAACCTACAATTAGGGGGGAAATCGATCTGCAATGACATGACCGATCCACAGTAAATACAGTGTTTTTTGTCAATGCCATATGGTATTTAGTCACGGTAGGCAGGCAACTCACGTTGTAGCCATAGCAATCCCTGGCCTTGTGTAAGTTACATTAAATTAATTCCAATGAGTTTCACACCTTGACGTTTACGGATTCTAAATTTGAAGGAAAAAACAGCTATTCGTGGAGAAAATGCCGGAATTATACATACAATTAAAATGCATCCAGAATATTACCTTGGAGTACATAAATGAAAGGTGTTACAAGCATGTTAGTTAAAATGTGACAAGAGTATTTAAATATTATAATATGGAAACAAAAAAATTAGTGATGAACTAAAGGGTATCAAGCTATATGGTTTGCAATACACAGCAACACTAAACATAAAGTCATATGTGCGTTTTCATCTTATGTACATTATGCATCAATAAGTGTTGTTCTACCATGTTCATATTCAAATTTAAAACCAGAACTCAGAAACCAAATGTGTAACATTGCTGTCTTCATCCACAGAAATCCTCTGCGCTGCTAGCATGGGCTGCAAATACCAATTATTTTAATTGTCACTTAATCCGTCAATAATTGTCTCGTAATTGGTTGTTTGGTGTATTAAATGTCAGAAAACGGTGAAACACGTAAATCAGTGTTTCCCAAAGTCTGAGATGACGTTTCGAATGTCTTGTTTTGTCCTCAACTCAAAGATACTCAGTTAACTGTCACCAAGGAGTGAAGAGACTAGAAAATATTCACATTTAAGAAGCTGGTATCACACAATTTTGATCAGGTAACCATAGTGGAACATTGCGGATTTAGACTACAGTCACTCATACTCAACGACCACAAAGCAATCAGAAATGTCCAACACAAAATTACACAATCAGGAATCAACAGGCTTCACCACAAACTCCAGCCTAGTTGCTGGGCTAAACGCAGACATGCCCGCACACACACACACACACACACACACACACACACACACACACACACACACACACACACACACACACACACACACACACACACACACACACACACACACACACACACACACACACACACACACACACACCACACACACCACACACACACACACACACACACACACACACACACACACACACACACAACACACGTGTCTGACTATCTTTGTGGGACTGATCATCATTTACCACAACAGCAAACCATCTTAAGCAAGCAGTAATCCTGCAGCTGTTAAAATAATTTTACTAAAATGCATAACAATCCATTAAACTTACCAAAGCTGCTCATTATTTGAATAAAGAATCCTTTCTTTCAATAACTTCACATCTAAACTAACTTGAAGTAACGTTACTGCTACGGTTTTGTGATGCTGGCTAGTTCTGCTTTGGTTGGACAACTGGCCCGAAAAATGCTGAGATTACTGGCTAGGCCAGCTAGAAGGCTCCGGCCTGTCATAGAATACGCCCACCATAGCAAACATCAAATTAGATTGGCTAAAGAATATGACAATCAACAACATTGTCCCTATTTGCTTCAACAGCAGAGGAATTTAATCGGAAACTCTGAAGGCCTTAGAGTAGATTTTCACTTGGAGGCAGAACACAGCTAATCTGATTGGATAAAAAGGTCTCATTTATGAAATTCACTGGAAGCAGCACAACCGAGGAAGAAAGAAGCAATGAAATTACGACACTCAGACTCATGGGTACAGATATACAAATATGGAAAAATAATATACGGCCAACCTCCATTTAACCCAGATCTGTGAAAACGTTTGAATCATAAATCAAGAACTAAGGAACATAAAACAAAACATCCTGTTTAGGTTTGATGAGTACTGTTTGTTTTCCCTGGATTGGCGAGGGAGAGATCACTAAAGCAAATCTTGGAGGAGCAGCTTAATCACCAAAATGAGCAGAGCAGGTCCACCTTAAAGCCAGCCCGTCTTAAGTTAGTGAGCACGCGCTGAAGTTGTCGATAGCTCCGTGGCTAAACCTAAACCCTTCACTTCCTTTAACCAGCAGCTAGCAAGCAAGGCACGGGAATTGGGTTTGGAGGAGCAGTAGCATTTAGTCCCCAACAAATAAACTACACATACTACACAGACTGTTCACAGCTACAGCGGTACTGCCAACTTAATGCTCACCCACATCTCGCTCTCTCCCTCCTTTTTTTTCAAGCAGCATGTAAACAAAGATTCTTTATTAGCTTTGCTGCACAACACACACACACACACCCACACACACACACACCACACACACACACACACACACCACAACACACACACACACACACACACACACACACACACACACACACACACCACACACACACACACACACGTGTCTGACTATCTTTGTGGGGACCAGTCATTGACATAATGCATTCACTAGCCCCTTACCCTAACCTTAACCATCAAACCTAAATGCCTCACCCTCACCCTCACCCTAACCCTAACCATAACCTAACTCTAACCCTACTCCTAAAACCAAGTCTTATTCCTCAAACAGCCCTTTAAAGTTGTGGGGACCAGCATTTTGTCCCCACAAAGCTGTCAGGACCCCATAAGTATACTGTATTCCCAGTTTTTGGTCCCCACAAATGTAGTTAAACATAGTACGTACACACACACACACACACACACACACACACACCACACACCACACACACACACAAACACACACACAATGGCAGCTAGATGGAAATAATCATCTGTTGACATCGGGCCAGTTTTGCTCATTGAACAGATGCAAATATATATTAAAAAAACAACTAACATCAGCCGATACCGATATGATTGCAGATATATTGTGCATCCCTAAAAAATAAGCATTACAATTACATAATGAAGTGTTATCTAAAATGCACTAGACATAATTTCTGCTATGCCGACATATGTCAGTGACAATCTTCCATTTGCATATTGAGTGTGTCGAGTTGGGACATTTTGGATCAGAGAGTCACCCAAACACAAGGCCTTCGTGGTTACCCAGTTGTATCATGTTCTTACTCTGTGAGGCGGGGGGTTGGAGCTGGTAGTCAGTCAGCTGACACCAGCCTACGGGGTAGAGGTCAGGTGACTCGCAGTCCACCCACTGGTCATACTCATCCTCCCAGCCGTCAAAGTGGATCCTCAGTAGCCGGTGCACAATCCTTGTCACCGTGGCAACACACACCAGCCGCGGCTCCATCAGATCAACAGCCTCCAGCTTCATGCCTTGCCGGAAACCATGATTGGGAATCTCCTAGAAGTCACGGGACAGTAAATAACACAATTTTTACTAATTTACATAAAACCAAAGCCCAAACATTACTAAGCAGTAAGCTACTGGTGAATATATACAGTATGTTCCTGCAAACATTGGAGAAGCATTGATAAACCCTGAATCCCATTAATCACAGGAATAATGGTAAAAAATATGGGGGTATATGAAAAGGAGAGGGTGAACACAATAGCTTTCAGCAATAAGAAATCTAGAGGTACCTTTAAAAGACCTTACCAGTGTTTTTTTTATTAACTTTGACATCAATTTCAAGTGTGGTTACACTTCCTCTGAGATGTGCACAACAGCGTTCTCTATGCCCTGGTGACAGGCCGACGGGCTGGAGGTTGTAGGGATGCGTTTGAAAGGAGGGGTTTTAATTTTGTGTGGTGTGTTAAATGTTCTAAATAAATTGACTGAAATCCCTAATCATACATATTTAATCCAATGCAACTAATCATGGCGCTCTGTTAAACCTGCTACTTTTGGTTTTGACGTGTAGTGGTATAAAACCCTGATGCTGTTCTGATTTCTTTATCTGTTGCTATTATTAATACCCATAAAAAGACAATACCAAACACATTACAACTCAGAAGGATAAGATCTTACCACAATTACAGTGGAGAAACCCTTAATGAAGCCTACCTTGTTAAAGAGCTTGACAGGAGCAGCTATTGAACCTGTTTCTCTGAGGTAGTCAAACCATTTAAATGGCAGTTTAGTGTACCCTGGGGAAGAGAATCAGTGTTGAGACCAGAACATTAAAAAAACATATGCAAGAAGATGTCATCAAACTATTTCTAACCACAACAAATTCACCTAAAAGAGAAATGTAGTACTGTGTAGAGGCTATGTGAGAAAGATGTAAAGTGTCTGAACAAAATGCGAAGCACGGTCGTTAGTTTTCACCAGGAGGTGCAAGGGAACATGTTCTTTTTTGAGATGCTCATGCCAAAATCAACTGTCCAATCACAGCTTGGGGGCAGAACGATGGGCAAAGCTTTTTATCGCCAACACAAGCAGACAGCTTCACACATTCAAACTGTTTGCTGTGGCTAGCCAGCTGGAGGGACATTACTTTTAACTGTACATTTAGTTACATATGGTATTGACCGTTATCAATAAGGTTCTGTGCGAGTATACCGTGAAAAACAGAAAGCTTCTCTCATTCTTTTTATGAAAACTATTGCCAGTGTCTAATACACTTTGAATTCTTTGTCGTTATTAGATTTTAATGTGGCATGGAAACATATAATTTAGTGATTAATAGGTCTCATATACGACTGAATAGGAACGCACTTAAATGCCTGCGCTGTCCTCTGGTGCTGACAGATAAACTGTGGCTGTATTTCACTCAACAGGATTCCAACAGTGGGGCGCTCAACGATCTGCAGCTAAAGACACAGTGTAGCCTAGCTCCACTTTGAAACACCATGTCCACTTCCAGAGTCAGAAAAACAACACTGACGGGACTCCATGGTGCTTTCAAGTTCACCTCTTAAACTTAAGGTGCTTTTGCGCCTGCCTCATTTAGATTGGGTGAATCACACTAGAGTTTGTTTACTCCCATGGTGCGGTTTTGTTAGGGCAGGTGAGAATGCGGCAATTGCACTCTGATGCGCACCGAAATTGGTCTTGGTAGGCTTTCATTTGAACTCTGGAAAGGCTCGTTTGTGGTGAGAACGTGATTGGACCTTGAACTACACCAACTGTGTGGACTAAGCTAGACTGAGCTAAATGTTGCCTGTAGTCACGTGTGCTTAGCAATCTGCAATGCAGCACAGCAGAAAACTGTAGCAGCTTGCAGTGTTTCCCTCACAAAAATAGACAGCAGTCTCCGTGGTCAAACCAGCAACCGCTAAAGTTGGAGACAGAAGCCGGAAATGCAGAGCAAAGTCTCGGTGACCAGAGCAGATGTAGATAGGTTGCTCGCGAAACAATGTCTGATTATTTAATTGACATGAGCTGGTTTAACCATGGAGATGTAAGAACTATGAACTAGTCCTCTTCCTGTGTTTACTTTCTTGCTTCCACCTTAGACACATCTGACCAATGAGAGGAGAGAACATTCTTGCGTGGTTTAAAATGATGCATTTTGGTACGCTCGGATTTTTCTTTGTGTGAAACCAAACCAAACTAAGGGGAAATCGCTCCAAGTTTACAAACTCAAGTGATTTAGACACTTTAAATCTTCCATACCTCTGCGGTCCTTACAATAGGATCAAATGCTTAGTTTCATTTATGAAGGACGTAAAGAAACAAAGACATGAGTGTCCAGTACCTCTAGGGGGCGTAAGTTCAATGTTGTTGATTTCACAGAATCCGACAGGGTAGATGGAAGGGGAGGTGCCGTGGTAGCAGAACCAGTCTGATCCATCCACAGCCTCCGAACCATCGATCCCGATCATGAGGTACCCGTCTGCCAACACCTACAGAAAACCAAAATGGCTGGAGTCAGTCTGGAGCAGTCGAATGAAAGACATTTTAACATAAACAACAAGAACTAGTTCTTCTTTTACTCCAAAATTTCATCACATTACATTGATGTGGAGTCCACAAACACACATACCTTTCTTACAGTGGCTACACATATAGCTGAGAGGTTGAGGGGGTCAATGGCTTCTAACTTCATTCCATCTTTAAACCAATCACCACTCTGGTCCACATCTTTTACCTGAAACACATTCAGATAGAAAAAATTCAACTTGGGGACAATGATCAAAATATGGTTTAATCAGGCATTGTATTAGCACGCCATAATAATGACATCAGTTGGACATGTTTAAAAACTGTAACATTGGGGAGGTCTTAGGTTTTTAAGGGACAGTGGAAACCTGTCATATGGATGAATCAATCATCCCTCAATATTAAATCTAAAAGCCCATCAAGCCTTCTCTCTCAGACACTGTTATGTAAATTACAACAGATGAAGGTTAGCCCCTTTATATTTAGATGGAATGATTATTTCCTGACAGACAGGAAGCAGCAGGTAAGAGTCAACTCTACTCGTTCTGATACTCTGAACATAAGTGCAGGTGGCCCTTAAGGCTGTGTAACCTCTCCTTTACTTACACAGTTGATCGTAGAAACATCTATAGAAATAACCACATTATTAAATGTTTGCTGATGCAGCCATACAGTACTTACAAAAGATTCATACATTGCTATCTATAAACAGGAGATAGAGGAGGTAGTGAAGTGGTGCAACAGGCATAACCTGCCACTTAATGTAAATAAAACCAAAAGGTCTTTAGGAGATCAATGCACACTCCAAATTGAAGGTGTACTTATTGAGCAGGTAACAACATATAAGTATTTAGGCATGCAATTAGACTGTCAGTTGCAGTGGTCCCATCAGCTGGAGTATGTTTGCTCAAAGATAAGTCAGCGTCTATATTTTTTAAGACAACTTAGAGTTCACGAAGTGGACAAAGATGTCATGCTGCTGTTTTACAAGGCAGCCATTGAATCTATTGTTTGTAATGGCATGGCTCGGTAACCTGTCCATTAAATTAAAATCACAGCTCCAAAACTTGATGAAAAGGGCTGGAAAAGTAATCCAACAATTCTCATTTGTAGATTTAATCAAAATAATGAATAATAAGAGTTAAGATGTGTGTGTATTGGCAAAAGATACATTTCTTAGGCTCATCTTACTTGTACGTGATCATGAAAAGCAACACAGCATCAGTTGAATACCAGGCCCCGTTAGCCAAATGTGGTTTAACTAATCCAGACTAACAGGCTGTTATCAGGCTAAAATAACCCTGTGGATTCTGATCAATATTAGATTGTTCTGTGAACACAATTAAAGATTGATATGTTAATCTTGGATAAAGGATATTTATTGAAGGTCATCTTGAATAACAGTGTGCTCTTATTTCGAAATAAAAGCAACATATGATTGCAATACATAAGGTGGTGTCAAGAATATGATAACCCAAGATTTGAGAATCTTTCGCGAGACGGTAAAGGTTTGTAATTGACCTTGAATCGCTGAGGTCAGTATAGGTTGCCCGGCAGCGAGTAGTTTTCGTAAATCTCGGTTTACCATCTAGACACAACCATGAGGTATGTGTGTTGGAAACCCTACCACAATGTACTGGGGCACTAGATTCAGGGAATCAAGGCTCGTTTTGTGTGTGCTCTTGCATTGATGGATATTTTGTTCAACATTGTTCCCCAGTATTACCACACTTTCATTACTGTTAAACTATTAGACTCTAGTTCTAATTAGACCTCAGTGAATGTGGTCAGACTACAAGTGACGCTGGTACAAGACTGCTGAGGTTCTCCCAAATGGATGTAAAAAAAACATAATAACAATGTTAAGCCTGCAATGAAAACCGCACTAAAACTCTCAAAAAGGCAGTTTTAATAGTATAGAAAATTAAAAAAACACTTAATACGTTATCGTGTTTAAATTCCCATTTTAATGTCAAATTAAATGCCATATGTTCTGGCTACAGTCGTAATGTTTTTGTTGAGGCTTGGTCTTTTTGCCGTATCTCAATATGCAGTCACTACATTTGGATTGGTTCTTTTATCGTATATAGTATAGGTAACTTCATTATAAAAATTAAACTGTGACATTATACCAATGGATCATAATGACTTTTCAATGACCTACATGTTGGCAAGCCATTACTATCAATTCATGTAAGGGGTTCACTGTAAAATGCCTGGGTCATGACCCAGCTATCTGTCAACAATCTGCCACCTTTGTAGGTTTGGGGTCAAGAAAGTGTTGCTCTGACAACAGCTGCTGATTAACTATAAGCAAAAAAATCCTCAATTTTCTATTCAGGATAAATTAGCTATCCACATACGGATTACAGGACCCGAAGACTGATAATGAAATGTCTGGTTATCAATTTAAAGTGTAGGAATGTTTCTAAAGAGAGGCTTTAAGGATTGCAAAGAAAACAGAATTTAGTTTTACCTTATGGAAGAACGGTGCAGGAGCATCAACTTGACCCTCAATTTTCTTTGTAACATCTGTAAAAAAACACATTGATACCAAAATGACTTGCCTGAGCTGAAGCAATACACACGCTAAAAAAGAACTCCATGACCATTAAATGATTTAGAGAATACAGTCAGATGAAGCTGAGAATGAGCTGGGCTTCAGGGAAGTGGCCAGTGTGAACACATTTTAAGAGTAACTTTTATTAATGGACAGCATCCACAGTGCTTTTGAGTTACAGTACTTGAAGCATCAGTGCAGAATTCAAAGTTTTTTTTAGAAGCCAGGCAGTTTACTCACCTGTACTACTCAGAGTACTACTTAACCCGTGAAACCATCTATATACTGTCTCCTATGTCTCTGTGGAAGCTTTGTCAAGTCTAGGAAAACCATGAGGATGCCAATAAGGATATGTTGGCTTTGGCTTGGAGACCACAAACCTATAACTTAAAACCTATGCAAAACATGTGGGCATATAGCAAAGAAACTATTAAGTAGCATGAAATGAATAATCCAGAATAATTAAATTTTTAAGACTGAATGATACTAGTGACTAAAAGTTAGGATAAACGGCCTCTTCTGCTTCGATTTTGACCATAATTAAAAATAATCTGTCTCCCAGGTCCACCAGCTTTATAAAAATGCAAAACTAAAATAGTTCAAGTAAAAGCCTTTTCCATAGCTTTTTATCTATACATATATTTCTATACATTTTCTTCAACAAATCTCATTATTAGTAAACAACTCAATGTAAAACATCCTGATGCCTTAAAGGAACCCCCAACTAAATTTTTCCTCCTTTTTAAGTAAGGTCTGTTAAAAACAACAGTGACCAGTTGTTTTAGAGATAACTGAGTCTTTTCTTTTCTTTTTTAAAATAAAACTATGAATTTGTGACTCGATTTTAAAGGTTTACACTACCGGTCAAAAGTTTGGGGCTCACTTATAAATGTCCATTGCACTCCATTATAGACAGAATACCAGCTGAGATCAGTTGCATTGTTTTTTTAACCAGAGCAGCAGTTTTCAGATTACATGATGTGTTTACATAATTACAAAAGGGTTCTCCAATGTTTCCTCAGTTAGTTTTTTAAAATGATGTCAGATTAGTGAAAAGAATGAGCCTTTGGAACATTGGATGAATGGTTGCTGATAATGGGCAATGTAGATTTTGCATTAAAGATCAGCCCCCCCCACTCAGATCAGCTGGCATTCTGTCTATAATGAAGTGGTATGGAAATTTATAAGTGACCCTAAACTTGTGAGCGGTAGTGTATGTCTTGGTACGTTTTCTGCTGTGGCTGAGAGCAGCAGGGCAGGGAAGTCAGGAAGTATTGACCGACAGAGTAACACACTCTTGGTTTTGGTTTCTGGGATTTATTGACAAAAATATAGCCTGGATGCCAGCCGAACTTAGCCCCGCCCACAACATTTGAGGTCGGGAGGCCTCGACTTCATCTGTTGTGGAGCAACTATGCTCGAACCAGAGCTGTTTGGACCAATCAGATTTTCAGGGTGGGCATAATATGATGATGCACAGATGATCAACAGCAACGTAATCTTCTTCCAGAGTGCATGCAGTTGAGTTCTGCTGTCTATGTGTCGCTCAACATACGCTGCATACTACGTTGCTCTGATTGGTTGTAGCTCTATTCATGCCCCATAATCCCAGACCATTAGAGCAGTATCAGACTCATATTCTGACTAGAATCTATGACCACATCAGGCTAGCAAAAATATAGAATGTAGCCAGGATTATCCTCTAAAGCTTTTCAGTATTAAACTTTTTACATGTGATCAACACATTAAAATCCCTCAAATAGCAAAAGATACAACAATACAGATTTTACATATAGTATTTAACATGTTCAGTGTTTTGCATCCTCAGCGTTTATCACACCCTGTTTATACCAGTTATCCTGAAAAAGGAATTCATTGTTTTTACGATACCATGTACTTACAGACTTTAGTATAACTGGATTTTTTCCAAACTCACCGGATCGTTTGAAGCGGTGTCCGATGCTGCGCGACCAGCCTATATTATGGATTAGGGGGCTGTACATGTGGCACCAGAAGTCATCCGACCCGTCCTGGCTCTCCTCATAGACCAGCCTGAGGCGACCTCCGATTACCTGCTCCACCAGTGCCACCCGTGTCCGGCACAGGTAGTTCTTATCAACCACCTCGACCCGCATCAGCTTCTTGAACGGGTACTGCAAGTTCTCGTGTACCTATGGTGAGAAATTGTATATTGATCTAACAAAGGCAAAACCACTGTTCCATCATACCCACTGCTATAACTACTATGAATCATGCACAACAAAACAAAAAAGCCCACGAATTAACAAAATAATAATTAATAAAATATCAGACAGAACAGCTCGCAGGATTGTGAGAAAAGCAAGTCCAAACCCACGTTGGACTGCCCGATCCACCAGAAAGACCTGGAGACACTGGAGTTGTGCTACACCATTCCACTATAAAGAGATACTCGTACAAACATGGTCTTCATGGAAGAGTCATCAGAAGAAAACCTCTTCTACATCATCACCACAAAAATCAGCGTTTGACGTTTGCAAATGAACATATACTGTAGACAAGCCTGATGCATTGTGGGAACAAGTTCTGCGGACCGATGAGGTTAAAATAGAACGTTTTGGCCGGAATGAGCAAAGGTATGTTTGGAGAAGAAAGGGTACAGAATTTAAGGAAAATAATTTTTGTCCAACCGTTAAGCACCGGGGGGGGGGGAATCAATCTTGCTTTGGGGTTGTATTGCAGCCAGTGGCACAGGGAACATTTCACGAGTAGAAGGAAAAATGGATTCAATTAAATTTCAGCAAATTTTGGACACTAACTTGATGGCATCAGTGAAAAAGCTGAAGTTAAAGAGAGGATGGCTTCTACAAATGGATAATGATCCTAAACACACCTCAAAATCCACGGTGGATTACATCAAGAGGTAAACTGAAGGTTTTGCCATGGCCTTCACAATCTCCTGACCTCAACATAATGTAAAATCTATGGAAAGACCTTAAAGGAAAGGTGTGTGAAATCTCAAAGAACTGGAAGACTTCTGGAAGGAATAATGGGTGAAGATACCTCAAACAAGAATTAAGGACTCTTGGGTGGCCACAAGAAGAAGGGGGGTACAAGGTATTAACTTTGCAGGGGGCCCAAACTTTTGCAGACGGCATTTTTTTGTTTTCTGTTATTTTGAAAGTGTAAATGATGGAAATAAAAGCTAACTTTTTGTGACACATACAAATGTATAATACGAATAATCTGTAATTTGATGCCTTTTTTCCCTCTTTTCTTGGCTTCTTTATGCACATTATTACACATTTTTGCCTGGGGAGCCAAAACATTCAAGCCCCACTGTGTATCTACAGAGAGAGAGAGTTTGAGAGTAACTTCATGTCCAACACAAATGAAAGCTAAGAGTAAGTACTTTTTTCCAATCATTCTAGAAATCATTATCAAATATGGAGACGTTTACCATAAAACAATCATCTCCCAGCTTGCTCTGATTTAAAGATACTGCTGGTCATTAAAAAGAAGGCATTTGTGAGTCTCACCTTGGCATTAAAGTCAGGGGGCAGCGTTTTAGCTCCAGTGAGACGCTTCACAAGAAAGGCTTTCCAGTTAGAGTACTTATGATGTATGCCTGTAAGGGAGATTACCAAAATAACAGTAACAACTGGTTACAGCAACACCACCAACCATCTTAAAACATAGGCCTTCATGAACTCAACCGTGAACAAATATGGCACAAGACTCACTTTTTGGAGGTACAAGAGGTTTGCCACTTGAAGCACACCATCCCACCGGGTGCACTTCAGGGATGCAGAGATTACACCAGAAGTCCTTACTGGTGTCGTTGTCAAAGCCCTCATACCGCAGGAGAGCCTTGAACCCTGCACAACGACACACAGCAATGCCCGTTGTCCATTAACTCTAGATCATGGTCTTTATCATCCAATGAAGTTTGCTCTGTTGTCATGGAACTTTAGACATAATGAAAAGTAGCCTGCACGGCTCAAAATCTTAGACAGTGTATCGGGTGCAGGGCAGTGACAAAAAAACTCCAGCACTCACAGATAAGTATGATAGTCATATTATTTGTGGGTAAAAAGGAACATGTTTCAGCTATGTGTGTGTGTGTGTGTGTGTGTGTGTGTGTGTGTGTGTGTGTGTGTGTGTGTGTGTGTGTGTGTGTGCATTGTATATGTATCCAAGATTGAAAACACATGTATGTAAAAAGATTACAAAAGGGTTGTAAAATACGACCATAACCTTGATAAAAGGTTTCTCATTTTAAATTTACAGGTCGGAAGACAACACAAGGGTTAAATAAAAAAAGCACATAAATACAGACTAACTTCCCAACTTTTGTACAAACAACATGTGGAAAGACGCGGGAAGGTTTTTCAGTAGCGGCCAAACGAGCAGTGAAGTAGTAACGCTCAGGCCAGAGAGAGAGAGACCCCCGCTAATTTAGTCAAATTGAACAACTTCATGCTTCATCCACACATTCTGAAAACTTTGTTCCGCTCCCTTTTTGTGACCAATGTGGCACAGGGGCATAGAGAAGTTAGCAAGCTAGCAACTAGCCCGCCGCCCATCGGTTGGCCGTCTGGCTTTCTGGTTCGGATACATAAAATGAGCTGAGCAGTGGGCCAGGAAGCTTCCGTAACGGTATGAGCAGAGTCTGCTGACGGCGGCGCAAGTGCCTGGAATTCACTACACTGTATAGTTGCTGTTGGAAAAACGGGGGTGCGTCAGGAGGTCAGGTGTAAGTTTGTTGCCTGGACAAAACACCAGCTTACACTTGGAATTGTATTACCTCATGGCAAATATGTACAAGAGGAATGATTAAAAGCTACCAACAACTCTTTAAAATAACCCAATGAATAAATAAGAAGTGGGGATGGGTGTGACCGGATGAATATATGTAAAGTACAGTGCAGTAGTTTCTTTTATTTAGGACATTAGGCCTTTTAGGGAAGTGCAACATACTTCTTTTTATCGTATTATATTTATTTATGTGTGTATGTTCTGTGTTAGATAAATGGTGCTGTAGATGTTCAATGTTTGTGTCAATATACCTGTACTGTACAACAAATTGCTTCTCAGGGACATTACAGTTTTCTGTCTTTCAATGAGTATAAAGCACTTTGGATTGCCTTGAAGCTGAAATGTGTTATACAAATATATATCACCAATAAATAAAGCTGCCTTCCCTTCAATGTGCATGGGACTTTGTATTAAGGTAGAAATCCTAACTTGGTCTTTAATGATTTATGTCTCAACAGTGGGGGGGCACCTCAATGGGATTACTTTACATGTGATTTTGCATGCATTTGCTGTATTGTTATAAATCCCTATTGGAAAAAAAATGACTGCGATAAACAGATTTCAACCAGATCAGCTACTCCCACCAATTATTCACACAAATAATAAATACATACAAATTCAAAAGGATGCAGAAAAATCAGACAATTCTGACATAGCTTTTAGGTTGGATTTGTCTTGTAACAAAATTCCCTTTGGCAATCTGAAGAAGTAGTCTTACCTGCTAGCTTAATGATTTCTGCTATCCAGTACACCTTAGTGGAGAGGTTGGAATCGGTGTTGACCACTTCAATCCTCACTCCTTCTTCTATGTCGCCCCAGCATTTCCCCATAGGGGCCTGCAGCGCAGAGGAAGCAGTGAAGTGACCCAGCCGAGAAAGGTCCCTACCCTACTCAACTCCAGTTTTTACTTACATGCTTGAAACAGCTGACAGGAGCTCCAATCGTGTTTTTGCTACAGATATACCGACCCCATTCAAAGGTTTCTGCAGGGACCACTGACAGAAACAAGAAAGAGTGTAAAGCAGGAGTACATCCAAACAGAGCAGCACGCTCAACCTAGTAGTCATCGTAACAGTCTGCGGCCAACCAGAAGTGCAAAAATGCAGAAAAGTGCAATGCGATACTCAAGTATAGACAGGAGGTGCTTATGCAGGACAAAAACCATATTGCAATTTTATAAGAGCAGAATAAATGTGACTATGTAATATGAACAGTGTATGAACATGTAAAGATACAGTGTGTGCAGTGTGGTAACGTTATATTAGTAGTAAGAATAAGTATGAAGAGCAGTAGTGGTTGTCTTTGTTTGATGCTTGTCTGATTGTTGGTCAGCTCTGTTCCTAGTGTATATTTAACTTTAATAGTACTTTGTACCCACTGTATTGTAATTGTTATGTAAATATGTAATTTCACTTCTTTTAGGGTGACTTTTACCATCTGTCTACGGACTGCAGATGAAAAACAGCTTTTTGGCTAACTCTGGCGTATTGACAGAAATGTCCAATCATATGCACTGTCCCTGTATTATATAATTAAATTAAAAAGAATATGGCTGCGTATAGGTGTAAATACAGTAGAACATACCAGCTTTTGATTTGGCCAGGTTCTGCTGACTTGCTTGGTACTGGGCGTAAGCAGCCAGCTTTGCCATAAGAGGTTGTTTCTGCAAGACTTTCGCCTTTTTTGTTGGTGGCTTGCCCTTGGAAAACAAAGCGCACACACACACCGATATTTGTACAATAATATAGGTTTGATCTTACATCATCTGTAGTAGAGTGAAGCAAAAAGAAACCATTTGTTGTAGTAGGCATACTTACCTGGAGTCTTGCCAAGATGCTAGCTTTTTTGGAATTGGAGGAATAACTCCTAGAACAGGACACACTGCAGAAGCGCTTGGTTTTGGAATAAAAAGCATCTCGTACTCCAACCATCCCACACATCTCACAGGTGGCTGTGAAACCACAAAACAGACACATATAATCTGTTAAAATGATCAGACTACATCATCATGCTGGCAAATCTTTATCCTTACACACACAGGACCATATTTCACAGTATGGCTGGGTATTGTTCAAAAATTTTTTCCAATCCAATACTGTGACTTTGATACTGGTTCATAAACTATATCTATTGTGAAAACAATTTTGGAAAGCAAAATTAAATTACAACATTACGGCACAAATCATTTTATTTATTTTGACATGAGCTGCTCAGTGTAACGTAGAGTTTTCCCTGCGTGTCTCTAGGACGTTAACGTTAGACAGCCAATCACAGCCATTATCAGATCTTGGTAGAAGCATGCTGATTGGCTCACTGACTAGCTGCTGATATTTACTCCTTAGGGACTGAATGACAAGGCCGTAGGGCTGGGCGATATGGAGAAAATCCGATATCACAATATTCTTCTTGATATTGACATTGCGACGATATTGTCGGGTTGACAATTGGCGCTTTCACTAATTTCTTTACAATGAGATTTTAGATAAACCATCATCAATAATGTGGTAAACAGCTTCAAGTTTAATTATAGAGGAAAAATTTCTATTTTTTTCCCCAGCTATGTTCTGACCAAAACCACATGAACAGTTTTTTCCTCCCCGCCACTAGCCTTATCAACAAGGCCCAGAACACCCCCCAACACTCCACCCCAACACTCCTTGTACCTACTCTGCTGAACCGTTCCTTTTTTACTTATTTTATTAATTTGATTTTCTTCAACATTTTATTTCTAATTATTATTAATACACACTGTGTGTGTATTTATACTTATATTGTTTATATTAATTTAGAGAATGTGACATGCACCAACACCACCAAGACAAATTACTGTGTAAGACAAGTAATTGGCAATAAAGCTCTTTCTGATTCTGATTGTAGGTTTACATGCATGCACAAAAATTGTTAAAAAACCCTGAAATCCTTCACATGACATTCCCTAAAAATGGAGTTAGTATGGGCTTGTCATCATCAATTTAGACAATGCATAGTATATCACAAGATATGATTTCACCCTGATATGATTCCGTTGAAAGACTATATGATCATATTAACTTATTGCTACCCAGCGCTATTCCTGAGCACCACAGGAAGCATACATCTCAAACATATATTTCCATGTACTGACCCATTCCAGCCTTGCCGTCAGGGTAAGTGTAGACTTGACCATTGTTCTTGATGATGGGCAGGCTGGCGGGGATGGAGGGCACCACCTCGTCCTCGCTGTCCTCCGAGCTGGAGCTGCTGGTAGACTCCTCGCTGCAGCTGTCGTAGCCATCAAACATCCCGAACGAGTCTCTCCGCTTCCGCTCTGAACGCGGGGTGCGTTCAGCCTTCCCAATCAAGGAAAAGATAAAAAACATTAAGAGTCTGAAGGAATGGGATACTTTCAGGCAGCAACTAACTTTGTCAACAATTCATCTTTTGGTTATGTTCTGGTGTCATTTATTGTTGGGTCATTACAATGTCGTAAAACTGTGAAATGTCCATCACAGTCCCAAAACTAAAGGGGACATCAACTCTTTAAATGTCTCCTTGTGTCCAAAGACCATCCGAAGCTCAAATATATTCAGTTTACTTTCATAGAACTCAAAAAGTAATCAGCCCATATTTGCATCTGAGAAACAGGGACCAGTGACTTTTGGCAATTTTTGTTTAAAAAGTTACTTAAGCTCTAGTTTCAGCTTTCAGACAGTTTTTTTTTTTCTTTTTCTGTTTATTAATTTTTTGAAGATAAATGTACAAACCAAACATAGTAAACAAGCAATTAACAGACAGTAGTGCTACAAGACCGGTCGATAAAAAAGGTGACAAAACAAATTAGGGCACTGTATTGCTCTTGCACAACAATAATAATAATAATAATAATAATAATAATAATAATAATAATAATAATACATCTTTATTTCAGACTCACAAGTATGTCCACAGCAGGAAATACACAAACGAAATATATATGTAAAAATATAAATACATACAAAATACAATTCATGCCACTAGCCCATATTAATGGTCAGAAGGCTCTTTTTTTTAAGTCAACCATTAACGTTATTTTTTAATCAAAAATATTTCCCTAGATGATATTCTGCTATCTTTAACATGTCATCTGACCAGGGAAGCTGGCTGTAGAAGCCAATAAGAAATTGCTATATAAAGATGCTCTGAATAGCAAAATGCAATTACAGTTATTTCCCTGAATACCTGAAAATTGAAATAGGCCTAGCTCCTCAGGTGTGCATGATCCTAACAGAGCTTTAATGTTTGTTGACATCACATAGCCTGTCTAGCGTTACTTCCTCCTCTGAGCATCACAGCCGCTAACAAAAATCATTTAGCCAGCGAGAATGCCGAAAGAAAAATATCAATGCACCAGCCAGTACAGATTTAACGTTACTAAGTTGAATGTAAGATGTACAAAATGCATGCAGAGCTAATACATAAGATTAAACCGGGGGCGGCCTTATTGAAAATAGCTCTTAATGCTAACTAGCTTTAGCACAGCTTGCTAGCGGAAACCTGTTTTTCCCATTTTAATTCACAAAAGCATACCGCAATTGTCCAGCAAACTACGCCTATGCAGTAAAATGAGAATAGGGTTATTTTATTTATATACCTGTTTTGTTTTTTGGAAAACTTGTTAATATTTAACGCTGGCTGATCCACTAGCTAGCTAGCTAGCTAGCTAATGTCACCATAAACAGATAACAACAAAGGAGCAGCGTTAGCCTTAGCAAATCCTCTATAACAAGAGGTTCGCGGCCCTAAAATGTCTCAAACGTGCTCACCAAATCCCTTGTGTCTTCCATTAGCCCTTCATATAGAATTAAAACCCCGAGGCTAGGGATAAATTTGGCTTTGAAAATCCAAAGTCTAAATGAATACTACCAAGCAGGATATCAACAAAATACTCTGTTGCATCTGCGCATGTTCGATCGTAACCTACTTTCATGTGATTGGTCAATCCGGAATGGAGGTCATCGACCCCCACAGAAACAAAACAGTAGACTCGGCAATGGAAATGAATGAATGGCCACTTCAATTTAATAACCTAGAACATAATATATTAACACCTCTCCATATCACTCGTGTCAAACCAACACCAACTTAAATAGAGGTATTATTCATTGTAGAACTCGTTGTTTTACATTAACCTCAGTTGTATGTTTGATATCCCTCACTAAGATGCTAGAACATGCTAGAACTTTAAGGTAGGCAGGGCTTGAGAATCTGCCCTTCTCCAAGTACTGAGCACAGGCAGCGCCTAGTGATATATATCCATTGTGTTGTCTTCCCGTCAACCATAAAAAAAAAACGTTTTGATCACTTCTTTTTCAACACTATTATAGCTTGTTTTTCCACATTTTTTTTGAGTCCTTTGTTTAAAAACAAAGTTTTGGTGTTTTTCCAAAGTTTTTGTTTTTTACCTACATTTCAGTTTTTTTCGCATTTTTTAACTGAAACGGCAATTTTGACATAACCATGGTTTTAACTGAAAGTCAATATTGATCATAATATATGATATAACTTATATATATATATATATATATATATATATATATGAACAGCATTTCAAAGTAAGACACAGAAAGTCCTTGACATAAAATAAATCCTTTATTATATATAGTGCAGTCTGTTACACCCCTGAAGACATACTGCTACTTTCCGTCGTCCTTAGTTAATTATACAGTAGATACCACATTTTTTATGCTGAACACAATCTGCAGACCTCATTCAATACTGATATGGTTTTTATTTCCAAAATATAACTTGTGAGGCCCAAATCTAGGCAATTAAATCTATAATGCATACAGGTAGAAAACCAAACTAGACATTAGCTAAACAGCTGCCTTCTCATTCCAATGACTCATCACAGTGCTGCAAAAATAATACTGGCAATTTGGGTTTTTTTGTTCCTCGCTTCCTGTCTTGAACTCAAAATATAGTAACACATTTAAGCAAAGCAGCATTGGGTACAGAACGGAACGTTAAAACATAAGAATTGTACTCCGGTAACAACAAGAACGGGAATATGGCTGAAAGAACTGTTGGTAAGGCTTCACGATGAGGATTATGCGGTTGAGTTCGGGTCAGACAGGGAAACATCTTATTTGAGCGAATGCTGAGGAGTGGGCGGTCAGTGCTGGAAGACAAGAGGACAGGTCAATGCTTTCACAGAAATGACGGTTCAGTAATACATCCTTTAGAGAATGTTCAAACTCAATCAGTCATCAAGCCAGGACACAATACCTTGATATGTATGTACATATTTGGACTCAGAGCAGCTCATCATCTATGACATCATCAACGCTTCCTGAGATTGAAGCAGCTTCTGAGGTACAATAAAAAACCACATTCCAGTTAATGATCATTCTACCAACAACATTCCAACTGGACTTTCTTTTTTCTTTACCACAGTGCAGAAAGTTGGCAGAGAATCACAATGTTATGACTTACAGATAGAAGAAGACATGTCTTTATTTATTCCACAAGGGGAAATCACAATTTTTACTCTGTTAGTACAGCTGCACACACATTAAACACACTGAATTACACAAACATGCTCAGGACCGATACATGCTGTACACAGTAACAGAGAGATTTCAGGGAGAGGGGGCTGCTCCTTGGAGGACCGCCCCGAGCAGTTGGGCATACGATGCCTTGCTCAAGGGCACGTTGGTAGTGCAATTAGAGGAAACACATCTTCTTATTACAATATGTCCAGATGATGGTGTGAAAGAGATATCTTTGTCCACGTATGTTTAGTTCTAGCAGAATGCACCCCAAGCATCTGAACTAAGAAGTTCTAATTCCCATTTACCTCCCCCAGTACAATTTGATGTAAATGGGAAAGGGTTAATGCTGAAATCTGTCGTCTGTCCTGTTTGCCTCTCTTCTAATGACAAGGTTACACTCGCCTCGTCCCAAATATTTGGCCTGAACTGGGTTTTATAACTACTTCCTTCTAAAATGGTGCTGTCCCCAATCATCTTCTCTCTGGTTAAGAGCTCACCAACGGGAAAAGTAAGTTGTGAGTTTGTGAGCTGCAGCGCTGGCACAGCAACATCAGAATTAGGGCAGTTGGTGGTGTGGGTTGGTGTGGGTGATGACTCAGTGATGTGAATCATTCTTGGCTGGGCCTGAGGGACTGGGTTTCACGCTGACACTATGCTGCTCTTCAGATCTCAGGATATGTGGATAACATGACACTGATGTAGGAATGTGACGGTATGAAAATGTAACCCCACGGTTATGGTGACTAAAATGATCACGGTTTTCGGTATTACGGCGGTGATTTTAAAAGTGTGTTACGTGTCTTTGGCAGCAACGTTTTCCTGCATTTCTGCAGACAGCATAACTATCCTCAATCAACTGTCCTTCGGCATTCTTTCAATAACTAAAATATGCCCTAGCTTCAGACTTAGTCCTCTTAGAGGGCTGATAAGTGTCCTGAGCGCTCTCTTCTCCTCCTTCCGCCATGATTCCCACAAGAAACACACGTTGGAGGCTACACAGTGCGCCTGCGTGGACACGTCAGGAGACTCAGATGGAGCTGGGATGGATTAAAACACAGTGTCCACACCGTGGTAATCCACCATGATAATCATGATATTTTAAATCAACCACTTTATTGCGTGCTACCGTTGCACCGTGATGCACTGTAAACGTTGCATCCCTAGATGTCTGCTCAGACAACCAATCTTTACTGTGTTGCCAAGCGACTTTAAAATATTTGCATTGATTGAGTCACTTATGGCTAATTTGACTTTACTGTACTTACCTGATAAGCTAATACATGAGAGGCTTTGCTCTGATGATGCCCCTATCACGTCATCCTATAGGAGGACAAGAAGATGTTAGAGTGTCAGGAGCACGTTGCAGTGACTTTGTATTAACGCTAGCTGTACTGAGTAGGCTACATTGTGTTTGGTAGGGACAACATCAAAAGTGATCCATGTCTAAATTGCGAAGATCATTACAAGATGTTAGCTGAAGTTGTTCTCGCTGTACGGTGTTGTAAATACCATAAGAGTCACTGTGCTGCCCTCATAACTGCAGATAAGATCTAGCTAATAGTTAACTTTGTCATGTTTCAAACCAACGTCAGTGAAAAGTAGTGACTGGATGACAAGCATTTAGAGAAATTAATAATAGTCTTCCCATTGATGGAAGTTATATGAGGCTCTGCAGCCGTCTTGCTATTCTAGCTCTACTTTCTGACAACATCTACTTTTCTTCTTTATTTTTTTGAACTTTATTGCCCAAATTAAACATTGCAGGCAATTTTAGCAACACAATCCAATACACTTAAACTCTTTCAATGAAAGGTCAAAGCAACAAAAATGAAATAATAAAAGGGTCACCTTGTGGTTGAACTCCATTCAACACCCATACTGACTACACAGAAGCAGGATAAGTAAACCATCACACATCAGTATGTTTAAATTAATCTAAGTCAAGGCCTAGAATGTCAGGGGTCCATCTTCTCACAAACAAAGGTACCTTCAACTGTAAAATAGCAGTCATATTTTCCCTTGTATGGACCTGTTTAATTTTTGGTCTCCACTGAGCTAACATCTACTTTTCTTTGACTTCATTTTCACATCTTCTAAGTGTAATTGTCTTGGTTTGATGAACGTTTAAAACAGCTGTTTCACTAACTGCAATACTAAGTTCATTAAAAAGCAATTAGAGGATATTTTCCAATTGTTCAGTCTATGTTTTAGTTGATTTAGGAGGCCAGTTCACAATCCCGATAAACCTTGTGTCTGAAATGACATGTAATGTAGTAAGGTTGCAGATTAAAATTATTTTCATCATTGTATCGTTAGTGAAAAAAATCAAATGAAAGTTCTCGGAGCCCAATGTGATGTCAAATGCCCTTTTTTGTCCATACAACAACCCAAAACCTGATAATATAACATTTTAAATGCCATGAATCAGCAAAAAAGCAGCAAATCGTCACGTTGGAGAAGCTGAAACCAGAGTCTTGACTTAAAGGTATATCAAAAGTGTTGCCAAATTATTTGCTGTCAGTAGATTAATGGTTTCAGCTGTATATCACATTCTACATAAACATTTAGGGTGAAAATGATTCTACTTATTATAACTCTGGTTTTAAATTAAAATAAGGGCCTCTTAACTCTAGATTAAAACCTGACAATAATGAAAATCTAGTTACAAGATATTACACAGTGGCATAAAATATTGGTCGGGAATAAAACTACTGTCAACTGTTTTTCAAATATTTAAGTTGGCCGCCCAGATAGCTCAGCTGGTAGAGCGGGCGCCCATATATAGAGGTTTAACCATCATGGTCATGGCCCAGGTTCAACTCCGACCTGCGGCCCTTTGCTGCCTGTCATTCTCCCCCCCCCCCCCCTCCCCTTTCATGTCTTCAGCTGTCCTGTCAGATAAAGGCCTAAAACTGCCCCACAAACAATCTTGAAAAAAAAAGTTCAGTGAATCACCAGCATCCTCTGTAGACAGCCCAGATTGTCCCCCTCCGTCTTCCCGTTAACCGCTTCCTGGAAGCTGACAGCGTGGCCCAGGCGTATGAGCTCCTCACCGATGTCTACAGTCTGCAAAAGACCAACATGACATCATGACTTCGCGTAAACATTCAATCCTTTATTTTGTTTAAAACTTAATTATAAATAAAGACACATTTTTAAATTGGACTGAAAGAGACAATTCAATTGTTATTTGCAAATATTTGCGAAGACAATTCCTTGTACTGACCTCTGATGCCAATGGCAAGGAGACATCAGACAGGATGAGACACAATCCAAACAGATAATGTAATATAAACATAATATAATATTAACAGATAGATCGCTAGCTGAGTGTTAGGAAATGTAACTGTTAATATGAAATTCTCTGAACTCTTACTGACCTATAAGAACCACAAACCCCCCCCCCAGCTATCTTCAGACACCCAAGGTCAGATTATTCACCTAATTATCTTCAGAGAACTTGGATGGACTTCCTCCCTCCAGATATTTGAAGTCTCACTCCCTTTCATATATTTTAAGGTAGAGTTTTTAATGAGCGTTGAGATAGTACAGCTGTTTGGGACATGGTTCCCATGGGAAAGGGAGGGGGGGTTTCAATGTTCAGTATAAATACTGAAGAAGTTGCTCTTCAGTCAATCTTCTGTGACCCATTTGCAGTGTTTCGGTAAAATCTTTGCTAAAGGACTCCAGTGAACTCTGTCGTCTTTTGGTGATAATGTTTCTAACACTGACCTTGCCCTCACTGTTGTTGTAGAGCTTGACAGTGGGCCAGGAGGAGACCTCAGAGTGGGAGTAGCTGCAGAGTTTGGCCTGCAGGGGTCTCCAGGAGGCACAGCACGTCAGCTGCTCAAAGTCATCCAGGGCGGCCTCGGTCCACACCTCTCCTGACAGAACGGGACGTTTAGAGAATAAAAATAAAAGAATTACGGTAAAAAAGGCCATCAACTGAGATTTCAGAATAATGCACAACCTTTTTCTTTGTCTTAGTTATATGCCTTTGTGCTGCGTGATCAAGTTTTTGAGACAAGAGCATTACCTTTTGGTCTCACTCCTGCCAAGTTGCACTCAATAGCTTGGAATGGTAAGCTGAGGAAGTCACTCCTGAAATATTAATGCAGCAAAAGCAAAAGCTGTTAATAACTTAGCTGCGTTATTTTCTACTGCTGCCACGTTCAATAATATGCACTCTGAATGTCAGAACCCTTAGTAATGTCAGGTGACTGTGCGTGTACTAGGGCTGTTGGAAGTCAAATATAATTTGAATAGTTAAAAAAAAAAAAATCTAAAGAAAATCAATGCTTATTGATTACGTAACGTCAGTACAGGCAGTGACAGGTTGGAAACTGGAAGGATGAAAAATAGTTCATACATGTTTTTTAACTTTATCTTTTATAACTTTATTTTGGTTTACATATTTAGTTGAAAAGGAAGCTTATCCTCGTTGTGACCTTAATCAATTGTTACTGTGTTATCTGAGCTCTTGCTACACGGTTTGTTGGACAGTGAAACTGTATGCTAATTGTGAATATCCAAAGAGTTTAATCATTGTCTGTGAACCACACCCTACTTGTTTACATTTTTTGCTGGCAATACATTTCCCCTTCAATTTTAAACAGATTTCTGTCTGCTGTATTTTGTTACGTCCTCCCTTCAATGTGTATGTGTCATTTTCTGAGGCTGTATGTGTGACAACAAAGTTTCTCCTGTGTTCTTTCTGACCACGATGGGACATCTGTAGCAGGAGAAGTTAACCCTCTCCGTGATTTCATGTTTTTTATGGAGAAGAAGAACCAGGAAATGAGTGTGTGTGTGTGTGGGGGGGCAGTCACAGTGTTGCGGTCTGCATCGGCAGGGGTGAGAGGTGCACGTAGGCTACGGTACTACGTGTACCTACGTACATACCCATGTCGACTGAACGCAGACGTGTAATTGACCTTTACTGTCATCTATAGACTCGTCTCTTACCTCATACGACACAGGCTGTCTCTGGGCAGCTCCCCGTTGTCCCCAAAGTCGACATAGTAAAGGTCCACCAGTCCAGAGGCCAGGACTCCCAGCACCCTGGCCCTGTTCCATGTGTCGTGGTCGTGGTACGGAGCCGCCACAATGTCCCCCACCACAATGGACTCCACCCTGTGCTCCTAGAGAAGACAGAAGTCACTTATTTCTAAAAATGTGGGGTCCAAGACAATTTGTTTTTACTTTGACATCATAAAGCAGGGTTTTTTTAAACTCTGACATGGTCTGTATTTGTTTTACAGATCTATTATTGAGTCCATTTGAACTTGTTCCTCCATCTGTTGGTTTGCTTTTCTCAATTTAAAACAGAAAAATGCAATAATAAAGGGGACCAAGGTCTGTAGCACCCAAACTCAACAGAAAAGAAGTCTGATTTGTATAAGTTGCTTAAGAAAGCAGAATCCATCCATGTCTGACAGCATCCACCCCCCTTTTTGATTTTTCAAAAGTGTGGACCTTCGATACCGAGGTCTTTGAGTGTGGTGAGCAGGATGTTATGGCTCACAGTATTGAAGGCTGAACTCAGGTGGATAAGGATGTTGAGTGAACCGGTGTCAGCAGAGGTGAGAAGGTCGTTGAGGACTCAAGGGAGAGCGATTTCTGTGCTGTGGAGGGGGCGAAAACCAGTTTGGAGGGGTTTAAGTAGGGAGGGGGTCAAGGGAGCAGGTAGTGGGTTTGGAAGAGCTGATGAGTTTTAAGATTTCAGGAGGGGTGACTGGGTCAGTGTTATAAGATATATTCGATGTACTACATTCAACTGCTTGGCTGTGTAGCGATATATGGGTGATTGTCACACTGTTCTCATAAAAGCTTATGCAAGCATTTCACAAAATGTTCTTTTTGTTGAAACGTGTATCTCACGTTCTCTTATTGAAACATGTATCTCACTAACCAAGGACGGAGGCCCAACCACATCACACACACACACACACACACACACACACTATGCTGTTTGTATCAACCTATAATCCAACCACATGATTACACACTCACACACTATTATTGTTTGTATCAACCTAAATAAAGGAACAAGGAACTGCCTCGGGGCGACTCTCTCTTGGGTGTTCAGCCCAGCAGGTTGCCCTTTGTACAAAGTAGCTTGGTTGTCCCGTGTCATCTCTTGAGCCATCTTAAATGTGAAGAGAGAAATCTCTTCACAGTCAGACTGGGAGAGGAGGCAGTGTGGAGGAGGGGTCAGGAGAGACGGAGAGAAGAGGGGCTGTGGTAGGTCCTGGAGTAGATACTAGGAGGTCGGATACAGGGGATAAACACTCTGAACTGCTGTATGAGTTCACTACTCTTTTATTATTATATCTTGTATTGACCTTGATCTTGTGGTATTTTCTGTTAACCAATTGCCCCTCTTGGGGCAAATAAAGTTCCCCTTGACTTACGGTGGGGTTCCCACTGCTGTAGAAGCGGCTCATCTCCTCCGTCAGTTTATCCAGCTGAAGGGAACGAACCCCCAGGATCTGGATCCAGAAGTGGTTTGGGTTCTCTGATGCAGAAACATAAACCTCTAGATGTTCATCAGGCTGGAAGCTCAGGTCTGGGCTGGGAACTTGACAACAGAGATAAATAAAACATTCAGTACAATCTGACCCTGACCGGGGCCTAAACAACCAAATAGCAGCACGGATTTCGGTGCCTTATTTAGGTGCCACTGAGATGCCTGCGCTGCTCTCTGATACTCCAAAACGGACGTTACAGGCAACAGAAGCGTTGCATGTGACGCTAGTTAACGTTACACTTGACAGCAGGTAACGTTAGCCTAGCGTTGGCTAGCAGCTGGATTAAACACAGTTAAAGGGATGACAACTAAACGGTGTAAAGTGTGACTGTATGTCACTGGAGAGGGTTCCCACAGCGAGACGTCCAACAGTCTGCAGCTGCTGTTGTCTGAAGAACAACACAGCCGGCGCGTTCCCTTGAGACTGGTAGTTATTGTAAAATTTAAAATCATTTTCTCAAAGACAGAGCAGGATACCCAGGGCTCGGTTTACACCTAGCACCATTTCTAGCCACTGGGGGACCATAGGCAGGCTGGGGGAACTCATAATAAGAAAAAGTGACATTTTCATGCCATGGGACCTTTAAAGGTCCTCTAACCAATGTCAGATGTTTTTTAGGCTACAACAATGTAAAAAGAAAAAAAAAAAAAAACGGTCTCTGAAGATAGCCCAGGCTCCACAAACGGCAACAAAAACAATCTGCACCAATCTGCACCAACCTGCACCACCAAACAGTCTTCCAGTCTTCCAGCCAATAACCGACAAGAAGGATTTAGGTGTGGCGGTTGGGGGGGGGACAAGCCAGTCTCCGTTTTGTTTGACAATACTTCAACCTCGCACCTTTAATGTTGCCAACTATTGTTTAGTGCTTGTCTCTTTAAATTTAAGTATCGGTTTGGTCACCGTTTTAAAAGTATTGTTTTAGCACCGATATCAGAAACCCCAACGTCTTTTTATGAATGAATTAAAGAGAAAGCAAACTTACTTTCAAACTTGGAAATTTCAGAGAGCGACTCCGTGGAGACACTCTCCCCCTCCTCCTCTTCCTCCTCCTCCTTGTGATGTGTGTTGGTGATTTTCTGCTCCACAATCTTGTCAAACTGATTTTGTGGTTGTCCTCTGGTCCCGTTGACATGGTTGAGCCCGTTTTTCTTTGTCTGGGAGTAGAGGCCGTTGTTGTTCAAGCCCACTGGTGCTTCCGTCTCTGAGTGGCCCGGCCTCTGATTCCCAGCAGTTTGGCCCCGTTTCTGCCGCAGGGCAGAGGACTGGGAGATCTTGGTCCTCACCATCACGTCCTCTCGGACCTTTTCTAGAATCAGCTCCTGCAGACAGATCATGGAAGTTACGCTTATTCTCGACAGCATTTAAATATTTGGACTGACCACCCCGGGTAATTGGAATTAGTTTTGAATGATTGGAGGAAAAATATCAATTGTAATTTCTCTGCCAAATATTGTTATTACAATTTAAGAAGCAATTATTTAAAATAATAGTTCATCTTAAAGTGCTCATATCCTCATTTTCAGGTTCATAATTGTATTAAGCGGTTATATCAGAATAGGTTTACATGGTTTAATTTTCATAACACACTATATATTTGTTGTACTGCACACTGCTGCAGATCCTGTTTTCACCCTGTGTGTTAAGCTCTCTGTTTTAGCTCCAGAGTGAGACATCTCACTTCTGTAGCATACCTAGGTAAGGACTACTAGCCAGTCAGAAGCAGAGTATGAAGATGGGCCCTGACAGTACCTAGGTAAGGACTACTAGCCAGTCAGAAGCAGAGTATGAGGATGGGCCCTGACAGTCTCTAGGTAAGGACTGCTAGCCAGTCAGAAGTAGAGTATGAGGGCCCTGACAGTACCTAGGTAAGGACTACTAGCCAGTCAGAAGTAGAGTATGAGGGCCCTGACAGTACCTAGGTAAGGACTACTAGCCAGTCAGAAGTAGAGTATGAGGGCCCTGACAGTACCTAGGTAAGGACTACTAGCCAGTCAGAAGCAGAGTATGAGGGCCCTGACAGTACCTAGGTAAGGACTACTAGCCAGTCAGGAGCAGAGTATGAGGGCCCTGACAGTACCTAGGTAAGGAGTATGAGAGTGTGCTATGCTAGCAGCAAGGCGAGCATTATAACGTGTGTTAGAAACGCACGTTTGTCCCGGAAGTAAAAGCTGGACTACAGTAGAGCTGTTTGCAGCAGTTTGTGAACAGTGTTTTCTGTTGGAGATGGTCAGTCCCTTTTTTTTGGGGGGGGGGGGGGTACTTTGGGCTTTTGTAAAAACAGACACCATCAAAACTCTACGGGCCCTATCTTCCACTAATGGTAATTAATTAGTCTGTCATTAGCAATGATGATACCTGTTAGAAGGTACCAGGACTTTTTTTCAATGGAAAACCAAAAAAGGCGAATAGAGTGGAGGTGAGTCGAGTAAGTACCATGCAGAGGAAAAACGCCATAAGTACAACTCTTTGGAACCATGCGGCCGGCACACAGACCCTTTTTTCCGCCGTCAAACTAGGAAAAATAGATTTGGACCCGCCCTAAACGCACCTGCCCCATGCGCTTCACGTCGTATGCTTAGATCGTTAAACAGGGCCCAGTAACTTTATGCGAAGAACACAGATATGAATGTTCAGCATTAGTGGTAGGTAACATTTTTCCAGCATTTATCTTATTTTAAAAAACGTAACAATAACAAAAAGAGGATTAAATCATATTAAACCAAAAGTTACACCATTCAACTAAATATTGTCTAATCACAGTCTTCATGATTAGCTAATCGCATTCATTCAAATCTTGAATTGAAAAGGATTAATCCTTCAGCCCTTAGGTCTGGGTATCGTTCAAAAATGTTTGATACCAGTACCAATACCGTGACTTCAATACCGGTTCCTAAACCCTCGCTTTTTTATACCAATTTACTAAATAAAAAGAAATTACTACATTTTAATCAAAACTGAATTGATGTTCCAGCTCCTCCTAGGTGAGCTGTCTCTAAGTTTTTCCTGTGTGTCTCTATGACGTGTAACGTCAGCAAATCACAAACATTAGCATTAACATTGGTAGAAGCATGCTTATTGGCTCACTGACTGATGAGATTTACTCTTTAGGTATTGAAATTAGGGATTGAATGACGAGGCATTTTTCGATACATCAAAGGCAATTCAGTCGGTGCCTAAAAAGCATTGAACTGGGTACCCGGCCCTATCAGCCCTGATGGAAATGAGTAGATCCCTCTCACCTTGGCCTGTTCCACCTCCTGCCTGGTCCCTGTGATTGTCACGCTGCCCTTGGCCCCGGGGCCGAGCGTCTTCTCTTTGGAACAGTTCACTTTGGCCCCTGTGGTCCTGGTGATCAGTTTCAAACTTTCTCCACCACGGCCTGCAACACAGCCACACAGAACCAATTCTTTATCTTATTCAATATATAGTCATATATAGTCTCATATATATATATATATATATATATATATATATATATATATATATATATATATATATATATATATATATATATATATATATATAGTATTCCTCTGTGCCATTGATCTTCATTATTGAACTAAAGTTATTCAAAACATCAATGACCATCATTGCCACTCGAATCTTCAAGGTGCATCAACAGATTTTTTGGGACAGTTGGAACAAACAGAAAACACAAAATCGGCCATATCATCACCTTGTAAAGATGATATGGCCAGCAAGTTAGCAAACAGTTGCTTATTAACACATCTAGCAGACACAAGAAGAAAATTCTAATTCTTTTGGAGTTGCGTTTGTGTCCACCTGATGAATGCTCGCTCTCCTTTTATCTCTGTTTTAGTTTCCACTAACCCTTAGGGAGAGAGATGCTCCACTATGTTTGCCGGCTGATGTCTAACCGTGTCCGTCTGTTGCTGAGCAGCTGATGTGCACTGTGTTTATCAGAACCTCTCTCACTGAAAACAGCTAGGGCTGGGCGATTTGGAGAAAATCAAATATCACCATCATATATTTTTGACCAAATATATCGATATCGATGCCGCAACGATATTGTATTGTTGACTATTGGTGCTTTCACAAAATGATAACGGTGTCACTGCCCGATGTGAGTCGAGTGCAGATTTGAGTCGCGCATGCTCAAATTTAAACAGTTTACGGCATAACTGTCATACTGAAATTTGTGAAATCCATGACATAATAAACTCGTCATTACAAACAATAACAGAAGATGGGAATAATTTCAGAAACGATTTAGCTATCTATGGTTGTTAGATTGCTAACGTTAGTTCAAAACACCATTCAACTGACAGCCTTGTTGTGTTTGATGCAAACTTGTAGCCAACAGTGAACCAACTTCATTAAGTTGGTCCATTTTTACTGGATTGACATTACAGAAGTCTCTCGTTAGCATCTTGTATACTTGTCGCAAAGTGACGCATGTGGATATAATGACTAAGTGGGTAAAAGCAAATAAATGAACAGTTACAACAGTCTGGTGAGTTCAAAAAATGACATCACTTTACTGTAATTCAGCCTTTAAACCCAGGAAAAGACTATGATTATGCCATATTACGATATCCAAAATCTAAGACAATATCTAGTCTCATATCGATATAATATCAATATATTGCTTAGCTCTAAAAGCAGCTACCTGCAGCGGCTGAGAGCAGAGTTCACAGCCGGGAAATGCAAACAATGAGCTAAAAGTGGCTAAAAAGCTGTGTAGGGCAGAGGGGAACTACAGAGCTGGGTGATAACTCTCTGGAAGATCTTCACTACATGTAGAAGTAAAACCTTTCACATTGCCATTTGATCCACTCTATATAATGTATTGATTAGTGGAGCTTTTAGCATGTCAATGAATGCATGCTAATGTGAAGAATCTGCAAAAAATCTGTCTACAGTACTAGCTCCACACCAGTGTTGAAAGCAAAAAGGTTGTGAGGGCAAATGATTAAGGTCTAGGAAACATTTGGAAACTACCTATTATACGTCCAAAGGCGGTTTGAGGAACTTCCAAAGCCTCGGTCACCGGCTCACAGTCAGTGACCAGGTTCTCCAGGACACAGCGGGCCAGCAGGACCTGCTCCTTAGAGCCCTGCAGCAGGAAACACACGGTCGTCTTACATCCAGGCTCCCCGGAGTCGGACAAAACCCTCACATGAGCACCAGACTTCTGGGTCACCTGAGAGAGAGAGAGAGAGAGAGAGAGAGAGAGAGAGAGAGAGAGAGAGAGAGAGAGAGAGAGAGAGAGAGAGAGAGCCTTAAATTACTGACTCCACACACTCAATCACCAGCCGGCTTTGGAAAACACACACTTAAAGGTACTCTCAGAGATCTTGATCAGAACCCTAACAGCTATCACAGCTGTCAAATTTTAAATAGACAGAGTCTAGTCAGAATATGAGTATCTGATTCTGCTGTACTGGGCTATGATTATGGGGCGTGGTTCAACCGAACAGGGAAAGAAAATGCTTCTGATTTTGTGACGATTGTTGAACTTTTGCAGAACCCCGTGGGAAGGACGGCAAAAACAGCTTTCCGATGGACAAATGCCTTGATCGCGGTTCCTCTTTTCTCCGTCAATATCTTCTCTAACAGACGCCATGGACATGAACATGACTACACATCTCAGTTCTCTAGTGGCAGCCACCTTTGTTGTAAACAGGCCTACCCGGGAGACAATTAGTTGTACGGTCCAGGCATACTGACACACATGGAGCTACTCACCATGTCCAAAAACGTGGCTTGGTATCTGGACATGTTCCTGTAGACTTCCACTGGAAGGGTCATCTTGGACACCTCAGCACTGGGCTCCTGGCCTGGAAATGGCAAAATGGACACAAAGTCAGTCCCAGATGGGGTCATCCGAGAATAAACTGAAACTCTTACAGTTTGTCACGTATACGTCAACAAAACTGGTTTAAATTCGAGATAGACCGATCAATGACCCGGCCGATAATCGGGTTGTTCTTTGGCCGTTTGAAGATCATCTGTATCGGCGTTTTATTTGCCTGATAACTGATAAAGTTAATAGTTAAAGTGTTTTCCAGCTCTGAGTCGGTCCCTCTGCTCCGGTTCCCCTCGCCACTGAGTCTGAGTTAAGGCCCCCCCCACACAACACTATCTGACTATCTGTTACTGGTATTATGCTGGAAGTTTCCAATTTATTAAACAGTTGCTTACATCATTTAAAGAAAGTGTTATGATGGAGTGTAACATTCCAAAATCTTTTGACTTTAAGATATTCATTTTTCACTGTAAAATGCATATTGATTTCAAATATTAGCTCATCTTTCTTACTATTTTATATATGTATACAGTTGCTCTCAGGAACTGTGCACCATGTTCCCCCCCTTCCTTTGTTTTTTTTCTTCTGCAATACTTACATTTTATATTCTTATATTTCGTGCTGACACTGTAAAGGTTTTGCTTCAATCTCGTTGCACAGGTACTGCACTTGTGTATAATGACAATAAAGGCTTTCTATATTCTATATTCTATATCCTATTTTCAGTATTTTGACAGTATCGGTAGGTCCCTAGTTTAAATAGCTGTGGACACTGGCACAAGAACCTTTCATCGGCAGATACTCACTGGTGTTGGCGCTGCTCATGTGGCGATAGACGATGTAGCCCACTGTGGCCCCGACGGAGAGCCCCGCCGCCAGAGCCACCATTTTGCCCGAGCTCAGGGTGCTCTCGTGCCCCTCCTTCACTGCGTCCATGACACGCCGTGCACCCAGCGGGATGCTCCACCTAAACACAGACACAGCCAGTCTCCTTCCCAACTGTCCTGCAAGTTCCTGTCTATGAAAGATGTCTTTGCAACAAATCAGGCCTCTGTTATTGCTTTTGCATAAGCTGGTGTAAAGCTGTATCAGCTGGTACAGTCATGCAGCACAAAGCTTAAAGCATTAGCCAGCCTCGATTCAGACAGCACGTCAGTGTTCTCCGCATTACAGACCACATATAAATTAGATTTCTCTGTGGGAACCTAATCCGTTCTCATTGACATAAAGGACTAAATGCTTGTTATTTATTAGCACTATTGATTAGTTTAGCTGTCTTGGTAACCCATTCGGTATGTGGCGGTTTACAGGAAGGTTCCTCTATGTTTGACATTTTGAATCAAGGTCCACTTACTTGCTTTTTTTTCTTTTCATGGAGCTTTCAACCATGAGCGGACCTTGGGATTTTTTATTTATTTATTTTTAAACATAAGCCGAAAAAACATTTCACCCAATAGTTCATTTAGTAGCTGTTCCGGGGCTTAAGTTGTGGTGAGCACTTTAAAGGGTAACTTCCGTTTTCTTTATCAACCTGGACCCTTGGTTCCTAGGTTTTTGTGTCTAAGTGACTGATGGGAACAGTCTTTGACATTGGTCCAGTATGAAGAGAGATCACTGCAGTCAGCAGCGGAGAAACAAGCTTCAATGTTAATAAGGCAACTCTCCAGCTTGTATCTACCTTAACAAAAGCTCTTGTTTTTCCGCTGACAGACTCAGATTAATATTCTAAGTGTCTGACAACATTATGGAAAGGATTTCTAAGGAGGTCGACCTTTCTGTTAAAGAGTAGAATCCTTTTTTTAAACATGAAAACATCTGAAAAATTACGTTTGCTAAACCCACCAGACTCCATGTAAATCAACAGTAATTTTAGCATCGTAAAATACACTACATTTAAAGTCGACAAAGAAAATAAAACTATGAAAAGCCGGTTTGCGTCGTCTTTCCACTTTTCCAATAATCATAACTCTAGTTTTGGTTGAAATAAACACATAGTTTGCCGATTTATAAGTGAAAATATATTGGCTCTATACACGCTAAAAATATTATTTTTTAAATAGAGTCTTGTGGGTCCGGCGTTAGCAACCTCAGAGCCATTTCTGGTTAAACAGAAAGGTCTTAAAAGAGATTTTAGAAAGGTCCATCTCTGAGGGGATCATTTTCTCTGATGTCATCAGACAATTAGAATATTAATCTGAGCCTGTTAGTGGCAAAATAAAAAACCATAAAGTGGACCAAATTGATGATAAACATTTGCCGCGTAGGGTGACATTGCAGTCTGTGTCTGCCGGTTACAGAGTTCACGCTTAATACTGGACCAGTTTCAAAGATTGCTGTTCCTATCAGTCACTTTCACACAAAAACATAGGGAAATAGAGTCCAGGTTTAAAAACAAAACAGCAGTTACCCTTTGAGGACTTAACACCCATGTTGCTGCTGATCTCAGAAACAGAAGTCGACAAACCATCAGCAGAAAAACATCTCCATGTTTTAATGAAGATCATGTGATAAGGCTGAAAGCTACAGAGCAGCTGCTAACCTGACCTGGTGGTGAGATAGTCGGAGAGAGTGGAACTCATTATTTCAGCAGGGTATGGTTATTTAACTGAGATACATTCCACTTAAGTATCCTAAATTATAGTGAACTGTAAGTGTTCCTCGTTTTTGTTAGGGACTTCCATGGGGGTACTCATAGGTACCCCGGGAGATCCCCAGACCCCCTTTGAGAACCACTGCAAGAGATTCTTGCGATGTAGCCCTTCACTATCTCAGAGTACATCACTTGCCAAAAATAGCCTACAAAAGCATGCAGAAGCAGTCACACACACCCAATAAAGTCCCCTGAATGATTGAATATTTGGCGTATATACTGTACATAAGGGCTGCACCATAACAGGAAAGCATTCAATATGCATTAACGCTGTGGAACACTGAGATAACAATATTACTTGCCATAGGTAAACAGATATTACAGTGTACTCATTTCTGCATATTCTACTAAACTGAAATGGAAATATTGAATTTAACATATTAGGTGGCACTTAAAAAGAATGTTGTGGCCTTTTGTGATGTACTTGATATTGCGATGATAATAAAAAAACGATATACATGTATAATGCAGCCCTAATGGACAGTTAACAAATTAGGACTGGGCAATAGGGGTGTACGATCCAGAATATGTCACGATTCAATTGCGATTTTTAGGCTCACGATTCGATTCAATCTCAATTTTCAATTCAAAAACCATTGACAGTATGTAAATGTAGTTACTTTCCCCATGTACGTATGTATGTATCCATATTTTTCATGTGGATGGGTTTGGTTATTTTTTATTTTAACATCTTGTTATGATGTAGCTGTATGTTTTTTGTGATGTCTGTAAGTTACTGGGACCTTGAATTTCCCCTTGGGGATCAATAAAGTATCTATCTATCTATCTATCTATCTATCTATCTATTTTTTTGCACACCCCTACTGAGCAATATATCATTATAATCAATATCGTGATATGAGACTAGTTATTGTCTTAGATTTGGATATCGTGAAACGGTGATATGACACAAGTGCCGTGTTTTCCTGGTTTTAAATGCTGCATTATAGGGGGGGGGGGGACCGATACAGCATCGTATTGCGATAGAAGCCAAGTATTGATCTATTATTATATACTGTACGTGTTGGTCATTTTGTCTACTTGACAATCCCATTTTGCAGCAAAAACTGAGAAACGTTTCTTTTTTTGGATGAAACAGATGTTGACAAAGTTTCCTTTTGGGGACATAAATTTGAAATTGGGAAAAATTTGAAGTTGGAAAAAATAAATGAATTGCAATATATCGCAAAATAATGCAATTTGTTTAAAATCCCAATGAAGTCGTATCGTGGCATAAGTATCGTGATGATAACATATTGTGCTTCCCACCCTACTGCATTATAGTAATTCTGTTCTATTATTGGCCTTTACCCACTAAGTCATTATGTCCACATTACTGATGATTATTTATCACAAATCTCATTGTGTAAATATTTTGTGAAAGCACCAACAGTCAACACTACAATATCGTTATCGAGGTATGTGGTCAAATAAATTGTGATATTTGTTTGTTTGTTTTTCCATATGGCCCAGCCCTATGTGCAGCCCTGCTGTACATTCACAAACAGCACTGCGCTTCCCATAATGCACGGAGCCAGACTGCAGCGGCTGTTACCCTGACTGCAGGACAGCTGCTGCTCCTGCTGCACATACTGCATACCATTTAGTGTAGTTGGGCGACCTCCAGCCATTCCGTTAACCACCAACACACCTTTTAGTGTCACACTGCTAAAACTACAACTCCCACACAGAAACAGAAAGCACTGGAGGTAAGCCAACGACCGAGAGAATCGGGACAACGCAGGGCCGAGGGCCACACAGCACCACCATGCCGATGCGCGTCTCACTGGGAGAAGAGGGCTCTGGGGCTGTAGTTGAGAAACACATGGGACTTGGACACCCCGACGTCCATCTTGGAAGAATCGCGGCTATAAGACGCAAATCTTCTCCAATCCCGGCTCGTGTTTTTTGTTTATGTTTATGTCCACGTTCAAGACTACTGACAGACAGCTAGAAGGAGAGGAAAGTTTCAGCATTTCAAGTCACGACATGACAGCAACAGGTCAGTCACGTTATGTCACTTTGTGGAGAGCAGAAAATCATAAATTCATCGGGAATCATCAACAACTTACTTAATACAGTTCTTGCAAACAGTGGCCCCGAAAATAAAGACTGTTCTTTCTAAAGAGAAGCTATCCTTGCTGAAAAATTGCAATTTCAGATGGTTTTTCTTTCTGAAAGACGTACAAAAAGCGTGAACTTCTTAAATTGTTAAGATATTAGTGCATTTTGGCATTTAATAGATATGTCAGCAAATTGTTTTAATAAAAAAGGCCAAATGTCATAACTGGTTATGCTGCTTGGTATTACCGCCAACATGTTGTGGTTTAGTGGAAATTTTGTATTTATTTTGTTGTTTGTTTTGCCTTATGTATCCCTGTACGGTGTCCTTGAGTGTCCTTCGCCTTTAAATAAAATGTATTATTATTATTATTATTATTATTAAAAAGCGGAGTTGAGTTCTCCCACTCACACGTACAGTGTCTTCAGTCATTTTATGCCAAGAAGCTATTTTTGAGGACAAGCAAAGCAACTTTAATGTTAATGTTTTTTAACTGAGGTTGGCATCACGTCCCCATTTTATATTACATTTTTAACTGTCACTGAAAGAAAATCTTTAATAGGTTGTATGACATATTCAAAGAAATCTTGTTAGGGTGAGCCTGACTGTGTCCATGTAAAATGTAATGGGAAAGATTACCGAAACAACTCCTTTTCAACTTTTTTTCACTTTTCCTCCTCCACACTCCCCTTTGCGATTCATTGCGATATGGTATTTTGACTACTTAAGCATGGAACAGTCATAAAACAGGATTATCATCTGCGCATGCGCATGTCGGGTCATGCAGGCAGCACAGACCGCGTAGTGCTTTAGGGAAGCGTGACATTCAGTTAAGTTGTCACTATGCTAAATAAAATAACACAGAAATATAGCAATGTGGACTGGAGAGGTGACTTTCCCTTTACATTTCTCAAATACTCTATAGTAGAACAACTTCAAAATGTATTTCCTTTTCGTTTTTAATTGGATTTTATATAATGTGCGATACATTGTTTGATTTTTACTTGGTATATTAAATGTGATAAATTGCTGAATACAGGTCTTTCTTCGTCCTTTTTGGCCGCGCCAAGCACCCGTACCGTAACATCACGAATAAACGCGCGTCATTAAAACCCAAGCGGCTGGCTTGACAGTTTCCGCAAACAACGACCGCAGTGCGACAGGCTGGATAACCTTGCCTTTTTGATGTCTTTAAGGCATATCATTGTGGAGTTATCGTTATTGTGCCAACACAAAACCACGACCCAGTATAGCTCAATCTCCAAATGGCCCAAATGTTGCTATTCTCTTTCTAACGAGCTGTCAAAACGACCGCAGATACACTTTCTCCTTTGAGCTAGCGGTTAGCCAAGCTAACAATAGCTAGCTGCTGGTTGACACATGCAAGCAAGTCATAGATTTAGAAAAGTTAACCAAACGTCCTTAGCACTCGCACATATCCTGACAATACAGCTCATGTATGTTTTGAAGGTCTAACTTAATTCAAAATAAACTGTAAATAAGTGTTATAATGTATGACACTTACAGATGCACTCTCGCTCTTCTCGAATTGAATTTCGAGTCTGCCACACCTGTCAAGCTCGCCGGAGGAAGTACTGACGTAACGTCCCACCGGAAACTATATTTACCTTTAGGGTTACAATCACCACCTATGGTTTCAACAATGTTTGTAAGACTAATAACTATGTGAAAAAGAAATAGAGTTAATGCCACTAAACAGACTCTTCTCGAAACAATTTACATACATTTATGGCTCGTGACTACAACTTAACATTTACTTTGAAAGGTCAACCGGAACTATATTTGTTTGTTCTACCTTCTACCTTGATGCGCTTGTGCCAATCACGCGTGGGACCTAAACATCCACCCGGTGGTAATGTCGGCTGTGATTGGTTGAAGTGTACACTACACTAGACTCGCCCCTGACTCGTGCGGTTTTATCCGAGTCAACCATGATGTTTTATAATATAAACCTCGAATAACCGCCTTGCAGTTGTATGCCTCCGCCAACCAGTCAACTGGATTTCAGTTTATCCATGTCAGACCTCACCGTAGATTGTATTGAAACTAGGTCCAGCCTCATCTAGTGAAGATGACTTTGAAGCAATTTAATAAGTGTGTGTGTGTGTGTTTATTGTCACTATACACATGTACAATGAGATTAAAAGCAACTAATTTTCCTTACCAACGTAAAAAATTTAATATGGAATAAAAAAAAAAGGGAAGGGTGGGTAAGGGGCACAGTTGTGTGTGTGTGTGTGTGTGAGAGAGATTTGTCAATGTATTGAGCCTTACTGTTCATAAAAACTTTATTAACGTGGCATAATCAATACATAAACATTTGTCAAAAGTCCTGAACATTGACACTTTAAAAAATACAAAATATACATTTGCGTATCTTGTGAACAACTGTATCACAGTCCATCACCCCCTTTCCCCCAGAGCATGTGTGTGATAATGTTCCCAAAATGCCGAGCGTCAACCGGTTGTACCAGAGGTCTGGTCACACTCGGTACGAGTCCACGCTTGGCTGAGTCCATCTGTGTTATGAACAAAACAGTAGAACTATAGATAACATGTACATAGATCAAGACAGAGCATTCACTGGATCTTATTCATGCAGCATAGTCCATATGTGTCTCATGATATGAAAGACAAGTATGAAACCGGGCCAATTCAAATATAACCGGACATGTTTTCCTGCGTTGGGATGTTTGTCTCAAAACCATCTTCAGTAGTTTCATGCTGACTATCCTTGTCGAGTCAGAAAGTGATCACAACTAGTGCCCTGAAACTAAATTGTGCTATTGCACTTTTTTTTAAACCCCCTACTTTAAAATGTGGAACTTAAAAAAAGCATCTGTAGCAATGGAATCACTAAAACAGGCACACGTAAAAAAATAAATAAAATTCAATAAAAAAAATATTTAAAAAAGGCGAACAAAGGTTAAATTAAACAAGGCCGTAGCCAGGATATCAAAGATACTGAGGTTACAAGCCCCCCCCCCCCCCCCCCACAAGGCTAATAACCAAGCAACATATCTCAGAACCGTAGGCTCCCAAAAAACCTTGGGTCCACTTTGTCCATCAGTTTGTGTCTTTTCATTGACTGCAAATTTGTCTAGATTAGGGATAAACAAAGTGGAAAGAAAATCCTAAAAAGATGCTAAAAATGGAGCCAGAATTGTAACACAGTATGTAAATGTGAATTAATTCCCACATAAATAAAAATCAGGGGGAGAAAAAAAATAGAAAAAAGAAATCCTATATTACAGTATACATTTTTTATATCACAATATCAATAATATAAATATCAAGATGTAATCAATTGGCTCATTTTTGCCCCAGGACCTCCCAGCAGTTAATCCAGCCAGTGCGAGGATGGCTTTCACTGGTCCATATTTTACAAGTGGCATGAAAGTGCGGTATTTCACTCTGAAGTAATGGGTTACCAACCAATGCCATCAGTCCACTTGTATACAGCAGCAATATTAATACAATGTCATCTGAAAGAATGACAGCACCACAAAGAAGGCTGGTCTGATTGAAAAAGACCATCAGTGATACAGACGTCTGCTGCTGATGCCGCACATTAACTGTAGGAATCCAAAAGGCCTGAACATGGCGGATCAATGGGGACACTTGGGGATGATCGGGAAAGAAATCCAAATCTCTGGATTATGATGGTCAGCAGATCAAATGACGAAATCTGGTCTAACTATTCAGTTCCTATACTTTAAAACAAACAGTACCCTGTGCTCCTGTCTGTCGAAGGGGTAGCAAGCTGAAGAAGAAGAGGCAACTGAATGTCATGAAGCACCTTTCAGAAGACTCTGGTGTGTTAACACATCATCATTATACATTCAGTAAATCCATCGTTTAGGGAGGGAGGTCACTGCACAGCTGTGTGAGTTCAAAGTGGCATGCTGGCACATTCTTCAGTTAGATAGTAGTACACATTGAAATGTAGACGTGGGTAGAAAGTGTGGCCGATCCAATTGAATCAACAGGATCGGCTTAGCTCGGGAACTTAGTACAACAAAGAACATTTAATTTAGTAACAACAAAGAACATTTGTTGCAAACACACAATAAAATATTAAGGGGCGTTGTCTTGCAGGCGATCACAGTGAATATTACATGTGGCTCAAAGCTTGAATGACAGAATGGTTCAGAAAGCAAGAAAAGTGTCGGTCACATTTTTTCAGAGGTAGTGTTCCACCCTATTCTGTAGATGGCCAATGTTATGTAATGGCCAAACACCCTGTTACATATGGAGCCCAAAAGTCTTTAATACTAAATAAATAAAAAGGTTGTATGAAATAACCATGAAGAAATTGTGTGTAATATATAAATGAACCAACAATTTGTGAACATTAATTAAAAAAAAGAAAATATATATATATTTTATGGTAATGACGGTTTGTTTAATTTGAAATGGTTTTTTTTTTTTTATATAGAAATGACCCAATTCAAAAGTCTGTTGTTACTCCATAATGGCATTTTCAGTAATAGTATTCTTATTTCATGTCAAGTTTTTATTCTTTTTGGTCACTTCTCAGACAATGGAGTCACAATACGCTCACCCTACCTCTTAAACTAGCAAACTCAACAACTGCTACCAAATGATGCCTGTTAGCTCCTGTTAGCTACAGCAAAAAACAAAGTCAAACTGAATCAATTCGCTAGCTGCTGCTGTAAAAAAGAAAACTTAAACTTAACTTAAATTAAACCTCTTTAGCCTCTTCAGCTTTTAAGCTGCTCGTGCTACTTTTTGTCTGCTCATGTTACCTAGCTAGCTGGATAACTAGCTAGCTGGCTAACCAGCTAGGACTCTGTGTGAGGTTACTGGTCAGCATCAGAGTGAGGAGCCAGGGTTAGCTGTAGCAGCGAGCTCCTGAGAGACCGCCTGCCATTCTTTGCCTTTTCTGAGAAACATCTTTAGAACTAAAATGAGGCAGAAATTACTCTGAATTAACCAGCTAGCCTGCAACCCCACCAAGCTAGTTAGCCAACTAGGTAAGTAGCATGTGCAGCTAAATAAATAAAAGGAGACGGTAGTTCATGTGTCTGTGTGCTGTTATTTTACAGCAGCAGCTAGATTTTTTTTAACAGCAGCAGCTAGATAGTTTATTCAGAATTACTTTGTTGTTGCTTTAGCTAACAGGAGCTAACTGGCTAAATCTGGTAGCTGTTGTCTTGCTATCTTAAGAGGCCGGGGCCTTGCTTCTTTCATATTGAATACTTTGGGGCTACACAGTTACTATGTGCTTTTCCTGTGAATGAAGGCTGGACTGTTCAAATTATATCAGATGACATTAAAAAGGAACTTAACTAAGACATCCTGTTTTTGGGCCTGAGGTGTTCCTGGAAATGGAACGACCATGCACAAGTCTCTCAGAGATGAGAACAGACGTGTTTGTGAGAAAGCATAAACCCTTTTTAGAAAACATTCCTCATGCCGTTAAAACGAACAAAATCAGACAGTTCATATTTGCCTATTTTTGGCTCTTTTCTATTAAATGGAAATGAATGCTTTGGAATTTACCCTGCCCTTCGGATAACGTATAGGATATCGACTGTTAAAGAAAACAGACCCAAGAGCTTACATATCTGTGTCATAAAGCCCCACTGTGACATCTGGCTGATATCTGCTCCAGCTGATGGTTGCTGTGCTGTTGGGTTGAAGTGTTAACAAAGGGTCCTGCAGGGTTTGCACCCCGTCCTACCCTGGTTCCAGAACCAATGGTTCCCAGTATTGCCACGTCACCAGTTTCCTCAGAGGGAACGCATCAAAATGGAGAATTCATCCCCAGCTTTGTTTCAAATTGCAGCTTCTGTCTCTTCTGGTAGCGAACTCGCGACCTGAAAGTGACAACAGGTGACAAATCAGAGGTCACAATCAAGACAGGGATACAATCTGCTCCATTTTTACCGCTTTACAATACATTCTTGTTCGGCCTGACATGAGAGAAAATCAAAGACTGGTCTGATTACTAAATAATCCTGAATAATCCACACTGATCCCTGCTGCCTTTCCTTCCACCCATTTCCAATATTCCACTTTAATTCCTCTTTTCCATCCCTATTTACCCAAATAGAACTGATTAGGGCCAACGTAGGCTTCTGCGTTAAATCAATGCCCTGGGTACCGACGTAGGTAGGTAGGCTCTTGCCGTATCCGGTCGGCAAAACAGCAAAAATGTTCTTGCAAAGGAACAATTTGAGTGCCTTCTTCTGTTCCTCTTTTAGATAACAAGCCGAGTCGAACTCGTTCATTGAAGCGGCCAAAGCCGTTTCAAACAACTGGTGTTCATCCGTAGCCATCTCGCAATGTTTACTAATGACTTCAACATCACAGCGCCGTCGTCATCTGTTAAGCTTGCCTCTAGCCCCTCTATATCAGATACACCAATGTGATTGGTGCAGCTCGCCTCTGGCTACCCCAAATCAGATACACCGATGTGATTGGTTCAGCTCGGCTACAAGGGCTTAGTTAATGAGCAGCATTACTACGCCGTAGCTCGACGTGCACCTGGCCTGAATGTGACAGACGTTCACTAATATCAAAAAGTTACGCACTAAAGCTTTAATAAACACGGGATTGTTCTGTAAAGTACTTGTAGAGACAATTTAATCTGCGAGTCGGGCAGCATGACGTGCCGCTTCTGAGACGCTACTGGTGTGGTGGCGGAGGACGGAACAAAATCCAAACGCAGAACAGAAAAGCAGGTTCCATCTCTCTACCCCACACTCGCCACGCATACAACCATGCAATACAAACTTCAGGCCACTGACGTAGGCTACGGACACACAACCATATATCAGACTTTAGTTGCTTCAGTTCCCCGCGTCTGGTTTCCTACCGTATCTCGTGTAGCTTCACCACTTCGTTGACCACCACCACCAGAAGCGGGGACAGAGAGACCAGCAGCCAGGCCAGCAGGGGGATGTCACCCAGGTTAAAGGTCAGGAGGCTGCTCCGGTCGCGCCACAACTGGTAATCTACTGTGGCCTGAACAACCTGACTGAGCAGACTGCAGGGGAGAAGAGATACTGAGGGTTGATAATGGGTAGTAAGACATTTATACCAAAAGGAGAGGCTATTTGATTTACAGTATATTAGTTTTTTTATATGTATATGTTGGAATGTACAGTATATATTTTATATATTATTTAATTTGACTATTGACTATCTTCTAATATCTCAATATTTCATCATTTTCATTTTCTTCTTTCTTTAGCCATCTGTTTGAGGGTTTAATAAATATTTATTTATTTTGTCTGAGGCGAACAGCTCAATGAAATATTTTCAAATGAGCTTTTTTATGTAATTTTACTGAAAAACAACGGTTTTGGACATACAAGGTCTGGACTGTAAGACTATTAGTATAAATATACGGTACGGTATTTATACGGTGAGCGGTCATTATGTTTACCAATACCCAACCTGTGCCATGCGTGCACCCCCCATTCACCCCCTCCCTAAACAATAAGTGGATTTGCATGATTTACAAGAGTCTCATTTTCATGCCGGAAAAGTTGCCGATTTATCCAGAAGAATCACACCCCTGATGTTTTTTTGGCCGTTCCCGCACTCGGTGAAACACGAGAGCAAAGGACATTCATGATCTTTTGAAATTTTAGCGGCGCATCGCCGCTGCAGAATGAATATGGGGGGCAAACTGTGATATACACGCAGATGAACGCAGATGAACTCTAAATCTGTAGAGTGTACAAATAACCAATGATCACTTACACCACAGGAACGGTGAGACACCACCAGGTATTGCTGAGGGGACTCTTTCTCCATAGAGGTTGAGAGCGGTGCACATAGCTGAGGGAGATCACCACTGAGAACATGAGACACACAGAAAAAAGGGATTCATTTGAATGAGGGTAAAAACATGGGAGACGTGGACCCTCATTTATGCTGCATACTGTCTGTCAGAGTGGATTCCTACCCGTGTGTAAGACAAGGAACCCTGCCATGACCTTCTGAGTCAGCAGCAGGCCGTTGGACAGCTCACTGAACCAGTGAGGAGAGTCAACCGAAGAGCTGCAGTGGCACAGAAACACCATGGATTTAATGGGTTAATAGGAGTAATAGAGATAGGATTTTTATATATACAGTATATATACACACTCAGGTTCATAAAGGTCAACACAATTCTAATCTTTTTGGCTCTATACACCACCACCAGTTTTCCCAGAATATATGTTTTGGTTGTATCATAGTCATGTGACCCAGTTAATGTAGTAACATAGTAACGGACTATGAAGTAAACCATGCCTCTTTATTATCTTAAAACGTTGTTTCTAACTGTATCCCCCTTGTCCTTTTCATTGTTATGAACATGTATTGGGTCAAAAATTAGCATAGCTTTAGCTCAAGAGTCCAACCAATATTCACTTACATAAAAACAAAATCCACAACAACATACCTCTTAAGACCTTAGCTAATGTTAGCAATTAATTGTGGTTGAACAAAGACCGCAATTATGTTAAAAAAAAGCGACATTTAGACAATTATGTCATGATTGTTACAGGCCTGGAGACCATTAAATGGCTGTCAACAAATGAGCCTGTGAAAGGAAAAAATGGTGGCCTTATGACAGCAGTCTGCTTCTCCTACCTGGCTGAGAGTATGTAAAGGCAGTTGACAGTGCTGTTGTCAGCTAAAGTGGAGTTGCTGCTCCTGAGGCAGATCTCCTGCAGGGTGAACCCAAAGGCCAGCAGGTAGGCACACGCTGTCAGGCCAAACTTCAACAGGAAACAGCCAAGGAAGTAGTTCTGGGTCTGGTCAGAGAGGACAACATGAGTATGTCAGACTTCAAATCATAGGCTTTCAGATCGTCCGACCTCCTCGTGTATGTCGACGACGATTCATTTACGTGATTTCTCCGGTGCCGCCAGATGTCCCTCACTTATGACTGGATGTCTGTCACCTTTGGCTTTCTTAGTTTTAGCATTCTAAACTCCAGTCGATCTCCCAGACTATCTGTCCAATCTGAGTTTTCTGTGGCACGACTACAACAACCTTGGAACATACAAGTTCCACCAAAACAAGTTCCTTCCTGAGACTATTTTGCAGAGGCACCGTTATTGCGTCCAGCGCCTAGCTCCGCCCAATATGATTGTGATTGGTTTAAAGAAAAGCCAATAAACCAGAGCATGTTTTGTCTCCCATCCAGGAATGCTGTGTGGACCAACCAGACCCTCCTGGCATTAGCTTCTTATTCATTAACATGCAGTCAAATCCCTGGTTGTCCTTTGTACTGTACTGGACTGCATTAGAAATGCTTTTGTATGCAAATGATGTGGTCAACTACGGAGCCCCGGAGGTGACATGGAGAGAAAAACAAAAAAAATAAAAATAAAATAAAAACATGTTATGGGGACAAACACTTTTGAGTGAGCTTGACTTTGTTTTGCAAGATCTCGAGTTTTATTTGCAAGATTTTTCTTTCTTTTTCTTTTTCCTCCATGAAAGTCGAGATCGCAAGTTTGAAATTTGAGATCTCAACTTTCCTTATTACTATGCTATTAAATAAAGAAAGAGAGAGAGAGAGAGAGAGAGAGAGAGAGAGAGAGGAGAGAGAGAGAGAGAGAGAGGTTTTGCTCAAGTACCGAGGGGCATCCCTACTAATACCTCAATAACAATGTATTAGAAACATTTTGATTTTCAAAAGTGTGTAAGTATGTTTCTCTAAGCCTAGAAGTAGTTATATAAAGTTCATAGATCAGCAGCAGATTTGAAAGATGTGACTGATATGTGAGCCTACCTTCCTTGGGATTGCATCTAGGTTCTTCCCTGTTGCAACGTTCATGACTGAACTGTCTGGTGGCTTCCCCAGAAATGACACACTGTCAACACAACACAAACTCACATAAAACACATAAGCGTGACATCTTGCAAGGCACAGCAACATTGTAATATGTATAAGTGTCTAGTGTGTGTGTGTGTGTGTGTGTGTGTGTGTGTGTGTGTGTGTGTGTGTGTGTGTGTGTGTGTGTGTACCTTAGCAGTGGACAGCTGAAGCAGGACAGCCAGAGGATGTCAGTGGTGTTCATGGGAGGAGGAAGTTGAGCTAGACAGGCTAAGAACTGCAGAAAAAACAGGGCACTCCCTTTATTTATTTAATACCATAAATATGTGTTAATAACGCATGTGTTTTTACATAAAACGCTAGCCTAGTGCAGCGTAAACATCCACCTGAGGTCTCCTCACTCACCTGAATGATGACCAGACTGAGCTGACACTGGAGCAGGAAAAGGAAGCACTTGCGGATGCCGTAGGTCGTGTGTCGTGCCTAAAACAGATTCACCCAAAGGCAGAATAATTAAAGCGCACCTCTTATGCTTTTGTTTTATTTTTCCATCTTTTGTGTATGTAGTAGATGTATAAAGAACAAAAAAGACTACAATTTTTCTCAACTGTCTAAAAACGGCTCGCCCACATGTCTGTTTGACATTCCTCAATTAGTGATGTCATTAATTGAGAATACCAGCCCTGTTTATCAGATGTTCTGCCTGAGGAGGCACATTCCACTCAGTGGCTTGTTTGAATCTGGTTAACCAATCCCAACAGAGTGGGCCAGCTGACCAATCAGAGCTGACTCAGAAGATGGGCTAAGAGTTCAGACAGAGGAGATGTTGCAATGGGCAGTATGAGAAACAGAATATATTTTTTGTACATCAAAGCATGTGAATTTATTCTAGTAGATGCCCAATAGCACAAATATGGTTCTGAATGGAAGTATAATAGGGGCTCTATAATACATTTGAATACTCTCTCTGACTTAACAAGTGTGTGAGTGCTTGCGTGTCTAACCTGCTCTATGAGCTTGACCATGCTGACACTCTCTCCTTGGTGGAAGGTGACGGAGCAGCCCAGACTGTTGAGCTGTCCGGAGAGCCTCAGAGGAGACAGACCATCAGCGTCTCTGTCGTTAAATCCTCCTCCGGTGGCATAGCCGAACGTCTCCCAAGAACACTGAGAGGGGTACAGAGGGTCCAGAGCGATGCTGTGGAGGCAGTTAGTTCAACATTTACTCATGGGCCAATCTCAATTTACACATGGACCATCTGTCTAGGTAGGTGATAGAACCGAGCCCTGGGTATCCTCTTGAAAATGAAAGCTCAGATGGGCTGATCTGGAATCTTGACCCTTATGAGGTCATACGGGGCAAGATTATCTCCCCTTTCTCTGCTTTGACCACCCAGAAGATTTTGCTCACCCATGAGAGAGAGACATCATGGCTTTCAAATTAGCAAAGTGGCAGTTGGTCAAGGCCCCCCCATCTCTGCTCCTCAAAAGCTACAGACTCAGAAATGGTACATACTAAGGAAAGCTTTTGTGGGACTGGCTCTAGTGGCTGGAATTCTGTAGCAAGGTTGGATTTTGAAAAAAACTTTGGGAAATTTCAGATACAGTATTAGGGGACCACTAAGATCTATATAAAAGAGACTTCAGATACAGTATTAGGGACCACTAAGGTCTATATAAAGAGACTTCAGATACAGTATTAGGGACCACTAAGGTCTAAATAAAAGAGACTTCAGATACAGTATTAGGGGACCACTAAGGTCTATGTAAAAGAGACTTCAGATACAGCCTTAGGGGACCACTAAGGTCTATATAAAAGAGACTTCAGATACAGTATTAGGGACCACTAAGGTCTATATAAAAGAGACTTCAGATACAGTATTAGGGGACCACTAAGGTCTATATAAAGAGACTTCAGATACAGTATTAGGGACCACTAAGGTCTAAATAAAAGAGACTTCAGATACAGTAATAGGGACCACTAAGGTCTATATAAAAGATACTTCAGATACAGTATTAGGGACCACTAAGGTCTATATAAAGAGACTCAGATACAGTATTAGGGGACCACTAAGGTCTATATAAAAGAGACTCCAGATACCGTATTAGGGGACCACTAAGGTCTATATAAAGAGACTTCAGATACAGTATTAGGGACCACTAAGGTCTATATAAAAGAGACTTCAGATACAGTATTAGGGACCACTAAGGTCTATATAAAGAGACTTCAGATACAGTATTAGGGACCACTAAGGTCTATATAAAAGAGACTTCAGATACAGTATTAGGGACCACTAAGGTCTATATAAAAGTATCCAAGGAGCACCATGTCATGGGACCTTTAAAAGAAGACTAAATTGAGTGGGATCCAGTACTTGCTAACGTAAGTGCACTGGACACTTAACATTTGGCCATTTTTCCTTATTATTTCTATTTTTTAACAGTAATTGGTGACTGCACCTAATTCCCTATGTAATCGAATTGTACCTGTAATTGTGTGATCAGTGTTTAATGAGCATAAGTAAGCCACTGACTTCTGTTGATTATCCAAAATGGAAACATTGACAGTTACTGAGATTTGTTATTAAGAATATATATATATGATTTTTTTATTTTATTTGTATTGCAGATCAAACATTAACATTACAAATCAACAGTGGTTGAACCCTAAATACAAATAACACCAATTTACACGTTTAAAAAAGTACCTGAGGTTACTCTGTAGAAACAGGCGGCTGTTGCGGAAATTGGCGGAGCTTCCCAGACAGCAGGTCACCTCCCTGTTCTCCTGCATGATCTTTATCATCTCGCACATGGCTGTAAAGGAGGGAAAAAAACATTAGTATCATTATTACTATCATGTTAGTCTTTCACTGCCAGACTTCCAAAGTGCTGCGAAGGAGGGGCTGGCTAGTCCACACAGCAATCAGGGATGGGAGAAAAAAAACGTGCTCTGGTTTATTGGCATTTCTTTAAACCAATCACAACCGTCTTGGGCGGAGCTAAGCTACGAGTGGAGCCACGGTGCCTCGTCAAATTGCCTCGGGAAGGAACTTGTTTTGGTGGAACATGTGAATGTTTAAAAGTAGTTTTTAGTCGTGCAACAGAGAACTCCTATTGGACCGATAGTCTAGCTAGTTTGTTCTGCAAAAGAGAGGCTTTTGCAGGACATAGGACACTATGAAAAAGAAGTACAAAAAGTGTCCAAAACAAAGTCGGGAGAGTGAAACAAACTCACTGTCAGGGGTGCAGTCAGTGAAGAGTGGCACCAAAAGAGGCACATTATCAATGTTCTTCAGATGAGGACGAACCTGGTGAATGCCACGAGGTAGCTTGGCCTAAGAAAGAGCAGGGACGGAAAAACAGGAACAGTCAAAAATTGTAAAATGAAAACAGTAAAAACAAAACATGTTTAGGCTAAATGTCAATAATTTAAGATCTTTATTAAACAAAATATCAGCAGAACATCTTTCTAATGAATCAGCGGATGTTTGTGTATGTGTGTGCGCATGAATGCGTCTATCTTCATCAGATCTTCTACAAACTTGGTTTCCAGGGTACCCAATGAACTTTGGGGTTGGGAATTTTGAGCAGTTTGGAGAGCGTTGGATATTGGATTTTAATAAACTGTGAATTAAACTAAAAAAATGTTGAAACTGTTGAGAAAAAGAGCTGCAATAACGCTGACCCTTCCGTGTCTACCCTTCACAATAAAAGCACAGCTTAAATTCACTCAGCATTTTGCTGAGAGGAAACTCGATTAAGAAAAAGCTGTCTACCTTTCAAAACAGATGCTGATCCTTCCTCTATTGTAAAAAGAACTGAGCAGTAGCTTCATTGGTTTTATTGAACTACCCATAATACCCTTTTAAATAAAATTACCCTGTTGCAGTCCTCCAAAAAGCTGGGCACGTCGCTGTCTGTGGGCTGGAAACTGGCCAAGTCAGAGTGGGCTTCCTCCTCTGGCAGCAGTGGACCTTCTGCTTCATCCCGGGAATCTGGACCACACAAGAGAGACTCTCAACCACTCGCACTTTTTACAACTAGCTTTCACAGGGTTCAGGGTTGTTAAGACTTAATTTAAAGAAACAGGTATTTGACTGAAACACACACCACACGTAATTAGGAAGTCTACTTAGCAAACATGGAGGGGAGGATTTGGATTTTTCTTTCGGCTCCAGTCTCTGCTCACATCTGATGTGATAGCCAGCTCACTGGACACGGGAATGTCATGATTTGAGAAGATCAGATTTAAAATGCATGTGGGTTTAAAAACTCTCCAGGTATTTATATTTGTATTGAAGAAGATCTCCAAATGGACCAGTGTTTTACCATACTCTACGCTACAGATGCACATAATAACCATGTATTAATTAGTCTATATATATATATATATATATATATATATATATATATATATGCTCCGGTGCCGCAGGAAATTCTGCCGGATGCATCTATTTTCACAGATGTCCGTCTTATTCCATTTTTTTGTGTGAGCGTTATAACCTCCGGTGGATTTATGAGGACTATGGTTAACTGCTCCCCATATCTTATTATTCAAATGTTTTTATTGGGTTTTGACTTGTAAACACACACAAAAAATGTATGTCCCAGTGTTTCCAGCAGAGGCTTAAGACTACTCCACTGATTTAGCACTCCTCTAACATTGTCATACTTATTCCACACATGCTTCTTTCTTGGCAAAACCTAGTGGCTACATTACCAACAATGCAATTTACCTGCCTACAGTTGGTTCTGAGTGTCACTCTCCGAGTTAAGTCGAGTGAAGATGTGAGTTGACCGTGCGAGACTTCTGTAATGTCAATCCAGTAAAAATGGGCCTACTTAATGAAGTTGGTTCACTGCTGGCTTCGCTAAGTTAGTTAGCATCAAACACAACAACGGCTGTCACTGGAGTGGTGGTTTGAGCAAACGTTAGCAATCAAATAACCATACTGTAGATAGCTAAAACGTTTTTGAATTGATTCCCATCTTCTGTTATTGTTTGTAATTATAAAGTTTATTATTTCATGGATTTCACGAATGTCAGTATGACACGTTATGCCGTAAACTGTTCAAACTCTGAGCATGTGCGACTCAAAGCTGCACTCGACTCACATCGGGGAGTGGCACATTTGGGTGCGTTATGCTAGCAGCAACCTCAAGCTGTGATGAGGTGCGAGCTACAAGCTACCCTTAGATTTTTTTAATTTTCAAACTTGTAGTCTTCCCAAAGGCTTGACTTTTTTTTTTTCATGTATGCGGTAGTTCTTCCCCACACCTGTAAACACACTTTGATGTTTGGTGGAGGTTCCCTTTAAGCATTCAAGTCCTGAGTCCACACAAAATATAAACCTTAAAAATCCATTTAAAATACAAATCAAATCTGCAGTCAGTAGAAGCTGCATGTAGCGTATCACTGAAGTAAATTTAATAAAGAATATTAAGCTGAGTTTGTGCATATACGTGTGGTACCTACCTTCATGCAGTGAGCCGTGACCAGGGCTGGATGGAGCTCCATCACAAGGACTGTCTCCGTTTGGAGTCAAAGAGATGTGACAGTTCCAGCCTGTCTCTAAACCCATCTTCTCTGCAAAAACCTGCATAGACACAAAAGTAGCCATGTAACTCAAGCACTCACACTCTTCTGATGTACATTTTGCATTGATTTTTCAACACATCTTATATCTTCTTTGTATTTTCTTTATGCACACATTTATCTATCCTAATATGTTTCATTAATGACTTTTACACCATGTCTGAGGGGTTGCTGAGACATTGTAATGTCTATTCTTTTTTTAAGGATGCAATTTTGTTATTTTTTACTAAGAAAAATAGCTCTACTGCTAACAGTTAATGTAGTTTTTTCTAGCAGTAACTGCAAGATGGGCCCTTGGTGTGTCCCAGACTGTGGACTGGAAACAAATGCATGCTGGGATATACATTATATACATTTATTGGATGACCATGGTGTTGCCAGCAGAGACATAGAGAGACAATAGATAAGAGTCATTAAATTTCCTGAGGAAAGAGTATCATACTCATACGCGTTGTGGCCAAACTAACCAACCAGTAGCGCCCACAGGATTCTATTTCATAGTACACACAAAAAAGCTTCTACGGTGATATGAAGAACATGGTTTATCTGTGTGCCATGTAAACATCATATCCCAAATATTAATTCAAAAAGAGCAATATTCCTGTCCATGTTGACACACATGATTCAAACAACACGCTATCTCCGTCTGTGGGTTTAGCGATACTCAGCGACCAGTTTACTAGCTACGGATCAAGTCATACAAATGAACGCTGTGATTAATGGTGGATGGGTTGTTGGTAAAATAATGTACAGTATATTTAATGAAAAAATTAGCACTGTGAACAAAACAGAGGGCAGAACAGAGCTGCTTTTGGCTGCTGCTCCTGTGCGCATTTACACATTGTTAGCATTAGATGCGTTGCATGTCTCACAGTGCCAACAGGATTACAGCCGCCGGTGCCACTGTAACCAACCAGATACGGTACCACTGAATGCTCATTCAAGCTCATGAGTGTTCACCTTGCTGCGCAGTTCATCCTCCATGGAAAAGTAAACGAACCGGATACAGGCGGTGACGAGGGAATCGATGAGCCGGACGGTGTCCAGCCTCGCCTGGAACTGGGACGATACCATGCCCATGAAGATCTGCCCACTGAGGGCCTGAACACAGTCGTCGCGCTCCACACCCTCACCTATACCCTCTGTAGACATGAAGGGGAAAGATGTTGAAAGGAAAACAGAATGAGAGAAAGTTGTATCATTACTTCAACTATACGTCCTTCTAGGGTTGGATATCCATATTCAATACCAACACTGTGACTTCAATACCAATAGGCCATTGTTCAGGAACTTCAATAGTTCCTGAACAATGCTTTTTTTAATACTAATTACTGTTAATTTTGTCACCTATTTTAATTTAGTCTTGTGCCAAATGTCCTTGTTAGTTTTAGACATATTTAGTCATTCACTTGTTTTAGTCGACTAAAAGTCTCGTCATTTTAGTCTAGTTTTAGTTAAAAGAGAACTCAAGGTATCTTAGTCAAAAAAAAAAAGCAGTCGCGGTGCTGCTGACGTTACACTTCCTCTGAGACGAGCAGGCACAAGATGGTGCTTTCTATGCCCTGGGGCCTGACTGACAGGCTGAGGTTGCAAGGCAAGGCTACTTACTTTCTACAGCGCCTTTCAGCAACTCAAAGAGCTTTACATGAAACATTAAAGAGCAATTAAAAAACGGTCATGATGAAAATAAACACAGGCTAAAATATAATAGTATATAAATACAAGAATAAAAGTTACAGTGAGTAAGAAATGAATAACTTTTCTAATTAATAGGTTGTAGGGACAGGTTTGGGAGGAGAGAGGGAGGGATTTATTTTTATTTTTAAAAACATAATGATAGGTTTGGAATTATTTTTACAACTGAAATCATTTTTTGTAATTACAGAGGGAAAGTACCGAAATAATATCATTGTGTACCAAGAACCAAATTCCAGGTACCGATATTGGGACTAGTATTGGTTCAGATGCGAAAGGTACCCAACCCTACCTACGTCCCTCTGTCAATAAGTCGTACCATCGGAGCTCCAGCTGTTCCTGCAGGAGTTGTGTTTGATGGGGGTGGTGGAGGGCAGCTCCACTCCGGAGAAGAGGCAGGGACCACAGGTCAGCTCCACACACTTCCCATTCAGTTGGCTGGACAAGGATACCTGCATGGGCTTGTACGCAAATGCAGAGCAGTAGCCTGACAGACAGGCACGCTGGTAGAAATCCAGAACCTTCTTTCTGTAACAGGCAAAGGGACGGGTTAAACAAACAATGGGTGAAAGATGGGAAAGACTAGAAATATGGATGATATTGGCTTGTGATGAATATTGTGAACTCTTTTTTTATCCTTTATGTTTGACTTTTGACTGAGATTTACAGCAGAGTAAAAATGACACTGCACCTGTCTGAGCCTGAGAGGGGATAGATATCAGTTCCATCCCAGAAGTCAGTGCAGGACTCCAGGATAAGGTCGGCCGAGCCATGCGACAGCATCTGGACGTTATCTGCAACAGAAAGGTCAGAGGGTCATGACTCACAGAGTGAATAATATTAGCAATGAGACAAAAAAACTAATTCCCTTTTTAACTTACTCTGCTATTTGGGCAAAGTGAAGAGAAAGGGAAAGGACAATTAACATAGTGAAATGCAACAAATACATTTAAGAAAAAAAAAGGGCTTTCTGGTATTTTTCAAAGGCGGTTTTTGCTGCTTTTTAAAAGGGGTTGCGACCTTGCGAAACAACGGCATTCAAGCCATGCTTTTACTCCCCCAGCGTGCCGCGGCGGTCCCGAAGGGTTTCATGAAGGCTCTCCGCTCCGAAAGATCGGCCCGGTTTTCCACGGGGCGTTAAACAGCAGTTTACAAAAAAAAATCCCCCCTATGTTCACGTTCCCTTTCAAAAACCACGGACACAAAAGATTCACTTTAAAATTTAAAAACATAATAACTCAAGATCCTTCTTATAAGGACAAGGCCTGAAAAGAGAACGCAGGAGTGCTTAGAGTAGAAGGTATGTTCCGATCAGTATCTTAGTATCTGTATTTGCTCAGATAATAGAGCTGCACACCGTTTTTATTGTTTGCCTAAAAATAACCAGGTAAACAAAGTGACTAAAATATGTCTTAGGCTTGATTCACTTAACTTAGTGCAGCAAATGAGTCTTCTTTCTCGAGTTCCCCGCTGGACAACCAAAGCTAAACGTAGTGATGCCCCTTGCGCTCAATAGTCAATCTTTGATTTTCTTCTCGTGTTTACCGATGTCGGCTCCAGGGAATAACGGCCGTGGCGTGGTGCGTGGCTCAGCCGGAAAGCAGCACAGACACGCCCAGTGGAAAATCAGGGTTAGCTTTTATCATTTCATTAAAAACGAAATAAAACGAACCAGACTAGTGGGACAGAAACCTAAGTAGGTTGAAGTGTGTGTGTGGACTCACTGGAGGAAGAGTCTCGTACAAACAAGGAGATAAGGTGGGAGATGGGAGGCTGGCGTTTGGTGAAGTAATGAAGGCGGCGGGAAGTGAACTCCTTTGTTTTTTCTCCTGATGGCAGTTGGTACAGAGCCAAGTGGTTCTCCTGTTTAAACAGCTCCCTCGCACCAGGAGTGAACCCTGAGAGAGAGAGACAACACACACACACACACACACACACACACACACACACACACACACACACACACAGTTGTTGTCTAATAGATTTGAAAAAGTAATGCAATCTAGTACTGAAAACCTATATTTCTTCACACAACACAGAACACAAAGTTCTGTTGATAAAAAACATTTTTAAGGATGTACATCCATTTTAGTTGGACTCTAGTTAGGCTCAGTAATCCCACTGAACAATAATCGGTTTACCACAATTTACAGGTTTTACATCAAGGAAAGCCCTTTTATTTATTACCTTTCAGACCAGCAAAGACATTTTTGCACCCAAGTGACTTACAAAAATAACTATGATTCTCTTGAGGTTTTGCCAGGTGAAATACTTCTATACTACATTCGAGTAGGGGTGCATGATATATCAACTCAATATCGTTATCGCAATATATCAAAAGTATGCAATATTTAGTTGATTTTGTGGAGCGCTGCGTCCCGTCTGTTGGCTGTGTGGCCAGTTGTTGTGCCACTAGTATATGTTAGAGACATTTCTTTTTATATATATTTACACTATCCAACCAGTACATGTCCTGTTCTCGTTATTTATTTATATACTTATTTATACTGTCCAACCAGTGCATGTCCTGTTCTCTTTATTTATCTATTTATACTGTCCAACCAGTACAACATGAACTGTTCTCTTTATTTTTTATTCAAAATTAATATAGATATCGCAATATCACAATTTGTCAATAACGTGCAACGCTACATTCCAGAACAACAATGCAACAGCTTGTGGGCATTCTCTTACTTACTCATTAACACCACATAGGGGTAGAGATTTCCTCACAGTGCTCAGACAGTCCTCTTAAAGTGGACCAACAAAAAAAGGACTTCACATTATCAGTACACCTGAAAGAGGACTCAGTTCTCAGAGCGTGCAGCAAACTCTCTTCCGTGCTTCTGCACACTATGCACACATGATTTTTACAGTGTGTTCTGGGGACAGGCAGCTAGCAGATAGTGAGGAGATGTTTTTTACAGTGTGATCTGGGTACAGGCAGCTAGCAGATAGTGAGATGTTTTTTACAGTGTGATCTGGGGACAGGCAGCTAGCAGATAGTGAGGAGATGTTTTTTACAGTGTGATCTGGGGACAGGCAGCTAGCAGATAGTGAGGAGATGTTTGCTGTATGTGACAAAAAATGTTGTATCCTAAAAAACGCGTGACATCGCTTAGAGCACCTCTAACTAGATGCAAGAGCAGCCCAAAAAGAACCCCACCATCATTGCATGCTCACCGATGAGCCTGGAGAGCTCACAGAGCCCCCAGGGGACGCAGACGGGCAGCACGCTGCCGTGGCTCTCCTGCAGAGCCAGGTTGGACAGGTGGTCAGAGAAGCGGCAGAGCTGCTGGGTGACGCTGGCGTTACAGAGGTTCAGCATGATGTTGAGGCCCAGAGGCTTGAGGGACGGCAGGTGGCACTGCCAGGAGAGGTTGTCAAACTGGATGCTGGCTGGGTTCTGCTGGTCCTGCGACAGGCTCAGCATCTCCAGGTGGTAGTCGCACACAAAGTCATCGGCCTCTGCTTCCGGGCAGCCCATTGAAAAGTCCTGGAGACATACAGGAAAGAAATAACACAATTTTCACTTTTGTTTTTATAACCATGTCATACAGTTGATAGGTTTCAGCTCCAGCTTTTACCTGGGCCTGGTCATCCTCTCCCCCCTCGACGTCATGGCTGAAGCTCACGTTGGATCCCGAGTGGTGTTTGGTGCGAGTGTGTGCAGGCTGGCCGGTGCGGCGCTGCCGGAATGTGTCAGACGAGCGAACAGTGTCATGTGACGTCTCACTGGGCTCCGGCCCGTCCCCCAGACGGGGTTCTGCTGGTAGACAGAGCAGAGCCTCCGCCTCCTGGGCCTGTGCAGCAGTCACGAGGAGTCAGGGATGGATACAATAATGTGCATCGTCAGGTAAAGGAATCTTGAATTTCAGTCAGTTTTTGACTAAAAATAAAACCATCAGGCTGCAACACTGTAGAAAAAGAAAAGAAAACACACATATACACACCTCATCCCTGTCGTCATCTGTCTCCATTCGGCAGTAGGAGCTGACAGACAGGTCGTCTCGGAGATCATCCTGGCTGTTGTGAGGTGGCTCCACTCGTCCACTGAAGAACAGTACAGTCTCTGGACTGGGGTTAGGCCATGACAGGATACCCTGCTTGTCTACACAACACAGCACCTACATACACACCAAAGATTTAAAGCTCACACATGAAATAGTTTCTAATGCAAGTACAAAGATAGTTGGTATATTAATTGTTTGTCATTTAAAACTATGCAGCTCCTTTGCAGCTAACTATGCAGCTGTGGCTCAGTGGTAGAGCGGTTGGAAGGTTGGTGGTTCGATCCCCGCCCCTGCAGTCATTGTCGAAGTGTCCTTGGGCAAGACACTGAACCCCGAGTTGCCCCCGATGCTGCACATTGGAGCGTGAATGTGTGTGAGTGTTTATGAGCAGGTGGCACCTTGTACGGCAGCCCCGGCCACAGTGTGTGAATGGTGAATGTTTCCTGTAGATGTAAAAGCGCTTTGAGCAGTTGTTAAGACTGGAAAAGCGCTATATAAATACAGCACATTTACATTTACATTTAAAGGAATATGACACCGTTTGTTGAAATAGGGTTATTCAGAGTCACTTCAGAGCCGTTTCTGGTTTTAAAACGGCTGTAGATATCCTTTCCATAATGTTTTCAGACGTGTCCTATGTGGGGAAAAGTACTTGCAGCATGAAATCAAGCAGAGGACAAAGGATGATTATTTTTGACTGATTTCTAACAGTGTTTGTCTGGCTGCACTGGAATCAGATACACCAGATGCTCCTGTTTCTTAAAAGGAATATGCCACCATTTGTTAAAATAGGGTTATTCACCTGAGGAGATGTTTTTTACAGTGTGTTCAGTGGACAGGCAGCTAGCAGATAGTGAGGAGATGTTTTACAGTGTGTTCTGGGGACAGGCAGCTAGCAGATAGTGAGGAGATGTTTTACAGTGTGTTCTGGGGACAGGCAGCTAGCAGATAGTGAGGAGATGTTTTTAACAGTGTGTTCAGGGGACAGGCAGCTAGCAGATAGTGAGGAGATGTTTGCTGTATGTGACACAAAATGTTGTAGCCTAAAAAACGTGTGACCACTTAGAGCACCTCTAACTCTTGCGTTGTCTTCCATTCAACCATGCATCGTCCTCCCGGGTCAAAACTAAAAATGTACTCTCTTTTGGCGCTTTTTTCAATGTCATTGGCACTTTGACGTTTAACGCATCTTTTCACTAACATGTATGAACACCACTTACACCAACGTGTAAGTGTAACATTTACATATACACACATTTTGGAACTTATGGTCAATAAACCTAATTTATAGGAAAGTATACTTTATCAATGAGTTACAAAGCAGATATTGTGAATTTTTTTAGACTCATATTAAAAGGAAGGATAATCACAGAATGGCATTTTTTCAGATGCTAAAAAATTTAACAAAACCCACAAAATTCAATGAAAGTAGAGATTGTTGTTGTACTTGCAAAGCGCATTTTATGGAATCCTCCGTTATTTTTGGGTAATCAAAATAGGTAGTTGAAAAGAAACCCATATTTCTGATATAGACATTTAGACAACAGGTCAAATTTGACGCAAAGACAACACAATGATTAAGTAATGGGAAATAATTGCAATTGAAAACTGCCATTAGATATCTGTCCCCTATCTTCCCCATAATACTCACAGTGACAGATCCTAGAGTGTGTAAAAGGCTGGAAGTATAACAGAGTGTCTGAGACTCTCCCTTCAGGACGCCAACCAGGTGTCTCCACACACAGCGCAGCAACTCCTACACACACACACACACACACACACACACACACACACACACACACACACACACACACACACACATTTTCTATTACGTACTAGAAGACAGAAATGTGTGCCAAGACATTCAAATGATGAAAATAAAATTCAAAAGGTAAAAGTTGAAAGGTCCCATGGCATGAAAGATTCCCTTAATGAGTTTTTTTTAACATTAACATGAGTTCCCCCAGTCTGCCTCTGGCCCCCCAGTGGCTAGAAATGGTGATAGGTGTAAACCGAGCCCTGGGTATCCTGCTCTGCCTTTGAGAAAATGAAAGCTCAGATGAGCCGATCTGGAATCTTGCCCCTTATGAGTCTTCCCCAAACCCCCCCCCCCCCCTCCACCCCCACTCCCCTTTCCCCAAAAGCCAATCCCCGGGTTGCCCTTCATTGCCTCTCGGTCCTCTGCTCAGCAGCTCCAAATGAAAACCAAAATAATTCACCATACTAGCAACAGTAGTATGGTGAGAATATCCAAAAATATTTTCATTATTACACCAAAAGGAGATAAGGAAGGGGAACTAGGAGATGAAACCGTAGAGAACTACCGCCATAGGGCCATATTGGGGTTGATTTCCAGACATGCAGTGCAGACAGACAAGCAGAGGTAAAAGATCAGGCGCAGATTCAAGTCCATCCCAGATTATCTTCCCTATATCTAACACTTATGCTCTGTATTCATTTAGAGCTCTCATAAAGACAGATTGGTGGTAATCTACTTCTGACTTTTCCTTTGAGCACTAAGCCCGGCAACAATGGAGGACAATGATTAGGTTTGGTCAGGAACTGTGAGAGGTCGTGGGATTAGAAGTGGTACCCATGAGGTGAGAAAATGATCTTAAAGAAGACAGGGCTGACTGTTGAGACAACATGTCAAAGACGACTGGAGACCTCTGAGCGTAACATCTAGAGGTGCTCGGTCAAGACATGTTGACAGATAATCCACAGATAAAATTGTGCGAGATGAATAAAACAAAAATGGAAAGCAAAGCAAATGGCTTGTATTGAAGCAAAACAAAGAAAAGGTTATGAATATGCATGAAAAATCAGAGAGGTGGTCAGATCAGAAGATGTCCGTGAAGATTTCCATGGCAAAGAAATCAAAAGATGTAATGGAGATTGAGGGTGACAGGGTGGAGGGGGGAGGGTAGCGAGGGCTGTACACGGGAGTTCCAAAGCGGGAGTTGCAAAGGGCGAGGACAGCAAGCGAGTGAAGACAGGCGGGTTCAGGTGGGAGAGCCAAGCGAGTGGAGGAGGGGAGAGCGAGACAGCGAGAGGTTGTACCTGGGAGGAAACCACTTCGGTGTAGCTGCTTAGAGTGTCCTCAGAGAACTTAGCAAGCTGGAGCAAGAGAAGAGTCTAGTTAAAACACAGAGGGAGGCTTTCGCTGTCTCTCCTCTGTGTGCGTGTTAGAGTCAGACTCGTATGGGTTTCGGGATCTCTATCATTATTTTTGAATAGCCAGCATGGAAAACATATGAAACAGCATCACGTGTAGTCAGTAAACCAAAAACATTCTGTTCTTTTGTTTTGTACTCAAGCACCAAAACACTGTAAAAACTACTGGCAATAGTTGACCACTGACTGATTGTAGTATTTCTAAATGTTAACACTGTGTAACATTTATAGGTAATGTTTAACATGCAATTCTTTATCACAGTGTTTCATATCACAGATGGGAGTACTCTACTGTTGGTGTTGACCATGTAAATATATTAGATGTCACCTATTAGTCTAACCCTACAGCGTGTGTCTGCAGTAATTAGTTAAAACATAGAAAACAATCCTCCATGTTAGTAACTAGAGCTGTCTTTTCCGCCATTTGTGTGTGTCAGAGTGTGTGTGAGTGTGTTGTGTGTGTGTGTGTGTGTGTGTGTGTGTGTGTGTGTTTGTTTGTGCCTCACCAGACCAGCTGGTGATGCGCGGCTGAACTCAGCGAGGACCCTAGCCTCTCCGAAGGCATTCAACAGCACCCACATAACAGGGAAGAGCAAGGGCAAGATGGGCAGAACACCCATCAACTGCAAAAACAATGTCACACAATCACATCTCTGTCCAGTCATCTCCTTTTCATGTAACAATCCCTTTTGAACCACTGTGTAAGATGTGTGATTTGGTAGGTTTATTTCCATTCACATTAAGAATTGTGTGTGTTCCACAGCTGATTATAATTCAAGTATCACATTACTAATGCCAACCAAGGCAAAAGTGATGGCAAAATATTGTGTGCACACCTTGGTTAGCTACACACTTATAGTTTTGAATTGTACCTGAAGTTGAAAGAAATTGAAGCTGGCAGGGGTGAGGCTGGGTGCATCACAAAAATAGCGGATAGTGTTCACTAGCAGGAATGCCATCTAAGGAGAAAGATTATTAAGATACCAAAGCGGCGAAGGTGGCATACATTACATTGGGGTCGTTTTAAGTAGAGAAACAGTGATTCCAGATACATTGCAGAGACAATTGAGAAACTCCATGTTAAATGGCTCACCAGAACGACTGGACAGACCAGCTTGGCGATTACCGACTGCACTGTAAACCTCTCATTGTCTAGCACCGTGATTGGTCGAGCCAACGCCAGCTCCAAACTGTTCCTGTTGGAAAAAAAGGAGACACAGGGCTGAAACATTTATTTCTACGAGGAGCTGATAACGTCTAGGTGTTGCTATTTAGTGCCTCTAAACTTATTAAAGTTATATGTATGTAGATGTATTTTATTTTATTTTTAACTAGAGACTGTAAGAAAACTACGAATCAATATATACTCTCTGGTCTGAGAACGGATGTCTGTATATAGGAAATATATAGAGATAATATTAGGGGTGGTAAAAATAATCGATTCTTAGATGCATCGCGATTCTCTCTAGAACAACTCGATGCTCAATTTCTTACAAGTTAATAATCGATTAATAATAGTAATTTTTTTTTTTTTAAATGTGAAGCTTAGGGAAAGTTCAGTCAGGAAGAGACTTTACGCTCTCATTCATTCCCAATCTCTCTGACTCCCACTGTCCCGCTTCTACTCCATCAGCTGACTATGGGCGTTCACTCTTAGTTTAACCAACCAGATTCTCTCTAAAGGCCGTTTAATGCTTCTGCGACGGCGCCACGCAGCGCTTTCGCCGTAGCCTAGTGATTATACTGTAGCCGGTATGTGTGTGTGTGAGGGGTGTGTGTGTGTGGCAGAGGGAGAAGTGAGAGAGTGGCGGTGATTAGCTTCGGAGCTTTGTGAACACGGTGGGAAATCTGCAGCAGGAGAAGTTAACCCTCTTCTTGATTTCATGTTGTGTATGTAAAATCCAGATGATATGATCTCAACGCTAAATGGGCAAAATTCCCACACATTGGACCTTTAAGACGGAAATTCTTAGGGGCTGCATTTTCAAAGAGAATTTTCCTCTCATAGATAACACACCCAGGTAAGCCACACAATCAATCTCTCAACCACCAGGCCCACTGTGGGAAGGTTCCCTACCTGACTATGTCCAGTACTGGAGTCCGTACCACTCTGAAGAGACGGTGCTGCTGGGGGCTCTGGGGTCCTCTCTTCTCATTGGCCAGTGGGGACGGAGGAGGGGAGAAAGGGGGGAATAAATCTCCTGGCTCCAACACAATGTGCTCATCATCCTGAGGAGAGAAGAGTAGATTACAGGTAAAGTAAGGGATGTTAATCCAATACACTTTTTGTCAATATCAGTGAATATCCCCTCAGGCTGTGTAAATGGAAAACAAACAGGAAGGAATTACCAGCCATAAAACACAGTTCCAGTCAATAGGCAAATTTGGAACACTTGTCTCAAGTGTAACTATTCTTATCATCTATCAACTGTTTCCCTCAGCAGTTTAGGTATTATTGCATGTACGGGCTAGCAGGACCGATGATAACATGTTTTCTACCTGCCAGTGTGAAGCTGTTAGGTGTGACGTCAGCTGTAGGACAACAACCCAGGATTGTGAGTGTGTGGGTGCGTTTGTGTTGTCGAGAATTAAATATTGGCTTAAATATTTTTACCACGGTGTCAAATTGGGAATCGAGAAGCGTGGAATTTCACTGGTGTTGGCACGGGCTACTAAATTCCCGGTATAGTGTGTATTCCCTAAGCCGTAGTGGAATCAAATTCAGTTAATCCAATACAAACCATTATGCACATTTTCCTCATGTACCAAATTATACTTCCTCTGCATCTCAAAACATCTGTGCACATACAGTACACAGTGTATTAGAAGCAACTTGAAATTCTTTTTTAATGTATTTTTAAGACTTTGTTTTTTAAACTACAGTTACAGTGGGGTGCCTCGGTTGAAAACGTAGATGTAGTCATATTTTCTAATCTTTTTATGTATGGCCCTGTGGAATTTGTCGTATGGCTTTTTTAAATTCTCAATTCCGTCCATGATTCTGTGATTGCAGACACTGTGACCGGCCCAGCCTGGCCCTCCTCGGAAAACAAGACACTCGCCACCGGGCTAAACCACTTTTTTGGGGGGGGAAACCCTAGCACATGTATGTGTGTCTACACACAGACTAACCTTAATGCCTCTGAGGGATGCAAACGCCTCTTGGCCAGGTCTCAGAGCGATGATGTCTCCCTCCACCAGCAGACTGACAGGCAGGTTAACCAACTGGGAGTCACGGTAGGTCCAGTGAAGGGACCATGATGTGGACGAGGGTGTGTACAGATCAGGGTACATAGATGGAGACCACCGCACGTCAGCCACACACCCTGATAGATAGTCTGGAGTAACAGGCAAAGAAATTGAGGATGAAATATGTTTTATGAAAAACTGTGGAGCCCTCCTTAAACTGATCAGTGTCATTTTGGAAACGTACAATACTGTAATGAGATGCATCATCTCTTAATTATCAGTGGTGCTTTAGATACAGCATCCCACTGTCTAGTATTGTCACACTGCCAAACCAATCCGGACTAAAGACTGAAATTTGTATTGAGTGAGGTTGCAGGTGGCTGGAATTTAGTATTAGTTTATGCTGCTTCCTTTGATGGGTCCACTCACTGTTGTGGGTAGTGAGGAGCAGATGTAATCCTTGACTAGTCGTTCATAGCATTTAAACACTACAGAGGTGCAGGCTGGTCTTGTTTTCTTGGGCACAGGAATGACGGTGGACTTCCTGATGCACGTGGGTATGACAGACCCAGTGAGACAGTGACACGTTAAATTTAAATGAATTAATACCGAGCCCAACTCACCGCTCAGCTGTGTGATGATGCCCTTGAGACGCCGAACCATCTCAGACCTCTTCAGCCGCTCCTGACGCCCGACCAGCAGCACGTTCAGCAGCAAGAGGAGGAGGAGGGCTGCAGCGTTCACCAGCTCTATACCAGAACTGTGGAGGTGCAAAGGAGATCGGTATGTGACATATTAAAAAGAAATATAAGCAGTCCGTCTTCAACAGGTCCAGCAGACTCAGACACACATTTCTAAATTAACGTGTTCTGATAATTTAAAAACAGTAAATGTTTAGTAACACCAAATCATAAACACCAGGGTTTCCCCCAGTGTATTGCAAGCCTGGTGGCCCATCAATCCTAACATACCCCGCATCAGGTCTAAGCCCCTGGAAGTTATTCTTTTTATGTATTTTTAAAGTACAGTTCCAATGCGGCGGTTTGGTTGAAACTTAACCGTAGTCATATTTTCAAATCTCCAGGTTGCTTTTAGCACCAACTTTATGTAGTGCACTATGATATCTGCCATATAGCGTTCTCAATTTTGCGATTTCATCCATGATCCTGTGATGAACTAGCGGATGAAGGACAGACGCCTACGATTTGAGACAAAAATAACATTGTGGTGGAAAGAGTCATCATAGATGTTCCAGAACAGGACGGTTCAGCTAAAAAGGGGCACCTACCTGCCCTTTGGCTGGCTGCCATGGCAACAAAAGAGTCCCAGCACCACCAGCAGAGTGAGGGCAGCTCCTGGCCAATGGAGACAGGAGTGACGGTTGCCATGGTAAAGGAAGCTATTCACCCACTGTTCCTATAAAAACATGAAAAATCAACAAGGCATAAGCAAAACAATATGCTGGTTGTTATGTAAGCCTTTCAATGTGACAGATATATTTAAAGTCACACAGCACGGATAGTTTTTTTTCCAAGTGTGTAAGTGTGTGGAAGCACCGAGACACAAAGTAACACCCCAAATCTCAGAAAAATAGATTTCTTTTCATATCTTAGGCACTTTAAGGGGAATTCAAAAAGTTCAACAGGAAAAGTATGAAGGGAAACTTCACAGTTCAAGGTGTATCCACTGTTGACTTGTTTAACAACATCTTTCCAAAAGTCAACGAGTAATCCTGTTAAAAGAAATCAGGATTTTAATGTGGTCCAAAACACCACATTTTTCTTTTTCATATTTGAGCGCGCCCAATTGTGTACCTGTGCAGAGACTCGTCTGCGCGCGGCCCTTTGGTGCTGCTCCAGCAGACTGCTGAGCTGGTCCCGGAGCTTGACCAGAGCCTGGCCAGTCGACAGGCCCAGAGTCACACACTCCTCCTCCTACAAACACACACAAAACAACCCTTTCAGAGCCTCGGCTGACCCACACAAAAAAGAGTCATAAACAATTTGGCTGACAAGACAATGCCAAGTACTTAAATTAGAATAGATCTGAACAGCATTGTTATAGGACCTGGGCCACTGACACAAGCTGTCCTTGCATCACATGGGTGAGAGTTGTGTCTGTATTCAAGGCTTCTGCAGGGTTAATAGGACCACATATTAATACCACTTTGAATGGAATTTACACCTGTTCCGCTGTTTAAAGTATGGTGGAAAACCAGTAATGATGACATGACCTAGAATTATTCATTATAATTTAGGGGTGGGAATCTCTGGGCACCTCACGATTTGATTCAGATTCAGAGACCAACGATTCAATTCTAAACTGATTATTGATGCAATAATTTTATTGTATGTACATTTCCATGCGTGATTTTTAGAAATGTCCATATAAATCTGAGTCTGCTATCAGTTTGCTAATCACTTCTTAGACCAAGCTTAGAGTTTGATATATATTTGTCACACACAAGTTGTAATGAAATGTCTTGTCTGCCGAGGTTTTATTGTGTAGTCATTCCATGCTTCAGCCTTAAACATGCTGAGTCACCTTCTCTCACAGTGATCGTCTGTGTCAGAGGCTGAGTCATGTTTAAAGGTGGAGAATTGGCTTCTTAGAACATGAAACATGAGGTGGACACATGTAATGTGATAATGTAGATGAACAGCCTATATGTGCTTTGCCAAATTATTTTATTTATGTCTTATTAGATCATGTGTACTACATACAAAAAATTGAATTTTTGTTTTTGTTTTGTCCATTGTCCCATCCTCTTTCAGTTTTCTGATTTGTACATGTCTGGAGACAGTAACTTTTAAATAAAAAAATCAACATTCTTTTTAATTATTAACCAATCTGCATTGAGCATTGAATCGTTCTAGAGAGAAATGCGATGTATCTAAGCATAATTATTTTTCCCACCCCTATTATAATGTCACATGCAATCACTCCGTCCCAGCAGTATGGAAAAGAGATACAGTATTATACAGTATTAGGGGACCACTAAGGTCTATATAAAAGAGACTTCAGATACAGTATTAGGGGACCACTAAGGTCTATATAAAAGAGACTTCAGATACAGTATTAGGGGACCACTAAGGTCTATATAAAAGAGACTTCAGATACAGTACTAGGGACCACTAAGGTCTATTAAAAGAGACTTCAGAACAGTATTAGGGACCACTAAGGTCTATATAAAGAGACTTCAGATACAGTAATAGGGACCACTAAGGTCTATATAAAAGAGACTTCAGATACAGTATTAGGGGACCACTAAGGTCTATATAAAGAGACTTCAGATACAGTAATAGGGGACCACTAGGTCTATATAAAAGAGACTTCAGATACAGTATTAGGGACCACTAAGGTCATATAAACGAGACTTCAGATACAGTATTAGGGGACCACTAAGGTCTATATAAAAGAGACTTCAGATACAGTATTAGGGGACCACTAAGGTCTATATAAAAGAGACTTCAGATACAGTATTAGGGCCACTAAGGTCTTATAAAAGAGACTTCAGATACAGTATAGGGGACCACTAAGGTCTATATAAAGAGACTTCAGATACAGTATTAGGGGACCACTAAGGTCTATTAAAAGAGACTTCAGATACAGTATTAGGGACCACTAAGGTCTATATAAAGAGACTTCAGATACAGTATTAGGGGACCACTAAGGTCTATATAAAGAGACTTCAGATACAGTATTAGGGCCACTAAGGTCTATATAAAAGAGACTTCAGATACAGTAGTAGGGACCACTAAGGTCTATTTAAAAGAGACTTCAGATACAGTATTAGGGGACCACTAAGGTCTATATAAAAGAGACTTCAGATACAGTATTAGGGGACCACTAAGGTCTATATAAAAGAGACTTCAGATACAGTATTAGGGGACCACTAAGGTATATGCTTTATAAAAACATCCAAAGAGCACCTTGTCATGGAACCTTTAAGCAGTATTTTTTCAACACATATGGCGTTACTTTCACAATATTGTACACTGCGTAAAAAAGAAAACATCATGTTGATAATAGTGAATGGGGAAACAGAGCTTTATCTAATGTCAGTGGGAAAGCAACCTTTCCCACTGACCCTGTCACTGTGATGATGTGTGGGTCTGCAAAGGCCTGCACATACACAAACAGAAAGACAAACACGAATATGAAAACTCTCACACACACACACGCACACACACACACGCACACACACACACACACACACCCCACACACACACACACACACACACACACACACACCACACACACACACACACACAGGGTTCAGCTTTCATGCTCTACATCCCACACAGTCAAGCTGTAAATACCGTCCCATTTCCTCCCAATCACGAAGCCTTAACAAAAATCCTCTAGACAGACGCAGAGACACAAGGAGCCTTAACAGCCTTAGTAAAGCAGAGCATGCCCAAATCCTGGAAAGGGTCAAGATTAACCTTGGGTGCTTACCAACAAATCAAGAGCATTATGCCAACATGTTACTACTGAAACTAAAAATACCGTAACTACAGTACAGTCAAAGAGGCAACTTGTTACGTTTGTCTTCACTCAGGGCAGAATGTGTGCAGAAAGACAGAACAAGTAAGACAACTTACAAGGCTCTTCTTCCTGAGGAAGATCCCTTCTCCCATCGTCAGCACCATGACAGCTCTGCTCTGCTTCACTGCTGTATTACTGCTGCTGGGCTACAAGGGCAATATCCAACGACAGCCGCGCTACGTGACGTGAATCATTACATTCCAGAAATTACTTTTTGAGACGTGAATAAAGTCCTAACTGGAGCCTGCTGATGTCTACTGTCGGGAGGGAGCTGGAGATGCTGCAAAACCTCACCCCAAATTTCCCCTCGTCACTGGGCTGCAGACAACAGAGCCCAGCGTCACCGCACACTGCCAGCAGGACTTTAATTCAAAAGCACCAAGTCTGGGTGGCTCTCTGGCAGGGACTGAGCCTCATTCAGTTCAACTGGGTTCAGCAGCTGGCTGGGAAACTATGCAACAAAACCCTGACTACAGAGGGAAGGGGGAGGAGGGCCAGACATAGTGGGGTGGGGGCTCTTTTGATGAGAGGAACAATGCCAACCTGGCCTGCACAACGCTGTTCATGCTATTTTTCCCATTTCCCACTACTATGAGCTTAGCATGGCAGCATTGATGTAGAGATGCATAGTAAAGTCTTTCCTACATGTCGCTACTACGTGTAAAGTTAGACAGCCAATGACAAGCTTTATTTGATCTTGATAGAAGCAAGCTGCTTGTGTATTGACGCTGTTGAGATTCTCTCGTTAGGTACTGAAATTGGGTATTAAATGACAAGCCTTTTTTGATACGAAGGAGGCAATTTGGTCGGTGCCTGAAAATTATCGTATTCTGCAAAGGTGCAGTGGCAATTGGGAGAGTTGGGACTTTTCTCGGTGGGTCGGTAGTGTTTCGAGGCTGTGAGGGCCGTTCTGATGATAGTAATAGTAAAACATCGCAAGTTCTTAGCAAGGCCATCTGACGGCCTGATCAGCAGCAGCGGCCCTACTCTCTGGTCAAACCTCTGCTCAACCCTAGCCTCTTGTTTATACAAACACAGGGGAATCAGAAAGCACTAACGGTCCAAACCATGTCTAGGATTTTCAGAAATATAGGGGGATCAGTGAGCGGCCCCTCCCCAAATGGCATAGCCCTGGTCAGCCTATGACGTGAAGCCATCCAACACCTTTTTTTCATCATGACATTTGGAAGTCTATCGGTAACGTTAAAAGACAATAGCTCTGTTTCCATCCACACGTTTTTATCCAAATTAAGTGAAATTGAATGAAAAATGCCTTATGGAAACAGTAGAATTTGATGGAATTTGATGAATATCGGTCTCATCAGATTTTATCTTAATTGATATACGGCTTATGCAATAAAAGGTGATGGAAACGTTATTTGCTGAATAAATACTGAATTGCGATCAAGTTTTAGGTTATTTTATGGTTGTAACCCGCCACAAAACAAAGAAGAAGAAGTTTTAGTTCATTTCCCCCAGTATTTCCTGTCTGTCTGCACACATGGGGGGGGCGTCAACAAAGACAGACGGAAGTGGACGAAGGAGGAGACGAGAGACTTTCTGAATTTAATTTATCAGGAACTCGCGAAGGAAACGGCCGACAAAGGATAGGACGAGCCGTGGGACGCCCTGGGAGACAATGGAAGACGCTCGGACAGAGAGACATGTCTCAAAAAAAAGAGTCTCTCAGCGGGGCAGGAGGGACAATAGAAGACAAGTATCATCTGCATCATCGTAGCGATGTGTTGATAGCGTTGTTTTCTTATTATAGCTTGATATGTCGCTATCAGCTGGCACATTAGAACTATTACAACTTGTCCCATATTGATCATGTGTTGGTAGACGGGATCCATTTTGTCTAGAAAAACTTTGTTTGCAAATGTTTGTTGAATGTTGTGAGATTCAGTGCAAAAATGAATGGAAACACCTTAAAATGTCTCAAATCAGTTCAATATACCAATTTGATCGCAAAACAGCGTCATGTGACGTCATCACCACAGGTTTCTATCGGCTTTAAAGCCGTTGGATGGAAACACACTTTCACCAGCTTTGTTCACATGAGTTTTTTTACCGAACTTCCGATAATTGGACTATAATTCGATTCAAAGTGAATGAAACTTAACTATTGTGTGAGTCTAATGATGGAAACTAGAGCCCGACCAATATATCGGTATCAGCATTAATAATGTCCGATAAAAAAATAAAAAGTTTTATTTCCCGACTATCAAATAAAGGTAATCAAAAAAATTGTAAAAAAAAAAAAAAAATCAAACGAACGAATGAGAAAAGTAATTGGCGACTATTCTGATAATCGGTAGGATTTGAACGCGGGCCACTGCAAAGGACTCAACCTACATGGGGGGCACACTTAACAGGGTGAGCTAGAGGCCGCCCCTCAATGGATGGACTTATTGCTGCAGCTCTACTCTCATGACTGTCTCTGCTGGTCTGAGACAGCCCCAAATCGCCGTGTATAGGGGCCTTTAAGCAATATTTCTTTAAACACATCTGCTCTTTAAAGAGCAAGTCAATTCATGCTTGTTGTTCCCTTGAAACAGAACCACAGAAAACTGATGCTAGGAGACACTGCCAGGAGACATAGCTAAACCCTCTCTTCAGGGCAATCTCTCATTGGCCCTATCCGTTCAGTAAACAACTCTCTGGTGGCCGGGTTGGTTCAGCGGTAGAGCAGGCGCACATGTACTTTGAGGTTCATGGCTTGACGCAGGGATTCGAATCCGACCTGTGACCATTTCCTGCATGTCTTCCTTCTCTCTCCCCTTTCTCACCTAGCTGTCCTGTCAAACATTAAAAATGTGGAAAAGCCCAAAAAATATCTTTTTTTTAAAAAGTAAACAACTCTCTGCCTCAGGGACAGTTGGATAGCATAGGCACGTTCCAAACTCACCTGCTTCTTATCTTGCTGTTCCATGGCAACCGTAACCACTCAACATGCTCTGCTCCTCAACCAGCCAAAACCACCTGCCAGAGCCCCTTCAGTGTCGCCCGGCAATGTCTAAATCTGGACACCGCACACTGGAGGCCCTCGGCCCGATCCCTTTCGGCCCACTGCCTGTAGAAGCTGCAGATGAAGTAATTCAGATTTGGACGGAGGAAAATGGAGAAGGCAGACGGGTGCAGCCTTGGTCCTCCACCTGGCAACACCTCCTGTCCCACCTCCTCTGCCAGTGTGACAGCAGGCACGCCCACACCTGCAGGGACCGCCAGAGAGAAGCAGGGAACTGTGGGGCTTTGTTTGGAGGGTTAATTTTTGCTCAGGTGCTGCACAGGGATCCTCTTCATAACATTCATGTAGAGGCCTGTGGAAAAATGACAAATCACAACAGGTCTGGAACAAGTACTGCAACTGGAATGCTACCTACAGTGACCTCAGGGTTTCTCCCAGGAAAGTTGTTTAGCCTGGCGGCAAGAATCTTTTTTTTTCTTCTGGACAGTCACAGCCTGATGGCAACAATATTGTGGAGCCCAATAGTTTCAGTGATAACAGAGTCATTGGTGAAATTGTGAAACTGAGAATTTAAAAAAGACATACTTCAAAAGGGCCCTACATTAAGAGAGTTGAACATATGACTGTCTAAGTTGTTTTGCCTGAGGAAGACCCAGCAGGGTCAAAACGTTGCAGCACAACAAACTATTAGCAGGAGAATTAGCAGAGTGCGAGCACGTCATTCTTTTAAGTCATCTTAAAGTTGGGCGCCCAGATAGCTCAGTTGGTTGAGCGTGCGCCCATATATAGAGGTTTACTCCTCAACAAAGCGGGCCATGGTTCTACTCCGATCTGCAGGCCTTTGCTGTCCTTCCTCCTCTCTCTCCCCTTTCATGTCTTCAGCTGTCCCGTCAAATAAAGGCCTAAAATGCCCCAAAAAAAGTTTCCAAGAAAGGTCTTAAAATACTTTTTTTATATTCCCAGTGGCTTAGGCTGAATCCCATTTCTCTATCTTACCCCTACCCCTTGGCCCTTAAAACCAAGGGGTAAGGGCTAGGGGTGATAACATACCCTATAAAATGGGACACCACTTGGTTACATCACAAAACGGTATTGATCACAAACCTCCAAGATGCCGTCTCTGTCTGTTGATTGCGTGGGTTTTGACAACAGTGTCATATGCATTTATATATTTATATATTTAATGTTCACTTTGGTGGTGCAGAGGCACTGGTGGGGGGGCAATGTAGGCCCGATGTATGGAGCTAGATTTGTTTCTTTATTACATGTGAGAAAATAAATGATCAGAGAGGAGAAAAAAAATGTTTGAGAGAAAAGGTTTTCATACCAATAGAAAAAATATATATATTTGAGACTAAAAAAAAGTTTCAATATAAATTTGAAATTTCTCGATGCAATTTTCTGCTCTCGTCTCAGGATTTTTTCTCGCGATGTGAAAATAACGTCATGGGAGTGCGAGTTGTCTTGGGAGTCCATCTGAATCATTACACCACTGTCACCGCGATAGATGCGCTGCCATAGTTGAGTGCGGAAGCTAGCGTTAGCTAACTAGCAACCAGCCCGCTTCTAAATAAATACCTTTTGTTATCTAAACACTGGTCCTGCAGCCGCAGCCTCAGACGGACCGCCATCAGTGGGTGTAACACGTTCCAAGTTCTGCATCCCTGTCGAGACTTGCATCCACAAGGGACAATAATGATTTTATTAGCAAAGCAGCTACTGTTTAAAAGCTAGGCTATATACATTTCTTTGTCATGTTCATCAATGATGATTATAATTTAAGAACGTTTAGAGACATCAATGTTTTATTATCACTTCCTTGCTTATTTTACGCGACTTTGGGCTTGTTTTTCTGTAAAGTTGCTTACAAACATTGGTAATTGCGGGTCGTGTTATTTTTGGACTTGTTACTAAAGTGTAGTGTCTTATTTGGGCTTTTTCCCAGCTCCATAATGAGTTGTCAAGCAGATATTTTCTAAATTTCATTTAAACGTAGGAGTTTGTCTTGCCTATTCCCTCGGTCCCGCCCCTTTCCCCATAAACACGGGAGACAGCAGAGTTCTTTCCCGCCCACTTCCTGCTTCTAATTGGCTCTGACCAAGATGGCAACGAGTACTAGCCAATCAGAGGCAGAGCAGGGCAGTCTGTTGTTTTTATGGTTAGGAAAATGCACGAGTAGCGACTGATGGTGGCTGGACTGTTGGAGAGTTTTTGGAGGAATAAATGCCCGGGATAAAGTAGGTGGAATAAGGGAAGAAAAATAACAAAGACTGGGAGAAAAACAAAGGAGTAAAAGATGGAATGGAAATTGACAATCCGACTTCCACGGATTGTAAAACCTTACAATCTTAGGGGGGCTCCGTAGAAAAACAGGCCTGGGTGCGTGTGTGTCTTGCGAGATCTGGAAACACTGATTCTGAGACAAAAGCAAAAAAATTGCATCGAGAGCAAAGACTTTAGTTTAAAATAATTTTAAAAATGTAAAACTTTTATTTAAACTTTTTTTTGGCTCAAATATTATTTTGTTTTGCTATTGAAAACTTTTTCTCTCAAATGTATTTTTTTCTCTCATAAAATGCTTTTTGCTATCAGTGAGATATGGAAGAGGATTAGGGCCACTGGTGAAAAATGTATGTGAGTTCTGACTTTAATCTCAAAATTCTGAGAAAAATGTCAGAACTCACATAAATTTTTCACCAGTGGCCCTAATCCTCTTCCGTAGTGTGACAACTCTTTCTCTCAAACATTTTTTTTCCATCTCAAATCATTTATTTTCTCACATGTAATAAAGAAACAACTCTAGCTCCACACGATGGGCCGTCAGGCTTGCAATACACTGGAGGGAACCTTGGATCTACAGTGCATTGAACTACATTGTATTGCTTTATTTCCTTATATTTCTACTCTGATATTTATACTATTTGTGCAACTGCAACACAGAGTTTCCCTTCGGGGATCAATAAAGTATTTCTGATTCTGATTCTGAATATTAAGACATTTACATTGGTGGTGAAATACCATCATGGCTGGCAGGCCTTACTATTTCAACCTTAATTTAAGCTGCTTAGTTAGCTTCAATGCTGTCATGTTGTGAGGTGCCCACAGATGTTAGCATAATAGCTCTATAATAGCTCTATTATAGCTCTATTATAGCTCTATTATTGCTCTATTAATGCTCTATTATAGCTCTATCATAGCTCTATCATAGCTCTATTATAGCTCTATAATAGCTCTATTATAGTTCTATTATTGCTCTATTATTGCTCTATTATAGCTCTATAATAGCTCTATCATAGCTCTATCATAGCTCTATCATAGCTCTATTATAGCTCTATTATTGCTCTATTATAGCTCTATCATAGCTCTATCACAGCTCTATCATAGCTCTATTATAGCTCTATAATAGCTCTATTATAGTTCTATTATTGCTCTATTATAGCTCTATCACAGCTCTATCATAGCTCTATCACAGCTCTATCATAGCTCTATTATAGCTCTATTATAGCTCTATCATAGCTCTATCATAGCTCTATTATGCCTGCAGGCCAACTGCTCTCACTCTGACCACTAAGCAGCTTCGTCTGACACAAAAACCCACCGAACTAGAGAGTCAGCAGTCTCCATTGGCAAAGAAGTGACAGTGCTCAGCCAAACAGAAGAGAAACAGCCAGACGGACTGAAAGGTGAGAATGTACTGACTAAGTAAGACTGTTCGAGTAAAGTTAAACTCCCAACCAGTCCTACTGAAGGGTCAGACGTGTAGGTACTGCACGCACAGTCCAACAGGATTCAAGAGTCCCAGTAACATAGGTCTACTTCTAGCTAAATTTAGCAAGCTAATCCACGTCAGTGGAGTTCAACGAGTTTAAAGTGCTTTGTTTTCCTCCCAACATGACGCTTGAAAATAAAATAACAGTCACAGTGCTGAAATAACGAGTAGAAATCGCATTAAACACGTCAACTTTCAATGAATAACGTTATAGCTGATATATCAGTCAAGTGTTACATGTGGAAATTTCGCATTCTACTGTAAATAATGTTAAAGCATTAGCAAGCTAGATCAAAAATAACACAATTTCAAACTACTGCTTTGTATTTTTGTGACCGACTGAGGGAAATTATAAGAGAAGCAATGGCTGGCAGTGCTGCTAACGTGACGTCCTCTTCCATAGCTAGCTAGCTACATGTCAAAAACACAGCTATGTTAACGTTAACAGAGTAGACGCTTCGACCAACCTGGACTAACACTGTTGCCATATTTGCTAGAAGAACACAGCTTGTCAATGTTGAAGAATTAATTAGTCTGCAAACTCACCTCGTTGTTTAGGTCGTTATTGATATCCTTTTAGAAAATTATGTTTTTCTTTCGAATACATGTACTTCTGAGCAGTTTACTGTAAAGCAGCAACAGCGGCCATGTTGGGGATCTGCATGGAAGAAGTGTGTTGTAATTGGACGGTGCTAGAGTACTCTGTCCTCTGATTGGCTGAGACTAGAGTGGGCGAAGCTAAATTTCACTAAGATTGTTTATGGTTCTGTTTTGAAATAGGAAACTTCATATCTTTACTGTAGCTAGCTATCAATTCATGACCCTCCGTCCTTGGAGACAAAAACTCAATAATTATATAATAAAATAATGTAATAGCTATAATTACAACTATTAAAAAAGTTGTTATCTGCCATAGCTGCCACGTTTTAACCTATGACTGTATTCTTTTTCACAGGCTACGGTTTAACGAGTTGTTGCTCACCGGCTTGTTCATATTAACGTTACATTTTGACCCACATATTACAGAATATTGCATCATACATTTACCGGAACCACGACGGCATGGTGTTCAGTATGATTAAATCTTAGACAACGGAATGCTAGTAAATAAAAGACTTACTTTGATTGCTTCTATACTCTTTGAGGTAACTGCAATGCATGTCCTGTTCAACGTGTATGTATTGTCCCATTTAACATAAAGGCAGCACTAGGAAAATCTGCATTAGTGGACCATAGATGGAGTATCTTTACATTGTTTTACTCACTGCTTGTTTGATAATACTGCACAAGTTAATGTATGCTAGACTGACAGAATTCCGTTTTTAACCAGCTTTATACTCTAGAACAAATATGTATCTGAATAGATCCAAAGTAAAGCAAATGAAAACATCTGTCTCTGTGTTTGACCGGGACCGCTGACAGATTATAGTGTCAGCCTGGCACAACTCCATAGAGAGCTCACAGTAGACTAGAAAACTTGACAGAAAGGAGATATGGTGCAGGATGGGGCAAATAACGGCTGGGGCTGTGTGCCCAGTCCAAGTCCGGGTCACCAAAGATCTGTTAGTCTAGTCCAATTCGAGTTACCATCACTTGAGTCAAAGACGAGAGAACACAGACTTGAGTCACACTTGAGTCCAGGACTCAAGAACTCTACACCAAGGAGATTGTGGCAAGTGAGTTATCTGCCGAGAAGGCCTTCACTGATTTTACACATAATTTAGATTTTACACATCAGTGTGTGTTTCAAGTAGTGGAACACGTTGCAGTATGTAGAAGAAGGTCTATAAAGCCTTTTCTTTCTCTAGAAGGACCTGTGTGAAGTCAGATACATGTCTACGGAGCCATTATTGTAGCACAACTATTTGTGTGTGTGGGAGTTGTGTCACTGTATCTCCATGAGATTTGTAAATGTGTAGACAAATCTGTACATGAGTACATAGATCTGTGAAAGCATAAACATACAGTACATAGATCTGTGAAAGCATAGACATACAGTACATAGATCTGTGAAAGTATAGACATACAGTACATAGATCTGTGAAAGCATAGACATACAGTACATAGATCTGTGAAAGCATAGACATACAGTACATAGATCTGTGAAAGCATAGACATACAGTACATAGATCTGTGAATGTGTAGACAAATCTGTAAATGTGTACAAACAGTGGGTCTGTGAATGTGTAGACAACTTTGTAAATGTGTATTCTTATCTTGGAGGGAAATGTCTAAGTCAACTAGGACTCCCATGGTGCACTTAGACATGAAACATCCAATCGCTGAGTTTAAAATTCTGTCACATGAGTTAGTTAGTGAGAACAGAGCGGTCAACTGCACGAGGTTAAATCAATAATGTCTTCTACTTGAGGGTAACCAATGACTCATATTTGGCAATCAAGTCTAAAATTAAGGGTGTGTCTACATATCTAACATTATCCCCACTTGTCAGAAAATATTTAAAAAAAAAAAACTCATGAGACTAAATTAATCAACATATTTTTAATGCTTATAAAGTATTCACATTTTACATGACATCATTACGACATTATCTTCCAATAATGATTAACAAACTTAAGATTTTAAGAATTATGTCAGAATTTGAATGTGCATGAGAAATCATTTGAAGGCATTGGTTTATTGATGCAATAATTGGTAGAGAACTGTAATCCTTCCTACATTCAGTCTTTAATCAGAGTAGTACAGTCAATAACTTTCCTCTCAGATAACATCATTGTGCTTGAGAGGAAATCAGGATTGTGTGTTCATATTTGTGTTTTTATCAAGTCCATTTCATCGATGACACACCGTTTATGAAGTTACACAGGAAGAAGATGGAAAGATAAATTAACAAAAAGGGTAAACACAAAAGTCAGTTACTGAAGCCAGTGATTGACAAAAGCTCTCAATTCTGTGTGTGTGTGTGTGTGTGTGTGTGTGTATGTGTGTCTGTGTGCGTGTGCGTGTGTGTGTGTGCGTGTGTCTGTGTCCGTGTGTGCGTGTGTGTGCGTGTGTGTGTGTGTGTAGGTGTGTAAGTCTGTGAGTATGTGTGTGTGTGTGTAAGTCTGTGAGTATGTGTGTGTGTGTGTGTGTGTAAGTCTGTGAGTATGTGTGTGTGTGTAAGTCTGAGTATGTGTGTGTGTGTGTGTGTAAGTCTGTGAGTATCTGTCTGTCTGTCTGTCTGTCTGTGTGTGTCTGTGTGTGTGTGTGTGTGTGTGTGTGTGTGTGTGTGTATGTGTGTCTGTGTGCGTGTGTCTGTGTGCGTGTGTGCGTGTGTGCGTGTGTGTGTGTGCGTGTGTCTGTGTCCATGTGCGTGTGTGTGCGTGTGTGTGTGTGTGTAGGTGTGTAAGTCTGTGAGTATGTGTGTGTGTGTGTGTGTGTAAGTCTGTGAGTATGTGTGTGTGTGTAAGTCTGTGAGTATGTGTGTGTGTGTAAGTCTGTGAGTATGTGTGTGTGTGTAAGTCTGTGAGTATGTGTGTGTGTGTAAGTCTGTGAGTATCTGTCTGTCTGTCTGTCTGTCTGTCTGTCTGTGTGTGTGTGTGTGTGTGTGTGTGTGTGTGTGTGTGTGTGTGGTGTGTGTGTGTGGTGTGTGTGTGTGTGTGTGTGGTCTCTCTCTACAAGTGATTTGAATGGAGCTGGTGACTGATGGTCGGATCAACTCTTCCATTATCAGAGCGAGGACGTGGCACAGCTCCTTCGCCTGGAGGAGACACATCAACACATAACATCAGAAATGATTGCGTTCATCTCCAGGATTATGAATCAACCCGGTCTCACGGCAGTTCCTGAAACGGTCACGTTATTTTTAATCTATTGATTTGTGTACACGGACAAGTTCATCTTGTTTTTTTGTGTCACGGGACACAATCCACGGTCTCTGGGGGACCCAAGAACGGGGTCTCCAGGGTGAAAGTCCTGTGTTGTTTGACCTGTGGAATAAGGTTAGCCTACGCTTTTCAATGTCTATTATTTTGCTAAGAGGAAACTCAATGAAAAGGAATTTGCTAACACTATACAATAATAAGTGGCTGTGCGCTGTAGCCTACATTACTAGACAACAAGCAGAACATAGCGTAATCTCGAAGATTATTCCTTCACAGCTCTGAGGAAATCTCAGAGTTGAACTGGCACAGCAGTTTTCATCAGGCTCACCCTGGCTCGGGATAAATTACATCTGCTGCTAACTTACCGCACTAATAACATTACCGTTGGCAAAATACCCCCACGAATCAAATCCATACTTCCCCGTTAACCATGGGCACGAGAAGTGCCGCCCCTGCAGCTCCCTCTGGTGGCAAAGCTTTAAAACTGCGATGATAATAAAATGGTACAAACGTCTCACTAATCTTTGTGGGGACCCATCCTTGACATAACACATTCCCTAGCCCCTTACCCTAACCATCCCAAATAAATGCCTAACCTTAACCCTTACCCTAACCTAATTCTAACACTAGTCCTAAAACCAAGTCTTGACCCTTAAAGAGTCCTTTAAAGTTGTGGGGTCCAGCATTTTTGCCCCACAAAACTGTCAGGACTGTATTCCCGGTTTTTGGACCCCACTAATGTAGTTAAATGAGACCACACACACACACACACACACACACACACACACACACACACACACACACACACACACACACACACACAATGCTACAGAGAAATTAGGAACAGCATTAATATTTGGATTACATCATTATGAGACTTTGTGATTCTGTGAATCCAGATTTGTGGCCAAAAGTCCAAAAATCAGACTCAGATTGTAAGAAAGAACCTCAGAATAGACAGCACTACACAACATGAATACGTAGACACAACTGTAAGTTGCTACCTGTTTGAGATGAAGCGTGACTGTTTTGGGTCGGCTTGGGTTGCCATAGTTGATGTCCACAGCCGGCACTTTGCTTTGTTTCTTGGGACGGAGGCTTCGCATGGACTGCACGTCCACCAGAGGAATCACAAACACTCGCTCCTGCAGAACAAAGACTTGTTACTTCATATTTAATAGTATACATATTTCTTTTGTTATATATACACTATCTTTGCAGCTTGTAAATACACTTGTATATACATGAACATTTTTTTTCAAGCATCCTAAGTATATTCTGGCCTTTTTATCTTTGCTATCTTATTTTATTGATTTATTGATTTATTATTTCTAGTATACTTCTTGTATTTTCTGAATGTGTGTGAGACTGTCTTCAAGTGGCTGTATGCATGTAGGGAATCCGTGTCATACACTTCAGCTTCTGGAATGTTTGTTAGTTCTAGTAGATGTTGCTTCACATTGACGTTTTGACAACCTGATAAGATGGTGTTTCTGTATGACTTTTTTCTTACTGAAAATCCTGGCAAAATGATAAATAGACAGGATTTAAAAATGGAAAATAAAGACTTTTCAAGGGGCCTGAATTCCAACTCTTTGAAAGGTCCAATATGTAATATCTTTACTGTAATAAATCCAAAAATACATCATCAGATATTAAGGAAACAAATGAAATACTATCTTTTCTGACAACAAAGCTAATGCCAGGATTTTCTCCTGTTGAAATTTCCGTTCCAGGTCTGTTTTGGTATCAACTGGCCAGTTTGACAGCCAGGCCGGGTTGCCAGATACTGTATGTACCTGTAAAAACGTAAAGCCAGCGCGCTACAGCTGTAACGTTAGTACAGCCATGAAAGCAGCAAACAAACGAACGGGATCAACGGAGATAGACTCTACCTGACCTAAAAACAAGGCATGTTTCTAACAGTTGCGTGACCAGAGACGTAACAACCCAAAAATGGTGCAACAAAGTATGGCGTTACATTGTAAACAAACTGAAATGTCACTGAAACACATAACAAACACATAAATGACACTAACATCCTTAAAGAGGTACATTCCTGCAGAAAAATGCAGACCGATTTTAACAATGAATTACTTTACCGATTAATTAATAAACACATCAGTTTGAAAAAAGGTAACATTGTAACATCGTGCAGATGGCAAAGATTTCCAACACCAATGCTGTCCAAAAAGTGAACTGATCAAACCAGAGTGTACCTAGTCATACAGAGTTAAACATGGACCAAGTATAACTTCATAAAAATAATCTTCAATATTGATAAAAAAGAACATATTACAGACACAGACATTAAAGTAGTGATTGGTAGGAGAGTGTTTGAGTGCTATGGCTGCTGAAAGTACCTGTGTTTTTGGGTGAAGGAACAGCACCCCCTCCTGGCTGATGCTGACCACGCATGGGGAGGGACAGCCCCGCTGGCTCACCTTCTGGGCCAAGAAAGTACTGGAGCCAAACAGAGGCAGGGTGCTCAGAAACTCTGAAAGACAGAGTATGCAGACAAATATAAGGATCATCAGGAGGGAGGGGAGGGGAGGGGAGGGGAGGGGAGGGGAGGAGAGGAGAGGAGGAGAGGAGAGGAGAGGAGAGGAGAGGAGAGGAGAGACCCACCAATGAATTGTATCTTGGCGTCCTGAGGGCTGAGGGGGTGCATGACAGCTATGTGGCCCAGACAGAAGGAGTGGATCTCTTCATATTTCCTGCTGAGGCCGTCCTGTGAGGGCAGGTACTCCTTCATCTCCGACCTGGTACAGAAATACAATCAGCATTTAGAACACAGTCAGAGTCGGCACATTAGTCAACTTAAATGGATTAATGCTTTTGAAAAACTAATACAATAAACACTAAAAGAACCAAATCTGAAATAAATGTATTTAACATGTCCAAAAAGTAATAGGAAGAAGCAGAAGCTTATTTAATCCACCTTATCCACTTCTGTATAGTAATCATCATGAATGGCTTCATTTTTATATCATCCCTTTGACACATTCGTTACAGTTTCCTACATATGTACTGTAGAAAACTTACATATTTACATATGTATATATTTTTTTGGGGACAACCCTAAGCCCAATGGCACCACTGGGATTGGGCCATAGAGTCCAAAACAATGCAGAGAATGGGTGATTTACAGGGCTGCCAACTTTTCCAAAAACCTTGGAGTGAGATTTGGGGGGGCCAATCCATATTTTGCTGCGTACAAAGCAATTTCTTTGGGTCTTTATCCTTTAGGGTTTAAATTGGGATTTGTTATATGTGGGGGGATGGGGTTCTCCCTAGGGGGGTCTGGGGGTATGCTCCCCCAGGAAAAAAAAATTGAAAAATAAACCATTAAATGGCACTTTCTGGAGAGTTTTTTTGCAAAAAAAATGGAGAAATCAAGTCTTACATGATATATGAAAAACTGTAGGGTTAAGAACCTTTGTGTTGTTGTAGTATCAACAGGTTTTAGGGCATTCAGCATTTACATTATTAACTTCTTATGATATAAGAACTGACCCACACAATGTGCCAAACATAATGAACCACATGAAGAGACAGTAGCATATGTCAGCAACAGCTGAGAAGATTTGGGTCTGTGGTGAACAGGTCCAGGGGTCCCTGGTGTAGGGACCAGGGACCCAAAGTTAAATTAATGTTGAGGGATCAACTAAGACCACTGAAATTCTAAAGAATAAGAACCACTGAGTTACATAAGTTCTATTCCTTTAACCTTTGTGCCAATGTTCAGTAATGTTTGGCCCTCATCCTCTGTGCCCCACTTACTGTATTTACTTTTTGGGAAAATAAAGACTATTTGTTCATTTTAAAAAACATCAAATTAATTATTTACAGTTACATTTAGAGATGCAGAGGTTAGAGATGCACAATAGTGGCCCAACGTTGCAGTATCGTGTGTGTATATATATATATATATTATGGCATGCCGTTTAGGAAATAATATATATATATATGAAGTTTATCCATCTGAATATATGGAATGAAAGTCTGAATATATGGAATGAACGTCTGAATATATGGAATGAAGTCTGAATATATGGAATGGAAGTCTGAATATATGGAATGAAGTCTGAATATATGGAATGGAAGTCTGAATATATGGAATGAAAGTCTGAATATATGGAATGAAAGTCTGAATATATGGAATAAAGTCTGAATATATGGAATGAAGTCTGAATATATGGAATGAAGTCTGAATATATGGAATGAAAGTTGGAATACATTGACAGAAATGTCACCAAAGGGATACCTTTCTGAATTCACTGGATTTACAAAATGGCATCGGCTGAAATAGTCCAATACTTTGTTGAACTGCAGGGTTTTTTTGCAACAACTGGTCATACTCCAAACGACACAAACAGTTTGGAAATTAGATAGCGTCACCTTGAGGATCATATTTCCATTATTGCGACATTCTTAGTGCTTATAAGCAATCCTGTTCAACAAAACGTTGCCGAAAGAACATTATGCATCATTCTTGAAGGAATTTATGAGTCTCTTTGGGAGATGTCGGCAGAAGTAACACTTCAACTGGAAGCTAATGGTGTGGGCACTGGATACGGTTACCAGTATTTTGGCCCGTACATGCATTTGCCAGAGTGTTAATAATCTCTTCATTGCTCAAAATAGCTGACACTAGATTCCTAGCCGATTCACTCATAGCGTCCACATTTGTTACATCCTGATTAATCAGCCACAACACAAGATGGCGCCAGCGCCGTAATGACGTCAGCTTTCATTCCATATATTCAGACTTTCATTCCATATATTCAGACTTCATTCCATATATTCAGACTTTCATTCAATATATTCAGACTTTCATTCCATATATTCAGACTTTCATTCCATATATTCAGACTTTCATTCAATATATTCAGACTTTCATTCCATATATTCAGACTTTCATTCCATATATTCAGACTTCATTCCATATATTCAGACTTCATTCCATATATTCAGACTTCCATTCAATATATTCAGACTTTCATTCCATATATTCAGATGGATAAACTTCATATATATATATTATTTCCTAAACGGCATGCCATAATATATGTATATATATATATATATATATATATATATATATATATATATATATATATATTATAGTACATATAGTATAGCTCAGATGTGTTTCACCAGATTTCGGCTCATATTTACAACTTTGTGCACATTCAAAATATAACTCCTCCCATCTCTGTTGTCCGAGATGTGGAGAGTTGTAATATAGTCTGCTGTGCATGTCATTGCTCCGCTGATATGATGGATCTCATTCAGACCAGACGCAGAGGCCCATTTGGGTCTCTGGTCTCTGACAGAGTTTAGAGGTGTCCGTACGCTGCTCTTTATCGGAGGTCTACGCATGGATGCAACGCGTCACCCCCCCAGCAGAGCGAGTCCACTACAATGAACTGAAGTTGCTACACTACCAGCCGCGCTGCTCACCTCCATCTTTACAGAGAGAGTGGACACGAAGCGACGGACAGTCTGTGATACTCAGAGCTGAAGGCTGAACCGGGGAAATGCACCTTGGATGGCTCGTGAAAAAAATGTTCTCATTTTGCGACAATTTGAAAATTCCACAGACAGGGAGCGCTCTTGAACCCCCTCACAGTCGCTGAAAGCACAACCAGTCTATCACAAGTGGCTCAACAGGTAAAAACATAGATAAACTCATCTTTCAGAAATTTGACCGACCGGGTTGACACTTCAGCGTGAGAAATCGGGGGTGTGGCGTGTGCGCGTGTGAAACCAGTCAAATGCGTGTGTCTCACGGCCAATGCGTGAGAGTTGGCAGCCCTGGATTTAGTGTTCAGGTTGATTTACATTCGCTGGGTTACCATGACTGAGACAGGGGGGTAGACTGGCCTCTGTGCATCGAGTGTGTGTAGAACGACAATAAACTACCTTGGAAATCAGTGACTCGGGCTCTCGAGGGAATCTTTTCTAAGTACAGTAGCCACTATAACAATTCATGGATTTCAGCTCAGCATTTAACACAGTTCTACTACATCAACTGGTTCAAAGATGGAGTATATGCACAGATGTATTTGTGGGAGGAATCAAAGAAGCCACTGTCTACACATTTGATTGTTTGAGAGTTTAGTCTGTCATTAAGGAATTTGTGTATTTCATACAGTAGGTCAGTAGTACGTTAGTGTTGGATTAATTTCTGTTGAGTCTCCCAACATGTTCCATTTCTAAAGTGATCAGTGTTGTGTTGTGTGTGCGACTCACAGTGTGGGGGGATCCTTCAGGCCCTGAGCCACGTGCTGTAGGGCTGCCAGCTCTGCTATCTGCTGGATGGATGAAGAACCACCTGCAGCAGAAGCAAGCGCCAGCCGCCCACTCAGGTAGTCACCCAGGAGCTAGACACACACACACACACACACACACACACACACACACAAAAGTTTTTAAAATATTATAATTTTTAGCTGGGCTGAGATGAAATTTAGGAGGTCTTCAGCCCCACTAAAAAGGGTCTAAAATCGGCCATGTTGACCGTATCGTGCACGTATCATATAGTTTTCTCACGTACAGTTTGGTCAACATAAAGTCCTAAAAAAGTCAGGAGAAAAGTTCCCCAGCCATCATAGAAAAGAAATACCGGAGAAGGTTGGAGAAAGTGACAAAAACATCGCAAAAGTGACATAAAGGTTGGAAAACGTGACAAAAGGTAGATGGGCCAAAATGTATTGTGACCCTAAATTGATATGCGGGCCAGATCAAACTCTGCACTGGCCCGGCGTTTGACACATGAAGCCAAAACATCTGGATTGCCCCCCCCCGGTGGCTGGCTGCGATATAGGTCACAAGCCCCGCCCCCTCCGTGTTAGCAGATGTTCGTTCAAGTGTTTCTGATCTGATTGGTTTTTATTAGTTATTTGATGCTGTAAAACCAGGTTGAAACGCCATGATTGACAGCTGGGAATGGCTTGCGATTGGTCGTGCGGGTGCATGGGCGGGACTTCGCTACTACGGCTCCACCGTTTGGTCACTATAGGTTGGTTTACCAGACCTTCATCCACAGCGCTGCAAAGGAGGGTCTGGCTAGTCCACACAGCATTCTGGGCAGGGAGAAAAACGCGTTCTGGTTTATTGGCATTTCTTTAAACCAATCACAATCGTCTTGGGTGGGGCTAAGAGACATACATCTGGCCTAAATGAGGGACTTTCGGCGGAATATCCGGCGACAACGGAACAATCCCCAAAGTGGAGCATCATGGATATATGATTAGTAAAATCAAAGATGACAGCGCCCATATTCAGGAGATTTTGGCTTCACTTTTTGTACAGTGGGAGGAAGTGTAGACGTGTCTTCCATCTTTAGTTACAGTGTGTGGTTGTCACCTGCTGGTAGTGGAACTCCACATAGAGGTCACTGTTGAAGGACAGAGGGTGTCTCCACATCAGTCTTCTCAGGGACAGGAAGATGGAGCCGTCATCCAGCAGGAAGTCAAACAGATACTCCTCAGCATGGAGGGGACGGATTATCCCATCTGACAGAGGAGGAGCACAGGACACTGACCTGTTCATCTGTCTCACTTTTCATCATGTTTTCATAATAATAATGTAGATCTAATGTGGCATATAGGAGGTTCCCTCAATTAATAATGTTCCACATCTGGTGTTATATGACGCTAAGGAGACGACCAAGCGTGTTATATGACGCTAAAGGAGACGACCAAGCGTGTGTTATTTGACAGTGAGAATGTGTTGATCAAACAGGGGTAAAGTCAGTCACACACCTTTTTTATAACATACATCTTAATCTTTGGGCTGGACAACTTGGATATATCAAGTCATTTTGAGTCAGTTCAACTCAAGTCATCAGATTCAAATCTTAAAATCGGACTTGAGTCCAAGTTGTGTTCCTTGAGTGCCAGTTTCTTGGTCTTCCAGATCTTGCTTTAACTTCCACTGTTCCTGATGACGACCATTTCTTAATTACAGTCCAACCAGAGGATATTGGCGTCTGAAAACCCTTTGCTATCTTCTTAGAGCCTTCTCCTGCTTTGTGAGCGTCAACTATTTTCAGTTTCAGTTTTCTAGACAACTGCTTAGAAGAAGTCATGGTGCTGATTGTTGGGGGGGGGGTCAGATGAGTCTGGGCATTTAAAACCTTAAGATTGACATCACCTGGTCTTTCCAGACCATGACTGAGAACAATCCATGACGCTGTCAGGTCTCAGCTTTCCAAAAGGGGGGGACATGCTAGAAACTCTGCAGGGTGCCCAAACTTTTGCAGATGCCATTTTTATTGTTTTCTGTTATTTTGAAAGTGTAAATAATAAAAAATATAATCTAACTTTTTCTGACATATTATACAAATGTCTAATCTGTCATTTGATGCCTTTTGGAGATTTTTCCATCTTTTCTTGGCTTCTTTATGCACATTAATACAATTTTTTACCTGGGGTTTCCAAACATTCAAGCCCCACTGTATCTATATTAATGAGAGACACTATCAGTTTGATTTACCTTCATGTCGGTTGGCGATGATGGAGAACTCTTTGAGTTCTGTGAGATTTGAGATGCCCATTTCTTTACAGAACTCTGTTACCGCATCTGCTGCCATCTGGAGGAAAATACAAAACACAACCACGGTGGTATTGATAATGAACAAAAGAACTCTGGTTTTGTTCATGGATCAGTTGGTATGAATAAATCTTACACTGAAGCTGCGTATCTTGATGGAGAAATCCACTCCTCCTGGCAGCTGGATGGGTAAACGTCGAGATGTTTTGCCAGCCTGCAAGAAAGCCAAGACACTCAGAATCGGTTCAGCCGTAAATACAGATAATGATGATGGAATGGGACAGAAATACACCAAGAAAGACAGGTGAACTTGCCAGAATGGCCTCCATCTCTACGTGTGAGGGGATGTTCCGGCGGCCGCCAAAACGGAGAGATCGCTGAAGGTTCTCCTGACACACACACGCCAGCTCTGAGGACACACGCTATGTTATAAAGTGGGTGCACTGAAAGACATATGACATATTATATATATATATATATATATATATATATATATATATATATATATATATATATACACACACACAGTATATACATACAGTATATACACACATACATATACTGTATATACACACATGTACTGTATATATATCTGAATAAAGCAGGCATTTTTACTCTTACATTACGATGACTTTTATGGGATTGTGCAGGGAGCAATTTCCCATGATTGATGTGTGGGATTCCCCCCTTTCTGGTCTACATATCCCTGCCTCTACTGAATTATTTTCATACCCAGTGGAGACAAAATACATTGACAAGTTGTGCTATTTCATTCTGAGATTATTTTCCATTGGATTGGGAAGTTCATGAATAAGTGTTTTGACACGGCTGGCAGAGTGGCTCTATATCCATGGTGGTATTGGAAGCGGGGATTTAATGCTGGCATGTTTGGTTTTGTTGTGCTTGATCAAACCCCCCCCCCCTCACAAATTGCGTCCTGGTATTGTTTATGCATTCTTGTGTTTCTTCTACCTTGGTATGGCTGTGCGTAGTCCTGAGAGATGTCGCGCAGGTGACGCGTGACAAACGGCTGCAGAGTAGCAGAGCAGGGGAAGAAGCCGGTCATCGTGTTGAGCAGCCGCCAGCCGAGGGTACAGGTAGCTCTGAGAAGACAACACCACACAGAAAAGAACATTTTCAATTCTACTTAAACCCTTAAAATGATAAATTACAGTAACTATTTTAGTATGTATTAGACATTTTTCACAATAGAAGACACGTTTTCCTGCAATATGAAGCAAAGTTCTGTAATGAATGTCACACCATTCTGTGGTGGATAAATGAATGCAGACAGCATGTGTCTCTGCATTTTATTTTATTTTTAAAGTATTGACTTTATTGTCCTCTGTGTGGCAAAACTCCAAAACAAGCTAAACTAAAATTGAAGGAGCTAAGATGTTGGGTCTATTTACACATTAGCAGGAATAGAGCAACATTAGCATTACTGTCAAGTGGTGTTTCTGGCCACTTTAAGTCCAATATTCAGTCTTTTGTTTTATCTCTGTTCTGCTCTCTACCAACTGAGACAAATATCTGACATTGTAGCTGGTAAAAGGTCCTCTCTGTTCACCAGCTAGTCTCTAACTTTGTCTGTGTGCTGCTTGGTGCTGGGTAGTGTTGGCTACAGACGAGGGCGTAGCTTTTGTTTCAACAATGGGTGGGGTGGGGTATTTGAGCATCAAAAACACTTCATATTCCAAAATCCTGGTGATTTTTTTCTGATGCAAAGGTCTTTATTTATGTAAAGTAAATTATTACTCTCCTCTCCGGTACTGTTCAAAACTGTCTGAACATTCAAAACATCACGTGTGTTTTTTTCCGTTATCATGTACATCTGAATAACAAATCTGTTAGAGAATGAGACATTTTCAATGCCAGAACCTCAAAAGTTTAAAACTACATGAATCTATCTTCATTTTTCTCTTCCTGTTAAAGTAGACAGTAGTCCTGTTAATACTCAGAAATAACATGTATTGAAAATATTACCCAAAATCTAAATAAATGACACTCTTACTTGGTTGGGTTGTTGGTGGTTTGCTTGATGACCTGGCAGTAGATTTCATCTCTCAGCAGCTCCTTTTCCTTCCCTAACTGAACAGAAGAGAGAAACTCTATGAAAGTCCATTTGTTCGTCACACTCAGTAACCAGCAGAAACTCAAAAGCGCTCTATAAATGCTAGACACACAGTTTGAACTCACCAGAAGGATGTGGCGCATGCAGTCTGACTGGGTGTTATTCTTCTTCATTGGCATGTCACCCATGAACTGCATCAGGTCTGGAGGGACAGATAAATGGGAGGATGACGGAGGAACAGAATAGCAGTAGTTTCAGTGTGCATTAGTGTGGTTAGTGTGGACGCACTCACTCATGAAGCACTGGACAGATAAATCATTGATTTCCGGATCATTGTACAGAATGAGGGACTCTTGTATGGGAACCTGGAGGAACAAAACCCAATGCAGTCAGAGTTGTGTTTAATTACGAAGTCTAATTGACAACAATAAGACTTATTCTGTTCCAATAGAATAATCCAATTACAATTATAATTTTTGAGAAAGGTGTAAGTGCATGGGTGCCAGCTGTCAAAAAAAGACAACATGCACAAAAATATATAATATATATATATATTTTAATTTCCTAATTTCCAGAGTTTGGATCATAGTAATAATATCAGTGCTCCATGCTCTTGTGAAATACTTTATTTTATATATCATTTTGAAGTTTATAAGAGGCTTTAAATGAATAAAAGAGGTCTGGAGGTGAAAAGCAAGTGTTCTGAAGATGGCCTGTTCTGCAGTAGAGTCAATAGTACCATTAGTATAAAATATTAGATCGGAAAATGATAATTATTTACAGTATGTTCATAGTAAATTGTGGAGGGCCTAATATTGATCCTCGTAGGACACCTTTAACAACCACATGGGCACTTGATTTTAAAGAACGGACAACAACAGTCTGAATTCTGCAGGACATATATTCTCAACCAGGTGTAAGCAGAACCATTAAAACCAATGGACAGCACCTTATTTAAAGAGGTAATATATATGATGATGTTAGAGGGATTGTACAGTCTTACCCCTATGTGTTGAACCGCCTCCGAAAAATTCCTTCCAGTTGCTGGCAGACCTGTAGTCCCCACTCTTTAATAAACAAATGATGGTAGCCCAAAATAAGCCATGAAGAGTTATGAACTTAAACCAAGATAATTAACAACACCACTTAGCTATTATTCTTCTATCATACCTAAAGTACTTCATGGCAAACTCAGCCATGCCTGAGAGAATCTCCAAGTCCAGGACTGAGCCCTGGAGTGAGCTCTGGGCTGATCTCTGGGCAGAGGTCTCTCTGTGGGTCCGCCCTGAATCAGTGCTGCCCATATGTCTGCTGATGAGACCGGAAGACGGGTCCCTGGGTGGACTGACAGGTCTAGTGCCCCTCATGCTTTTCCTTCTGTCATCTTGTCGTGCAAGGTGTATACAGTGGTAGTCCGGGGCCGCAGATGGTTGGGTGAGGTCCTCTGGGAAGAGACCGGAGCGACCTCCTTTGGAGCCAAAACGCCAGCCTAATGGACGCACACAAAAATGTTATTTGATGTGATGATATGAGATTTTGATATGCATTAAACAAAAAACATAATAAGGCATATTTAACTAAAAACTAGAGTAGGGTCGATTTCACCGGTCTGGTCCAGTTTGGCTTGATATTAAACAGCCAGCCCAAGCCTACTAAAAAATACCATAAACAGATATCTAGCATCCAATTAATGACCTCACCTGGCTGAAGTCCTTCCATTGGCTGCAGTTTGATGATGTCACCCTTGCTGAATCTGAGCAGACTTTTGTCATCCGTCACAAAGCTCTTCAGGGCAACCACATGGCCTGAGTCCTAGAAAGCAAAGATACAGTATGTGGACTAAAAATGATGTCACATGGCCAAAATATTGTAGAAAAGCATGACACAGAAAGATGATGACGTGATGATTTAAGAGCGAAGAATTACCCTGATGAGCTCCTGGAGGAAGATGCGGATCATGGCGGTGATCTGCGGAGCTCTGGGTGACTGCAACACCAACTGTTCACTCTTCAGCTCCAGTTCCACTCTGTCTGCACCCCGCAGGTCAACGGACAGCAACTCTGCAAAACTGCATCCATGCACACCTGAGTTAACATTCTGTGCAAGAATCAACCTAAAAGGGACTACATTTCATCGGCGGTACAAAGTAGAGAATGAGTAGCAGACAGTGTCTGTGACAGTGTTATAAAAAAAAACTTATTCTAAAATCATAACAGAATGTGTGAACAATGGCCTTCCAGTCTGTATGCATTTTTATTTATATTTTTAATTAAGATAATGTAATGATAATGAAAGACAGTTTTCTATCTTTGAAAATAGAAAAGTGAGTAAGAGACTAATGTAAATATAGATGTGTTTCAGTTTTTGGGGTTAAATTATGGAATGACATCTCTGTTGAACTTCAAAAAAGCTTTAAAAATCTAAAATAATGAAGGGTTATGAGGTACCCTGATTGTAATTGTATATTGTATATCCAGTACAATGCAAGTTTTCTATAGGCTCGGCCTGCAACAATTCCAGCACTGGTTCCATTGTACCAGAATTTTGGATAGTCATCATAGAAACCCTAATTGGTCATGTGACAAGGGCTGTGAAGTACTTTAACCATTGGAAATTGCTATCTACCTAACTATCAGATTGACAGCAGTATAGCCCAATGGATGGGGGGGGAGGGCAATAATTATTCAGGGAGGGCCTGAGCCACCTCCATGCCGCCTTTCTAGCCCTGCCCCTGAAGATATTATTATTAAATATTCAGCATGACACCGAAATAAAAACTAAAACTAACTTCCCGTCTTGGAGATGAGACTTGATCCAGTTTCCATGGAACCACGGATGACACCGAGAAGGGAATGACTTTCCAGCAGTGTTTGTGTATGTAGGCCAGTGACGGACTGGCCATCTGGAATTTGGGCAAATGCCAGAAGATGGACCCTATGGGCCACTAATGATAATTTAGGGGCCCGATTCAATTCAATGCAGTTCAATTTGGTTAATTTCATGTAAGTTACTTTATGCATACAGCCACAAATATTCAAGTTTGGGCTGTGGAAAAGTTCACGGAAAGACACACTCGGAAGGCAGAGTTACTAAGTTCCAAGCTAGGTTATTGGCAAAAACAGGGCTGGGGTGTTGCAAATGCCGGGGCCGTTCTTTGATCCCAGTCAGGTTTACCTGTAGCCTCTGAGCAGACGGAGGTGTTTGGGGTTGATGCCTGAGGCTCGGACCATCTTCAGGAGACGAATCCCACGATGAGACACACCCAGGACCTGAGCATCCCCACTGTCCAACTGCAACAGAGACACAGAGGAGATTGTTATTATATTCCTGCAACTAACTGACCTTAACGCTTGAAACAAGACAGCTGGTATGCCCCTGGAAATATTGTATATGTTATTAAAAACCTTGTCACTTAATAAATCTTAAGAATTTCCACCCCGTTAGCAATTGTGTTTATTATATACAGTGGGGTTTGAAAGTTTGGGCACCCCAGCTCTAAGGCTTTTATTTTCCTTTGTAAATCACTTTGAATTGCTTCTATGCTAACCAAATAAGGCAATGCCATGCAATGTCATAAAATAATTAGATATTATAACTATATATAAATAATTATCGCTTTGCCAGACCTTCCTGCACAGCGCTGCAGAGGACGGTCTGGTTATTCCACACTACATTCTGGGATGGGAGGAAAACGGGCTCTGGTTTATTGGCATTTCTTTAAACCAATCACAATCGTCTCGGGTGGGGCTAAGCACCGGACGGAGCCACGGTGCCGCTGCAGAATAGCCTCGGGAAAGAACTTGTTTTGGTGGAACATGTGCATTTAATAAAAAAAAAAAGAAGGGTGATGGACATCTGGCTGAAAATTAGGGCCATCCGGTGGAATTAAGACTGCACCGGGACAATTCCTATAATTAAATGTTGTCGATATAGACTATAAAATAAAATGTTGTACACTCCTCATTATATCCAACTTTGCCATGTCTCGTCTGGTCATGCTCACCTTCACAGGGAACAGGCGGGTGAAGTAGTTCTCCCAGTTGTCCCGAGCAGCAATCACAATCCTCTTCTTCATGATGTCGTTCTGGATGGTGCTTATAGTCATTCCCACATTGAAATTTGCTAGAGTACAAATGGGAAAATGGGATGGGGCTGGGTTAAAATAACTTGTCTCCAATTAAAAGCGACCTTTGTTTTAATGATCTAATATTGGTTAATAAAATCCTGGTCTTTTAAAATTCCCAAATCAATAGATCACAGTAATGTGACCATTTGACTAACTGCCCTGGGACCGGGTTGCATTTTGACCACCACCCAGCGTTATGATGATGGGTCAAAACTCTCACCCAGCAGGTCCTTCATCTTCCTCCTCTCCTCTCTGCTGATCCTCACACAGCTGTCAGAGTAGGTGTCCCTCATGATCTACAACATACATCACACACCGACAATGTTGAGAGTTTAATGTCTCCTGCCTACGATGTACAAGGCAGATAATGAGCAATAATCAGAAGGTAGTGTAGATAAATATAACCGGAGCACTCAGTAAGCTCCAGTACATCAGGTTCCACATGACCACACCTGTAGACAACCCACTGACCTGTTCACAGAGCAGATTGAGAACGTAGGGCCGGTTGAACACCTCTCGGGGGTAAAACACCTGCACACAAACACATGATACTCGAGGGTAATGACGGGGCATTTCACGGAAAAAAACTTCCCCAGAGCAGTACTGTGTAAATTGTAAAAAAAAAGTGTTGTAATGTAACAAAGTACAAATGTTTTGTTACTGTACTTAAGTAGAATTTTCACATCGCTGTACTGTAACTTTGTTATTTATATTTCTGGAAACTTTTACTCCACTACATTTCCCTTAAGTATCTTACTCGTTACTATAAAATTTAAACAGAAGAAAGGAGTTACACTGGAAAAATTAAGATTTGAAAGTTACTGTACGCTCCGTTCCAGTTGGTAACGTGATGTTTGTTGCCAAGCAAAAAAAAATAAAAAATACATTGGGCAAAACTAAAGACGAGAGGAGGATGCATAATAACTGATAGTGTCTTGCAAAAGGAAGCTCCCACACTTCCCACACAGATTTTGGTTATTACAATTGACCATTTGCATTTCAATGAGTTCAGATTAGCAGTTCAGCCTAGGGGTGGGCAATATGGAGAAAATTAGATACTGTGATAATCTTGTCCTAACGTCTCGATGTCAATACTGTGGCGATATTATAGGGTTGACAACTGGTCCTTTACAAAATATCTTCACAATGAGATTTAAGATGTCTTCAGTGATGTGGATATAATGACTAAGGGGGTAAAGGTTAAAATAACAGAAGAGCTAGAAATCGGAGACAATATCTAGTCTCATATCACGATATCAATATAATATTGATTTACTGCCCAACCCTAGTTCAGCCCAACCTATCAGGTGTACATATTATCCTCCAGGTTGTGAACAAAAACTGTGTGTGTGTGTGTGTGTGTGTGTCTTACTTCTTTTCGCAGGAACAGTTTTCCCGGCATGTTGGAGTAAGAGAAGTAAACTCCAGCAGAGAAGCGGTGGAGCTGGGAGCGCACGCCCTCCCCATCTGGCATCATATCTACAGTTAATAAAACGCAGATGAAGTTCACTGACCGACATGAAGCTACTCACATTAGATAAAGTTGGTTTGAATGCTAGCTAGAAGCAATTGTCAGCTAAAATACATCACATAAGAGGCCTTTTAGTCTTATACAGGGTGCGATTTGTGGGGGATTTCCCCCTTTCTGGTCTACAGTGGCTCTACATTCATGGTGGTAATGTTTTGTTGTCCATGATCAAAAAACAACCCCACTCTCACAATTCGTACCCTGCACATAGACATAAGGCCTAAAAAGAACATAATGAGGGCAACACCCACTGAGAGACGGGGCGGCCGTGGGAGGGGGGTCGGGGATGTTCTGTAGGATGGGTGCTGGGTGTGGAGGAGGCGGTGGCGACTCTGGAGGAGCAGGCGGAGGGCGCTGGGAGCGCTGCGAGCCAAACAGGTCCTCCAGGGAGCGCTGTTTCTGCTTCATGTTGCTGGAGATGACGCGGGGCCCCCTGGTGGAGGGAGGAGAGGGCCTTGGGGAGGGGGTCCTGGGAGGGGGGGAGGCCTCCTTACGCGTGACTGGCAGCGGCACACTCTCCTTTGCAAGCAGTAAGAAGTAGAAGATGTGGCACACGGCATATTCCAGACATAGATACTCAATATGAGACAGAATAATAAAGATAACTAAAAAAATACCTTTACATTTCTCTAGAATCACAGCATACCCCCCGCGCCTCTTCCACTGGAAGGATTCTCTGCCATGTTTGCAATGCCACTGGCACATGTGTATACTTCCATTTACTATGCCATGTGCAAAAGTACATTTACAACATTTTATATTTATAATCTAATGACATTGTCCATGTTTTCGGTATCATCTGCACTCCTGTATCCTGGGTCTGTAGATTATATTACTATTGTCTATTTTATTTTATCTACTGTGTATGTGCCCACCGACCTACGTTTTGTTGTACATTGCGTCAATGATAATACCTTTGAGTTGAATTTTATTGAATCAAATTGAATAGAAATGTAAAGGTATTTCTTATTATTTGGTGCAGTTAGACTTTGCCATACCCTCCAGACCTGTTGTTGTTGCACTGGTGCCATGTTTTTGAGTTTGGCCAGAGCTTCTTCTTTGGGGTCATTCTTCTTTATGAAATGCCGTGCAGGAGGTCTGTGAAGAGGATTAAAGCAGTAAATCCCTAACACATTGTAGAAGTTGTTATTTCTACTGAATGAGACCATTGTGGGATCCTGGTAGTCTGTGGCGCCATAGTATGAGGGGAAAAATATGTATTTCATGTACAACCCTAGACATCCATGAAAAAGTAAAACCTAGGGCAGAGATCTTCAACAGGGTGTCCGGGACCCCTAGGGGTAGGGCTGGGCAACATAGATAGAGAACTATTGGTGCTTTAACAAAATGTTATTTACACAATGAGATTTTTGGTAAATAATCACCAGAAAGGATTTAATGACTTAGTGGGTAAATGTAAATAATAGAACAGCTAGAACAGTCTGTAAAGTTCAGAAAATGACATCACTTTACAGTAATGCAGCCTTTGTGGTGTGTGTGTGTGGTGTGTGGTGTGTGTGTGTGTGTGTGTGTGTGTGTGTCTGTGTGTGTGTGGGGGGGGGGGGGAGTACATTGGTACAATAGCTTGGTCCTACCAGACTCGTAGGGAGCAGCGCTGAAACTGACCTGACAGGCTCAAAGGGTTTGGGTTCTGGTTGGGGTCGGCTGTTATACATTTTGATGATTTCCCGGATGTTGGAGGTGGGTTGGGGCTCAGGCTTGGCGAGAGGAGCTGGGGCAGGGGTTGCTTTTGGGGGGTCCACCACTCTGGCCGGAGGGGTGTGGAGACGCTTCACTGTGGGAAATGAGAGACAGAAACTATAGATTAAGCTCTTCATTCAGTTCCTTTTAGTTCAGTTTAGAAATGTCAGTTGTGTGTATGTAGAAAGAGGAATAAAAAAACTCATATTTTGGAAATTGATCTCAATGCCTTAATTAAAAAAAAATTAGGAAAAATCTGACCTTTTAAGGACACCAATTTTCTTTGTGAATGAGTATATAAATAATATAAATTAATGTTCTTCCTTAAAATACAGGGGGCATAAGTATACATATCACTATGTTAAAATACAGGGGCATAAGTATACATATCACTATGTTAAATTTCTATAGAGGCAGGCAGATGTTTTATTATGAAAAGCCAGTTATTTTCATGGATCAGGATACCATGCATCCTAGGGGGGTGGGTGGGGACACCCTTCCCCCCTAGAGATTGGCATGGAAAACTTTCCATAAAATCATCTCTCAGTGCAAATCCAACCAGCTATTAAACTAACTAAAATAAAACCATGCCAATCTCTAGGTAGGAATAGTTACTAATAGTCAATAATTCCTAATTTCTGCTTTTGAACACCAAAATCAAGTATAAGAATTGTAAAACAAGTTTAAAAATAGTGCTGACAAGTTGGTGTAAGTGGTGTATATATTGGTAAAAGTGTGTGTGTGTGTGTGTGTGTGTGTGTGTGTGTGTGTGTGGGGGGGGGGGGTAAATGGGGAAAATTTTATGCAAAAAGCAATACAAAAAAATACAAAAAAATTGTTCATTTTCGGTGGGTTGACGCAAGGGTCCAATGTTTTATGACGACAAAGAGGCGTGGTTTACATCATAGGGTGTGTACCTGTGTTATTACATCATCCGGGTTCCATAACCAGGATATACAACTGAAAGATGTACACGGGATTCATTCAAAACCTTGTTGGGAACAGTAATAACTCAAAAACCTTTTTAAGTTTTAAGAGACAATTATATTGTAAAGTAAAATTGAAATTGTTACAGCTCTACATGACACCATTATTCTTTTGGTTTAGAATCATTGGCAGATTTATTGGCAGTATTGTCAGATGCCCAGCCCCTAGCCACACAGTCAGTGGCTCCCAGGAGCAGACAGAGAGCCGCTCATCATCTTACCCTCAGGCTTTGGTGCTGTAGGCGGGGGGAATGGCGGGGGGGATGGTGCTGGTAATGGCGGGGAGCGTTGCTGTGGTCTGGGCGGGCTGGAGGGGGCTGGCCGAGGCTTTGGGCTTTTGGATTCACGAGGGGGCTGAAAGCCTAGAGGACAGTAGGAGAGAGAGATGGTGAGGAATTAGGGAATAGGAAAATGATTAATATTATAACCATAGTCTCATATTGCCAGACCTTCTTTCACAGCGCTGCGGAGGAGGGTCTGGCGAGTCCACACAGCATTCCTGGATGTAAAAAACCTGCTCTGGTTTATCGGCATTTCTTTAAACCAATCAGAATCATCTTGGGCGGGGCTAAGATCCGGACTGAGCCCCGGTGCCGCTGCTAAATAGTCTCGGGAAAGACCTTTTTTTGTTGGAACGTATATTCTCCAAAAGTAATTTTATACTAACAATTATAAGTATGATGATGAAGATAAGTGAGCCATTACAATATTAAATTCAACATCACACGAGTTATATCCTGTGGCCCCAACCTCTGCTGCATTTATATTCCATACTAAATTACATATAGTGGATTACTATATGACTGGAGGTGGGTAGTGACGAGTTACATTTCCTTGACTAAGTTATTGAAGAAAAATAATATTTATCTAGGAGTAGTTTTAAATCACTATACTTTTACTTGAGTAGATTTGTGAAGAAGAAACTCATTTTAATGATTTTTTTTGACAGTTAAAGAGAGAGAGAGAGAGACTTCCGCTAAAAGCTCTACCATGGGACTGTGTTTCACCAATCAAACGTTGTTGTGCAGTCACGTGACCATACTCGATCTCAGCGGCGGGACGGGTTAGCTTTACAGTCGTAGCACAACAAAAAGTCAGAATCAACTGTCGGCTTGGCAACACAGACGAGGAGGATACCCCCCCCCCCCCAGTGGCAGTAGTTCAGTGCGTAGGGAGTTGGGTTAGGAACCGGAGGGTTGCTGGTTGAAGTCCCCATACGGACCAAATTATGGTCGTTGACTGGTAGCTGGAGAGGTGCCAGTTTACCTCCTGGGGGCTGCCAAGGTGCTCTTGAGCAAGGCACCGAACCCCCAACTTTCCATGGGCAGCCCCTCCTTCACAGCGCTCCTCCTCTGCAGTGCTGTAAAGGAAGGTCTGGCAATGCAAGACTATTATCTATTAATGGTTGCTTGGCACTCACCAATCTTCTGGAAGTAGTCCGCCTTCTCTCTGACAGAGTGCAGGTCATCTGGATCTGCTAAGTCCACGTCTCTCTCTGGCTGTAGCAGCAATGGACGTGAGCACACAACACGTCATTACACGAGGAGGAAACAGACCAGTGATATCAGTGCTTCACATTTATGGAGTTTAAGTGGAAGGTTGCCGTATTCTTTATCTTTCTGTATTATGAATGTGCAGGTCCAAAACAACAATTAATATAATGTTAACTTCAACTAACAAGGGATATTCGGATGGCAATATTTGTGGAACGCTCTGCCCGGCGCGGACAAGCTTTTTGAGTCCACAACAGGAACATGTACTAAAATGGAACTAAAACTATACTGCCACCTGTGTTACGTTACTAGTTTCGGTAACAAGGTAATATTACTATGACAAAATATCCTTCGTAGTGTAATTATCTCAACGTGACTGTCAGACTCAGTGGTGAGTGGAACCGGAGCAGGGGGAAAGACTCAGAGCTGTAGCTGAGCCAAAGTAGAACACTTTTTAATTATTATCTTCATCAGTTATTAGGCAAATAAAACGCAGATACAGATAATCTGCTAAATGTTATGATACTATAAATAAAATTGAAAATGTAATTGAATCAGGCATACTAGGAACGTAGATCAAAAATTGAGTATGCTACAAAAAAATAAATATACAGTGTACACACACACATATATATATATATATACACACATACATATATATATATATATATATATATACATACACATACATATATATATATATTAGGGCTGTCAAACGATTAACATTTTTTAGTGATTAATTGCATAGTAATGGTGAGTTAACTCACGATTAATCGCATTTTTAAAATTCTATTTCAATCCACCCCAAATTGAAGTTAAATGAGATTATCAAATGTAATGACACATTGTCATTCATACCAAATGTACCTAATAAGTAAAACTAGACCAATGATCTCAACTTGCTGTGTCTTGAGTTCAGCAGTATTAGGTGGGCTATGTTTGAAGTGGCCAACCACTTTGCGACATTTAGCAAGTGCACCGTCAATGCACTGTTTTTGTAGAGACACTGGGACTGAGCGTTGAACACTATGAGCCGGGCACGGGAGGTGTTCGAATGGTAGCTGTTTCGAAGCTGCAATCATATTTCTAGCACTGTCTGTGTTCAGCGTGCTCACTTTCTCTTCAATGTTCCACTGACCCGCCACATCCATAAAATGACTCGTGCATACGTCAGCCACATGCCTCTCATCAGTTCTCATTACAGTCAAAGCATGTGAATGCAGCTTCCACTCCTGATCCATGTAATTTAGCTGTTACTCCAAGATAGCTATGATTACCTAGCGATGTCCCCAAAAGTCACCCAGTAAGCGCGACAGAAGCTGTGTTGTCCAAATTCGTAGCTAGTTTTGCCTTCTCTGTGTCATACCACTCGTGTATCCTGGACTTGACTGTGGCCCTGGATGGCAACGCGTACGTGAGGTCACCGGAGGCAATCCGGATAATATCAGGGAGACCTTCGTCTTCCACTATATAAACTGGCCTGCATGCTGTGGCTATCCATCTAGCTATAGCTTGGGTCAGTTTACTGGAGGTCGACGTATCCATCGATCTGCTTCTAAAACGGCTGTCAAGGGTAGTTTGTCGTACGTTACCAGAAGCAGAGCCTACGCTGGGATCCGTGTGCTTGGCTTGCAAGTGATACCTCAGACTGGATGTACTTCGGTGATAACTAAACTCAGCTCGACTAATGCTACATATAACTTTCGTTTTGTCAAGTGTACTATCTGCCAAAGTTTAGAAAATAACTTCCCATCCATGATCCCTTCTTTCTCCATAATTCAACTTCTGTGCTGATTCTTTTCACTCTGGCTGCACACCCTTCTATGAGACTACCACTCGGCGGCACAGCTACTGTTCATCAGTGTCGCGCGCCCTGTGCAAACACCTCAATACGGGTCCTTCAAGGGGTCAAAGACAACGTGCGTTAATTGCGACATTTTTTCTTAATCGAATTAATATATGATTGCGTTAACTCGTTATTATCGCGCTAATTTTGACAGCCCTAATATATATATATATATATATATATAGTATATACGTATAGTATACAGAAATACCTCTGGCTCAGGCTTCCAGTAGCTGGATGCAGGTTTAGGTACAGGTGCTTTGGGCTTGGCAGGTGGGGGTGACGGAGTTTGACGGGAGGGGGAGGGGGAGCGCTCCATTGATCGTCGCTCTGACTTTCGTCTCCACTGCCTCTCCTTCTCCTGCTTCCTCTCCTGCTCCTCCTGCTTCCTCTCCTGCTCCTTCTGCTTCCTCTGCTGCTCCTGTGTCTGCTGCTGGGACAGAGTCATGGCCTGCATGGTCATCTGCTGGGCCTGCAGGGGACCAGGACAGAGGACGTGATGGTACACAGCTGGAATGCAGCTTGGAGAAGGAGCTAGGACATGAAGATGTGGGTGGAGGGGCAAATAACCAGGGTGCGATTTGTAAAAAAAAAAAAAAGCAAGGATATAGTGCCACTCGGCCAGCCATGCTAAAATACTTATTTATGAACTTCAATATCCAATGTAAAATAATCTCAGAATGAAACAGCACAACAACAGGGTGTCTACATAAAACAAAGTGCTTTAAAGCCAGAGTTCACTTCAAGGAGAAAACTAAATACTTTCACGCAGGAAACGTGTGTTTGTTTTGTGGGAGTGTTTGAATCTTTTTCCTAAACTTAACTAGTCATTTTGGAGCCTAAACCTAACTGTCGTTGCCGCGTGACGCTCACTTTTTTCTTTTTTCCGAAAACATCATCATGTGACAATTTAGCAGAGGCAGGGAAATATACAGAAGAAAGGGGAAAATCCCACGCATGCCAGGTGTCCTCACCATAAGAAAGGCTTGCTGGTTGATGAGAGCCTGCTGTGATGCTGCCATCTGCATGGGGTCAGCAACAGGCGGGGCAGGCATGGTCTGAGGCATCATCATGCCTGGAGGGAGGAACACCACAAACGGTTTTAAGGTAATCAGCTACATTGAAATCTCTAGCAAAGGAACTCGTGCAACACACCATTTAAAGAGCCCCTTTTATGCTTTTTGTGGAATTTTCCCAGCTTTTAGTGTTTACAGTTTCTTGTATGTATGAAATCTTATTTCACTCCAAATGTAGCTTTTCCTCCTAGAGATAGAACTTTTTCTCAACTGCCTGAAAACACCTCGCCCACATTCCTGTTTGAAATTCCTCAATTAGTGATGTCACTGATTGAGAAAGCCAGCCTATTCAAGTAGGCCTCAAGAGTACAAATATGAAGCTGAAAAGGAGTATAATAGGGGCTCCTTAACATATGCAATACATTTACTATGACAGATATTTTGTGGGGTGTAATGTCCATATTCAATTATATTAAGTTTTATTTACTGTGTCAAATCATAAAAGAAGTTATCTTGCGACACATCAGGGATAAAGTAGGTCTAGGCTGTACTTTAATACATTCACTATTAGCCCCAAGAGTTAGCATTTGGAGCGACAGTGGGGAGGAAAATCTTCCTTTTCACAGGCAGAAACCTCGAACGTGTATTTATCCTTCTCAAATGTTTCCCCCTCTCCAATTACAGTTAATATGTCCATATTTCTGTCCACAAATTAAATTTTCTAGTATGATTTTGTTGGAGGGCGTGATAAGCTTGCTTGCTCCATTGCTAATAAGTTGGGGGGTTTTTTCAAACCAGCGCTCCTTTTTCTGTATTTTTCTGTATCAAGTTTATTAATATTGTCCATTTTGCTGAGAGAAATGCAGATGTAATACTGTAGGTCACTGTGTTTGCTTTTGCTTTACATTCTCAATTTGTTTTCCAAGTAAACATATGATTGGACATTAAGAAATCTGCACATTACATCTACCTAGAACCTCTTCACACAAAGTTGATATATGTGCATATAGATGTTATTTGATTTATTTTTCTTTTATGTGCATGGTGTTAAATGAGCTTTATGTACCATTTTGAACTGTCTCTACATTTTCTGAATTAACTGGGTGAGAGATTCCCATATTACCTGGCATGGTTGGCATGGCTGACATGGTTGGCATCATGGGAGTTGCACCATAGCTGGGCATTGAAGGGTTAACCGCCATTCCTGAGCAGAGGCAACAAAGTAATGTTAAAATTAGAAAACTATTTTAGCCAATCGAGATGAAAAGGATTCATGGCTTGAGGGCATTTGTATTCTTGGTGACCTGCTCACTTACCCATAGGATAACCTGGCATTGTCATGGGCATTCCTGAAAAACAGAACCATCAGTTATAACTTACAGTTTACAGAGACTACATTACTTCATTCCAAAATGAGACCGGTGAAGTCCAAACCGTCTATAACAAGAAAAAGTTTGCTTTGGATCCCGTCATGGAGGGCCCTGTGGAGGAGGATCAGGTCTGAAACAACAGCCTGATGGACACGGATCGTTTTGACTTGTTCTCTTAATGTGTCCTTGTTTTATCGCATTGTTGTCTTATATGATTACAGAGACAACAACATTGGCATATAGCCTACTGTAGTGTTCAAGACCCCCCCCCCCCCCAGCGTATAACCTCCTGTAGTGTTAAAGATCCCCCCCCAGCATATAACCTTCTGTAGTGTTAAAGATCCCCCCCAGCATATAACCTTCTGTAGTGTTAAAGATCCCCCCCCAGCATATAGCCTACTGTAGTGTTCAAGTCTAGCTAGAACCGTTAAAATGGGTGTGCGTTAACGCCGTTAACAACACATTTAACTGACAGCACTAATAAATATGTATCGTTTCATGTTGATGTATTTTTTCAGAAATTTTTTATTTTTATTTTTTAAAACCGTTAAAGAATAATTTGGAGGCCCCCCTACCGCAACTCTGAGGACCCCCTAGGGTTTACGGACCCCCTGTTGAAGATCTGTGCTCTAGGTTATAACACGCACCCACAGCCGGACCTACTATCAGAATAACATATGGCCATATCTGCACTTACTGCACTATATCTTCACATATTAAAAAAAAATGTTTTGCTGCTATAATAATTTTCTAAACATGGAGTACAGCCCATTTAAGAATGCTTTATAATGCATCATAGAGTACACCACAGGGTTATAATGCACAGGGTGCGGACTGTATTGTAAAGATGGAGCAGGAGATCCAGCTGTCCTACCAGATCCATACATGGGTCCAATCCCTCCTCCTCCTCTCATCCTGCGGTTTAGCATGGCTACTCTTTCCATGTCCTGCACACACACACGCACGCACGCACGCACGCACACACACACACGCACGCACGCACGCACGCACGCACGCACGCACGCACACACGCACACACAGAGTTATAAGATACAACCAGAGATATACAATCCACCAGAGACTAATGAGCTTGCAAAATACATCCTGTGTTATATCACTTTCCCAGGACAGGCAAGTATAGCATTTACATTAATTACAGTTACAGTAAAAGCTAAATAATAAAATACTGTAAATCAGATGAAATCACTGACCGGAGGTCCTTGGTCCAGTACAGGGTCAAACAAGTCATCAACGTAGGCATCCATCTGTCTCCCACGGCCTGCAGGTGCAGAAGAGAGATTAGAACAGCTGAACGAGGTCAGAATTACTCATTAGTGTCCTGGGACAAAACCAATACTACCTCTGTGTGTATGGGTCCTGTCTCTGTCTCTGTCCTGTCTTCCCGTCCATCATGCAACTTCTTGTTCTACCAGGTAAAAATAACCCTTTATCCCTTGTGTTGTCTTCCCGTCAAAATTGAAAATCAGCACCTTTATTGATGCTTTTCAACACTGTTTTTAACTTTTTCTTACATTTATGTCCCTTTTTTTCAATGTTTGTCACTTTTTTTGACATTTAACACTACGTAACACTAACTTATTAACTTCACTTTTACAGTTATTTTAGGAATTTATGGTCAATAAACCTCATATATAGGAAATTGTACTTAATGCTGGGGTGGAAAAGCAGAAATTAGGAATTATTTAGACTGAAATTAGGGAATTTAAGGAATTAAATTAAAAGGCTTTTACTCAATACTATTTCAAAAGCACTTTGATTCTTCAAATTTATTTATATTTATATATTTCAAATTCTACACAATAAATGAAAGTGGAGATTTGTACTTGCCAAAGAATGTTGTGTGGAATCAATCATGTTATTTTTGGGTGATTAAAAAGAACACAGTACTTAAGTGAATTTAAGACTTTTTAAGGCCTACAATTTTGATTTGTTTTTAATTCTAGACTTTATATGACTCCACAGAAACCCTGTTTACCAGACTGGGCTGGGGTCCAAGTTATCAACCCTTGTCATTTGAGGTAATATTTTATGTTGTGGTGCCAAACAGGTTTACAGTAAATCCAGTGACCACAAACCAAACCCAGTGTCAGCCTGTGGCCTTTAGTGGCTCTGAGGGTCGAGGGTCGAGGGAGCAGTTGTCTGCTTTGCCCAGTTGGTAATCGAGCCTTGCGTTAGGACAATGTTGAGTCGCTTGATTACATTTGAGTTCAAAACGGTCTCAGTTACAAGACCTGGAGCACAGTCACTTGGAACCCAATCGAGTGCAGTTTATGGAGAATGAATGAGATGAAAGTTCTGCTGATAAGAAAAGTCTTTTAGTTTGGCCGATTACGGGGGTGGGGGGGTGGGGTGGGAAGAGATCATCTATTTTTATATCCTGTGGCTGTTATCTGTTGCAATGTTTTATATGGACCCCAGGAAGAGCATCTGCTGTTCTACAACAGCTAATAGGGTCCCAATAAAAACAATCAAAGATCGGAGGGTCAGCTCTGACTAGACATGTGGACCACAGGACTGAGTCCTCATTTGGCATTGATGGAAAACGCCTGAGACATGCCAGGAGAGCAGCAGATGAGTACGGGGATCAGTAAGGAGTTCTATGTGGGGTTCAGTACTATGTTCAGTACTGAGTTCAGTTTAATAGTATGTGACAAAAAAAAATAAAGTTTGTTTTGTTTTTGTTTCTAAAGGCAATAGAACATAATGTCCAATGTCCTTTTTTTTAGGATTCCAATGCCTTAACATTTCAGTCCTACCTTCCTGAGGATAGTCCCTTCCCCAGGGGTTTCCCTCAAAAGGAGGCAGCCCAGGAGCTTGCATGGGAGGCGCCGGTGGAATGAAGTCATCCAGATCTGTAGCTGGCATCCTTGGAGGGAAAGAGACACACACATTGCATTAGGAAACTCTTTCAAACAATCCTGGATTGGCCCCAAAAACTAGTCCCTTGTTCAGTGCTGTACCTGTCTCCCTGGCTGCTGAACAGGTAGTCCGAGTTTGTAGAGGAGGGAGTCCCTGGTGGCGGCAGCACTTCAGCTTCAGCGCCAGCCAGAAGATCCAGGACAAAGTCCGAGCCGGCCAGATCTGACCAGCCATCGTCGGTCAGAAGAGACACTGACCAGCCCTGCACCGCCTCGGACACCCCTCTATGACACAGGGACACAAAACTATCACATGTAGCAGGACACACCAGGGAATAAAAATACAGTTTATAGAAACATTAAAAATACCCTACTATGCTTTTGGGATTTTTGTGTTATATGTGTTCTTAGGAAAAAGATATGATATTTGCTGATATCACAAAGTTAGTCACAAAACAATTTCAATTTGAGTTCAGGGCCCGCGATCGGTGAAACTGATTGATGAGACAATTTCATATGCCCAGTTAACACAGTCAGTTATCAACTCCCAAACAGCAACTAAAACATGATTCCACAATTTTATTAAAGAGCTCTTCCAGACGTTTAAACAAACAATAAACAAAGTATTCTTTTCAATAAAAAGAGAATGAAAAGAAGAGATTTTTAATAAAAAAGAATGGATATATGTGGGGACTTAAAAAAAAATGATGATGATGAGTTATGATGATGACTGATGTGTTACATTGCATCCGTTCAGTTTCACTTTACTTTAACACGTCATCATCATATCATTAAAACATGATTACATATGGTACAATGGTCATAGGTAGGAGGCTTGAAAAGGAGACTACCAAATGAGCTGCTAAAAGCTTTTCGGAGGGGGCCCAATAACAATTAACACACAACAGAGAATATACACACACTAACAAAACTCAATACAATAGACACAACATAGACAAAAATGACTGGAACAGGGGGGCGGATTCGGGGCCTCTGTGCATCGAGTGCCTGTAGAACGACAGTAAACTACGTTGGAAATCAGTAACTCGGGCTCTTGAGGGATTCTTTCCACATAGCTTACCACAATACATTACACAGACTGATACCACATATAAGGAAACTAAAAAAACTCAATTGATAGATGATATTGAATCACTTATTGTTAAATTGAAAAATATTGATCCAGGTCGATGTATCTCATGTTCAGAAGTACCTGAAATGAAGGAGCAATGAAGCTAGCTGCTCTCCTGTGGTCCAGGACCCCACCTCAGTTGTCAGCTTCTCATCTGAGAGAAAAAGAAAATAAACCAAGCGTTATTATAGGTTTATAACAGCAGATCATTTTCACACTGCAAATCAAGTGATTTTATTTGTATATCACATTTAAATGCACAACAGTTGACCCAAAGTGCTCATGGGAGGCAGAATCAGTACGCCTGATACAATACATACACAAGTGTGCAAGGTTCAATGGATATAGTTAGGCAAAATTAAAGTCAAATAATGTAATATAGAATAAAACAATTGAACAGAATTTGCAAATGCAAAAAAAAATAAAAAATAAGTTGATTTCAATTCATAAAAACCTAAAAAATTGAAGTAAATAAAAAAGGGGAGTTAAAAGCAAGAGAGTAACAATGTCTAGGAGGATGAGCAATGCACATGATCCAGAGTCAGTGGTGAGTAAGATGGCGTGATAAACTTTGAGTAGGGCGGATTCTGTGCTGTGGAGGGCTCTGAAGCCTGATTGGAATTTATCCAAAGTACTTTTTCCAGTATTTTTGACATAAAAGATAATTAAGAGATGGGTCTATAATTACTAGGGTCATTGGGATGAAGATTGGGGTTTTTTAAGCAGGGGTTGCACCACTGAATGCTTGAAACCACAGGGGACAACACCAGTTTACAAGGAGCAGTTCACTAGCAGTACACTACATTCAGGGGGCTATCTGATCCAATGTGTCAGTGCACAATAAGTTAAAAAAAGAGACTCAATATTAGTGTATAGTGACAAGTTGGCGGCGAGGTAAAAGGGGAGAGCAAGCCTAAAAGAGGCAGTTGCCAATAACACCATTTTTCTGTTTCCATGGTAAAGTAGTTACTGTTGGTCTTACCGTTAAAGGTGTGCACATCCAGCAGCATGGTGCCCTTCCTCTGGTTAGTGGTCCACTCCAGCTGGGTGGGGGGGTAGGTGCGGGCTGTGGGAGCCGGGAGCTGCAGAGATGTCAGTAGTTTGTGTTGGCACAGTGAGCGGTACTCCCCTGGACCATGGTCAGACACATACCTGCACAGGGAGCACAGCAGACTGAGTCATGTTCAGACAGATAGGGTTTTCCAGGCACACTGACCACTAAAAGAAATGATTCCTACCACAGGCAATACAACACGTGTTAGATAACACTCATATACATCACAATACAGCACTAAGTGCAACTTACAAAAACATAGGTTTTTATCTTTATGTAACATGTATATGCGTTTTTACATTCTTGCCTTTGTATTTGTTTTATCTCAATTTTTTGAATATTTGTGCTTGTATTCTATTCTATTTATTATTTCTTGTATATTCTGTATGGTGTGTGAGGGATTAAGACATCAGGAAGAAAGGCAAATGGAGGAGTCTGGGAGGCAATTTAAGAGTTATGAGATGCAGCGCTGGTCTCAGTCACCATGTATCCATCCATCCATCCATCCTTCTTCATCCGCTTATCCGGTATTAGGTCGCCAGGGGAGCAGCTCCAGTAGGGGACCCCAAACTTCCCTTTCCCGAGCCACATCAACCACCTCCGACCGGGGAATCCCGAGGCGCTCCCAGACCAGGTTGGAGATATAATCCTTCCACCTAGTCCTGGGTCTTCCCCGAGGCCTCCTCCCAGCTGGACATGCCTGGAACGCCTCCCTAGGGAGGCGCCCAGGAGGCATCCTTACCAGATGCCTGTACCACCTCAACTGGCTCCTTTATTTTCTCCCAGAATGCATTGCCATTTACAGTATGATCCCGTATGACATTTACCCAGTTAGATGCTGTGAGACTGTAGCTGTAGATGGACAGTGTAACCAAAGCGTAGCACCTACTTGAGCAGGGGTTTGTCCAGTGTTGGTGAGGGGGTGAATGCACTGAGGCAGCAGGCCAGCAGCAGCCAGCCCCTCAGACTGTCTTGCTCCTCCTGCAGGCCCCACAGGTGGTAAACCAGCTGGGCCAGGATCTCGTCCCGCAGCGCCGGCCGGCTCTGACCCTTCTCCACGATGAAGTTACCCAGCATCTGCTCCTGCCAGCCGCTGAGGTCCGACTCACCTGTAAACCGCATGATCTGAGGAGAAACGGATTGAAAATCAAAAATAGAAGATATGAAAAGAAAACCAATGTAATGTAATCTACACGATCTAATCTAATCCCACCTGTAGTCGCAATGTAACCACAAAAAATGCCACTTTATAATTATCCCCCCAGCATGTCTATGGTCCCCCAGTGACTAGAAATGGTGATAGGTGTAAACCGAGCCCTGGGTATCCTGCTCTGCCTGAAAATGAAAGCTCAGATGGGCCGATCTGGAATGTTGCTCCTTATGAGGTGATAAGGGAAAAGGTTACCTCCCCTTTCTCTGCTTGGCCCGCCTAGAGAATTTGGCCTTCAGATACAGTATTAGGGGACCACTAAGGTCTATATAAAAGTATCCAAAGAGCACCATGTCATGGGACCTTTAAGGTTAATCCTTTATTTTATAAATACATTTAATAACACATACAAAAAGACTAACTATGAAGGATTAAAGACTAGAATACAAGATCTAAAAACCTCACTCGTACACAGCTGAGGATGAAAAACTGGCTTCTCAGATCCTAATTCCTCAACCCCTTCTCACCTGTGATTCCCTTCCTAACCTCTGATTAGCACACATACACAGAGGTGGGCAAGTGACATAGCGAATAAACCATTCACACACACACACACACACACACACACACACACACACACACACACACACACACACACACACACACACACACACAGGCTACAACACCACCCATATACCAGTTTGTAAATCTCCAGGGCAGTCCTGGCATCTTCAGGCTCCAGGGGGGTGAGGGATCTCTGGAGGGGGTAGCCCTGAGGCTGGCACCATGTATCCTGAGGAGGACACAACATGGGAAAACTTACAAAGAAAGAAGAAATACAATCCATCTTCTCTCATCCACTCAGCTGAGTGTGTTTGCTCTTCCTAAAGAGGCTTTACTAATATGCTCCGCATTACAAAGGTTGTAAAGAAAACTGGCGTCTGCAAAAAAAACATAATGCGACACAAAGAATGTGCTGGGATGTAGAGATGGGTGACGTTAGTGATATAAGGACGGATAAGGTATCAACATATCTGATAGACTGGGAAGAAAAACGATACCGCTCAAATAGGTAGTTCTGGAATCTGGAAATGAAAATATATCAATAGTCGGGCCTCAATATCATCTCTCGACATATGTTCAACTACCTGAGAAGTAACAGAGCTTCTTCATCAAACAGACTGGAGTTACCTCTCTTTCTAAGGTTGGATTTATCTCCCTTTCTGAAACGGAAAAGTTAGAGTTCCCCTCTTCTCAGGGTTAATTAACTCAGAGTTTTCACTAAACCTGCTTTCTGAAACGGACCCCAGATCAGTCAATAAGTTCAACTTCACAAAACAACAGTAGGTCATATACAACACATACCGGAATAAAACTCTGACTACTTCAAATGGACGTGATTTCCATCTAAAGTGTGAGGTGGAGCAGGATTTACAGTGTAATGAACCTGGACTGGATTATGAATATGTGTGTGGCCCAAACTTACTCACCTTTAATATGGACTTGGCATAGCGAGAGAATGGGTATCGGTCTACATCCAGAGGCAGGCTGAGCTTGTGTTCTGCCTTGACCTGTGGGGGGGCCACCTCTGTGACCCCTGAGGCATGCTGCTGCCCTGGTGGACAGAGACCAAACAACAATCACAAACTGACAAAACACTATGGCAGCAGCCGGTGTGTAGATTTCATTCACATACCCATAATGCACAGCTAATGTGAGAGTAGGCTACATATAATGCACACTACGTTATACTCCCGTATACCACAATGCAACACGGTTGTGGAGAAGGAGCCGAAGGACCGACGGAAACTGAAGAAGAAAATGGAGCGGGCTTTTTCTTAATTTATTTTTAGATCTTTTGGGGCATTTTAGGCCTTTATTTGTACAGGACACCTGAAGACGTGAAGGGGGAACGACATGCAGCAAAGGTCGCTGTGTGGAGTAAACCTGATATCTTTATTTTGAACATGTAAATAAAGTAAAACATCAGAAATAATATATAAAATTCCATGATTCCACTTTCAGCGTTTGTCTACTTTTTCTGAGCCTTTTGAAATTTTTGTGGGTTTTTCCTCAAATTTTGAAGAATTTTCTTTTACGTTTGTCACTTTGACATTTTTGTTACTTTTTTGACATCCTTTCACATTTTTGTCACTTTATTTGACATTTGTTCACATTTTAGCCACTTTTATTGACATTTTTTGACACTTTTTTAAAAGTTGTTTTTTCTCCAAATGCTATAAATTGATAAAAAACACACAAATTTAATGACAGTAGTTTAGATTATTTATTTAACTACAAGAAATTGAAACTTTTTGAAAAAGGGGTCAAATTTGAGCCGAAGACAACAGGAGGGTTAAAAACCTCTATTTACACATGCTATGTTCAAAAGTTCTATTCACATTCATATATTTACACAAATATGGTATCAATATATGGGCGCACGCTCTACCAGGTGAGCTACCCAGGCACCTGGGCTGTTTTTAATACAGTAGTTCACAGAGGTGGGAAGCAACGAGTTACATTTACTCCTTAATTCTTTAAGTTTTTGAAAATAATATACTTCTAGGAGTAGTTTTAAATCATTATACTTTTTAGTTTTACTTGAGTAGATTTGTGAAGAAGAAGCTGTTCTCTTACTCCGCTACATTAGGCTACAATCAGCTCCTTACTTTTCTTTTTACTTTTTACAGTAATTTTCCTAAATTCATGTTTTTCTTTTTTTTTGCCGTGGCTAGGCAAATGATTGTCTTTTAGTTTGGATTATTTTAATTTCAGCTATTTTGTAATTAATTTTATTGATTGGATGAACTATAATTTGTATAATTTTGTCTGTCTGATTGAATGCTTGTGTTAAAAAAAAAAACAGTTACTCAGCTTCTTTTTACTCTTACTCAAGTAACTATATAGATGACTATTTTTTACTTTTACTTTGGTCATATTATTCCAAAGTAACATTACTTTTAATGGGGTGAAATGTTTGGCTATTCAACCCATCTCTGACAGTTCACTATTTAATTAGTCTCGCATTGCAAGGTCTTCCTCCACAGCACTGCCCAGGAGGGTCCGGCTAGTCCACACCGCATTCTGGGATGGGAGGAAAACGTGCTCCGGTTTACTGGCATTTCTTTAAACCAATCACAATCATCTTGGGTGGGCTAAGTGTTCCAAAGTAGTTTTGGTCGTGCAACAGAAAACTCCAATTGGACAGATAGTCTAGCTAGGGTTACTTTATAGGAAATAGTGAGTGAATGAAGGCATGGTTTGGAATACAGATAGAGTGAGTGGAGGGGTCCTGTGCAGACTGTAGGATTATATAAAGCTGACCTGCTGCACTGCGAAGTCTGGCTGACAGCTCAGCAGGGATCTCCAACAGCCCCACATCCTAAACAGAAAACAACATGAAGCAAACTTTACGGCCACATATACAGTATGTCCACCGCAGGAGGAAAGTAGACATTTTTCCCCCTCTTGACGTTGATTTCCGTATGTTCTGTAAAATATTACTGCAGGATTACATTGTATTCCCTTACCATTCCTGGAGAGACAGACTTAGTCTTCGCCACTGCCTTTACTTTATTCTTCTCGTGAAATTCCTTAAAATTGACACAAATATGCAGCCAGTTAGTCAATTCCACTGCTTGTTACACTGTGACCATCATATTACTTTTTGATTTAGCGTCCTTCACCTGAAGCTACCCGCTGACTCACTGAGTGCTCCTCTTGTTATCTAAGTGCATCAAGCACACTCAACACTCCCTCATCTCAGCCTGAGTGTTCAATCAGACCTATTCTTAGATACACGTCCTGTTTTATACTCCTGGAACACCCACAGTCCCGTTGCCCCGCCTCATTCAACAGGACACGCAGTTCCAAGAGTCCAGAAGGTTGTTGTTGTTTCATCAGGTTTACAGCTTAAAGAGAGGTGTCACCACCAAGCAGCAGGGCATCACATATGAATTTGATCAAAACCATCTCATGCATCTCTGTCCTCCCAAGTGATTACAGTATTTCTACATTTGTAATATATTCCATGGTCAGTATTTATGCTGCTGTTGATCTTCCAGGATACAGCTATCAGACCAGTGCCTGTACTTGAGAAGAATGCAGTTCAGATTAAAAATGGGTGTGCACATGGTCCTGTGATAAAGTCTAGAAATGTTGGACTGGGATACTGAACTGAAAACATTAAATAGAAAGGAGAAACACTGGCTGAAAGATAACCAAACATATAGCCACTGAGTCAGGGCCACAAACACAGGAGCATGTACACACACACACTCATGCACACACTCTGCTGTCCCTGTTGTAATGTATTGTCTTTGCTTAATGCCTGGCTGTGTTAAATCTGGATTATTGTTTTTAGAAAGGCCTGACCAGGGACTGAGTTTGCAAATTAGCATCTGGTAAGGATGCCCCCTGAGTGCTTCCCTGTTCCAGGCACGTCCAGCTGGGAGGAGGCTTTGGGGAAGACCCAGGACTAGGTGGAGGGAGTATATCTCCAACCTGGCCTGGGAACGCCTCGGGATCCCCCAGTGGGAGCTGGTTAATGTGGTTTCGGGAAAGGGAAGTTTGGGTCCCCTGCTGGAGCTGCTCCCTCCACGCCCCAATACCAGATAAGCGGACGAAGATGGATGGATGGATGAATGGATGGATGTTTCTACACATATTGTTATGGCTTTGACTGTGACAATTATGTATGTAATAATGTGCGCTGCATTGTCCCTGACAAATAAACTACAAGAATAACTGCAGAGACCCAGGTTCCATTCAGCTCGAGATGATTTGTTCTGGGAGATGGGTCAATCCTAAACGGGATGGATAAGCATATAAGAAGCTAGTGATAGCCAGACAGATTATTTTAAGAGGATGGAAGAATGAAGGGCTGCCGTCTATCCAGGAGTGGGCTTGACAGAGGGATAGGGGTGGCGGCGTTATGTAAAAATGTCATTTAACCCTCATATTGTCCTTTGGTCAAATATAACTATTTTCCTATATCAATGTTCTTTTTAACGACCCAGCTGTAATTACCCCAAATTTTGGGGGGTCTTATTCAATTTTATAGCATTTGGAAAAAAATAAGTGTTTTTTATTTTTAGTATTGAGTAAAAGTTGACATATTCCAGTTGAAACAACTCAGATAACTCAAGAGAATGGGACAAACACACAGGCAGCCCAACCCTGCTCTGCCTCCATGGGAGGATTTACAATGGCTGACCCTCCCAAACCAAACAAGTGTGTCACAAATTAATAACTTATTAAAACGTTTAAAACACACCCTCAAGCTCACTGGCATAATTTGTTCATATTTTCCAAGTTTGTTTCCTGTAAAAACGATGTCATTTGGTACTAACTTTAGGGAAAATAGAAAATCAGTTTGGAATCAGAGCACATGGTAAATATCCACTCATTCACTGGAGAAGTGCCATGCTGGCTGTGGCTCTATGCCTGGGGTTAAACCATGGACGTGTTGCCTTTGCATTGTCTCCTGGTGGGGGGGGTTCTCTTGTATTTATTTATTTAAATGACAGGGACGATGCACAGCACCTTAGCAGGATCAGAGTTAGCTTTGAGCTCATTTTCATCAGTAGTCCCCGGCCAGGAAACAACATCTCTGTCAGAAGGGGAACCTAACAAGGGAGTATCAAAATGGGCATGGGCGTGCTGATCTTACAGGGCGGTGTGTTCAGGTGCATTCTGGGCGTATTGCTATTTTAAGGGCAGCAGGAAGTGATCGCGCCATTGACCGACAAAAACCTGGTCTAAAGTCAATAACGCAGCATCTTATTGGGATTTTCACAGCGCATTAGTAAAATGTGCCTAGGCTTATAGACAGCACACACCTATGCTTGATACACACACACACGCACACACACACAACACACCACACACACACACACACACACACCACACACACAAACACACCACACACACACACACACACACACACACCCACCCCACACACACACACACACACACACACACAGGGCAGTGCAGCAGCACACACACACGCAAAAGATTACATAACACACCATAATAGCAATGCCCCAAGGTACCCAAGGTTTGTAACATTCAATCCAAATATCAGTTTCATTAACTACTAATAAAAAACCAGTATGGGTCGATGCCTAATTAAAACACCATAACAATAAGATCACAACATTAAGACACCACTACTACATTACGATGAATCAAAGTACTGTCGTGAAAAGGACTATGTCATCATTGAGCACTTTTACATGCACACCAATATTCCACTATTAATCTGAATATGAGAAAAAACAATTAACTTAAAATGTACTCCACGATAAAATATGGTACATTGATTGCTATAGATGAAAACTGTACATTAGGTGGTTCAGATAACTGACTCACTAGGTCAGATATGGTCGATCGCACATTACCCCTGTACTTAGGTCTCTTCACTGGCTCCCTGTGGCATACGGGATTCACTTCAAAATCTTCACTGTTAGGCATCTACGTATGTCACTGAACTACTTTACCCATATTCCCCAGCTCGCTCTCTTAGCTCTAATGTGTCAAGTTCACCGTCTATCCCACGCACTCGGTGATCGAGACGTTTTGCTCCACGTTCACCCTTACAGCCTGCTGTTTCTCTGGACTCTTTAAACTAATAATTACCTACCTTTTTAGACGGGCTTTTTTATTTTACCTGTCTGCACTTTGTAATTTTAATTGCGTATTGTGTTTGAATAACATCTTGTACATTTTTTTGTGAAGCACTTTGTCATTTGTTTCTGTGAAAACGTACTTACTTATAAATACGGCATCAGTAATAATTTACTACTAAAAACTAATGGAGGTCATTTTTCTGCATGTTGAGTACTATTAATTGTGATACTTACTTCTTTCTGATACCTTTACTTAAGTACACTTATGAATGCATGACTTTTACTTGTAATGGAGTCTTCTTTATATTGTGGTATTGTTTCTTTTGACTAAGAATTTGAGTCATTTCCCCACTACTGGAACCAGGTGTAATAAAAACCCAAGCCCATTCACATCTACAGGCAGTTTAGAGTGGTTCAACCTAACATCACTGTCTGTAGACATCCCGAAAAACATTTCCCATAATGCAACTCTATACCTTCTTATGTTAGACCCTCTTTGCCTGATGAAACGCAACATCTTTCAAATTCCACATACACAGTTTATAACATAGGCTATGTGATAAAATATTGTACTCTCCAAGCCCAGGAGACAAGACTGATATCATCCCTCTGACGTCATCAGGGTTGTTTTCACAGCTATTCCAGAGCCCTTTAATGCCCTTAAGAGATCCATTTAATGTCCATATTTATGTAATATTGCTTTTCACATTTGAACTGTGTGCCTGTCTGTTACATGAAAACTAATTTGATCTGCAGTGCACTGACTGGTTCTTTGGATTACACTGACAATTTATTTCAAAAATGAAACTGTACCAAGTCAACACTGTCTTCATTTCCAGTAGTTACTGTACAACACAATCACACGACAACATAGAAAGCTTCCTAAGTCATTATATACAACTCACATAACCTACCGTGTGCTACATATAGGACTTCAAAGATAATAAAAATATAAAAATACGAGTGTAGATTCATGGACCTTCAGTGGAATTTGACTGAATGTTAATTCAGGTCAGAAGCGAGAATGAATCAGTTCTACTAACAAATATGTCATTAGTCAAACAGCATCATTTATAATGCATCAGAGGTGGATTACACTGACACACATTTAGGCCAAAATCTATCTGTCAAACTCCAATTATTGTTGTTTTGTTACTTTCACTAATAATTCTAAGGTACAGCTCATGACTATTACTATTACTTGTTCTAACCTGAAGAGCTGACATAGGCCTGTTAGCCTGAGAACTCTACTGTTCATAGTCCAAGCCTCATAAAACAACACCACCACATAGAAGATGGCACTGGGATACAACGGAAGAAAAATGACTAACAAAAAGAACACAGTTGTCAGTTTAGTTGACGGCTGAGGCAAGAAAGTAAAAAAAAGAGATGACACACAGGAAGCAGCCGCTGGACGAAGTGTCCCTAGACTGTTTTGAAACCTGAAACAGACTGTAACAAGACATAGCTTCTACTGTATTCATGGTGCAAACTAGTTCCCCAGTACAATCTAAAAGGGTTGAAGACATTTTTTGCATCTGATCTGATGCAGAGGGTAAAATGGAAAAGGCAGCCTACCTGTTAGAGCTGTGGAGCTGGAAGTAAGACAGACAGGTTGCAGAAGGCGGAAGGAGAGATGCAGAGCTGCTTCAAATTTCACTGAGAAGGGTTGAAGTCCAAGACCAAAGTGTGTGTGCGTGTGTGTGTGTGTGTGCGTGCGTGTGTGTGCGCGTGTGTGTGCGCGTGTGTGCCCAAGTGCCATGATTAATGCAAGATAAGAAAGCTAGTTAAAGGAATGGGGTGGAATCTTATAAAAGGAAACTGTTGCCAATAGTAACATATGTACAAGAATGAACACACCCAGTGGAATATGGGCACAGCAGTCATACATTTACCTCTTTAGCTTTCATTTCTCACTTATTTTTTTAAATTTTTCAATAAAATTCTTTGGAAAAGTCTTGACCTGGTTTATTTGATTTCACTTATGGGTTGTTCATACTGTATACTAATAATTTGTTAACTAAAAACTCCCCACATATCAACTTCACAGAAATGAAGAACACGAACAATACTGCTGTGTAATCATTTTATAAATATAAATGTATCTATTCACAACAACTAGACAGGGCAACATAAGCATGGGTGTGACCACCTAATAGGTAGTGAGCCCAACATTGACTCTACTTTTAGCTCTGGTTTGGTCTCGTGTCCACGTTGGGACACCACTCGCTGCTACTGGCCATATCAGGACACTTCCGACCCGGCGCACTTTCCGGTATTTTTGCGGTACTTTACATTTCCGATCATCAGAATTGATCTATACCCATCTAACAATCTGCGTATGAATTTAAGTATGAATGTCTAATTAGTATTTGAAAGTGACTTTGATGAGGGAAAGAAGTAAGAACACTTAGGCGACGATCTTTCTCTCTAAAAAGTTTCTATTTTAGTACTGTTTTACTGTGTGAAATTAGATAGATAGATAGATAGATAGATAGATATCCCAAAGGAAATGTTATAAATTAAGGGGCTCTTATTGCATAATTCAGAGTTGTTGAAGCATGGTATTTTATTGTGAAGGACGGAAGTAAGATCCGGTAGTTTTGACAGCATTGATGGGACTTTCTATAGCCAACTGTCTATTATGTCTCCATAGTCTACTATGGACTTAATACCCAGCAAGGCCCAGTGTCTACAGCGAGGAGATAGCGGTGTCGGGTTATGGCTAATGGTAGCGCACGGCTAATTTACCAACAATAGCGTACTTTAGCCGGCTCTTGTAAGGTAAAAGCTAAAGTACACAGTTAAAACTGTATACTGTTAGAAAGGTAAGAAGTTACACTTTAGTTTTACACCATTAAATTAACAGAGAACATTAATAGATCATTTACATTTGTATTTTAACAGGTATTTTGATAGAACGTTAGCCATTAAGTGTCCGAACGTGGACACAGTGACGCTGACCATCTGTCTGTTTAGCTGCTAAATGCTCCACTCTGTTCTCCAGCTAGTCTCGAACTGTCTGCCTGCCGTCTGCTGCTGAGCTGGTAGAGTACGGGTTTATTGGAGCAGCATCAAAGGTTGATTCGCTTGCGATCCATACACCAAAGCAAAGGTCTGAAGGGAGCATAAGGTCTCCGTAGAGCTGAGGGGAAGTGCAGAGTTGATGATAATTCTCTGTGGGTCTGTCAATATGAGCGACACCTCTCGCATTACACAGTCATTTGATTTTTACATGTGAAAAAAAGTTTGATTAGTGCCACAAATGAAATCCCATTCGCGTACATTGCATTGAGTTGGATGATACAAAAGGTACCGAGACAAATTGGGAACATATTTGGGAATTATTTAAATATAATAGTAGTACTTCTTACCCAATGTATGATGTATTGTAATTTTTATGCTGTTATGTAAATATGTCATTTTACTTCTTTTTTTACAATCTGTGTAGGGACTGCAGATGAAAAATAGCCTTTTGGCTAACTCTGGTGTATTGACAGAAATGTCCCTTAATACGCACTGACCATTGCCACAACAATACAGGCAACACTACAGGTGGATCATTTGAGAGCAAATGAAGAAGAAAAAATTACACTTTGACCCCAAACATGGATGCAAGGGCGTTATCGCTGAGTATGGATACACATTTCCTATTACAAGTCATGCTGTAGCGTTAAGCTGCTGGTATTGCGTAATGGTGCAAAGATTTATAGCACAATAAAGGCAACACATATGAGGGCACAAGCAAACCCAACCAACTGTCTTTATCTCTCTCATATGTACCTTCCTCCAATGGCGTCTCTTGATGGTGTCCCTGGTTATCATCATCACCGCCCAGAACTGGGTGAACGACTGCTTCAGACGCTTGTAGTGTTTCCTAGGAAACGATACGGGGCAGCAACACACAAACACATCTTATTCATACTTGGTGCATCACACTGAACTGACCTCAGTCACAGCTACTCAACATCATAAACACCATTGAAATGCACGTTGGTTCATGGGGGGGGGGACACACCAGGAGCAGACAACTTGGTCAACTTATCAACGTTGCCAACGTCACCGACAAAACATAGTTATGTGGGGGAAACTGCAGCTATTTTTTATTAGTAGACGTTACTAAATGTAACGTGGATACACTGTAATGGATAAACCAATCCGTAAACAGATATATTTTAATCGGCAATTGTGTTTTACAATGAAAACTATAACTCCCATAATGCCACTTCCCGACAACCACCAAAGTCTGTATTTACAGCCCTTGTTTTGATTCAGAGACCCCTAGTGGCAGAAAATGACTTATTTTTGTAACTTTTATTTTTTGGGGCATTTTAGGCCTTTATTTAATAGGACAGCTTAGACATGAAAGGGGAGAGAGAAGGAGAATGACATGCAGCAAGGGGCCGCAGGTCGCAACTGAACCTGCGACCACTGTGGCGAGGACTGAGCCTAGTATATGGGTGCACACTCTACCAGGTGAGCTACCCAGGCGCCCCAGTTTCACAAATTGTAAAACAGTATTTCCCGTATTGTATTATGTTGTTTAAAAAGCGTAGAGTATATAAAAAAGTTGAACGTTTGGATTGGATACTCTCATGTCTGTTTTTCCTCCTTTCCGTACCTGGCCTGGTGTCCCCGGATGTGGCTCTGGATGACGATGGCTTTCTCCTTGAAGAATCTGAAGTTTCTCCTGCAGAGGAAGCCTCTGATGTTCCTCTGGATGGTGACAGCAGCCCAGGTCTGGGTGCTGTTCCACTTTTCCTCCAGCTGCTGGTACAGAAGCTCCTTGAGGAACAGCTAACAAAGATACACACATACATCTAAACATGATGGTGGACAGTACACACTTTTTAATCAGTAGAGTCATGAGTGGGCAGTTTGGCACCTTGGTGAGTCCCAGCTGATACTGTCCCTCCTCGGCACCCACCATGTCCAGCAGAGCCAGCGACTGCTCTTTGTTTGACACCCCACTCAGCCGCTGGGTCAGCAGAACCCCGTATCTGCCAAACACAACAAAAAGCTTTTCTCAGGCTACATTTGCATCTATACGTTTTGTTTTTTTTAACAGAGTTTTGAGCCAAAAGCGACCTCCATGTTGTAGAAGAACAAATCTCTGATCAACAGAACATTGACAGACAGGATCAAACCTGGCTACAACACTATGATGACAAGACTCCAGCACATAACCCAGCCAACATAAGAAGGGTAGCAGAATCTGAACGACTTGAATCTGGTCTAGGCAGCCCATAAAAACTGACTGGGTCGTCTTATTTTGCAGTTTGGGGGTTAGCACTCCAGATAAAAGTGAAAGCATAATAATAAACATTAAAGGTCCCATGACATCATATTGCAAGAACTGGAACGTAACGGTGCAGGCTGGAACACGTGGAACACAGCACGACGTGCAGCTGCAAACCAAATCCAGTGGAGGCGTGATGTCCAAGCCTTGTGTGCCTCCTGGCACGGAGAGAATTAAGTAAAGGTCCCATGACATGCAGCTTTTTGGACGCTTTTATTTAGACCTTAGTGGTCCCCTAATACTGTATCTGAAGTCTCTTTTATATAGACCTTAGTGGTCCCTAATACTGTATCTGAAGTCTCTTTTATATAGATCTTAGTGGTCCCCTAATACTGTATCTGAAGTCTCTTTTATATAGACCTTAGTGGTCCCCTAATACTGTATCTGAAGTCTCTTTTATATAGACCTTAGTGGTCCCCTAATACTGTATCTGAAGTCTCTTTTATATAGACCTTAGTGGTCCCTAATACTGTATCTGAAGTCTCTTTTATATAGACCTTAGTGGTCCCTAATACTGTATCTGAAGTCTCTTTTATATAGACCTTAGTGGTCCCCTAATACTGTATCTGAAGTCTCTTTATATAGACCTTAGTGGTCCCTAATACTGTATCTGAAGTCTCGTTTATATAGACCTTAGTGGTCCCTAATACTGTATCTGAAGTCTCTTTTATATAGACCTTAGTGGTCCCCTAATACTGTATCTGAAGTCTCTTTCCCAAAATTCAGGCTTGGTCCAGAACTCCAGCCACTAGAGCCAGTCCCACAATGAGCTTTCCTTAGTATGTGCCATTTCTGAGTCTGGAGCTTTTGAGGAGGAGGGGGGGCAAGGTGGAGGTCGGGGGTGTGGCCTTGACCAACTGCCACTTTGGTCATTTGAAAGCAGTGATGTCTCTCTCTCATGGGTGGGCCAAATTCTCTGGGCGGGCAAAGCAGAGAAAGGAGAAGAATCCTTGCCCCTTATGACCTCATAAGGGGCAAGATTCCAGATTGGCCCATCTGAGCTTTCATTTTCTCTAGGGCAGAGCAGGATACCCAGGGCTCGGTTTACACCGATCTCAATTTCTAGCCACTGGAGGACCATAGGCAGGCTGGGGGAACGCATATTAATGTAAAAAAACCTCATAAAGTGAAAATTTCATGCCATGGGACCTTTGAAGTACTTTTGCAGACAGAGATTTTATGTATGTTTGCAGCACCTCTCAATGAAGTAGGAGTATGGTATCCGTATGGGGAAACCCTCTTTCCTGATGTGGATGGTCTCCAACATCCCAGCATGCCTCAGTTGGGCCAACACATAGTCCACGTCAAAGATCCCAGGGAGCTGACAGATGAGAGAGACAGTACGTGGTCATACATTTTCGACTGATGTTAGGATAGTATAGAGTATCTGGGGGTTATCTGGGTTTACCTTGACGTAGTTTGGCTTCAGACAACGAATAAAAGTGGTTTTGCATCTAAGAGTTAAAGGACAAAACATTGACACAGGTTATTTGTCAGGAGACATTATTAACAGTGCAGAACAAAGACTACGGCAGACTGTTTGGACAAACAGCACTGAAGTCTCTGGAGTTTGCTGTCAGCTGTGCAATGTGCTGTAAATTATGAGTTTATCTTATTTTACTGTAATTAAGGCACTTACGTAGATCAGTGGATGGCTCTTTTTTAATTAGTATAAATGTATGGGTGCATATTGTATGTGTAATTGATATGTACAGTGCCTTGCGAAAGTATTCGGCCCCCTTGAACTTTTCAACCTTTTGACACATTTCAGGCTTCAAACATAAAGATATAAAATTTTTATTTTTTTGTGAAGAATCACCAATAAGAGGGACACAATTGTGAAGTGGAACGAAATCTATTGGATATTTTAAACGTTTTTAGCAAATAAAAAACTAAAAAGTGGTGCGTGCTAAATGATCGGCCCCTTTACTTTCAGTGCAGCAAACTCAGTCCAGAAGTTCAGCGAGGATCTCTGAATGATCCAATGTTGTCCTAAATGACTGATGGGGATCAATAGAATCCACCTGTGTGTGATCAAGTCTCTGTATAAATGCACCTGCTCTGTGATAGTCTCAGGGTTCTGTTGAAAGCGCAGAGAGCATCATGAAGACCAAGGAACACACCAGGCAGGTCCGTAATACCGTTGTGGAGAAGTTTAAAGCCGGATTTGGATACAAAAAGATTTCCCAAGCTTTAAACATCCCAAGGAGCACTGTGCAAGCGATCATTTTGAAATGGAAGGAGTATCAGACTACTGCAAATCTACCAAGACCTGGTCCATGTAACCTTTCAGCTCAGACAAGGAGAAGACTGATCAGAGATGCAGCCAAGAGGCCCATGATCACTCTGGATGAACTGCAGAGAACTACAGCTGAGGTGGGAGAGTCTGTCCATAGGACAACAATCAGTCGTACACGGCACAAATCTGGCCTTCATGGAAGAGTGGCAAGAAGAAAGCCATTTCTCAAAGATATCCATAAAAGGTCTCGTCTAAAGTTTGCCAAAAGGCACCTGGGAGACACACCAAACATGTGGAAGAAGGTGCTCTGGTCAGATGAAACCACAATGCAAAATGATATGTTTGGCGTAAAAGCAACACAGCTCCTCACCCTCAACACACCATCCCCACTGTCAAACATGGTGGTGCAGCATCATGGTTTGGGCCTGCTTTTCTTCAGCAGGGACAGGGAAGATGGTTCAAATTAAGGGGAAGATGGATGCAGCCAAATACAGGACCATTCTGGATGAAAACCTGTTGGAGTCTGCAAAAGACCTGAAACTGGGACGGAGGTTTATCTTCCAACAAGACAATAATCCCAAACATACAGCAACATCTACAAAGGAATGGTTCCCAAATAAACGTATCAAGGTGTTAGAATGACCAAGTCAAAGTCCAGACCTGAATCCAATCGAGAATCTGTGGAAAGAACTGAAACCTGCTGTTCACAAACGCTCTCCATCCAACCTCACTGAGCTCCAGCTGTTTTGGAAGGAAGAATGGGCAAGAATTTCAGTCTCTCGATGTGCAAAACTGATAGACATACCCCAAGAGACTTGCAGCTGGAATCGCAGCAAAAGGTGGCTCTACAAAGTCTTAACGCAAGGGGGCCGAATAATTTTGCACGCACCACTTTTCATTTTTTTATTTGCTAAAAAAAGTTTAAAATATCCAATAGATTTCGTTCCACTTCACAATTGTGTCCAACTTGTTGGTGATTCTTCACAAAAAATAAAAATGTTATATCTTTATGTTTGAAGCCTGAAATGTGTCAAAAGGTTGAAAAGTTCAAGGAGGACGAATACTTTCGCAAGGCACTGTATATTTATAAAAATAAAAAATCTAGGGGTAGATTTTATTTTTCTAAACTGATGAATTCTGAACCAGTGTGCTGTGTGTGTTGGTACCTATCCAGGCGAGCGGTGAGTTCATTCAGCGACTGAAGGAAGTGGGACGCCGCAGTAGAGGGCAGCTGGCGGAGCCCCTTCCCTCTCCACCCAAGCTCTCGCTGCTGAATGTAACCATCCTGAACCTTCCGGAACAGCACGGACACCATCTGACAAACATGCAAATTCACAGGTAAAATGTCAAAATGAATGAGTTCACATGAGTATGTTTTTGGAGCAACTGATATATTTTATGTGGATATATGCAATATTTTCAAACTGATCCATTGTGTATTATGTATTGGCCAGTGGTGGAAGAATTTTCCAGGTAATTTACTTCAGTAAAAGTACTAATTCCACACTGTAAAAATACACTGTACGTAAAAGTCCCGCATTGAAAATGTTACTTAAGTAAAAGTATCTAACAATCATCAGGAAAGTGTACTTACTGGAACAAAACACACACACACACAAGAAAACACATTTCAGCTGTAGTTGAAGTAGACTTGTATATTTTTGGGTAACATTACATGTGTTATGTGTGCAAAATCTTCATTTGTAAAGTAACTAAAGCTGTCAGATGAATGTAGTGTAGTAAAAGTAGAATATTTATCTCTAAAATGTAGCGGAATAGAAGTAGAAAATGGCATGAAAAGAAAAGATTTGAGTAAAGTACAAGTACCTCAACATTTGGACTAAAGTACAGTTCTTGAGTAAATGTACTTAGTTACATTCCACCACTGGTACTGGCCCTATATTATACTCTCATCATTAGACAAACCTAATAACACATTTACCCTTTTATATTTCATTTTCTTGTGCTTGCTAATTTCCTTGCTAATTGTTTTTTTTTTTGTATTATATAGTGGCAAAAAAGGATGGACGCACACTGCAATCAACAAAGGAAAACATACTGAACAAAATGATGAACGCAACACTTTTTCTACGTACACAAAATGCTTATTTTTCTCAAATATTGTTCACAAATCTGTCTAAATCTGTGTTAGTGAGCACTTCTCCTTTGCCGAGATAATCCATCCACCTCATATCAAGATGCTGATTAGACAGCAGGATTATTGCACAGGTGTGCCTTAGGCTGGCCACAATAGAAGGCCACTCTACAATGTGCGGTTTTACTGTATTGGCCGGTTCGGGGGGGGGTGAAGACCCATAATAGTTAATAGTTTACCTTTAGCCGACTTCTGGCAAAAAGCTCCACCACTTCCGTCCTGAACTGGTCGTGGTTCTTATTCAGGAAATTATGAACCTGGGAGAAATAGTCAAAGAGTTTATTTTTTTAATAAAATTGTTCTTGCAGCACTGGCTGCTGTTTGACAAATCTGCTGAATATAGCAGTGAGCTCAAGGGTTGGGAAAGAAGGGGGGCGGGGGCACAATCATTAGTGGCACCGCCGCCCCCCCCCCGAATTATGATTGCTGATACCTGATAAGTGACAGCTCCAGCATAGTGATAGACAGTGAAGACTGGCAGTGGGTTTTTGGGCTTGGCATAGAAGGGGCTGTTCCCATGGTGATAGTGGCACTTCTGGAGGAAGGTGTGATCAGTGGCCTGATGAAAAATCAATACTGACGAATGACGATACTGACAACACATACACATTTACTTTCTGTTACACTCCCTCAATGTCGGATGTAGAACCAAATAGAAACATGTTGTCTTAATGTGGTGCCCCTGTCTGTCAAAGGGGGAAATAGAATTAAACACACGGACTCAATGTTGCTTAACCATCTTTTTTAACCAAGCAGTGCAATGAATTACAGCATTTTAACTTACTAGTTTTAACTGCACATTTTTAAGTACCTTTTAACCTATGTATTATAATTCAACGTATTCATAATATCACTGTTACATTAACACTTCTGAATTTAAGCAAAATCTCTGGTTATATGCTAATAACCATGGTATACTGTCATATAAGTAAGCAACAGGAGGGCATTTCCTCTGTTCAGCAAATTGTTGATAGAGAATGACAAAAGTGAGAAAATTCTATATTGTCCTTTGTTTTTAATAACTTATCACAATGCCTGGCAAAGTAACTGGTTACTATCTCAGTCTTGTTCTTTCTAGTGTACGTTCCTGTGCCTTCTGTCGGGTGCGTGTGTGTTTATAATGAAGGTAGGTGGAGGCTTGTATTTCTATCTTTGTGAGGACCGATTTCATTTATAACCCATAATGGTGAGGACACTGATGCATTGTAGTAGTAGGCCGGGTTTGGGTTAGGCAATTAGTCTTTGGAGCAAGACTTTAAATAAGTGTGAGTGTGTGTGTGTGTGTGTGTGTGAGTACCTGGGGGAGGCAGGTCTGATCATCCAGTATACGGAGTATGCCGTGCGGTCTGGACGAGATCAGCTCCAGACAGGAGTGTAAGTTCTTGAGAGGCATCGGATACCACTGGATCTGTTCTGCACTGTACTCCTCCTGCAGGCAACACACACAGTAACATGGCAGACTACACTCATTTATTGAAGGTGCCCTTCGAGTAAAGGAATATAAGTTCTTAGTTCTAATTGCCCAATTTTTAATCCTTGTGTTGTCCTCGGGTCAAATTCACCCGTTTCAAAGTGTTTTATATCAGAAATATGGATTTCTTTCAACCTAATTGCCCAAAAATAACATGGATGATTCCATACAACGTTCTTCAGGTAAAATTAATGATTACTTTCATTAAATTTTTTGGGTGTTTTTTTTAATCAAATTTTTATTTTTTAAATTCGGAACAAAAATGTAAACATAATATAACAGTTAGAAACAACACACTGGGGCATAGGAGCACGTACCAGGACCACAAAATCACAGAGAGGAAAAACTGGAGGGAGGGAGACAAAACCATAGATGCAGAAACACAACCAAACAACCAAAAGAAAAGGCTACAGCGTTGCCTTCAAGGACTCAGCAACGCTGTGCCACGTGTCCAAAGTCTTCCCCGGGGCTCCACCCACACGAGGCGTTGAAAGTTCCATGTACGTGACCTCCAAAAAAGAAAGGATCCTTGAACAAACGGATAAGTCTGAGGTGGCTTCCAACAGGTTGCAATCATCCTCTTAGCAGCTGGAAGTCCAGCAAACACAGCACGTTGTTGAGCTTTAGAGAGCTGGAAGGCTGACAGGTCATTCAGAATCAAAACATTGACAGTAACAGGCACAGTGACATTAATCAAGGAGGAAATTTTGGATGCAATATTGTTCCAGAACTGACCAACGGGAGAGCACACCCAGAACATATGAAGATATGTACCTTGAGCATTAATTGGGAAGAAAGTGCATAAAGGACTGTTTATTATTTTCATGTGATGCATTTTCACGGGGGTGAGATATATCCTATGTATGAAATTGTAGTTAATCGGCTGATGATCTGGATTGTGTGATACTTCTGGGATGTTAGACATTTGTATCTTGATCCTGGTCACTAGTGGCCTTCACGTTGGCTGATAAATATTTTTATTGAAATCTGCACAACCATAATTTTTTTTTTAAGCATTTGTTTAGTGATCGTATTACAGAAATTGCCATCAAAAACATTAGGCGCGTAAAATGACATGGGAAACATAGCCAGAGAGGCTAACGAAAAAAATAGGTTGTAATCCAGATTGGATTCAGGGCAGCTAAAATGGAACACTAGCCTAAAGCACAAAACACCTCGGAAAGGAAGCTCAGCTAACCTATATAGATTAGGCCCCATTAAACTGGCTCGACATAGCATTCATAAACACTCTCTGTAATCATATCAGACAACGGTGCGACAAAAATCAGTAGCCTACACATCAAGAGAAGAAGACAAACCACCGGTCCGCCGTGTTTCAGGCAGTTGTTTCCGTCCTGATCCTCCTCCACGACGCCCTCCGGGACGGGATCCGAAGCGTCGGCTCTCCCCGCCGCCGCAGCAGGAAGAGGACAGGGCGCAGCCTGGTTCACGTAGTCCTCAGCCTCCCTCCCTCTGATCTTCATTGTTGCCGGATAAAGCAGGAAAAAATCCAGACCCTTGACTTGTGGTTTGAAAGAAGGCTTGCCGCCGCTTGACCGTGAAGTTCCCGCGAAACTTGTAGGATCACCTGCCTGGTTATGTAGCGAGGACGTTGAAAATCAACGTTCGGTTAGTAGTGGTGTTCTTCTTTGGGCTATCACTGTAGATTTAGTGGGCTCCCATAATCTCTATCTGAACATCCGCTAGATTCGGGAACCACTTAGGCAGGGAGCTACTGAACAGCATTAGCATCTTCTAGCCCCTCTTTCTGCCCGAAGATGCGGATGTTGCATCTTCAGCTTCGGTCTTCCATCTCAGCTAGCTTCACATCCAGCTCTTGAAAAGCGTGGCCGTGACTGTCAAGACTACTCGAGTTGCTTTCCACGGTGGTTTTTAGGTTGTTCACATCAGCTCTGATAGAGACACGGCTTGCAGTCAGAGATGCTAGCTGAGCATGGTTAGCAGTTAGCTTGACAAAATTGGCTCGACGTTTGGCTCGAGCTTTTCTGTTTCTCCAGCACTGTCTCTGCAATGGCGTCCGTATCACCGCACTGGACTTCGTTCTTGTTTGCCATTCTTCTTCTAGCGAGCACAAAGTGGTAAAATATCGAAATTGGGACCACATAACACAACTATTTGACAAATTTGGGCCAGGAGTTACAGGCTAAACCGCCATTTCTGTCCAGCTGGTCACGTGACTCTTGTGTTTTATTTAATCTTATAGCATTTGAATTCTTTGTTTTGAATGGTTTTAAAACAGTATCCGGACTAAACTTTGACATATACCAATCTGTGATCCACTCAACAGCCTCGGATCCTAACTATTAGTCAAAATAATTTAGAATTTCTTCTTTTATAACTAAAAATGTATGTATAATTTGTACGAAGTCTGTTGACCATGAACTCCAAGAATAAGTATAAAACCTATTAAATCAAAAAAAAGCAGTAAAAGCATGGAAAAGTGACAAATTAACCAGAAAAAGCGACAAAAACGTCGGAAAAGCACAGAAAATGTTTTCTATTATGACCAGGAAGGACAAGTTCATGGTTAACAGGAAGACAACACAAGGGTTAAGAAAGAAGCTATTTCTCTCTTTGCTTGTATGCTGCACACAGGTCTGAAGTGATGCATGCAGCCGGAAGTTTCCTCGCCTGCAGGAACAGATTGGACTCTAACAGGTCCAGTATTTAACCTGCGGTGGCTGCATTGGCTTGACCAGATGATGCACATCATGACAGAGTGTGTCCTTGTTAATTTATGAACATAAAACTCATAGAATTGCAAACCATTGAAAAAGACTGGAAGTTTAGCTTTCTTAATTTGGACAATCAATGTTGTCCTCTATCGGCCAATACGGCATACTCAAGTGTTAACGGGGAGCTAAGGACCTGTTGTTGACGGGGTGTTAATCAACTGCCATGTGCAGGCGCACATGTGCTGAGAGGTTTGTGCCTCGATGCAGAGGTCCTGGGTTCCAATCCGACCTTTGACAATTTCCTGAATGTCTTCCCCCGCTCTCTCCACTTTCTCACCTAACTGTCCCGTCAAAAATTAAAGGCGGAAAAGCCCAAAAAATATTCTTTAAAAAAGGCTTTGACAGTCATTGCAGTCATAAATCAGACCCTCACCAATGGTCCACTTTCTATTAAAACTTCTTCTTTATCTTTTCTTTGACTCACGCTCATCTTTTTATTTGTTGTTCATTTCAGCCAGCCTCTTCACCCCAGTAATGTGCCCCAATTTTAGATAAAATCCCCAAAAACGGCAGACTTATTTAAAATGTAAAAGAACAACAGTTCTTTCTAATGAAGCACTCAATTGTCATTGGCTACCTGTTACTTTTGCTCTGTAACATCCCTGTAATTAATTCTCTGTAACTTCTCTGTAGTTAATTCTCTGTAATTTCCCTGTAACATCCCTGTAATTAATTTCCCTGTAACATCCCTGTAATTAATTCTCTGTAACATCCCTGTAATTAATTCTCGGTAACTTCCCTGTAATTAATTCTCGGTAACTTCTCTATAATTAATTCTCTGAAACTTCCCTGTATTTAATTCTCTGTAACTTCCCTGTAATTAACTACATAAAACCTTCGCAATATATCACTTTAATCACCTCTCTGTTTCTCTGTGTTGTGGTGTTTGACATCACTGGAGAGGGTAGAAAATCTCCATAACACATTATTGTTATAATGTCAAAGGGGAGCTGAGGTCTGGAGCGCCCCCCCTAAAAAGGGTCTAAAGAAGCCAATGATCTGGAGCCCAGCCCACTGACCTGCTCCTGGGAGATCACTGCCTTGTTGACAAAGTGCTGCAGCTGCTCGTTGGCAAAGTTGATACACAGCTGCTCGAAGCTGTTCACACCCAGGTCCTGCAGGGAAACACACACGTACTGTCACATTACTTAGATATATTATAGTGATAGCATGTACACAGTGCTGGAATGTAACTAAGTACATTTGCTCAAGCACTGCACTTAGTATACAGCACATTTGAGGTAATTATACTTTACTTGGATCTTTTCTTTTCATGCCACTTTCTACTTCTACTCAGCTACATTTCAGAGAGAAATATTCTTCTTTTACTCAATTTATCTGACAGCTTTAGTTACTAGTTACTTTACACGTTAAGATTCCTGCACACGAATCACATGTAGTTTAGAAAATCTGATGTTTATTATAAAGTAATAGCAACAATATAACAGCCTCCAGGTCCAGCTGAGATGATGACACCATTAAACTGTTTGAATCCTTTACACTTTCTACTATGGGAGGATTTTTCTGCATCGAGTACTTTTACTCTTAATACTTTTAGTCCATGTTCCTAATGATATTTACATAAATACTTTTACTTAAGTAACATTTTCAATCCAGAACTTTTACTTGTACCAATGTATTTTTACAGTCTGGTATTAGTACTTTGACTTAAGTAAAGGATGTATACACTTCTTCTATCGCTGCTTGTAGAGAGACAGTATAGTTAAGGGGAGAGAGAGAGGGCAGCATAGAGCCAGGGCTGGAATCAAACCTGTGTCGCTCCGTTAGGGACATAGCCTTGGTACATGGTGCAGAATACCAACCTCGAACCCGTAGATGTCGACGACGCCCACTGTGCTGTCCATCTCAGTTGGGGCTCAGCCAGTCATTGATCTGCTCCAACAGCCAGTCAAACAGCACTGAGTACAAGGCTTTGGCAATGCATCTCTGCAAGGACAAAGGTGGGGGGGGGGGGGGGGGGGGGGGAGAAACCTTTGTTACAAACCAGGGTTGTTGAGTTTGAAAGTCCTTCCTCTGTCCTTGAGTCTCTTCCTCAAATCCTCTCTCCTTGAGTCTCTTCCTCAATTGCTCGCCTTGAAGCCACTTAAACCACTTCCTCAACTACTCTGTCCTAGAGTCTCTTCCACAACTCCTCTTCCTCAACTACTCGCCTTGAATCACTTCTTCAAGTCCTATCTCCTTGAGTCTCTTCCTCAACTCCTATCTCCTTGAGTCTCTTCCTTAACTCCACTCTCTTTGAGTCCCTTCCTTGACTCCTCTGTCCTTGACTCTCTTCCTCAACTACTCGTCTTGAATCTCCTTGGGGGCGGGACTAAGACGCCAGGAGGGGAAGCGAGGAGGGGAATCGGGGATCCCCCAACTAGGAAAGTCCCGGAGCCTGCCTCGTCCTGATGTATTTTACCTGTTCGTCAGTCTTCATGTCACCTGTCTCACGTTAAAACCCTTGTTGCGTTCTGTAATGATGATGAAGACCATGGAGAGGATCATCCTGCGTCACCTGCGACCCCTGGTGGGCACACAGCTGGACCCCCTGCAGTTTGCTTACCAGCCTGGGATTGGAGTGGACGACGCAGTGATCTACCTGCTGCACAGATCGCTGCTTCACCTGGAGGACAGCGGGAGCACTGTGAGAGTCATGTTCTTCGACTTCTCCAGTGCTTTTAACACCATCCAGCCTTCGCTCCTCAGAGTGAAGATGGAGAGTGCCGGAGTGGACCAACATCTGGCTGCATGGACTACGGACTACCTCACCAACAGACCACAGTATGTGAGGCTCCATCACTGTGTGTCTGACGTGGTGCACTGCAGCACAGTGCCCCTCAGGGTACGGTGCTCTCCCCCTTCCTTTTCACCCTCTACACCTCGGACTTCACACACAACACCACCCACTGCCACATCCAGAAGTTCTCTGATGACACAGCCGTTGTTGGTTGTGTCTCTGAGGGGAACGATCTGGAATACAGGTCGGTTATCAAGGACTTTGTCAGCTGGTGTGAGCTCAACCAGCTTCAGCTTAACACCAGCAAGACAAAGGAGATGATAGTCGACTTCAGAGGAAAACATCCCCCTTCTCACCGGTGAGCATCCAGGGATTGGACATTGATGTAGTGGAGAGCTACAAATTCCTGGTGTTCACCTAAACATAAACTGAACTGGACTGATAACACCAAGCACTCTACAAGAAGGGCCGAGTCGCCTCCATCTGCTGAGGAGACTCAGGTCCTTTGGAGTGTGTAGGACTCTCCTCAGGACCTTCTATGACTCTGTGGTGGCCTCTGCCATCCTCTACGCTGTGGTCTGCTGGAGGGGGGGCAGCTCGGACCGGGACAGGAGCAGACTCAATAGACTGATCCGGAGAGCGAGCTCTGTCCTGGACTGTCCTCTGGACCCCATAGAGGAAGTAGGGGAGAGGAGGATGTTAGCCAAGCTGACATCCATCATGGACAACACCTCTCACCCCCTACATGACACTGTGGGGTCCCTGAGCAGCTCCTTCAGCAGCAACTGATACACCCACGGTGTAAGAAGGAGAGGTACCGCAGGTCCTTCATCCCGGCCGCTGTCAGACTCTACAACACCTGCTCTACCTGATAGTGTTGTAGTTTCTGTTCCTGTTTTTCTCCCATCTACATCACACACTTTCTGTTTATCTTTAATATTGGTATTTATATTATTGTATTACAAGTACTTACTTTTCAATATTTATGGTCTCAGGTTAATATAATTTAAATATGCTACCGACTCTTGCTTCTTTGCTCTAATTACACATTCAACTTAACTTAATTTTTAACGTCACTTACACCGCAATATTGTTTCTCTTATCATGGAAAACCGCACTTTAAAATTCCTTTTGTTGACGGCATTTTACTTACTCAGTCTACCTATTTTCATTGTCTATTTCTTGCCTGTATTTCTTGCCTTGTATTTCTTGCCTTGTATTTCTTTCGTGCTTACTTGTTTGTGTGTTATGTTTTGTTTCTCTGTTTTTTGCTGTTGCTGCTATGCTGCTACTTGTAACGACAGAATTTCCCCGTCGTGGGATAAATAAAGTATAATCTAATCTAATCTAATCTAATCAGTCTGTGTACTCCCCTTGTCTGGTGTCAGCTCGTCATCGTATCTTGTGTTTAGTAGTTCTGGCTTTTGGCTTGGCGGTACAGTGGTCGCCCCTCAGCCACAGATTGACGATCCGATACCAATTCCTCCGGCCACATGTCAAATTGTCCCTGAGCAAGGCACTGAAGTTGCTGTATGTATAGCACTCAACTGCTCCTACTAATTAGGATGGGTTGAATGCAGTCATTAAATTTCACTGCGTATGTGTGACGAATGAAGTTTAATTTTTTTCCCGGTTTCCTGTTTTTGGATTTCCTGCCTGCTTCATTTGGACTGTAAGGTTATTTCCATCATTAAGTCATTGAAGCTCTCCCTCCAACCTCCTGATCTCGTCTTCTATGTTTGGGCCCAAGCCTGCAATTCTTGTAATCGTGAAAAGTTGAGGTAGTTTGGCCATGTTAGACCTCCTAGATGGCTCCTAGTGGAGGTAACCCAGGCACGTCCAGCTGGAAGGGACGTGACAGAGCAAACCCAGAACACACACTGTAGTAATTCCATATCCTATTTGACCTGGGATCCTCTCAGGATGACCCAGGAACAGCTAGAGCAGGGGTCTTCAACGGTTTTTAAGCCAAGGACCCCTTAACTGAAAGAGACGGATAAGTCATAATTTAATGGATATTTTCTTACCTGGATTCTATGGCACTTTCCACAGACAGAGGGCAGTAGATCCTGTCGTAGGTCGTCTCCTGTGGACGAGAAACCATATCAGAAAATATGGATGATAACTCAGCAGGAGGTATGACTGGCGTACGGAAGGCTACTGACTGTGACTCTGTGAGTGATGACAGTCTGCAGGGCCTCGGAGGAAATCTGCAACAAGGAGCCAACCCTCCTGGTCTCAGTCTCGCTTAAGATACGAGCCACCTCGAATGACTCGCTCTGAAGCAAAAACACCAACGGACGTATGATATCATGTCTGAGGGATGTCTGATCAGTGTCCCACACATACACACACACACACACCTCGTATGAGCTAAAGCAGACGTTGCCGAGCTGCAGGATGGAGGAGAGGATGGCCCACACGGTGGAGATCTGGTCAGCATGCAGCCCGATGGTCTCAAAGCAATGAACTAAAAGCTGGAAGTCCTGCTTGTCCTGCTTCCCCTTCAGTTCACAGGAACCACCCTAGAGCAGCATGGGGACAAAAGAAACGTGTAACAGGCATAATGTGTAAAGAGGAAACGGAAAACCAGAGATGGAGAATAGTTCTGTGTTCATTGATGTGTGATGTACTGTACTTGGTTTAGGTAGTAATAGGTCTCGGCTCCTTGCAGGTAGACCTCCTGTTTGTCCCAGTCGTTCATACCTGCCAGCAGCTCGTAGAACACATGGTAGTTCCTCTCCTCATTGGCCTACAAGGGATTTGCAATCAAATTGTTTTTTATTTATTTAAAGAAGCCTCCAATGGATTTGAGAGAACTACACAGTGACATTCATTACTGACAGCATGGACTACCTTGCCAGAACATGAAACACTGCAACATACAAATAACAGGCTGTATTGTTCACTTAGTTACACTCCACACCAGTAGAAAAGGATGTAAAATATATAATTAAATGTAATAAGAAACAAGATTCTGTGATGCTTTAATCAGACACAGTTTTGATCAGAACTTAAAGTGTCCATATCATGAAAAAAAAAAACTTTTGGGGGATTTGGAGTGTTATTTTGTGTCTCTGGTGCTTCCACGTGCATACAAACTTGAAAAAAAACTATCCATGCTGTTTTGAGTGAGAGCCGGTTCCTTCCTTCCATTTCACATTTGCTAAGATTAATTATGGACCACGATGGTGGACAAAGCGACCAAAATACAGTTCATCCCTGGAGCCATGTCGCTACTGCTCACAACATCTAGATCTTACATCCTATTCCCTGTTACATAATGTTCTTATTCTTATTCAGTCAGTCAGTTTATAGGTTATTATGTTTATATTTTATAGTCATAGTCAATATTTTTACATGATCTATTGCACTGTTCATTTTGGCACTATCATCATTACACACAGTCTACGATAATATCTCACCTTATCCTGGTCATTGCATTTCTGTGAGTAATTTTTAATGTAATTTTTATTCTTGGGTATGTGTGACATAATGTATGTGTGTATATGTGTTTGTTGTGTTATGGTTGTCTTGCTACTGGATGCCTAAAATTTCCTTTGGAAGGAATAAAGTATCTATCTATCTATCTATCTATCTATCTATCTAATAACTGGGGATTGAAAAGCTATTTGATCAGATATATAGATGGAGGTATCCTCCATCAAGCTGGGAAAGCCAAGTCCCTTTTCCCTTTACAAATGTGTCCTGTAATAGGTTTGAATCTGAAATATGCCACTCCAGTAAATGTAACTCAATGTCCTCACCTGAAAGACAACCCTGGACTTCTCAAGGAGATATCTGGACAACGAGGTCCCTACAACAACTCCACTGTCAACCAAGATGAGAAACATCGACAATTAAAACAGCTGTAACCAATCTTTCAACATATGGTGAAACATTGAGGATATGTCTAACATCAGGTGGACTCACTGGAGAATGTGGATGTGGAGGTACTTGCCAAAGCGGCTGGAGTTGTCGTTGAGGATGGTCTTGGCATTCCCGAAACTCTCCAGGATGGGAAAGACCTCCATTGGCTGGAAGAGAAAGAAAGCAAACCAAAGGCAAAAGAGTGTGGAGGACGGAAAGATGCACCCGCTAATGGTTTTTACTGTTGCAAACGGATCAAGTCTCACGGTAACAATGGTGTTCCCTTGTGTTTTCCACAGTAAATTACCTGTCGCAGGTTGTCGTTTCTGCCCTGATACATGGAGCTGAGGTAGTGGACTATCAGCTTGGTAGCTTCAGTCTTCCCTGACCCACTCTGGCCACTACACAAGAAATAAAAATCACCTGACAAATGACGCATTTTCGTTCCTCTGATCTTAACTATTAGTCAAAATAATTCATAATTTCTGCTTAGAAAATAGTGCTTTTGACTATTTTCAATGGTGGATTGATCCACATTTGGTGACAAGGATGGTGTGTGTAGAAATTAATCAAAATAAATTACTGTGTGTGTGTGTGTGTGTGTGTGTGTGTGTGTGTGTTTGTGTGGGTCTGAAGTCTCCTTTATATAGACCTTAGTGGTCCCCTAATACTGTATCTGAAGTCTCTTTATATAGACCTTAGTGGTCCCCTAATACTGTATCTGAAGTCTCTTTTATACAGACCTTAGTGGTCCCTAATACTGTATCTGAAGTCTTTTATATAGACACTTAGTGGTCCCCTAATACTGTATCTGAAGTCTCTTTTATATAGACCTTAGTGGTCCCTAATACTGTATCTAAAGTCTTTTTATATAGACCTTAGTGGTCCCTAATACTGTATCTGAAGTCTCTTTATATAGACCTTAGTGGTCCCTAATACTGTATCTGAAGTCTCTTTATATAGACCTTAGTGGTCCCCTAATACTGTATCTGAAGTCTTTTTTATAGACCCTTAGTGGTCCCCTAATACTGTATCTGAAGTCTTTTTTATATAGACCTTAGTGGTCCCTAATACTGTATCTGAAGTCTCTTTTATATAGACCTTAGTGGTCCCTAATACTGTATCTGAAGTCTCTTTATATAGACCTTAGTGGTCCCCTAATACTGTATCTGAAGTCTCTTTTATATAGACCTTAGTGGTCCCTAATACTGTATCTGAAGTCTCTTTTATATAGACCTTAGTGGTCCCTAATACTGTATCTGAAGTCTCTTTTATACCATTTCTGAGTCTGTAGCTTTTGAGGAGGAGAGAGGGGGGGCAAGGTGGAGGCTGGGGTTGTGGCCTTGACCAACTGCCACATTGCTCGTTTGAAAGCTATGATGTCTCTCTCTCATGGGGGGGCCAAATTCTCTGGGCGGGCAAAGCAGAGAAATAGGAGGTAACTTTGCCCCTTATGACCTCATAGGGGGCAAGATTCCAGATTGGCCCATCTGAGCTTTCATTTTCTCAAAGGCAGAGCAGGATACCCAGGACTTGGTTTACACCTATCTCCATTTCCAGCCACTCGGGGGGGCCATAGGCAGGCTGGGGGAACTCACATTAATGTTAAAAAAAAAACCAAAGTGAAATTTTCCTGCCATGGGACCTTTAACAAAAGTGCTATAGAAATAAAGTGTATCATTAAAAACTTTATAGGGTTTTGGTATTTTCATTGGATTTGTTGGCCTTAAGAAAAAACTCAGAAAAAGAGCAGCCTTATCATTTAAAATAATATGTATCAGTCTAAAGTAGAGATGATGGAAAAGGGCAGGTTGTTTGTGTAAAACCTGAGGCAGAAAGATAAAACCCAGAATTTGACAGAACTGCATAGAAACAGACTATATGTGATGAAGTCGGTGTTCTGGTCAGTACCTGATGATGATGCACTGCTCCTGGGTGGAGGCTTGAGACTGACTGAACGCAGCGTCGGCTATGGCGTACACATGGCTGACGCAGAGAGCAGAAAGTCAAACATTAGTAATGCAAAACAAATAAAGAAGGTAGACAGATGTCCTGGAGGGACTGAAACCTTCTGTGAGACACATGCTGTCAGCTGTATGAGAAAGCAGAATGATGCACAGCAGTGTGGGGGATCTTATCTCACGGTGGGTTTCTGTGCTGCTCTTTGCCCTGGTATCTCTCTCTTAGCTCCTCGGTGTAGATGTTAAGAGGCGTGAAGGGGTTAATGGACAGCAGCATGTTTCCAATGTAAGTCTGGGAATAAAGAAAAGGACAGTCATTAATAATTATATAATAATTATTATAGTATTGGTCACCTATTACTATATCTGAAGTATCTTTTATATAGACCTTAGTGGTCCCTAACACTGTATCTGAAGTCTCTTTTATATAGACCTTAGTGGTCCCTAACACTGTATCTGAAGTCTCTTTTATATAGACCTTAGTGGTCCCTAATACTGTATCTGAAGTCTCTTTTATATAGACCTTAGTGGTCCCTAATACTGTATCTAAAGTCTCTTTATATAGACCTTAGTGGTCCCCCAATACTGTATCTGAAGTCTCTTTTATATAGACCTTAGTGGTCCCTAATACTGTATCTAAAGTCTCTTAATATAGACCTTAGTGGTCCCTAATACTGTATCTGAAGTCTGTTTTATATAGACCTTAGTGGTCCCCTAATACTGTATCTGAAGTCTCTTTTATATAGACCTTAGTGGTCCCCTAATACTGTATCTGAAGTCTCTTTTATATAGACCTTAGTGGTCCCCTAATACTGGATCTGAAGTCTCTTTTATATAGACCTTAGTGGTCCCCTAATACTGTATCTGAAGTCTCTTTTATATAGACCTTAGTGGTCCCCTAATACTGGATCTGAAGTCTCTTTTATATAGACCTTAGTGGATCATGGCTTGGAAATACTGGATTCTCATTTATATCAAATAGTTGCGCACTATAGCTTTAACATAAAATTGTAATAACAGCATGGAAGTAAAAGACTGTTTTGCCAACTTTAAAAAGGTCACAGTGTGAGGTCAGTGATGAGACTTACATAAATACAGTCACGGTGGAACCTCTTCTTCAGATTCAGGAGCACAGAGCTCTCGCACACCTCTCTAAGAACATTAAGAAACAGGTTGAAAAGTACATATGTATACTGTAGCATGCGTGCGTGTGTGCGTGCGTGCGTGCGTGAACTTACTCCAGCTGGGACAGATCCTCCACCTCATCCACCTCTACGGCTCTTTGGCTGCCAGGCATCAGCACCTGAAAAAGGCCGAGACATGAGCAGCTATGAGGACTAGAGTGAGATTTAAAGCCTCGCCGTCCCCCCTTCTGTCAGGACCATCAACGTCAGACAACTTTGCCCTCACCTTCACTCCACAGCCATCTTCTAGTCTGGCTAACATTATATTCAATGAGATAAAAAATAAATAAAAAAATGCACAAGCCTTTGCCAGAGCCCTTTATGGTTTAAGATGTGTTTTGTTTCTGCACTTCCCTGCTGCTAATGTTCCACTCCACTCATAACCTTTCCACAGCAGGCAACCAATCCACTGGCAGCAGTGTGTTAGCTGATACACTGCAATCTCACAGCAGCGTGCTGCCGTGTGTTTGCTCTATTGTATCTGCACAGACTAGGGAATAAATAAAACAGCAGCAAGTCTTTGATGTCCTATTGTCTTGTGTGCAAACCGGCTAGAAGTGATGAAGTAGAACTGATATGCTGACGTTCCAACCCCTAGTCAACAATAGTTTAACTTTTCTGAATTGGAGGTTATGTTTTTTCTCTTCGGTTTATAGGAAAATGCTACTTGTAAAAAAGTAAAGTGAGAAATTAGTCAAATGACAAAGTCTCAATGTAACTTCAAAACCTACAAATGTCAAGATTCCCTTCCGACCCAAGGATATGGATCCTGGGAGACATACAGATTCTTGATGCAAGCTTTAATAAAAACATATTTCATATTACATGCGGGTACAGCTGGTAAAAAAGTGTATTTTGCAGAATTGGAAGTCAGAGTCTCCTCCATTGCAGAGAGAATGGTTAAATGAACTAATATCCTACAGCACACCTGAAAAAATCTTATTCAGTGTGAGGAGGAACCCAGAGAAGTATGAAAAGATGTGGAGCACCTTCTTGGCCTTACTATCATCATTACATAAGTGTATAAGTGTACTAGTAAATATATGTATAACCTCCTCCCCTCTGATATTATGTCTACCAAACTTCTATAATTTTATAACTACTCTGGGACCTCATTCAGACTTGATTGTACTTAATTTGGATTTTCATGCTGTGGGTATTTCATTTTTCTATTCTTTTTTTTCTTCTAACTGTACCAGGGTTGAGGGTGGGGGTTGGTGAGGGGTTCTGATTTTGTATGTCTGTTCCTCTGTTTCCCTGTAATTGTACATTTAAAAAGACTTCAATTAAACTATCTATGAAACCAACCCTTTGTCCCAGATCAAGTTATCTGGACAAGTACTGGCCAGTTTGCTGTGAAACGTAGTATCAATATTAATAAAGTGTAGTGTCACCATCAGGTTTTTTCCACTGCAGGAACTCACTGAAATATCACATAAAGGTGTACCCGTTGTAACTGGCTCGGTTGTTGTGGTTTCCCCTGTTCACTGCCCGCTTTGGAGACAAGTTCCTGGACCTACTGTTTACTTGGGCACCCGTCAGGAGCCGATGATGGTGAGTCCCATCACGACAAGGTAGACCACAATAGACACAACTACAGGAATCAGCACTTTACTACTGCATCTGCAGCAATCAGGACAACTAATACTTTACAGCAGGGATCTTCAACAGGGTCCCTTAGGGGGTCCTCAGAATTACTGCAGCAGGGTTCACAATTTTTTTTTCAAAAGATAAAATGTCTCAACATTAACATCAGCCTATTTGTGGCCCTTAGGTAAAGGTTATCACTAAGTTTAATGTGCAACTTAATTTTATACATTTTATACATGTAGTAGGGGGTCCCTGCTCCGTTTCTCTCAGTTAATGAGACCATGGCTTAAAAAACATTGAAGACCCCTACTTTAAAGGGATTTCTACTTGTAGTCCACCCACACGTGTTTTCATGTCTTTGACCTCTTTAGACCCCCTCTGTTGACTGTGTGGACAAATGCCCACTGTGGTTGATTGGTTTGTTTTTGGTTATCAAATGACTTTTTCTCTAGTGTCACAGACAGCCTGCTCTTTAGATTCTGCACACAGGTGGTATTGATACTCAATATCCTGCTAAAAAAAAAAAAACATGACGAGAGGACGACATTTATCAATTATTGGACACGCTTTGAGCTTTCCCCTACAACAGTCAGAAAATGTCAACAAAGGAATCTCTAGAGGTGTTCAGAGAAAAGACATAGTAGGATTTAAGGCAAATATGTGCCTGCTTGAGTCAAATATTTCAACTTTAGCCAAATATTTGAATAATGGAATAACCCAGGGTCTTATGAAACTAATTCATGAAGGTTGATAGGTGAAATGAAAGGAAACATGACGGAAAATAACCGGAATTTCCACTAGGTTCTCAGGTCAGTCAGAGTCTGAACAATTGGTTTTGGACTGCAAAGTCTATCCAATGGAAAAAGGGGGTGAGCAAAGCTAGTCTCAAACTTGTTTTGCATTTTACTTTTTCAGAATGCAGTGTTAATACCTGTGTGCTGACCAGTCGACTCTCCAGCATCTCCTGGGTGGGGTCCTCTGATTCCCAGGGGCCCCTGCCGTTATGTGCAGGAACAGTCCTGGCCTGGCCCTCATCATCATAGACGGTCCTCTTAGTTAGCTTCTCCACTGTCTGGTGGGGCAACAGGTTCTCAGCTCGCAGCCAGTCCTGATCCCCCACACAGCAAAGACACATGAATCACACCGATTCGTCTGCATTTGGTCACACTTCTTCTCTTGGTAATTCTCTAAGATTTTATGAGGGAGTATTCACAATTCCATATGATACCAGTGTTTAAATGAAGACTCTACCACCAAATATGTAACACATACCTGAGGGTCTCCACTCATCCGTGGGTTACCAGCCCAGTGCACCTCTGGTTGGGGGCTCTTATATATACCCCCCTCACCCATCAGCTGGGCAACTTCCCTGTCTGCCTCTTCTTCGTACAAGGAGCGGACACCTGACATCACAGCGCCTGCCTCCCCATTTTGAAAGGGCTGAGTGGTGGAGTTGGGTATCCCAGCTGCAGCCTTTCTCTCTGGATCACGTCCTTTGGTCCGAGTCGGCCCACCACTTATTGTTCCCCCTGACAAGGACATCTTGGACAAGTTGATCTTGGAGGGGTCCAGTTTCCCTCTTGCAGCCTGCAGCACACTGACTCCATCTTGATTGTCGAGGGCAGCTCTCCTGTTTCTGTCCTCAGTGCTGGATGATCCCTCTGGTGTAGCGCTGGACCCAGGGCTCCTCTCTGACACATCTGCACCTGACTGTAACCCTCCTGGAAAGGACTTCTTGATGGACTTCAGTAGACTGAGATCTGGTTTGACAGGGAGCACGAGCCTGGCACCTGGTTTCGGGGGTTTTGGCTGTGATGTAGTGGGTTCTCCTGATGGTCCAGTGGTACTTGATGGAGTGGAAGGTCCAGGATCTGCCTGAGGCGACTCGGCTGTCTTTGCCTTACCCAGTTTGTTCATCCTGGGGAGTACCACAGCGTATTTGGCCTCTACCCCTTTGTCGCCAGCTGGGAGCACTTCCTCCCCTCCTTCCCCTGTCTTTCCCTGGGGGGTGGCATTCTCTTCGCAGGCGCTCTTGTTTTTCTTACTGGCCAGGCTGGTTTTACTAGCGACTCTCATGGCCATCCTATGTCTGAGGATATTGCCCTTAGATTTTGTAGGCCCTGTAGGTTTCTGTTTTATCCTCCGTATGGAGAGCCACTGGGAAACCCCGATGGCTTTAGTCCAAGCAGAAAGCTTCTTTCTCATGTTTAACCCCCGGGGCATCTTTTTCTGAATCCAACCAGACATTCGGCGAAGATTGCTCATACCTTTTTTGGGGGCTATCAAACGTTCCTTTGGTTTGCTGGACCCCCCGTCAACGGCCTCACTCTCTGATATTTCCTCGTCTGGCTTCTCTACCGTGTTATTGGCTTTGTGCTTGGCCAAGAGCAAGCTCTGGGGCCGCCCTTTGACGGCACTTCCAGCGTCCTGCTGCTCCTCTGGCTCCAGAATGGCTTTGAGATCTTTACCTTTGGCTTTGAGAAGCATAATTCTGTTTTGGCCTTTAATGGCTTTGGTCAATGTGGGCTCAGCCTGCTCCTCTTCTTCCTCTGGATCAGTTTCTACAGGAGCATCTATCTCATTGATATTTTTTGCTTGGTTTACCAAACGGGTCTGGCCTTTTGCTGAGTCGAGCTTGTTGATAGGAAGACCTTTTGGTGGTTGGATCTCAGAACTGGGTTTGTCCTTCTGTGGTTTCTTTTTGTTCTTTTTTTCTTCCTTGGCTTTTTGTTTGGCTTCCTTTTCTAACCTCTGCTTCTCTGCTTTGGCTCTCTGCTTCTCGGCCTTCTCCGCTTGCTTATCTGCTTTGGTTTTTTTAAACATCTTGTGCGTCGGTCGGGCAGGAGGCTTCGAGGGACGTGGAGTCTGTCTCCGCCGTCGGCGGGCTTTATCAGCTGTTGGCTTTTCAGACGTGTCCTCCTGGGATAGCGCTTCGTCTTCCTCGCTGGTGACCGTCTCAGATTCTTCAACTTCCTTCTTGTTTTCCTCTTCTTCTTCACTGGATGTGACTGGTTCCCTGCTGGACTTGGCTTCCTTTGGAAGCTCTTTGTCTGATTCCTCGTTTGCTGTCTCTTCTGTGTCTCTTTGAGTATCTGATGCCTCAGTCTCCTCCTCGCTCCCATGCGTCTCGGATGGCTCCTCGTTACTGCCGTGCTCCTCCTCTTTCTCATCGGTACTAGTTTCCTCTTCTGTCACCTCCGCTGAGCTTCCTGTATCGCTCTCCGATTCCTCCTCTGCCTCACTCTCAGTCACATTGTCACGTCTCTTGTTATCAGGTTTAGTGTTGAGCTTGTTGTTGATCCTCCTTTGCGTGGCTGCTTTTGGTGCAGGCTTGAGTTTGGGGGTCTTGTTAGTTCCCGTCTTACTGTCTTTGTTACGTTGTGATCTACGATTCACAGTATTTCCTAAAGTGCTCCCCACTTGTGTCTGTGGTTCTTTTAGTTCTGCACTTCTCTTTTTACTTTGATCTACTTTATTCCTTCCATGGCTCTTCACTTCATCTGTCTTCCTGTCCTCCAGAGATAGGGAATTCTCTGTACCTTGTTGTTTCCAATTAGGCACTTTAGAGGGAGGCTGAGATGCTATGGAACCATTTCTTCTCACATTTTTGTGCAGATTTCCTTTTTTTGTTGCCTCTGCCCTCGGCTTTGTGGCATTGGTTCTCCCTTGGGACTTGACCGGTGGCATGCTTTCAGTTCTCCAGGGTTGAAAATACCTAGCAAATATATAAAAAAAAACAGTATACATTGTCTTTATTTTGTCATTTGAGGTAAACCATTACACATTTGAAATCTATCAACCACACACATAAGTTAGCCACTCAATAAAATGAACAATTACGGGCTGTAAGTTGAGCAACATGTCTGTCAAACTCAGTGAAACCAGGTCCTTGGCTCAATCCTTCAGCATCTAGACCAGGTTTCACACTTTAAGTCCCTGAGCCTTGTTCTGAGGCTAAAGACACCCAGGTCAGAGTTTAGCAACACCTGACTTGATTTACTATGTGACAGTCATTGCCAGGATACGTTTGAGGGCTGCAATGCATCTCCACTATTGCATGCTGGATGAAAACGACTTTTGCCTTTTGCCACAGCGATTATCTGCCAGTTTAATCTAAACGGCAGTGAAAGGCGATCTATACACCCGCCTAAATGTGCGCCCTGGGGGGAAAGCATTGAGAGCTCATTTCAGTGTAATATAGCTTACCAGGCTTCTCAGGTGAAACCCAGGCATGGCTGGGGGGCTGCAAAGTGCTCCGGCTTGTCCTCATGGGCTGTTGTCACTGATTCAAACGTGCACCCATGCTCAGGAGGAGGACACACCAATATCCCACCCACCAACATTATACAGGAAGGCACACAGCTAAATATGCAATACACACCCACCAAAAGTTTGCGTGTTGTTTATGCGTACACACAAAGCCCCACACAAAGGGGAGCTGGCGTGCACCCACGCAAACACAAGGTGCCTTCTGAATAATACAGCTCTACCTGGCAGGTTGTACAGCCCGGCTGGCGTTTACACGGCCAGCTGCTGAATGCTCGGGAGGAAAGGTGAGAGGCGCTGCATGGAGAGGACAACAAAAGGTACTGATGGATGAGAGAGGGAGAGAAAGAGAGGAGAGAAAGAAAAGAGAGTCATAACCTGGCTTTTTCCTCTGGGAAAGGAAGATTCCCTCAGTGTGTGCTGTGAAAGCACCAACTGTCAACCCTACAATATCACCGTCATATCGATATGGATGCATTTGATCAAACATATTACTATGTACTTATTTATTTTTACTTTACTTTGAGGATTTCCTTTTAATATTTCTCACTATCCGTTCACCCAAGCCTGTTGTCTTACCCTAACCCCGTCACCAATGCACAATATTTGAAGAATATAGTTTTAGTCAAATAAACTGTTGTGGCTGAACAATTTGCCCACTGGGGATTAATACAAAAGTATAAATAAATTATAAATTATGCATGACCAAATAGTCAGCCAAGAGACTTCAGCCACTGAAAGGAAATATTAAATATAGTGGTTTAAGTTCCCGCTAAAGCATGGATTTTCAACAGGAGGTTCAGGACCCCTGGCGGGGGGGGGGGGGGGGGGGGCTTCCAATTGTAAATGTTTGTTTTTTAAGTCCTTAGATGAATCCAACATATTACCAAATATAAATCCCCACTAAGGATAGGCGTACTGGCCCGTGGGTAAGGTAGTCACTAAGGTAACCATCCACAGATCCACTTCATTTGAAGGATTACCTGTGCCACATGTATGTTTAATATTACACCTTGATTCATAAAATCATGCCAACAATTATTAGGCCATTTCAGTAGTTTAGTATTCTATGCAAAAAGGCATTTATAATGGCTTAAGGCTGCCCTGCATGTTACTGTAGGCCCAGTTTAATATGCAACTTCCTTTTATGCAATATACTGTATGTAGAGGAGGGTCCCTGATCTGTATCTTTTAGTTAAGGGGTCTTTGACCTTCCTCCACAGCGCTGCGGAGGAGGGTCTGGCTAGTCCCCACAGCATTCCTGGATGGGAGAAAAAAAACGTGCTCTGGTTTATTGGCATTTCTTTAAACCAATCACAATCATCTTGGGTGGTGCTAAGCACCGGACAGAGCCACGGTCCCGCTGCAGAATCGCCTCTGGAAGGAACTCGTTGTGGTGGAACATGAAAGTTCAAAAGTAGTTTTAGTCGTGCGAGAGAAAACTCAGATTGGACAGATAGTCTAGCTACAGTGCGTACGGAAAGTATTCTTTTGGAGAAATTTTATGTTACAGCCTTACTCCAAAATAGGTTCATTTTTTTTCCTCAAAATTCTACACATAAAAAAAGAAATCACTTGTACATCAGTATTCACAGCCTTCGTGATGAAGTTCAAAATTGAGCTCAGGTGCGTTCTGTTTCCACTGATTGTCCTTAAGATGTTTCTACAGCTTAATTGGAGTCCCCCTGTAGTAAATCCAGGTGGTTGGACATGATTTGGAAAGGCACACACCTGTCTATAAAAGGATCCACAGTTAACAGTGCAGGTCAGACCACAAAACAAGCATGAAGTCATAGGAATGGTCTGTGGACCTCCGAGAGTCTCGAGTCACAGATCTGGGGAAGGGTCCAAAAACATGTCTGCTGCTTTAAAAGGTCCCAACGAGCACAGTGACCTCCATCATCCCTAAATGGAAGAAGATTGGAACCACCAGGACTCTTCCTAGAGCTGGCTGTCCCTCCAAACTGAGCGAAGGGGGGGGGAGAGAGAGAGAGAGAGAGAGAGAGAGAGAAGGGCTTTAGTTAGGGAGGTGACCAATAACCCGATGGTTATCTGACATTCAACAAGACATGAGACTGCTGTTGCTGCCAAAGGTGCAACAAGAAAGTATTGAGCAAAGGCTGCGAATACTGATGTCAAGTGATTGTTTTTTTATTTTTAATAAATTTGCAAAAATCTCAAACGTTTTTGAAGTTGTCATTATGGGGTATTGTCTGTAGAATTTTGAGGAAAAAACTGAATTTAATCCATCTTGGAATAACAATGTCGAAAAAGTGAAGCGCTGTGACTCATTATTGTATGCACTGTAGCTGTCTGGATTTACCCTGCAGAGATCTGAGGACCAGGTAACCATAGTCCTCAGATTGGACAGATAGTCTAGCTAGCTGTCTGGATTTACCCTGCAAAGATCTGAGGACCAGGTAACCATAGTCCTCAGATTGGACAGATAGTCTAGCTAGCTGTCTGGATTTACCCTGCAGAGACCTGAGGACCAGGTAACCATAGTCCTCAGATTGGACAGATAGTCTAGCTAGCTGTCTGGATTTACCCTGCAGAGATCTGAGGACCAGGTAACCATAGTCCTCAGATTGGACAGATAGTCTAGCTAGCTGTCTGGATTTACCCTGCAGAGATCTGAGGACCAGGTAACCATAGTCCTCAGATTGGACAGATAGTCTAGCTAGCTGTCTGGATTTACCCTGCAGAGATCTGAGGACCAGGTAACCATAGTCCTCAGAATTCAGGTTAGAACGCCAACACAAAAGAAGAGGAAGGTAACGGACATCGGGCTAACAATCCCAGAAGTGGAACGCCTTGGATATAGACTAAGGGGTCCTTGGCTTAAAAAACGTTGAATGCCCCTATGCTAAAGTAATGTTTTAACCTTCTGGGAAATACACTTTTTCACACTGAGAATGAGGTGAGACGATTGAGTGTGTGTGTGTGTGTGTGTGTGTGTGTGTGTGTGTGTGTGTGTGTGTGTCTGTGTGTGTGAGAAGTACCACCTCTGTGCAACTTCATAACAATACATTAAGCTCTCTAGCCAAGTCCAAGGTGCCCAGGCACCATTATCTGGCTCATTTAACGTCTCTGGGTTGCACATGACAAGGCCTCGTCTTGCAGGGCCATCCTAGAACAGAGCGGCTGCTGTCAGCTCTTTAGAGAGCTCCGGTTGCAGTAAAACCTCGGTGGCTCGAGGCAATTACAGGACAAAGCGCCTCATTCTATAATGGATGAGCAAAACTCTTGGCTGTGCATGTATGACAACTGATCCCTCTTGGATCCACTTCGCCCGAGATGGTCTGGCCGCTGCGGCCCACAGAGACCACGATTATAGCTGGGCTTTAAGGGAGGAAAAGCAGGACTTGTAAAAGAACGCTTAGTTTTGGAATATAATCAGACAGGCCAAAATGATGGGTTGGGAATCTCCCCGTTTTGCCTTTTTTCAGGTATCAGTGGAGCATACGAAGACTCGAACCGCATTCCGACGCTGTCGAGGACTTCTTTACGCGGTGCAGCAGAGATGAACGATGTGGAAAAACCACCGGGTTACAAAATAAAGATGTCACTGTACTGAGAAAATAAAAAACAGACACATCCATTCTTGGGAAAAAAAAACATGTAATAATTATTCACAAGAAAACTGTAGTGTGAAGTTACAAATAATAAAAAAAAAAAATTAGGGTTCTTAATCAGTTCACTACAAAAATATATTCTAGGCTGATGCTAAATACCCAGCATTCTGAGACACAGTACCAAAATATTTCCTTGTACGATCTAAGTAGCAGCCAACCCCAGTTACAACAGGCCCACAGGTACAGACTGAGTCACATACATACTGTATATATTAAACACATTTCACTACAATAGCTTACAATTACATTCCTAAATTACATTATTCATTGATGGCATAAAAAAGGGCATATCTAAAAATAATTAAAAACCAAACCCCATAGAAAGCTTTTCCCCCAAAAAAAGTACAGCACTGTGAGCTCCGCGGTAGTGGAGAAGTACCTATGGCCGGTTACAGAGTATAGAGTGGACGGGAGGGGGGGGGGGGGGGGCTGTGTTAGCAGTATACAGGGGTACATTATATTTTGAATCATTTAGGAAATTATGACTGAAAATAACAAATAAAAAACAAGTTCAAGTTCAACACACATGAAACAATGTTTGCATCTTTTTTTTTTTCTTCCTGTCTCTCTTCAGGGACATCAGTGGAACATTTCCCTCGACGGTTCTTCTGACTGGTGAAGAAGCTCATTTACACCAAAGAAAAGGGTCAAAAATGACATGGAAGGATTCACAAAAATAAAAACGTTACTGAGGCAAAATTATGGAACAGTTTTTTTGCATCAATTTTGAGCTAAAAAAATGTGTAAAAACTTGATCCACTTAATACAAATATAAAGAGAAAAATATAAAGTTTTGAGTCAAAATTACAGGATTCTACGTCAAAGTTAGGACGCAGAGTAAAAACTATAATAGTGGGTCAACTTTAGTCACGTTGTAAGTATGGGATTCACTAAATAAAAATGTTTGAATGGTAAGTCAAAACTATGAGATTCTAAGTCCAACTTATGATTAAGTACAATTATGGCTCTTAGGGTACAACTATAATACCAATTAAGATATTACATGTATTTAGATCATTAAACTTAAAACTGTGAAAAAGCCCAGACTTTGACTTAAGATCTAAATATTTTGGGTAAAAAAAAGTCCTCCACTGGTCATAATTTAACATAGTATCTCAAACATGAATTTTGTTTTACTCGAGTATTTTTAATTTTTTTTTTACCTCTTTTCCTGGCAGAAATGGGCTCCCACAGTATAAATATTCTTCAAATAAAAAAAAAATAGAAAATATCAGGCACATATCACATACAGTTGAAGCTCTAAATGTTTTCAGCAACGTCCCTCAGATCCTCGCCCACGGTCCTTCCAGCTGTGTGTCCGCGGGCAGAGATGACGGCACAGAGGACAGCGTGCTGATTGGACGATCCGTTTCTACTGGCACAATCCCCATGAAAAGGCCGGCGGTGAGAAAGGCTTCAGGAGCGAGGGGGGGGGGGGTTCTCTATGGCAGAGAGGAGATGCTGGTTGGATGTCGAAGGGATGAATTATGGCACCGGTCACATGTCAGGAATGTGTTGCTTGTAGCGTCGGCCTGAAACCGGTCCGTGAGCGTGCTGGGATCATCTGGGTACAGCACGTGGTCTTCAGGCACAGGTGGTGTCTCTACCCCCCACCCCCCACTAACCGCACCGTGAGGGAGGCGCGGGGTGCTCATTAAGCACAACTGCCAACAGCCTTTCGGTGTCTCTCTACGACGGGCGGGTGGGATCTGAAGGGGGGGGGAGTGGGGGGGTAAGTCACTGAGGCGAGGGGTTCGGGGGTCAGTAGTGGTTGTGTGAGCCGAGCAGGAGGCTGCAGTACGCTTCATACACATCGTGTGAGTTCACTCTGAGGAGGCAACAGAGAGACGCTGGGTTGATTCCAAAAACTGTTAAATATTAAGTCGCAAAAAAAAGGTAAGAAAAAATTAATTTTGGCCAATACCTTAGTCTCACCTCAACTTTCCAGAGATGTCTCTTAAGCTACAGCACTCTTCACATTATTCTCCAGGAGCGACCTGCAGCAGACACACAACAGCTTCCATCATCAGGACTGGTTTCACCTTTTTTTTTGTTGTTGTTGCCATGCTGATGTCATATGGGAGTTATCAAAATGAATTGTTTTCAGACCAAAATCCAAGTCCTACATAAGACTGGGAACATATCTGGCTCATGTTAGCCACAGTCTGTAGTTGTTGCTGCTGAGCCCA